>NW_026294491.1:27304237-27971737 GCF_007827085.1 Peromyscus californicus insignis | reverse complement strand
TGTCTGTCTCCTGTTGCAATAGGCATCTCTGACAAAGGCTGAGTGTAGCATTCATTTTAAATGGCAGACTGGGAATTAAGAACAATTATGTTTTATAAACTGTGTCTCTTTAAACACTAGTTTCAAAAATCATTTTGATAATTTGAAACCTTAAAATTAAGTAATGGCTATTTATAAAAATATCTGAATCAGTGGTGCTGGAAAGATGGCTCCATAGTTAAGAGCACTGGCAGCTTCCAGAGGATTCAGTTCCCAGCAACCATATGTGACTTACAGCAGTCTGTAACTCCAGTTCCAGGGCACCTGATGCCCTCTTCTGCCCTGTGCGGGCACCAGGCATGCATGTGGCACACAGACATCCATGCAGGCAAAACACCCAAGCACATAATCTTTTTAAAAACTCAGAATAATTTCCAAGTAAGTTGAAGCCCATGGCTGCAACTTTTTCCTATCTTAAAAATTGAAACATTAACAGAAACCTGCTGTTCCTAAATCCAAAGCCTACTTAGAGATTTGTTTTTCTTACATAATTCTAGTCAATCTGGTCAGTTCCAGTAGAAATGTAAACATCAAAGGAATTAACTCATTTAGGACTTAAAAAGCAATGCTTTGTGTCTTAAGGTCTACAGTTGTTTACACAGAGGTCTAAAAGCACGTCTTGATAAATCCATAGTAGCTGGTTGAGATGAGGTCAAACCAGAAAAACGTCTGTGGCTGTTGTTACTGTTCATTCTATAAGATAAATATAGGATCACATGCAAGATGGGCCATTGTGCTTTGAGTATTGTCTGGTATTTGACTTCGAATCTCTTTCAGACATCAGCAAACCCCAGAGCTATATCCTTGTTCTTTTCCAGACATAAATGTAAGCAGCTGGGGCAGGAGACTGAGCAAGTATGGACCCTGGTGTCAAGGAGCGGGGACTGCAGACTGAGTTGCTGTAGACCTGTCAGGCTCCCTGGCTGCAGATGCAAAGCCTTTGCAGAGCCAGTGGTCGTGGTAAAGAAAGGATGCAGGCTATCTGGTGCTAGTCTGCTTGGCTATGCGAGAATCTTACGTAGGACCCCTGTAGACCCACTGGCACGCTTTTCCTCTGGGAGCCGGACCTGAACTTCCCTTCTGCACTTGGCAAACCTCAAAACACATTCAGACCTTTAACTTTCCCAGTGTGTCCGCAGGTCCCAGCCCTGTGAGGTTATCCCTGTAAGAGCTGAGTTTGAGGAAGGAAACAAAGAAGGAAAACCCACACCGACCTCACCAGCAAGAGCAGATCTTATTTAGCCTGTGAGGGGCATCCCAAGACCCAGCAGCACTGTGACGAGAATGTAAGAGAACACACGGCACATGGTTTGAGTGGGGGGGTTTTATAGCTAAAGGTAAGTTAGGGACAGAATAGGGAAATAAGCTGGTTTTGGTTTTTCTAGATAAGCTTTTTTTTTTTTTTTTTTAATTCGAAACTACAGGAGATGGGATAGGTCTTGCTGTCTTTTTCTGCAACAACTGGGATTGGGGTCAGCTGCTTTTCTTTTGCAACCTCTGGGAATTGTACAAATAGTCGACTTCCTGGAACTTTGAGCCACTTTCAAGCCTTGGTTTTAAGAAGGGTGGGAATTTCCCTTTTTCCAAATCATTCGTGTGCGTGTGTGTGTGTGTGTGTGTGTGTGTGTGTGTGTGTGTGTGTGTGTATGTGTGTTTTGTTGGTTTTTTACTCTTTTTCTTTCTGGGGGCCTGCCACCCAGCTTCCAAATAAATCACACACTGAGGCTTATTCTTAATTATAACTGCCTGGCCTTAGCTTGGCTTGTTTCTTGCCAGCTTTCCTTAAATTATCTCATCTACCTTTAGCCTCTGGGCTTTTCCCGTTCTCTTACTTCTGTAAATCTTACTCTTACTCCATTGCTGGTTGTGTAGCTGGGTGACTGGCCCCTGATGTCCTCCTTCTCTGGCTACTTCTTTTCTTTCCTCCTCCCAGATTTCTTCTATATATTCTCTCTGCCTGCCAGCCACTCCTATCCTTTCTCCTGCTTTGCTGTTGGCCATTCAGCTCTTTATTAGACCACCAGGTGTTTTAGACAAGCACAGTAACACAACGTCACAGGGTTAAACAAATACAACATAAACAAAAGTAACACACCTTAAAATAATATTCTACAACATATGTATATATTCGTGTGTGTGTATATATATATATATATATATGTATGTGTGTATTTGTGTGTACACATATGTATACACACGGATAGATGATAGATAGATAGATAGATAGATAAGCATAGGGGCACCATTTCTTTGGATGTAACTACTTCCTGCTGATGGAGAATTGTCATTTTGGGATTCTTGGGTCCAGAGTGACTAGGAGAGGAGCACTGACTGTCTTGTCTAGTGTGGTGGACTGGGTGATAGCAAAAGGAGTCCGGGAGGAATCCCTCTACCAAGTTTAAAAGACAAGGTAAAAATGTCAGAAGGGTGTGAGTAAGGGGAGGGGCCTGGATGGGAGGGAAGCGAGAGCCCATCTGGAGGGGAAACTTGCTGTTGAGATTTTGTGCCTGGCTGGGCCCAGTGCTGAACTAGTTTTGATTTGTTGGTGTAGAAGCAGCATTGTTCCTCTAGAAGAGTGCATATCCCTCTGTTGACTGCAGGCAGGGGGTCTGGCGCTCTGCAGTTTTGGAGCCACTCAGTGACCAAAGAATCGGGTAGATCCTGAAGGGTGTCAAGCTGATCAGAAATTTCCTTAAGGCTTTCTCAGAGCTGGAGAGACAGGGGTTAATTGATGGAAAGATATTGAAGCCTCCCAGTTCCAAGCCTGAGGAGGGTGCCTAGAGTAGTTAGTAAGGGGGTGACCCCATAGTTGTTTTTGCTTTTATTGGAATAAAGGCAAGCAGGGGGAGTGGGGTATCTGGAGGGATGAGAGAAATGGTCCCTGTTCAGTTACTAGGCAGGAAGATGTAGACGCTTGACCAGCAGATCTAGAACAGCCCTGTGCTGGGGAATAAGGTTGAAGCAGGTTACTGGGTGCAGTTTACCTTTGCAGTTGTGCCATAAGGAAAATGAGTGCCCTAGGGGCAAGGTGGTGAAAGGTTGTAACCTGACCTGGAGAGATTGGCTAATTGCGGGGTTTTCCTGAATTAGGTGGAAGGTACTGGTGTCAAAGAAAAACCGGTAAGGTGTGGGGGTGTTTAGGAGCCAGCAACTGGTAATGGAATCAGATAGGAATGAGGACCATTTAGGTTTTTGGAAAAGACTTAACTAGCCCTGGGAAATCAGGTCTCTTCTCTTGCCCTCAATGATATTGGGAACCTTGGGTAGATGCAAACAGATTGGAGGTTGGAAGGCCAGTAAAACAGACATTTCTGAAGAGCCTTGTGTTCTAGATGAGTCTTAAGTGCTCCTTTTTGGGGAAGTATGATGAGAGTGAGGTTACCTTGCCATGGCGGGAGGTCACTGACGGGGAGGGATAAAGGGAAGTGAGGCCTATGAACACAATAGGGGACCTGATAAGTTAGGGTTGCCTGGGCTTAGAAAGGTCCTTAAAGTAGGTACTGTGGGAGGAGGGTAGTCTTTTACGCTGGAGAGAGTTGATTGATCATGATTCATTTTCTGGAGTCCTCTAGACCAGTCTAGAAATCTCCCTGTATGTTTCTGAATTCAGAACCAATCCACAGGACACCCTTTCGGTTGTTTAGTATTGTGTGTGAGGGGTGCAGTACAGAATACCACCGAAATGGCCTGTAGAAATACAGTTACAGAGGAGTGGGGCAACTTGGGTTTACACATACAGATTCATGTGGGGCGCCCTTGGAGTTTTGCTGTTGTGTGGGTAGTAAGTATGACTTTGAATGGCCCTTTCCGTTTTTGTTATAGGGTACTTGATGTATGTGGAGCATTGAGATTTACCCATTGTCCAGCCTCAAGATGGAAGTGTAGGTTAGGTAGGGGGTATTGGAGTTTCTGGTCTACCTATATCCAGAGGATTTGTTGGAGGTGTTGGAGGAGAGGAAAGTGGGGTGGAGGTGGGGTTAAGTGTTGAAAGGAAGGAACTGGCATTCCTAGGGTTATACGGGGGTCTGCCATATAAAAGTTCGAAGGTGTTCAGGGTTAAGATGGGAGGGAAGGGACCTTCAGAAGGACCAGTGGAAGGAGTCTGATCCAGTCTGAGTGCAAGTCTCTGGATGGCTTGGTGAGGATCTCTTACTCATGTGTTCTACTTTGCCAGAGGATTGGAGATGGCATGGGATTTGTAGGCCATTTTTAATGTTAAAGGATGTGGTTAGAAATGGCGAGATTTAGGAGGTAAATTTAGGGTCACTGTCTGATTGGAGAGAAGAAGGGAGGCCAAATCTTGGTATCATATCTGTGATAAGGGCATGGGCAACTGTGGTTTTCTGTGATGGGCTCTGACTGTTGCAAAGAAAAGGTTCATTGATGGAGGTGAAGACTACAGTTGTCTGTGGACCTAAGGACAAATGTTTATAGATTGTTGTTAGGGATTGTGCTGGTCCAATGAATTATTGGTTGTCGATTCTTCAGTAACCATGGTTTCAACTAACACTGAATGGTTGGCTAGATTTGCAGTACCAGGCACAGTCTTTCTCTTGTTGACTGGACCTTAAGTCCACTTAGAGAGTTGGTATGCATGCCACTACTGAATCCTTAGGATTCTCGTGCCGTGCTGGTTGTTGATGTAGTTCATAGACATCATAGCCTGGTAGGACTGTGGGTTCTTTCCCTCTTTTGGAAGCTTGCGTGGTACCTGCTGGTATCATGAAAGCTAGTCCTTAGGGATGGGGCTTTCAGGTCAGGGGTCTCTTCAGGAATCAGGACTTCTTCTACCTCTTGGAGGTGACCAAGAGTAACAGCAAGAGGCTGTATGTTTTAGTAGTCTCTTGGACAGTTCTGGCCAACAACTCAAAAGAGGGCTTTTTATGCTGGTATTTTTTTTTAAGGTGGTCTTTGACTCTTGGAGGAAGCGCCATCAGCCCAGATGAGAAAAGCTCATCAAAACAATATATGTGCATTTATACACAAAGTTATGTATATAATAGGTTGAAGTTTTTGGGTTTTTTTTTTGTTTGTTTGGTAAATAGTTAATAGTATGATTCATTGTGGCTTTTTCAGACATCCTTAATGTTATTCTACCTCCCTCTTTCTTCTGTATTCACCTCTCTCAACCTTCTGCATTTCCCCTAGCAGATCACTAGATCCTGCTAGTCTCCCTTTACCTTCCACCTTCTTCTGTGTTTACCTCCCTTCCTTCCCTAAGGACCCTCCCCCTTTTCTCATTTCCCTGATCAGATCACTGGTACCCTACTATTCCTCTCTGTTGCTCCCCAGCCGCCCCCATCCTGGCAATGGTTCCATTTCATTTTTCTGGTTTCTGTAGTTACTACAGGCTATGTACTCAGATCTAAAGATTTGGAGCTAGGAGCCTACAGTGAGAGAGAACATGCCATGTCTGATGATTGTCTTTCTGGTCTGCGTTGCCCCACTCCATATGATCTTTTCTGGTTCCATCCATTTACCTACAAAACTCATGTTAATCGTTTTTCTTTACAGCCAGATAATAGTCCCTAGTTTATATGTACCACATCTTCATTATCCATTCATAGGTTGTAGGACATTTAGGTTGTTTCTATTTCCTAGCAATTGTGAATGAGCAGCAGTGAACGTGGCTGAGAAGGTGTCTGTGCAGTAGGATGTCAAGTCCTTGAGCAAATGTCAGGGAGTGACATAGCTGGGATTATATCGTAGATTTATTTTAGCTTTCTGGGAATTCTCCACACTGATTTCTCCAGCGGCTGCAGGGAACAGAGGGGCTACTGCCCATTCTGTAGGCCTGAATGGGCCAGAGATAGTTTCCTGCTTGAAGCATCCCTCAAGGTCAGAAATGACACTGGAGCGAACTTCCTGAGAGCCTCTCAGGTGTCGCTGAGGGAACAATCCAGAAGAAGGAAAGACCCTACCTCAGGTCTGAAGTGAAGTTCCATGGTGCCACTGGGAGATCAGCAGGGGCTCTCACCCACTTCTCTGTTCAGCAAGGAGAATGGCCAGTGTTGGGAGGAAACATCAAAGATGAATCTTGCCTGCTGGAGTTCAGGTTGCATGCAGGACCTTGTGAGAAAACCTCACCTGAAAAACCTGAGAAAGTCAAGGCTGGATCCATGGTGGGTGAAGGTCTGAGTTGAAGAGCCAAGTAAACATAGTAGGGTTACCAGAGCAGGACCTTTTCAGCAAGTATGTGTCCTGTCAGATAGAACCTACTGGTGGCTGCCACTGGCATCTCTAAGCCAAGACTGGCCATTATCCTCCATTTCCGAGCCCAGGCAGCTGTGGGTCTGCACATGCCACCCCAGAAGTGGCAGTTGCTCCAACCTGGCATCCAGCTGCCTCCTGCTCTGTGTCACTGCTGCTGCAGTTTTCCCATCCATCAGCAGAACATATACTCCCTTCTGAGATGCTGACCATAGTACTGTTAGTATAGACTTCTACAAGGGACAGAGGCTGGGAGATGCTAGGGGACCACATTGCTCATAGTTTACTGATGAGTGTTTCCCTCCCAGAGAAAGTGGAAGGGAGCCTTTCTCTCAGTTTGGGCCACGAAGATGCACCTGTGTAGGAACAAAGAACACATCAAGGGCCAGTTTCTTGTTTTGGAGTCAAGCTAACATACAGATTATCATTTAAAAGTCTCTCTGAAAAGTGTTCCATTTGGCTTTGACTCTCACATAAGGCATTACATATGACAAGAAAAGACCAAAAACACTGGAGTGTGTCAAGTAGTTGTCTCTATCTGGATGTGTTCTGTCTGCCAACTTAATATTTAAAGCCAACTTCTGCCTTCAGGAAGTACAAACAACTGTCTAAGGCATTTGTATATATGACTATCTTTCTTTCCTGCAGGAAGGGCTCTCGTAGAGGACACAGCCAGCATTACCATCTACCCATGCTCACCCCCCACCCAGCGGAGTCCCGAGATCATTCAGGAAGCATTTTATTTGTGTTCAGTGGGCAGCGACAGAGTGCACTCTGGTACTAAATAAAGCACTTGCGACTTACAGAAGAATTCTTGGGTTGCAGCTGCAGTGAGCAGCCATCCTCAGCCCATTAGGGCGAGTTGTACATTGCAGGTGGCAGTGTGTAAAGATGGGGGTGGGGTCTGGTCCCTTCTAGTCATGGCCCTATGATTTCTGATACAGGGAAAATAAACTCTTGAGTCCTGCCAGTGAGCTGGGCTTGCTGTGAAGGACCATTCTAGGAGTGGAGGAACATTCCCCGAAGTCCGTACCTTCCAGCCTGAATACTGGAGCAAATTCAAGATCAAATGGCCTGGATCTGCAGAGATAGCTCAGTAGTACAGTGGCATCAGGGGTGTAACCAGGTAAGAAGCTGCCCGAAGTTCCATTAGTCATTCTCTCCGAGGCAAGCTACTCCCTGTGGAGTACTGGTCCACCTCTCTCTGAGTCTCACCACCCACCTTCATACCCACCTCACATGGCCTGGGGGTTCTTTTCTTTTTTTCCCTCCAAGACAGGGTTTCTGTGTAGTCCTGGCTGTCCTGGAACTCACTACACAAACAAGGCTGGACTTGTCTCTGATATTCTGGGGCTCATGTCTGAAACTTTCTGTGACTTGAATCTCTGAAGGGGCCAGTCCCACCCATCTGTGATTGCCTCTGTCTCTCTGGGAGGTGTCTCCCTAGTCAGCCTTCAGGAGACTGTACCACATTTGGCATGACGTTTCAGGATCCCTGAGTTTGTCTGGGCAGTGGCTGCAGTATATGTATGGCCGTGTCTGGCTGTTATCTCCAGGGCCTGCACTGAGAATCCAAGCTCTGTCCCTGCACCACATCCTTCTCTGTATCCAGCCCCTGTTCGAGTCTCTGTGGCACAGACTGTCTTTCTGCCTATCGAGGTGACAGGCTGTTCTCAGCCTGGCAGGGATTGGAGCATCATGGTACATTGGTCACTGGCCTTCTTGCTTCATCATGGAAGCTTGTTCATTTCTCTTGTCTTTAGCTCTTTCTTTATCCGAATATGGTCTACTGCTTTTTATAGTCTACTTCTGTCCTTCATACGGTGGTACAGAAGCAGGTATCAATCTGCTGTATTACCCAGAAGTGATAAACACTAATGATCATCTTTCAGTTAGTTATTTACCTTAAAGTAAGTCCCTCTATGCTCCGTTTGTCATGGAAATGTAATGGAATATATATAACTATTAGTTAGTCCCCCTATTAGTTTGGATGACTTGGCCTAAGTAAATAATTTCAAACAAGGAATACATATTAAAAGTGTCTGTTATGTTTATAGCAATGTAATTTATAGCTATAAAAATTCTCAAGAACCTGCTATATATCTAAAGCTTAATAATCTACACAGCATATTATGTGAACATTAGCATAATAAAATGACAATTGGCTGGATACATGGAGACAGCTGAATGAAACCGTGTCAAATGAATATAAGCAAGCATACAATGTTGTACACTTACTTGGAATCCAATAGTTGCTTAAAAGGCTGAGTAGAAACTTTTCGGTAAAACATCCTGATTAGTAAGCTGTGTCACACAAAAGGTGCCAGGTGCAGGGACTGAACATCAGTTAGTGACCTGGCAGCCATTTTGGGGGCTGGCTTCCTGCCTAGGGGAGGTTGGGAGCAAAACTGCAAATCTGGTCAATGTCTCTGGGTCTGGGTAGGGGGCGGGGACACTTAGCAGAAGTTAAATGTAATTTGGTTCTGCTGCAGATCTGTACAATCTCTAAGGTGTGTGCTCTGACAAAGGGTCAGAGCGGAGAGCAGTGTGGAGAGAGGCTTCAGGTAGACTGGGGAGCTTCAGAGAACACAACACACATTTCCTGCAGGTAGCTGGGCAGTGAGGTCTGACACTGTGTACCAGGTCCAAGTTCACACAGCTGCAATGCTCAAGACCAGACCCTACAGCCATACCTGCAACTACAATTCCTCGGGGGTTAGAACAGGACCACGATCCATTATATTGATAATCCCCCCCCCAAATACAGAGCAATAATAATCGGGGTGGGGTCATCCAAGTAAGACCCTAGTAATATTGAGGTGATGAGATGTTAAGGTAGCAGGTGGGAGTGGAGCCAACACCTGCCTCCTTCATCCCTGGGCCTATATACTTCCTCCAGGTATCATCAGACTTCGTACAGCAATATCTGAAGACCAGGCCTTCCTAGACTCATCCATGCCCAATGAACTACCCTGCTAGTGTGAGCATAGCTTGTCTTGCTTGTGTTAAGTTCCCCTTCCTGAAGAAGTACCACAGAAACTACTGATAAAGATACATCCGACACACAATGCCACTAAAGACCAGGTCTCTGTAACTGTGCAGGCCGAGGCCATACAACACTGTAGGGGGTTGTCTCAACCCTCTCCAGATACCATAGCTTTAGGTATAAAAGTCAAAGTAACCACATTTGTTTGATGTACTGCAACTTTGAAGGACTCTTTTATCTATGTTGTACACTGAATTTTGAGTTGCAAATGAACTGTAGGATGTTTGGTATGTTCTTAGAGGTCAGGTTAGTTCACGGCAGTTGTCTCTGGCATTTGAAAAGTGGATTTAAAGACAGAAGTACTCTCTGTGGCATGAGGGAGCCATGAACCTCTCCTACAGTAGATTCCATGGTCTAGGGCCTGCAGGGCATGGAGACAGAGAGTCTTCTGTGAAAGGGCTGCAACTTCCCCACTGGGGAAGGACAGAATCTGTGTGCCAGAGTCCAGCCAACCTCCTCTTCCCTTCTATCCTACGCCAAGACTAATGCTTCTAGTGGTGATCCCAGCAAGTCCTACAATAATCTTTGTTAACCAAAACCTACTTAGAAAATGTTGCAGTAAGCTTATTAGTTTCCATAGCCTGAAAGAACAGCTAATAATGCTGTGACTATCGTGCACATTTATTGAACATCACGTGCTAGGGGAAGTGCTTTGTATTTGTTACTTGATTTACACAACAATCCCCAAAAGAAACGTGTTATTATTATTATTACCCCATATATAGAGAAGAAACTGAGGCATAGAGAAGAGGCTTGACGTTGCTGTTCAGAAGAGGAACATGGTCCCTAATCAAAATGTAAGCCATGCCAGTGGTGCCAAGGAGAAAGATGCATACAGGAACACCAGCAGCCCGTGTCCTTGGAAACGTGAGGTGTTTCTAGGATGTGTGATGTGCATGTTTGGGGTGACTGTCGGGCTTATAGGTTCAGCCCTCTCTTCGCATTTTCACCTTATCTCCACACTGGGATTTTAAAATTATGCTCCTGCTAAGGGAAACAAAATTTTCTGATATCTGGACCATTCTGACACCCGACAGGTTTTGTTCCCTTGCAATGAGCATTTCTCCATCCAACTCTCTGGACACCAACAAGATGCCTAACAACTCAGCTGCTGCTGTTGAGTGTTTGCGGCTGATTGACACGTCCTCTGATTCCCCATGCTCATTGTTACTTGTTCTCTCCTTGTACACTGGGGTAGTCTCCTTCCTTACTCTTACCTCCGGGTTTGGCCACTTGATTTGCTTTGCCAGTGGGATGAGCCAGGAAGGACAGGGAGCCAGTTCTGAGCCCAACCTTTCACACGGCCTCCTTCCTGCTCCTTGCCTCCAGCTGGTTTATGGAGGAGGATGAGGGATGACGGAGCAGAACTGCCCTTTTCAAGGTTTTCCAGCAGACAGAAGCCTGAGCACAGCCCAGGCCAGTTGACCCCACTAGCCCTTACTGAACCCCAAGCCAGACAGAAACGACTGTGCTCTAAGACACTGTATTTGGTAGTAACACCATCATAGCAGCTAACGTGTTGTTTATAACTAATGGTGGCCACATGGAAAACAGTGTCCCACGATGTTTTCACGTATTCCCCAGATGTGCCTGCTCCTGTTAGTGAACACCTTCCTGCTCTAACATTTATGTACCTTATTTATGGATGGCCACAACCCCATAGTCTCATCACACACAATACAATGACCAGGAACACAGCAGTCAGGCCTTCTCCACTCACACCGCACCACTCAATAAGAGTTCACGGGATACCAATCTGTAGCCTTCTTTTTATTAACACGTTTATTGATCTTATAAAAATATAATAAGTTATATAAACAATTACATAAAATATTCACAATTACGACTTCACCGGCTAAGGGCCTCAGGCCTAGCCTGGGTGTTTACTAAATACTTTTAAGTACTGAAAAATAATGACAGTCTCCAGACAAAAATGGCAGCATGGAGTGCCAGCATTGGTCAGTGAGAATCGTGACGGTCTTGTTGGTTCTGATTTCTACAGCATAGGCAAAGCTCATTGTAGCAAACCCTTCCTGGATTTATTGCCAAATAAAGTAAATGACAAGGGACTAGCTCCCCTAAATCAGCAAGCTGGGAGTCAATGAAACAACATGGATGCTGGCTGCCCTCAAGCCCTGAAATCTAATAGGGTGAACTGAAGCCGGCCCACACTGTCGACTGCAGCTGCCCATTCTTCACCAGAAGGACAGTTGGGAGGAGAGGAGCCTGCTGTCCTAGACCTGCTCACTCATCACAGATGACATTTACAGTCTAATTAAGGGGAAGCTCAGCATCATTACTGAAGACCAGGGGTAAGGGGCACTGCGGGATCTCAAAGAGGAATTAAAAGGATAATTAAACAGACTGTTTAACTTGCAGGATACAGCAAACACCATCTTAAAAAAAAAAAAAAACAAGCAGCACAAACGGACACAGTAAAATGATCATATTAAATATTCAGGACCTAACAATGGTCCTCTCACAGTCTGTTCTATATTCAATGGTAGGAAATTGCTTGATGGTTTTAAATATACCACCGATTCCCACCCCAAAAGCTTTTGTTCAGTCCTATGACTTTAAAAAACAAACGAAAAGCCAACCCACAGCATTCTAAATCAGAGGCTTTATTGTAATTTAATGATCACTACCGTCAGCCTTCAGGAGGGAGCCCAGCAGCCGGTTGGGCATTAACCCCCTGGCGGGAAAGCTCCCCAACTTCCCATTTCTTGGCAGTTAGAGGTGAAGTAAGAATCTGCCAAGAACAATGCCCATTTATAAGTTTTGTCTCTGTAAATGCTCTGTCCTACAATTGCCCTTACATGAGAATACCGGATATGAGTTTACCTTATACTCTCATTTTGTGTGGCCGCCCACACTGTATTTACCCCATGGAGGCTCCCTTGGCCTCTCCTGTCCTGCCTCCATTTTCTTTTGCTCACCTGAGCCTTAACTTTCCTGACCACAAACATGAAGACCAAGCTCTCATTTGCAGGAGAAAAGCTCAGTCTTGGGGAGGAGAAGACAGCCCCCTAGGATGACTCCACCAGGGTCAGGATCCAGGCCCCAGGGCTGTACTGCACCTCAGGCTCCACCATCCCTCACTGGCTCAGGATGCTGTGTCTGAACTCACACAAGCCTCATCCACGAATTTTGGCCACTCCTGAAGTCTAGAATCAGGCATGGTCAAACTCTTAGGAAGTCACCATTTCCCTTTCTAGAGAGAACACACACCTGTTTGAAGTAAAAACAGCCTGACACATTGTAACTGCTTGTGTCTGTGAGTGATACTAGAGGCCAGATCTGCCCACACTTGGGTTCGGCTGGGCAGACACGCCTTGTGTGCCAGTGACATACCGCACGTTCTTCCACTAGTAACTGCAAGGCTTCTGTCACTGTGGGCGACTGCAAACACAGGTCAAGTTACCCCTGGAACCGTAGAGCACGCCAACAAACTGCTCCGTCTGAAGCAATGCAGGAACTGGGATGGCTGGACTTCGTAGCCATTTTACTAAAGCTGTCAAGCTATTTTCTTCATAAGGATGCCCCCATTTCTCAACTCCACGAGAAGCCATCACCCTTCTTAGAGCTTTCGCTACATTTTCTCAGCATCCCTTCATTTAGCCTATTTGATGTGCTAGTGATATGGTCTGTAGCATGCCCTCTGTCGCCCACCAAGGGCTTCCTTAAAGACAGGATCCGATTCTTCACCCGTGTCATCCCCACATGTTCATTTGAGTGCTCAACAGGCTCCTTAGGTCAGCCTAAGGAATACGTCAACCCACCAGGAAAAGCCTTGAGTTTTGGCAGTCTGATGGCACCACTCACAGCTGCAGAGGCCCTCATTGGATCCCCAGCTGGTCCCAGGGAGGACAGTCCAGGGCACACTCCTCAGGATGCAGCTGGGGGCGGGGAGGCAGGCGGCACCACCCCGGCCCACTCCAGTATGTCTGCGCACAGGGACTCCACAGCATCTAGCCGCTCGATCTGCACCAGCTTCGTGAGCAGCTCTGGGATGCTGTAGCCCGCGGTGCTGATGCGGTCAAAGAGCTGCATGCCATCAGTCATGCCCCCAATCTCATCCCTCTTGAGTCCAAAGCTCTCGGCAAGGTGGCGCCACGTCTTCACGACCGCTTTCTCAGAGTTGTATGTGGAGCTGAGCATCCGGCTGGTCTTCTCAAGGCAGTCGAACGGCAACTCTGTGGGGCTGAGACCTAGAAGAGGGACGGTCACGGTTACATGTCACAAACCGAAGTCAAGGGGGCTCAGTATTAAACACCTCCCAAGTGTTTAAAAGGAATTAACGTAAGTTCTAAATAGTCTCTTCCGGAAAATAGAAAGAAGGAACTATCTCCCAATCTGATACCCGAACCAGTATCTTGAACAAAATATTAACAAATAGAGTTCAACAAAGGAACAAAGAATTATGTACTATGATAAGTGACATTTATTTTAGGGGTGTAATTCTGGTTCTAGTATTCAAAAGTTGGTATGACTTTTATAAAAAGTCCGGAGCCAGCCTTGTACTTAGTGGTGAGAGCTGAGCATTTCCTTGGGATCAGGAGGACCTGGGCTCTGCTCTCAGTGCTCATAGTTGACATCGTGCCAAAGCAGTGGAGCCAGACAAGAGAAGAAGGAGTGCACACAGGCTAGAAAGGAAGGAGTAAGACTGTCCTTGTTTGCAGATACGATTGCCTATGTAGACATTTCCAAGGCTACTCAAAAGCTCCCACGACACTGACATACTCGGCAACCCGGTTAACTCTGGACTGAATTATGGTATGTGAGACCAGCATTAGCTGAGTGGGTACTGTATGATTCAACTTAGAACAAGGTTTAATAATGTGTATCTTACATGTATGGGTGTTTTGCCTACAAGTATGCTTGTGCACCATGTGTGTGCAGTGTTCACAGAGGCCAGAAGAGGGCGTTGGATCTTCTGGAAATGGAGTTGCAGATGGCTGTAAACTGCCATGTAGGTGCTGGTAATTGAATCTGGGTCCTCTGGAAGAGCAGCCAGTGCTCTTAACCACTGAGCCATCTCTCCAGCCCCCAATTTGACTTTTATAATAGTCTTGAAATGACAAAATTACAGCATTAAGAACAGATTAGTGGTTGACAGGGCTGCAGGAGAATCCCCTGTGGTCGTGGAAGGGGTCACTGTCTACTGTGTCAACATCAACATCTTGGTTGTAACTTTTGGGGGGGGGGGGTTGTGAGCTTTTACCATCAGGAGAAGCTGGGAGAAGAGCACCCAGGCTTTGCTCTATTATCTCTTAGCACCAAGTGGTAAGAATACCACAAGCCGGGTGTGGTGGCACACGCCTTTAATCCCAGCACCTGGGAGGCAGAAGCAGGGCAGATCTCTATGAGTTCAAGGCAAGTTTGGTCTACAAAGTGAGTTCTAGGACAGCCAGGGCTGTTACACAGAGACACTCTGTCTATGGGGGTTGGGGGGATATACCACAATGGAAAGTTTTAAAAGAACTGGAGGACTTTGGTGTCTGGGGTTCACCCCATACTAACCACGTTGGGATCTTGAGGAGGGCAGGGTGGCTGGATAGGCAGAGGTAGTGAGTATTAAGGTCTTCATGTGATTCTAATGGTCTTGGGAGCCAAGCCATATTGGCCTGAAGGACTTAGCCTTGGCTGTGTCTTATTACTGTGGCATTAGGAAGCACACATGCCTGGGCTGTCAAGGAGCACCCGAGGGCACAGACTTGAAGCTTCCACCCCATAGGACTCACTGGAGGGCTCTTCTTATGGTTAGAGTTCTAAATTAATTTGAAAGCCACAGTCCCTTGGGTTTGGTCTTTCAAAGCCAAGACATTCTTTGGAACAGAGAAGAGCTTTGGGGGTGCTGGAATGTAACTCTCAGACCATATTCTTCTGGGCAGCTAGCAGCACCCACCATGCCAAGCTTGATCAAGCAGGCTGACCAGGCATGTACTTATGGAGCCATGCCATGTTTCTGAAGGCAGCCAAGAAGAATTCTTGGCCCTGGAATTCCTGCTCAGTGGTTACCTCTGGCCAAACAGAGCATCTAACCAGCCTGCCCCAGCTCAGGGCCGGTATTTCTCCCACATGGGGCATGAGTGGCAGGCAGCGTGTGACTCCTCAGTCCCACAGTTCAACCAGACCAGGGGTGTGTGGAGGGATGCCAGCAAGGCGGGAGGGAGGAAAGTCCCCTGACTTAAGTAGTGAGGGGTTATTTCCAGGGTGAATAGAAGCTAATTTAGGGGCTGGATTTTGTATCGTCCAGGAGGATCACACACTGGAATGTTTATGGTTCTTATCCTGTTACTTCTTACCTGCCCACGGCAGGCAGTCTGACCTTGCTGCTCATGTGGCCGTTCTAGAAGGAGGGGAGAGCCCTCCATGGCCCGTTCAGTGTGCCTTGTGAAACTGCCATAACCTGTATGATGATGTTTCTGTCAGTGGCAGAAAAGGCTCACTCCATAGTACACCGACTGATGCCTCCACCATCTTAGTTTGTGACTGTATATTCTATATTGACACAAGGACAAAAATCTCATACCCACGTGTTTCTTAGAATGTGTCCCCATTGCACTGACTACTCAGTGTCACCGAACATTTCCCTGATGACAGTACTGATGTGGACATAAGCACAGAAGCTACGGGACCCCATCACTCTGTCCCTATGAGGCACTGCAGCAGCATACGCACTGGGAGTCTCTTGTCCTGTGACAGAAGCACTACAGGATGCTTCAGCCTAAGCAGGAACCAGATTCCCTTTCCCTCCACATCAGAAGTCCGTTCACTTGGTCATTCTGATGGCGGCCTGACAATCCCCATCCGATGTGGATGACTGTCCTCAGTTCCTCACACAAGAGCCTGGCATTGGGGGGTTATCATCTCAGTGAGCCCCGAATGGCTCTTTTTCATTTTTGTTTGTTTGTTTGTTAAGACAGTCTCACTATGTAGCCCCGGCAGACCTGGAACTTGCTATGTAGACCAGGCTGGTCTCAAATTCACAGAGATCTGCCTGCCTCTGCCTCTCGGGTGCTGGGACTAAAGGTGTGCCCACCACATCCAGCTCTGAGTGGTTCTCTAGTCCTTACCTTCAACAACACCACACACGTTGGCATACACGTCCAGTATCTTTTTCCTCCGGCTTTGGATCTATAAAGAACAAGTAAGAGAATGCTCATCTTCAGAAAGGGGGAAGATGGACGAGGAGTCCCAGATCTTCCCTTTGCACTGGCTTGGCCCTGACGGCTAGGCATACTTGCTGTGCCAAGGCCTTAGGTGGAAGCCGCCCAAACATAGCAGGAGGAAGAATGTCCCTAGGGTTTCCATGCAAACACCCTCTGTGCACAAGAGGGATGCTACTGGGTTTAAAGGGACATCAATGTTAGAGCTGTCATCAGTGTATTCAGAAGGTTGACAATGAGGACCCCAGATGGCCACTGGGGCAGCCATGCATGCAGCGGCTGGCAGAACTGTGGAAGGCTCTCTTCCCCAGGGCAGAGAGCTCAGGGCAAAGATAGGCAGTGAGTGGCCCTGGGTGAAAAGACCATGCCAGGCAGGCAGCATGGTCTCTAGGTTCTTTTAGCGAGATCACTGCACCCAGAGTGAAGTATCCTGCAGGACCAGGCCAGATCCAAGATCCCCGTAGGGACTTTCTTTACTACCAACAATGTTGCCACATGGTTTGGCTGGGCTGCCTGAGGCACAGACTAAAAACAGGAACATATGCCAGAGCCTCAGAGCACACCTTGTGCCACAGGCATTCCAAAGTAGCTTGCTTTAGTGATAAAACCCTCTGGACAATTTGTACAAGTGAGTCTACTGCTGTATAAGAGAGATGTGTGTATGTATATTTGTGTCTGTGTATCTGTGTCTGTGTGTGCACGCATGTGTTCACATATATATTATTTCTTGTTTCTAGAACTTTTCAGGATATCAAAGCCTGTGGTTGCTCAAGACTACTATGTAAAATGTCTATTTGCTTAGATTCTGTTCACATCGTCCTATATACTTTAAATCATCTTGAAAATATTTCTAATAATGAAGTGTTGTGTAAATAGTTATTGCAATGCATGGTTTAGAGATTAATGACAATAAGAAGTGTACATGTTTAGTACAGGCACAGTTTTAAAGAAACTATGCTTAGTTGACTCATGGATTCAGAACCCACAAATACACACAGGCGTGTGTGCATGTGTGTGTGTGTGTGTATGTGTGTGTGTGTGTGTGTGTGTGTGTGTGTGTGTGTGTGTGTGTGTGTAACTGCTTGGATATGCACAGTATGTTTTTGGAAGTTTTTTTTTCCTGTTCTCTGGCATTTGCAGTGATTAAAAAAAACTTTTTTGTCTATAAGCAGTATAATTAAGTTTTTTTTTTGTTTTTTTTTTTTTAATCTGTTGCTTTGCGCATTGTTCTAGCTGGGACCATTGGGAGAAACAGCATCCTAAGGAACTAACTGAGCACGAGAGGTTATGTTCATCTTGTCTGATGGCTCTAAGTCCCTGCACCAGTGTGTCATGGGTCATGCTGCCAGAGCCTCACCCCAGCAGACTTGTTACTGGCTGCAGCCTTCTCCCTGGCCAGGTGAACTAGCGACAGCAGACACAGCTCTGGGGACCCCTGCTTGTCCGGGGCTGGCTCCTCATCACTGTCCACACTGCGACTCAGCAACTGCTCGTTCTCAGAGGAGGCGTCGTTCTCACTGTGGACACAAGCGGGACACCTGTTAGTGAAGCCTGGGGAACTGCAGCCCAGAGGAGCTGCCTCGGCACTGGTCTTGGTCCCAGGCGTGGAGAGCACTGTACAATGTCTTGTTCCTTAAGCCTTTTCTACATCTCCTGAGCTCTAGGTAAGGGCACATGGGGTGAGAAAGAGACATCCTGTTCCCTGACAAGCCATTCTGGTACAGAAAAGCCTGTAGATGTTTGCATGGGCCTCCTAAGAAGCAGTGGGTTCTGAGAGGCTGGGGACACCATTGAGGACTGCACCTGACATCTCTCCACACTGCCTGATACCACGGGTGTTTGGTAAAGATTCACTGAATGTGTTCTAGATTCCTGTACTTAACCCCAGCCAAGACAAGCATAACCGTGGGTCTTCATGTTAAGTCATTAAGATGAGAAGGCTGGAACTCAATCCGTGCAGGGTTTCTAGGATAACCAGGAACACACAAAAAAGTGCACCTTAATGTCAGGGAAGGCCCTCTTGACTAGTGGCCTGGCCTTAGATATGTGCCTTATAGGAGCTACAGAGAGCCCCAGAGGGTAGGCAGGGTAGGTGATCACATACATCCAACTATGCAGCCTCGTGTGCTTCATGCTGCTCACTGCTCAGGTCACACAGGACCTGGCACCTGTGGGTTAGAGATTAAGCCCTCAAACTATTCAAAAATAAAAGCAAAACAATATTCTTTTTTTGCAGAGCATTCTGCTTGCTTCCTTGGTTTAGCTAAAGACCTTTAGAAAAAGGGATTATATTTGCCACACATTATATTTGAGTGTTACTGAAGGCCATATGCAAACACAGCCCTGGAGCCAGAATAAAGAAAAAAGAAAAAATACAAGCAGTTATGAAACCATCTAACAGATCCACTTTGTCATTATGCTTGAGGGCCTACGAGGGAGGTGACTGGCCCATCCCCTTCACTAACTCTGGCAAGCAAATGGGAATGCATGATGGTATCTTCACAGATTACCTCATGGCATTTCCACAGATCACCACATAGCTCCCAAATCCCATTTTCAAGACCCAAAACCTGTTTGTAGGGACAAAAAGGCTCATGACCCGTCTTTAGAGCAGAAGCTTAATATTTATACACGCAAAGAGTCTATTTTTCCCCAAGTATAGTCATGCAGATTTTTCCTTCAGAAGAAACTCAAGCTATGGGCCTTACTGAGAACCAGTGCTGAAAAGGTGCAAGGCCCAAGTCCAAATGACTGTGGGGACAATAGGCAATGACTTTCCTCTTAGTTGATTTTAAAGCAGAGGGGGTGCTATGATCCAGTGTTTGGTAAATGTGCTAAAATACCATCAGGTAACTCTCTTCCCCCAGTGGCTTATTACACCAAGCCTAATTGACAGCCTGGACTTTGGCTCCCACTCTGTTACTCACTAGCATGTGATCTTGGTCCAGTTATGGAAATGGGGACGGAATCAACCTGTTACCCTTAGGGATGTGACAAGGCCAGTCTTAGGCCCGGTGCATGTGCTGTTGCCTTTAAGGCATTTTAAGCATTGCTGGCAGCTGTGAGAACCTGACCAGGACGTGTGTATCAAGAGATTCATGTCTTTCCTCAGTTTGAAGAGAAGGGGGGAGGGCTCAGGGCATCTGGGAGATTGGGGATAGGGAGAGTGGGCAAATGGAGAGTATCAGGTAGGTGTTACACCTTCCCCAGCATACACCAGCTCCTGTAGTTAATGAAGAAACAGAAATCCAATGCCAGTTTACATTGCCTCCTTCCGTTGGGAAGCTGCTCTCCAACATCCTTGGAGCATCCCCAGGCCAGGCACCAGCCATCCAGTACATTCACTGATACAGTTTGCCTGGCTGCTCAAGGATTTATAAGGACCCAGCTGGCAGCTCAGTCTTTGGAACTAGGACTGTTCCACGCACTAGTGAGTGTAGGCAAGTCCCTGTTCTACATACCTCTTGGGGGTCTTCGTGGGTGTTGCTGTCAGCTTCTGGAATTCCCCATTCTCAGGGAAAGTCACCACACTGTCTGTAGGAATGGAAGTTGGGGGGGAGTGAGTGTTAGCCTGTGGCTCTGAACTTGGATCTCCCTTCATGTTTCCTTTTCAGTAGACATCCCTGGTGACCAGCTTCCCACCTGGGGACAGAACAAGTGGGCACATCCCCCCGCCCCCCACCTCCATCCCCGAGCAAGGGCCCTGGAATCAGAGGTGGTCAGCAGGCTGGTCTGTCAAGTTTGAGGACAAGGTGGACATACTCCACCTTCATGCTAGAGACTGTGTATGGGGCAGCATGGGCTGTGTGTACAGACCTGGGGCCTCCTTTTTCTCTTCATGTGTGCTAGCTGGGGCTTCTGGGCTCTTTCCTGGGGGACTGGTACAGCAGGCTGCTTGAAGAAAGAGAAGAAGGTTGGCATGAGCCCTCTGGTTCACTCAGGGAAGATGACAGAGTGTTGGAATAGGGGTATGGGTGCAGGGATGTCACCTGGAGCTGAAGGCTTAGTCTTCATGATGTAGAACATGATGATGAGGACGATGGCGATGGCCATGATGAAGATGGTAGACATGGCAATAATCAGGGCGGTGGCCAGGTGTCCTTGGCCCGAGAGCTCTGCTGGCATCAGGAAGAGGAGGATAAATATTTTCAAGGGCCCCTCCTCCAAGCCACAGCACTCAGCAGAAGACCCAGGCACAGGGATGCTTCCAGGGGTCATACTTGACCCGAGGACCGGGCCCTCAAGGTGTGCTTTGGTTGCTAGGCTGCTCCCACACTGTCAAGCAGGCTCATGCGTGTTAGATCGGGAAGACCAGGATGCAAAACCAAGAGGCCGTTCCTGGGGTGCTTGCTCTTGGCTTTACTAACTCTGAGATCCTGAGAGAAAGGTAGCAATGAGGACGAGAGGCCCATGAACAAGTGTCCAGAGACAGCATAGTCCAGGTTTAAGCACTTCCAAGCAAAAGGCCACTCCTCTGGCTAGAGATGGGATTCCTAGTTTGGTTTTACTTGGCACCTCATCCCCAGAGTAAGAGCAAGAGCCCCAGGGTAGAGAGGGCTGAACTGACCCGACAACTCCTGCTGTTTCCACTTCTGCCTGGCTGCTGCTTATTCCTGGAGCTGTTTGCTCGGTTCCCTAATGCCGCTTTGGATACCGGGACTATCCAAAACCCCCCCTCTGACTTTCCAAAATAACCAACAGGACACCTGGTTCCTATGAAGCAGGATCCAAATGACCTGTCACCCAAAGAGGCCGTGGCAGGCATCTGGTGCCCTGGGCCATCTGAAGGGGGTGCAGAGCTGAGAGCCCCTCGAGGGTGTTCAGCCTCCTGATGTCATCTGGTGCATCTGTAACGCTGCCAGATGTGGGAGATGGGTGATGTATGTGTCTTTACTGCTCTTGGTTGCATGCTGTTCCCAGGTGCTTGGTGGGGAAGTGGGATGGGCTCTGAGTGTGAGCGTGCCATTCTGTCACAGTGGAGAAGTGACAAGAGGGGAGGGCTCCGCGTTCATTGCTGACAGCTGTCCCCTCCCACTCCTCGCTCCCTCTCAGCTCCCTGAGTTCCAGGGGACCCACAGCGGGGCACCCTCCTCACCTTTGTGAGCATGCTGGAAGGGGGACAAGGTGCTGCCCCCAGACGTGCTGGAGGAGTGGGCGGAAACCCCAGAGGTGGCTCCCACACCTGCAAGGAGAACACACAACCTCAGAGACCTGACAGAGCATCACGCAAAGACTGGACAAAGCTGGAAAATAAGACACCGCAGTGAAGTGAAGCAATCTGGACTTCTGGACCATGCTGCGGGGAGGGAGGCAAAGAGGACATATTTTTATTTATTTCCTAATGTGTTTTATGTTCCCCCAAGAGTATTCTGACATCTTAGAAATTCTGTTTTGTAAATTGGTGTGTGTGTGTGTGTGTGTGTGTGTGTGTGTGTGTGTGTGTGTGTGTATGTGTGTGTGTGTGTGTGTGTGTGTGTGTGTGTGTGTATGGTCTGTATATGCACCACATGTGTGCAGGTACCTGTGAAGGCCAGAAGAAGGTGTTGGAACCCCTGGAGCTGGAGTTATTAGTGCTAGTGATCCACCAATGTGGGTGCTGGGAACTGAGCACCAATCCTCTGCAAGCGCAGCAGAGCCCATAAGCCATCTCTCCGTCCATCGGGATTCTTGTTCTTTAAATAAAAAGACAGCTCTGCCTCATCCACTCAGTTTTCCTATGAACCAAGACAAATGCTATGTCCTCTGAAGGCTAGCATGTGCCTATAAAAGCATTTTAGAGGGAATAATACTTGATTAATTTTTTCCCAACTATGGAGAGCGGAAATATGGTCTTAATATCTTTTCTGGTCATAAAAGCAATATATCTTCGTTACTAAAAACTAGAAAAAGAAAACCCGAGGCGGAAGCAGAAGGAGCCAGCAGAGCCTCACACTAGGGCTCTTAGCTCTGATGTCCCTCCCTCCAGGATTTTCTCTAAGATTCTGTGTGCTGGTGGTTCTGTGGCCTCCACTGCATGCACTCTGAGCCCAAGGTGCGTTTTTAAAATAGTTTCCACCAAACCATTTAAGAATGGATGTGCCCTGTTCTCCCTCCTAGCCATGGCTCATTACTGTCCCTCCCCAGAAAAAAAAAAGTGTCACTACAAAAACAAAAGGGCAGGCATGATGATGCACGCCTTTAATCCCAGCACGTAGGCAGAGGCAGGCAGATCTCTGTGAGTTCAAGGCCAGCCTGATCTACAGAGGAGAGTTCCAGGTCAGTACTACATAGAGAGACCCTGTCTCAACAATCCAGAAACCAAGTGGGGTGGGGGAGGGGGGCAAGAAGAAAAAACTGTCATTCGCATAGAGAAAAATGGAAGCCGATTTGATATCAGACAAACCACAAGTACTTGTTTTTTTCTGATAAATAACCCTCTTTAGGTCAAACTTGAGTTTGTCAATGGATAAAAACAATCAGGGTTGGACCATAGCTCAGTAGAGGCAGAACACTTGCCCATCCGCTGTGACCCCAGCCCTGGGGTGGGGGGAGGGAGTTATGTTTTCTTTTCTTTCTCTCTTGTCCTTGCTGGTTCTCAGTTCTGGAGAGGTTCATAAAGTAATCCCATGCTTCTGAAAAGCAGCTACGAGCCCAGACAGGGCCACCAACCTCCCTGAAGACATGTCCTTCCACCCACCCCAGCCAGCCAAGAGAACTGGCCTGAAGGGTGCACTGGGGTCAGCCTACAGCACCACAGCGCTTCTGTAAGAAGTAAGTGGGGGCAGCGGTCTAACAGAGGTTCTGGGAGAAACACAGGCGTGCTGTGTGTAAAGCCTCCCGCCGTCTGCCTTGTGCCAGCCCAGGAGCAGGAACACAGTCACACAGTAGTGGAATGCGCTGCTGAGTTAGCTGAGTATATATACCCTGTGGAGAGAGGCCAGGACTTCTGTCTCAGGCTGTATACCTAGTTCAACCAATAGAGAGATGGAGAATGAACAGTGTGGACGTGCAAGAGGGTATCACAGGCCGAGGGCAGGCTGGAGGTGGATTTCTGTGCGTCAGTGAGGTGCCAAGGTATTCAGAGGGTAGCTTGGCCCTCAACATTAGACAGGAATAGAACTGTGCTGTGGGCCAGGAGGATAGTCACTTGCCCAGGGAGGGTGAGATGTCTCTTTATCTTTCTGGAGGAAGACTGGAAGCTTTTCTGTGGCCTTTAGGCTCCAAACCTAACGTTCTCCTTCTAAAGTTTATCTTTAGGGATAACTCTTAGGGAAGAACTGGCAAGGGAGTCCCCAGTGGTGGTCCTTCTACTTAGCTACATTCACCTGCTCACCTATCAAATGTCAGACATTCAAGCTGTGCCCATTCCTGCTCACAGACCCCCACCAAGTCCTTTACAGGTTGGCAGCTGCTCCAACCAGCAAAGGCAAGCTCCAGGGTCCTGCCATTTGTACTATGCCGGGAAACAGTCATCACATGTCATCAGGTGGACCGTCCTGACCCAGCTTTGAATAGAATCTAATTTCCTTTTTCTAGAGCAAATAGGACATTGAAAAGAAACTGATCTGTTGATTTGGTTAGGGGCTCAAGTGAGCTTAAGATATGTGGGCAGAGGGGAAAAAAAAAGTCAAGGGCTGTGTTTGTGGACACCAGCAATCTTTGTCTTTTCTTGTCCCTTCTTGCTAGGACTTGCAGCCCAAGGCAGTGAAAGAGCAGGGGATGGGGTGCAAACACATCCAGGCCTATGGTCTAGAAAGAAACAATGGAGGCAGCAGCGTGGTGAGTACAGACTTATGAAATGCCCTTGTATTCCATTAACCTGGGAGGGCTGGTTACATGACATCGCCAAACAGTGGTGCGGGCTGCTACTTGTTAAGGACATCTTCGGGAGCCACAGATGCTACCTGCTCGGGCCAGCTCTGCCTTGCTCGATATACTGGACAGTCCCCAAACTGAACCCCAGCTGGCATTAGCAGAGCATCCAGACTGCACAGGCTGCAGGAGTTGCCAGGCATTCCCCGGCCAAGGAT
The DNA here is from genome assembly GCF_007827085.1 of Peromyscus californicus insignis. Taxonomy (NCBI): domain Eukaryota; kingdom Metazoa; phylum Chordata; class Mammalia; order Rodentia; family Cricetidae; genus Peromyscus; species Peromyscus californicus. The sequence goes on along the minus strand of NW_026294491.1, from coordinate 27,947,261 downwards.
GCTCTGCTGAGTACATCTGAGAAGGGGGAAGTGGGGACTAGGTATGTCAGGAAGGTAGACCTCTCGAAGCCAGGGGCTGGAGCCAAACACCTGCAGCCACCCTCAAGCACACCCTTCAGGTCCTCGTGGCCTCCACCCAACCCTTTCTATGTGATGGACCTCAGGGCCCTTGCAGAATCTTCAGGGAGGCAGACACTTCCCTCTGGGATCCTGCAGTAGATGCTGGGGCCTATGTTGGGTTGCAGAAGGAGCAAAATTACATGGATTCAACCAGGCTCACAACCAGGCCATGCAGGTCCTGAAGGGCAGCAACCCATAGCCTGCCGATAGGCTTCTCAGAGCTAGAGCTGGCAAGAGAGGACCGAGGAGACTCAGAGCAACTCAGTGCACGGGTGCATGGTTCGGATGTTCTGAGTGGCAGCCCTGCTTCAGGCAGGGGAAAGGCATGTACTCTATGGAAAACAGCTAAAAACAAATCAAACAGGACCTGCTCTGAGCACAGTAACGACAAAAAAACCACCTGCGTCTTATTTGGTCTCTTTTGTCATCTGTTTTCCAGGTGAGGGAGGAGTGAGATAAGCAGAGTAAACCCTCGTCCTGGACATCCCCAGGCCGCCAGGCTGACCTCACACAGGTCTGCTCAAGTACCTCCCCATCGTTACACATCACCGTCATGGACCCCAAAGGACCTCCTGGTGAGCAGTGAGTGTGGTTTGCTAACGAGCAGGAGGGTACCTGCAGGCCTTGGGAGACAAACTCAGGTCCCTGGTGCTTCTGTTGTTTCTCAGTGTGGTTGGAAAAATCTCTAGAGGAAACAAACACCTGCTCTCTATTATCCCAAACCCTTGAAAAACATATACTAGCATTATAGATGTGTGCACATTAATCTTATGAACACACTGTATCGTATTGAATAAACTGTGTGTGATGTATGTTTGGACAAAACTCAGGGAGAGAGACAGAGAGAGCCAGCCTAGAGACCTGGTTATTGCTGCTTTCATCAGCCATGGTTCTATACATTGTCCCACCTTACAAGGTACTTGGGGGCAGGGCATAGAAGATGTCTTGTTCATCTGCATCGCCCATCATGAAGGCACAGCCATGGTACAGGTTCCCCAGAGCAGCATGCTGGGATCCCCACATACATATTCTCCTGTGTCAGGTTGTGTCTGGTCTGATGTGGATTTACTCTGCACTATCAAAATGTTTTGCAGCTAGAAATAGTCCACCCTACCCTGTTCCCTACACTCAGTCATTTGCTCTGCCATATCAATCTCTTTGAGTAGTAAAGTACAGACGGGTGTTTGCTCCCCTAGGACCCTGGCTTTAAAATGAGCAAGGTGAAATGTTCGAGAAAAGCTGGTAAAAACTGATGTCGCAGATAATGAGCAGAAGTTTTCACTCGAGGTCTATTACTAGACCAGATTGTAGGGACAGATGTGCCTACTTCACTATGAATTCCCAGGCTGGCTTCAGGGGCTCGGCTCACCTTCCTCGGGGACTCAGTGAGCTGTAAGCACAAGGCTTAGCGGAGTTATACCTCTGTTCAAAGAGATGATGGTCTATAAGGGGCCTTTGAAGTTGTTAATCCACACAATTTATAAATGTGCCAGTATGCATTAGAGGCTGGCTGGCATTCTCCACAGAGTATAAACAGTTCGGCTGTTTAAGAGTGATTTGGTTCTCAGAGTTGTCAAGGAGGTGCCCTGCAGCCCTGGCATTGGCCACACACCCTGGCGGTGGATCCTTGAGTGATGAGTGGAGTCTTCAGATCCTCACTCACTGCTAGAAGTGAGAGGGCTGCTTGCTGGGAACATAGCCTTTGCGTCTGCTCAGGCCTGCTTTGCCAGACCTTGCCTCTCACCTTGGTGCTATGTGGTGTGTTCTGGTGTGAATAGTGCTATGGGGCATGATCTGGTGTGAAGAGTACTTTACAGAAACGACTGGGTCCATGCTCCTGGCGGCCAGGGTTTCCTGTTTATGTTCCAAGGCTCACGTGAGGGAGTCATGGGTGCCAAATAGAATCCACTACAGGGCTCTAAGCCACACACAGCCTAGTCTTTTAACTGGTGTCCCTCCCTAAGAGACCACTCTCTTCTTGACTTAATTCAAGGGTCTTAGCCACCGACAGGTGATTAAATACACACACACACACACACACACAGAGAGAGAGAGAGAGAAACAGGTGACAGGTGGTCCTGCCCCAACACGATACTTCTATTGCATTATGTCCTTGCCTCTCTAACAACTCTGTCCCAGAGGAGCTCTTGGAAGTGCAGGGCTGCCGTCGTGTGGCTCAGCCTGCTGCCCGCTGCACTGGGATATTTCGCTAGCACCGAAGTGGGTATTTCCCACACACTGTCCATGTTAGTCTCACCTGTCCTCACAGAGATCTTGTGATACAAGACCTTAGAGGAAACTGCGGTACAGAGAATGAGATCACTTTCTTAGGGAAAGTGGAAACTCACAATGGAAGCCAAGTGGGATTGCACACCCTTCTCCATCCCGGAGATCCTGCCTCCAAACTCTGACCAATGGTCATCACAGCACAGGCCCCTCTACTCAGCCGTCCGGGTAGCTGCGTTCTCAGGATAACGTGGAAGAAAGGAAATCATAGACAGAGCTCCTTGCTCAAGTGCATCTTGCTCTTTGGCTTATGGAAAAGCAAATCAAAGGGCTTTGGTGTCCCTTCGGTCTAACATGGATTTGCCAGCGCCCCATGCCAGCAGATAGTGAAGGAGGCTGAGGCCTGACACTCTCCCAGTGGGCTGTTGCTGGCAGGAGGGGAGGGGGCTTTGCTTCAAGGCCCCGGGAAGAGGTTGCTGGGTGCCAGTGGTGGTTTAGGGAAGACTGCCAGCTGTATCTGTTTTGTGTTTCCCGTTTCAATGTCCACATACTGTCAACCTCAGTGTGTGCAGGTATTGTCTCAATTATGCGGTAGAGAGAGCAGAAACAGAAGTGGCCCCCAGGTACCATTACTGAGTGTTGATGGTGATGATAGACAGCCTGGAGACAGGACCGACCTGGAACCCAGCATCTTGGCCATCCAGGAACAGGAACATTTAATTCTACTTTATAAGTAAATACGTGTCACTTTCTCATTCTTCCCGAGGGTCCCTTGATGGTCTGTGTGACAGCAACACAGCAGTACTCTTAGGACATGTTTATGAGAGTGCTTGGTGAGCATTAATCCACCCTGGCTGTGCAAAAGTCTGTTGGTAGACACCACTGAGTACAGCCTGGCAGGGATGGAAACAGAGCTTCGTGAGGCTGGATAAATACTCTAACAAAGGCAGAAATGGCCTGGAGCTGGGGCCTTTAACCTATACCCAAATGTCAGACTTAATAAAAATGTGTTTGGGCCCCCCTCCAGACCTGCTGAATCACAGGCAGACCCAGAAACGTGTGCTACCTCAAGCAGTTCGTGGGAATATGACAAGAATCATAGCACATGAACTCCCCTGTTCAGCGCCCAGAGAAACAGCCAGTTCTTTGAGAATGCCATTGCAGGCTCAGTCACGTGGGGTGAGGGGAGTGGTGGGTACCCTGACCCCCATCCTTCCTTGAAGAGGAGACCCTCGTGCTGATTCAGGCATGTAGCTGGACTGGCTGTCCTGTACCTGGCCATCTGCCTGCTCCAGCTCTCCTGGGCATGTAGCTGCATCACCAGGTGCCCCAGGGTCCTTGACTCAGAGTACCAAGAATGACAACTTGGTACAGCAAGGCCCAGGAAATCCACCCTTCAGGAAGAGGTGCAGCCTAGGCCACCAGCCAGGGTTTCAAGAGCCCAACAAAGACGAGGTTTGGCCAAGTCTCTGGCTTTCCTGGGGTGGGGCTGTGGACAACAATACTGAGCATATGGGTCTCCTAATTTCACAGGGCTGTCTTTAGAGGTGCTCTTTCCAATCACAATGCATCCTGGGTAACACAGTCTCCAAACTGAGGCCAGAGTAGAGAAGGGCAGAGTGGAGTTGTTTGACATTCTAAAGGAGGCTCTGACCAGTCAGTGCTCCATTTACTACATCTGTCTCAGACAAGTTTCTGGGCTGGGCAAACAGATTCCTGGAGACTGGCTTGAAAGGACTCCAGAGGGAGCTGAACTGACCCCAGAGGCAAGACTGGATAATAAAAACCTACACTGAAGCCTTCCTAGGATCTAGCTTTCAGATAAGCAATCAAAGAGTAGAGAGATGGAGGGGATCCTTTGTTTTTGGTTTGTTTTTTAATCTCTAGGAGTCAGGGACTTGGCTTGCTTTCCCCCAGGTTGGATGCATATGGTTGGCTCTTCTGACTGCCCAGGCAATAAGGGAAGGGCATGTATGTGTGTGAGGACCCCTGAAGGGAGCTACTTCCCTCCCAGGTTTCTTAGCCAAAGAACCTTTTCTGATAGGTGGTGCGGTCCTGATATCTTCCCCTCAGGTGAGAACCTCATCGCAGAATCATCTGGCATTTCATCCACGTAGATTTCCCTACAGAAGACACATTAGCAATGGCAGCTGACTTTACCACAGGCCAGGCTGGCAGCCAGGAGCCCCAGGGCCTCCTCCAATTTGTAAATTAATTAGCATATGACAGGTAGGAAGTTCAGTTTTAAACACATGCAAATCTATTCCAATTGCCAACCTATTTGGAATGCAGAGAATGGCCTGGCCCTTCTGATTCCCTAACTTCTAGCTTCCCTGCTTCCAGGCATCCTGTCTAGTCACATAATTGCTTTGTGGGGCCTCACCAGCAGGGAGGTGACACTCTTCCGTTCCTACCACCTGACCTTTTAAGGAGGAAGTCCCTATTACATTCTCCTTGAAGGTACAATTGTAACATGAGGGTGGATGGGCCTCATCCCAGGCTGGTTCCAGGTACGGGCTTCCCTTCTTGTTTTCCCTTCTTGTAGAGAGCATGGGTAGATCATGAGGCTAGCCTCCTTCCAGCTTTCCTTCATCTTCCCTCCATAGCAGGTCTGGGTGGTCCCCAAACACACTTTTAGTAAGTTTGACATTTGGATGCAGGCTAAGGGCCCCAGCTTCAGAACATTCCTATATTTATTAGACCATGTCACCAAGTCCAAGAAACCATCCATTAGAGTCCTTTGAAACAGAGGGAGGGCCCTTCTCCACAAATGAAAGATGGACCATAAGGAGACCGGAAAAGCAGCAGCCCATGGAAGGTTATAAACCCATGAGGCTAATAGTTGTAGTTTTTGGAAGCTATTTCATTTCTTGATAAACTTATGAATATTTCTACATTTCTCATGGCCTCATGTAATTTTATGTATACATGAGAACTTAAAATTGTCTAGCACTTTGTAGTATTTTCCAAAAATCTTTGTGTCTGTGATCCCCTTAGCTTTCCTAGTGGTCCCATAAGCTGAGCGGATCAGGTCTTGGGATCTCTCTCTGTGAGACAGAAGGTATAACCGAGTGACTCCTCGGCGGGGCTGCTGGCCAGCCTGCATGACAGCCTTAATGTCTGACTCAAAAACACTCACCCACAGCAAAGCCAATACCCTGTTTATACCTTTGTTGTGTTGGTCTTTTTCAAAAAGATTTTATTTTTATTAGTGTGTGTGTGTGTGTCCTAGATGCCCTGATCCCTGAGCTGGATAGTTGTTAACCCCCTGAGGTGGGTGCTGGGAACTAAACTGCAGTCCTTTGCAAGAGAAACAAATGCCGCTGATGGCCGAGCTGTCTCCATGTCTAGCCACTGCTGTGCTAATCTTGTCTAGGTGCTGGAACTGGCTTCATCCTGCACCAGTAGTAGAAGACACCAGTGCTGGACAAATGGGGCCCTGGGGTGATGCAATATTATAATTTTTTTTTTTTTTTCGTTTTTCGAGACAGGGTTTCTCTGTGTAGCTTTGCGCCTTTCCTGGGACTCGCTTGGTAGCCCAGGCTGGCCTCGAACTCACAGAGATCCACCTGGCTCTGCCTCCCGAGTGCTGGGATTAAAGGTGTGCGCCACCACCGTCCGGCCTATAATTTTTTTTAACACTCTAAGAGACTGGAACTTTTGCTAGACCTCACAGTCAAGAGTTAATAATACACCGTGAGGTCACTCAGGACTTAAGAATGCTGTCCTACTGTGTGCTCAGCCTGTTTGTTTCATCTGCTTTAAAGAGAACGATGTAACAGCCAACCTTCCTATGTCTTGGATTTCCCACAAAATCAACATTTACAATCTAAGACAATGCATGACTGTGCTCTTGAGTTGTGCGCTCTCATGCCCCTTCCCCAAGAGTAGTGCATGCGTGCGTGCGTGCGTGCGTGCGTGTGTGTATGTGTGTGTGTGTATGTGCTTATGTATGTTATGCTAATAAATGCTGAAAACAGCAAATAGGTTGAAAGCAACCTTCCAAAACATATCCACCGTCAGTGCTGGCTACAAACATGGATATAGGTTGATAAGTCTATTTGCAGTGACATTCACAGTAATGTTTGTTATGTGGGGCACTTGGGGTCAGTTGGGGTCAGTTGGAGTCAGGGACTTCATCCTTTGTAAAACCTCTGTTAAAGGTTTCTGTACAGTTTCCCTCATCCCTTCCCCATGTGGTGGTTTCTGTGCTATTCACAGACAATCACACACACAAGCACAGGGACAGACAGATTCACAAGACAGCCTGTGGGCAGGCACAGATTCAGACTCATCCGACAGACAGACAGGAGATGATGGAGGACACACGGAGAGGAACAGAATTCAGATCCGAGCTTGCTCTTGGTAAGATTACTCCAAGGGGAAGAACTTTGACTTCCTTTCCCTAATGCAACACTGCGCACATTTCGGGCACCGTGAGGCCATCACTAATGCGTTTAAATCAGACAGTGGTTCTGTCGGAAGGGCAGAGCACTCACATTCCTTGGTGTTGGGAGGTGCCAAGAGGCAGGAGTAGCAGACCATGCCGTAGATGTTCCTGGGTCTGTTTTCCAGCATGTAGTAGCTACGGGAGACAAGATGAGACAGAGAAAAGGCAGATGAGTGAGAGATACCACACAGGTACAACCCGGATGTTCCTAGGCCGTGGCTGAAGCCCGGTATGAGATAGCTGGGTGGGAACTGAGGACCTGAGAGGCCAATAGCTCTCCCTGAGTTCCTTAGGGGGGATGTTTAGCATGTCCTGACGTGGAGCATTCTTTTTCCAGGACTGGGATGATTTGGGGCCTGACTTTACATGGCCTCCTCTCTCTTTGTTCCTTTTCCTGAGGGGGTGGTTGTTGTTGTTGTTGTTGTTGTTGTTGTTGTTGTTGTTGTTGGTGGTGGTGGTGGTGGTGGTGGTGTGTGTGTGTGTGTGTGTGTGTGTGTGTGATTACTGCCTTTCAGGAACGCTTTCAGCAGAAGTGCCTGTGTTTCACCACGTGTGGGCACTGGTGAGCTACCTGTGTCGCTCTCCTTTCACGGGCACCCTTCTCAGAGCCCATAGCTTGGTGGGGTTGTTGGCAAGATCCCTGTTTGTCTCCGGGACCCTTGGGACCCCTCAACTGCCTGGGTGGGTGACAGTGCCAGAGACAGGGAACAGCTACACTGGTCCCACAGGGCAGTGCAGGTAGCCTGGAGGATGACCCAGAGTGGAGCCAGGTGCTGATACACTAATTGCCCCAGGCTAAAGACACCTGTGTAACTATTAAGTCTGCAGTTGCACTCACAGGAAAGGGTGAATCGCTGGGAGTGACACTGTTTCAAGTCCTTTTCACCCCAACAATGCTCCTGCTACTACCCCCGCCCCGCCCCTTAAAGGATCCAGCCCTCAGCAGTTGCCATTCCCCTGCCGTAGTGCCAGGGGGAGGGGAATGGCAAAGGAGGGGAATTCTTTCACATTTTGGCTCATTTCTTGGTGTGAGCCTCTTTCCATAAACAAACATTGTGGGGTGATCACGAGGCCATTTATCACACAGTGAGAGGTCTAATCAAATAAAGCGAGCCGGAGTCCGTCCCTCGCTTCCCTTTGTGATAACTCAAGAGATGAAAAGCCCTCCCTGCTGGTGGATCCACCTGCAATTGTTTCCTAACTTCTTTCTCATTAGCCCTCCTGATGGCTGTGGGTGGTAAGATGAGGCAGGAGGGCGGGCTGGAAGACTCTGGACCCCAGCCTGCCTGAACTTGGACCATTACCAGTGGCATCAGGGTTGTAATGGCTTGCCCTTACCCAGAGCCTTTTATCCTCAGATCCCCGTGTATCTTGTAAACATTAATTAACCAATCTCAAAAACACCCCTCGGAGAAGCCGCAACAGTTTAACTGTCAAGCCTTCTGGGAAAAGCTCCCAAACGCACCCGCTGGTCCCCTAAGAAGCCATCTTTGTCAGGGAAGCAAGGAAACAAGGAGGGATCAACGGTGGATCTACCCAGCAGGGGGCAGGGGGCCTCAACTTGCTTGGGTCAGTTCTGCTTGAAGCTTTCTTTTTCATTTCTTTTTTTTTTTTTTTTTTTATTTTTCGAGACAGGGTTTCTCTGTGTAGCTTTGGAGCCTGTCCTGGAACTCACTTGGTAGCCCAGGCTGGCCTCGAACTCACAGAGCTCCGCCTGCCTCTGCCTCCCGAGTTCTGGGATTAAAGGCGTGCGCCACCACCGCCCAGTTTGAGGCTTTCTAACATCTTACTCCCAAGTCCACGCTGTTTTTTTTCTCCCATCCTGCTAAGACCGGGTGCTGAAGGCCAATGAGGGTAAGCCTCCCTCATACCTCTTGCCGGGTACTAAGGAAGGAGAGTTGTTGGAAATTATTGGCTAGACAAGTTGATGAATGGCATTATATTCTGCTCCACAGTTCCAAGTTCTGAGAAAGAAGAAAGCTCCAAAGGTATTTGGGGGTGCCACCCTTCCCCCTTTGGAAGCAGCAGAGCCACAGACTTGTCTGTCCTGGTTATGTTTGCCTGTCAGGCTTTGCCCCAGGCTGGCTCTAAAGTCACACACAGAAGGGGGTGTGTGTGGACCACTGGGGCCTTGGGACCTGCTACACACTGAAGACCTCCTGGGTATTGAGCACCTGGAAAGAGGCTGCTAGCTGCTCTGTCCAGGGTTCCCATCTGGCATGCAGGCAGGCACTTTCTGTGTAGATTGACCACTCCCGGAATCTGGGTGTCTCCCTCTGATTCTCACAGGGGATGTGAATGTTGTTTACCACTCCACGCTCCTGCCTTGGCCTTAATTGTACACTCGATCAAGCTGTACAAAGTAACTGAATGAAGAAGTACTATTGAAAAGGTGTGAAAAAATGGTTTGTTTGTTTTTATCTTACGTGTATGAGTCTTTGGTTTGCATGTTTTGTTTGTATACTACGTACATGACTGGTGCCATCGGTGGTCAGAAGAGGGTATCATATCCCCTAAGACTGGTGTTACAGAGAGTTTGCCATGTAGGTGTTGGGAATCAAATCCAGCTCCTTTGGAAGGGCAGCCAGTGCTCTTAACTGCTGAGCCATATCTCAAGCCCTGCTATAAAAATTTTAAAGATGGGTTAGTCTAGGAAGCTGTTTAGAAGTTGCGTGGCCTACCTGGCACACGTGTCAAATGCCTCCAGATAAGAAGCTACCTTGTTCTAGCATGTACCGCTGCAAGAATATTTGTGGGTGTGTTTTGTTATGTGTGTGTTCCCGTGTGTATGTGCAGGCTTGCATGCGGTGCACACTTGGGTACTTGGGTGTGCAAATGTATGGAGCCCAGAGGTCAATGTCTCGTACCTTAGTTGATTTGCTCTCTGCTTTATTGGTAAAGACGGGGGTCTCTCACTGAGCCGGGTGCTCATTGCTTCAACTAGGTGGGCTGGCTAGTGAGCTCCAGAGATCCCCCTGTCTATGTGATCCCTGTCACCACTTCCGGCCTTTATGTGAATGTTGGGGATCTGAATTCAGATCTTCATGCCTGTACAGCAGACACTGACAGAGCCATCCTTCCAGCCCAGGGAACATTTTTAAATGTAGGTTTTTCTTCCAGGACTAACCTGACCTAACCTCAAAGTTTGTACTTGGAGTTCTGCATACAGCTGAGTGGAGAATGTTGGCCTGTCTTCTTCCATCTGAAGTAAAGTGTTCATGTAGGCATCTGTGGTCCAGCTAGCGTCAAGACCATCTATCTTTCTGCAAAGATGCAATCCCTTACTCTTTGATCCATATTTTGATTTTTCTCTACAAAAGTTCCTGGACTTACCATGAGGTTGTATTCTGGTAAGTTCGGTGTAAGTTAAAGAAATCGTTAAATAGAAAATGCATTCCATACACTCAACCCCACGCTAGCTGGTGGAGCTGCTTGCAGTGTTCTCAGAACATGCACGTTTTGCCTATAATTGGGCTGCATCATCTAACACAAAGCTTGCTTTGTAATAAAGCTTGTCTCATGCAGTGCTCTGGAAGTGGAAGACAGTGATGCATGGGGCTCACCATTAACTGAGCTAATCCGAACTGAAGTGATGTTTCTCTTTTATGAGTAGAAACATCATAATGGAGAAAAATGCTAAGCTGAGCCATTGACAGCTGGGGACAACCTGAAGGATTCTCCTTCTCTCTTCTGTTCTTCCTGGCCTAAGTTGTCTAGCTCGGGGCAAAATTCAGTTTAAACAAGGATTCGAGAGTCTTCTCTTCAGACTGACTTCCTCTAAGTCGGTAGGAATTGCTTTCCCCAGCAGATTCCCCTTTCCTGGGACCTAGGCTTGTGGTGGATGCTCTGGGTCCTGAGATGCTCGTGACTTGCAGAAGTCTGCGACCTGCAGAGTCCTTTCTCCAGCCTCCTGTGTAAAGGCTGCAGCAGGTACCCAGGGGCAGGGGATGCCAGAGCAGGGGAGGTTATGAAATCTAGCCCCTTCCCTCTTGCCTTCTCCCTGCCTCCTGCCGTCTCCCACACAGACAGGAAAGCCCCATACGGTGCTATTGTTCAGTGAGTGTCTGGGCCACATGTGCGTACAGAACTGAGAATGGGAGCCAGCACCTGCCAAACCACAGGAGAGGAGAGGGCCAGCCCGCAGCCTTAAAAAGACAAACACCAGGTAAATCTACATCCTGGCTCATAACCACAGGGGTTCATGGAGCTAATCGGTCCAGCCTGCCAAAATGCCCCATAGTCCTCTGTGCCGGCATGAGAGCCTCGTTGTGTTCTGTCAATTTAGGGCGTGTAACAGGAAGTGGGTCCTGCCCCTCTGGAGCTTGGGTAGTAGTTCTAAGGTCGCAGTCCTTGGGGACTAGGGGTAAAGTGGAGGCTTTTTGTTCAGTGGCTTCAGGGTCAGGAATGCTTGATTTAGCAGATATATCTCACTGCAAGCCAAAGGGGGAACTGACTGCCCAGTTGCCACATCTGGGGAGTGATATGCAGCACCCTGAGATGGGGGTGGACATGTGCCCCTCCCTCGCTTAGGGGGTGCTCCAGCCTCAATCTGTCCCAAGTGCTGAAGATAAAGTTACTATTCCAGGAACAGAGAGAGAAGTACTCAAGACGTCAGAGCCCAGAACGGGCTTCTGGAACCCACGTGGCCCCACCATTCATTCTACAAAGGGCGTCTGCTTGTAGCCTCCTAGAGGCAGGGGGCTCACTACCGTTATTAAATATCTTTGGAGACTGGATACTTTCTGGTAAATCCTGGGACCAGGCAAGTTGTCTTCATGGCTCTTCGAGCCGGTTCTCAAGTGCTGGCTGGCATCTGCCTTTGAGCAGTGCAGTCACTGCATGGTCCCAGGCTTGTCTAGTTTAGCTAGAAAGCCTCTTCTCTGTGGCTCTCATGGGCAGCGAAGCCGGCTGCATACAGTCACTGCCCCCTTTGGATAATCTGGACAGAACAGCTGCTCCCATGGACCCCTGGTGTGGCAGTCACAGGCTCACCTTTAGCCACTTGAGAGCCAGATGTGTGGGTTGGGGAGCCTCGCCCCGCACTGGCCCATACTCCCTGCACTGTGAAGCTGCCTCATAGATCCCATATGGACAGCCCAACCAATGCTCAACACTCACCTTGAGTGTTACACCTCTCCAACCATCCACGTGGGAGAGTTTGGTCTGGATGTCCTATGGCACTGGGTTCTACACATCTGACCTCTACCTGTCTCCCATCCCCACCAAATGTGTCTTCCCCCTGTATTCTGCGTCTGAACATGTGGCACCACCCATCCATGCTAGCACAGGGAGGGCAGACACCAATGAGTCTTCTCCACCTTGTGCCTCCATCTAGCTGCTGGGCAGTTCTTAGACTCTCACCGCCCCCAGTGCCTCTGTCCCAGTTCCCCCTGCTCTCCATATTGTTCTTGCTCCCTAGGTTCCAGGGTCTTCCCTACTCAGCCACTTCCCCTGTTGCCATCAACAGGATCCTGCTGACACTGAGCCCTGCTGCGCCCTTCCCTGACTTGGCATTCTGAGTGGGGACCTACATCAGTTACAAGCTGAGGGCCCAAGTCTTCCGTGCTGGTTGCTAGAACATCTCTACCTGCCTCCACCTGCCTCTAGTGGCTTCATATCTCCCAGCATGAACTCCTTACTGTTCCATGGGAACCAGAGGACCAGGCCCTGTCAGATGCTTGCCGCCTTCAGGGAAAATAAATAATGCAAAAATAAATAATGCATCTGTTACGAGACTAGAAACAGGTTTACACAGAAGGTTCCTTCCCTCCAAAGGAAGCATGATGGGATGGGTGTGTCTGACACAGGGGCCCCCAGGCATTCTGTGTTTCTTTGTGGATCACACCTTTGAACCAAGAAAAAAAAATCTGAAGCCAATTAATTAATGAATCAATCAAAATCAAATTCTAGGAACTGTGTAAGCTACTAGAGACCAGTTCTGTCTACCATCAGATCTCACTGAGTGTCCCTCACTCAGAGGCAAACCCAGGGTCTGCACCGACCAGTCCCCTCCATGGTGCTTATGCAGCTGTGTGGGGATACACCTGTTCTGCTTCTAACGCTGTTGTTCCTTTTGGGGGAGTCCCACAAAACCGTAACCACAACAACTATGCGAGCAGAAAAAAACTTATTTTTTTCCTCATCTTTTCGAAGGGAATAGTCCACTCCCCTCCCCATTTATAGCCCTCTGCTTTTTTACACGTCGAAGGATAAGGTTACATGCTGAGGTCCTACTGTTTCATAGATTCACTCGACACATACATTTGAATCATGCTTTGAGTCAGGGACCTGAGCGTTGGATTACCTAGCAAATATTTGGATACCTGAGTCTGTGGCTCAGGAGGTGGCCTGAGCTTAAGACAGAACACCGGGAAACCGCGGTGGGAGTCTGTCACCAGCAGAGAGACAGGTGGTGACAGAAGCTGTGAAATAGTTGTTTCTACAATGAAACTGAACTCGTGTGTGTGTGTGTGTGTGTGTGTGTGTGTGTGTGTGTGTGTGTGTGTGGTGAAGAGTGAATTCACAGCTCACTTATGCTTATGTTGGAGATGCCTTTCTGACATTTCTGTACTATGTCTTTCTCATAAGGCAATGTTCATGTCTGGTGTTAGCTCCACTCTCCCCACCCCAGACCTGCCACATCATGGCCATCAGCACGATCCGGTCGACCATCACCTTCACGACCACCATCTCTGTCACCTCCTGAACCCACACCTGTACCACCACCACCACCACCACCACCACCACCACCACCACCACCACCACCACCACCACCACCACCACCACCACTTCCATCCCCTCCCCCGCCTCCCACCATGCTTTCCCCCTTCATTGGTAGTCTAGCAAAACATGATGTTTTGTGGCCACTAGGGGGAGGCAGCAGCAACCGCTGGGGCTTAAAATTGATTAGGTCTCCAGATAGGAATTTCCTGAGTCCAGGCAGAATTTGCTAATGCGTTCTATCGGGAAAACAGAAAGATTTTTTTTATCTTTTTGTCTTTCAGATCAGTTACATTCTCACTCTGCGTTTTGAGGGGCAGACCTATATACCCCAGCAGTGTGGGAAGCACAGACATCAGAGAGACTCATGCTTTTTACTCACAGCTTTCCCAGAATACTGACAATAATATCTTCCTGTGAATGTTAGACTTTTTTCTCCCTCCGAAATGCTTCACATGTATTGTTTCATTGTGAGTGTTTGGCTGGTATGTTTTACATAGGCAGTCAGGCTACGCTGTGATGCTGCATGCCCCCTTATCAGCCACAAATACAGCACCTGAAGGGTGCTGGTCCATGAGTCGCGACAGGACTCACCATCCTATTATTATCCCCAGTAGGCGGTGACAAAGGGTAGGGCATGACACTTCGTGAAGGCCCGCTGTGCCTATGGGGTTCTGATCTCGGGGGTCCTTGCTCCTCACCGTTCAGCGGTCAGCCCCGCAGCAGCACACTTACCCAGGGAGACAGGGGCCACACTCGGCGTCGTTTTCCATGTCCCCTGGTGTCAGCACGGTGGCCCGGAAGAAGCCCTCACAGTCCTTGTGGCGCCTGCATATCTGGTAACCTCCTTTGGAGAACTTCTCTGCGGGGCAGGGCACACAGCCATAGTCGTCATCTTTGGTGCCGTATCCGCAGGACTGGCCGGGGAGGCAGAGGATATGAGAACACGTCAAGTGACTACAGAGGCCGGCACAGTGGCATGCGGGCTGGGTCCAGCCTCGGCTGCCCCTCCTACAGTAATTGCCGTCCGTCCTGATTTCCTTGGCTCTTTCTCTAAGCTTGCTCCTCTCCTCTACCATCTGAGGCTAAGTGACAGCCTCCTGCCTCAGATGAGGTCCTTTAAATAGGTCCACTGGCTTTCCCCGGGGTGCCTCACTAGTTTCCTCAGAACGCTGCAAGGACCCCAGATACTGTTGCTCCAGACATTTCTCTGGTGCTTCACAGAGCATGTGTGTTTAGCCTTTCCACAGAAGGGCCCCCCACCCCACCCCCTGGCTCTCAGAATTGATGCACTGTTCCTGGAGAGCATTTCCCCCCATACTTCCAATTCAGACTGTCAGCCCAACAAGGCAGGATGGGACACTTCTGCAAGAATTCAGAATGCCTGAGAAATACGCTGGAGTGTGCACAGCTGGAGAGGGCACAGCTGGAGAGGGCACAGCTGGCGAGGGCACTGTGCTCTGCAGCTCCTACCACTCAGCCCTGATGAATACACCTTGGTGACCTCAGTGACAGTTTAGGAGGCTGGTGCTGGGAGCACACCCCCACCTCCCCAGAGCTCAGGGACACAGGCCGGTCCTTACCATGTAGGGCTCCTCCCCTGGCCTGCAGGGAGGACACTGGTGGCACAGCCCCGTAGTCTGGTTGTGGTATTCATTCTCGCCACAGCTGGATTCCTCTGCCTTGGCTGAGCACATCAGAGACACCTGCCACAGAAAGGGGTGCTTGGCCTCCACACCTCCTCAAGGTGCCGTTGGTATGTGGGGACAGTCCCCAGAGAGCCCAAGGTTGCCCACCCCCCGCCGCCGCCCCCTCCCATCCACAGCCATCCTTACAATCCCTTCCTCCGATCCTGCCGTCCAAACTCATCCTCTTCCCACACCATTCTAAGCCTTGGATTCTTTTAAAGTCATGAAGGAGGCATACCTTCCCTTGAGTCTCTAGACATCTAGGGGCTGGTCCTTTGGTCTTGTGGTGTCCCAACCCCCACCGCCAGGAGGGACTCAAGGGGGCAGGAACTTCCTGATCTTTTTTTAGCTTTGGGCCCATCACACAGGCTAACACATCACTGAAAAGCATTGAGAGACATTTCTATCTACAAGGCCCGTGAAGAGAGCGCCTGGTAAATGGTCCAGTTAGAACTGGGGTGCTGTTGTCCTCCTCCTCTCCTGACAGCTGGGTGTAGGAGGCTGTAAAGGGCGTTCTGAGGTGGTACAGCTAGTGAGGGTTGAGGCCTGAGGGAAGGGCCCTGCAGGTGCTGAAGTCCATACACAGTCAGGGCAGGCCCTCAGAACAACTTACCACCAGCACCGGAAGCCAGGACATCCACCTGCAGTCCCCCATGTGGGCCATGATCTCCCGGAAGCGTACCTGAAAGACACACTGCGTCTGTATCAGGTGCTCCAGCTGCCTTCATCTTCATCGTGTCTCAGTGGATGAAGGTGACTTCCAGCAGACAGCACGGGGAAGGGCACACCCCAAAGAATGGGGTCTATTCTTTCTCAATCTGGGGGTCACGACCCCTCTGGGGGTCCAAATATCAGCTATCCCACATATCAGATACTTACATTACGATTCATAACAGTAGCGAAATTACAGTTATGAAGTAGCAACGAAATAATTGTAGGGGTCACCACCACAGGAGGAACTGTATTGAAGGGTCGCAGTATGAAGAAGGTTGAGAACCACCAGAATAGACAGGCACTAAGCTAAGCTTCAGGCTGATGACCCTGAAGACAGCTCGTGTACCCTAACCAGCATCACACTATGCCCTAGAAAGACCCCCCAGAGGGAAGGCTGAGCAAATGGGGCCTGCTGTTAAGCTGGGAGCTGGGGGCTAGCGTTTACCATGCTCTTCAGTCTAAAGAGCAGTCTTGTGCGAGCTTTAACTATGAGGTAACCTGGGCTGCCTGTTGAGAGCCGGGACAAGAAGAATCTTGGGGTCTAGTGCATCCCCTTTGCTCTCACAGCCCACTGGAAGGGTCTTCCCTTTCTTTGGGAAGTCACTAGAGGAGATGAGTGAGATAATGCAGTTCAGCTACCTAATTTTATAATTGAAACGACTGAAGGGCGGAGAGGTTATGTGACTTGTCCAAGGTCATACAACTATTTAATGTATAGAGGATACCATAGTGCAGGGATTCACATGCCTTCACCAACTACTGCGTTAGTACACTGCTCTGCCATAGTGTTACCTGTTCACCTTTTCACTATGAACTGCGACTTGTGTTCCCAGGCCAAGCTATTTTACCTGGGAGTATGAGTATTAATCACCCTACATGTTAGCAAGAGACGATGTGCTCGTGGGAGCTGCTGGACTCCCCGGGTGCTCTACTGTGACCACCATATTAGCATTGGGGGGGGGTAAATTAATGACAAACAGCACATTCTCTGGGAGGTAGAGGATGCTAGGAACCTTCTAGAATCCAGTGCTGACTTAAGCCTCACATCAAACTGATCCCTCAGGGACCCCCTAGATCTTTTATCCCACGTTCTCTTGTCCTTATGGTTGGTCATGGGAATCAGTAATTTTCAATAGCACACACAAGAGTGCTGGGTAAGGAGGCTCAAAGCAGATGTGGTACCTGGAAACCGCCTCCCTCTGTTCCCCTACCCTCTCCTCTTTCCTCTTCCTTGTAGGAATATTCTAAAGACACTGAGAAAAGCAGCCAAAGGGTTGTTGGTGTATTGAAAATAAGTTTCAGAAGGAGAGGGGAGCTGGGCTAGCTGGGCAGGGCCAGGGAGGCCTTGAGCATTTGGACTTTCGGCCCCTACGTTTCGATCCCAGCAGATTTAAAGTCCTGTTCGGTCTGGGTTCTAGAATTAGAGTGCACATTTAGGAGAGAAACATCCAAGGTGTAACCAGGCAGAGAAGAGGCAGGTAGGGTCCGTATCTGATGAGCTTGGAACTTATAGCTTTCAGGGCCTGTTTTCTTCCTGAGCAGTCCTGTCCAGCCTTTCTGCCTCCTCCCCCATGGAGCAATAAGTTTTCACACTCCTGTGTAAGGATGGTGAGTGGGATTCTGAGAGGTCACTCTTATTTATCACCACAATAAACAACAGAATTCTGGGCTGGGGGTGTAGCTCAGTGGTTAAGTACCCCCACCCCACACCTGCATGTGTGAATCCCCGGGTTTGGCCTCCAGCCCTAGGACAAGAATACAGGTGCTTCAGTTCCCTGGAGCACCACGCAGGGCTCAACTGTCCACAGCTGAGTGTCAAAGACTTCATACAGAAGACCTCCCTGGCTGTGACTGTGACGATGTCCGTATGCACAAGAGTGGGGTCTGAGTAATACCCTCGCCTTACATCAGAAATTGGTTTTGGTGGGAAGGAAAGGAGTGTAGAGGCAGCCATGGACCAAGGCTTAGAGTGGATGGTTTCATTCCACTCTGTGAACTTTGTGATGAGAAAAAGTTCACAGAGCTATTTCACTCTGGGGAGAAGTGTGTTTCCTAAAGCTGTCTGAGGACGGGCATTCTACAAGAGTCTGGGGAGGCCTGGCTAGGGTCACTGGCGAGGCCTTGAGGGACAGGATCTGGGTCTTCTATGGGCTCAGGTACCTCAAGGTTGCCTCACACATCACTGCTGTGTATGGGTGGCCTGCCAGAAATGGCCAGGCTTCCAGACTCTTTTGCATCTCAGTCCTGTGAGGCAAGATGAAAGTACCCAGGTTGTCCTCAATTGTGAACTTGTTGGGTGTTTTCCTTCTGGCAAGGAGCAAGCTGGGGCAGGCAGCAGGGGAGGCAGGGAGACCCAGCCTATAGGCTTGAGAGGATGGATACAGTCCTAACGGGTGGGGTGGGGTTGAGGCAGCAGAGGTCAGAAAGGAGACTTCGTACACACACACACACACACACACACACACACACACACACACACACACGCCTGCCTTAGGCCCATAGCTCTGACCTTACTTCGGGACAGTGGGTTTAGCAGGGATGCCTTTCCATCGTGACTGTGGATAGGGCCAGAGGCTCTGGGTACTGGAGGCCTTCCAAGAGGCATATTAATGGTTTCTAATTTAATTGATGTCTAATTATAGCAGATTCTTGGAAGCTTCCCTGAAACACGGGGAGGGGCTGGGCCTGCACACTTTGGTGTCAGGCTAGAGCATTTAGTGAAAGGCTCATTAGAGATATGCCCAGTAAAACTAGGGTCAAAAGGAAAAGAAATAGACCAGGGTAAACAAAAAGCTAGCAACATCTTTAGGGCTTTGCTCGCTTATCCTGGAAGGTGTAAGGTCTGGGTGGGAAGGATGGCCCTGTGGTCAGTGCTCTCCTTCTGAACATCAAGAGTGCAGATGGAGGTCAGCCCAGCTGGGAGGAAATGGGGCTCACTTGCCCCCAGCTGTGACCTCCCATCACTCTGGGGAGTCCCAGTTCCCCACACTGATAAAGGAGCAAGGGCGAGGAGCCGAGAAAGGTGCCTTCCACCTGGGAGGCCCACGGCTGGGCTGGTAATGGTTGCAGCATCTCCTCCCATCTACCTGCAAGCAATGCTGATGTTTAACCGGCCTAATGGGTCAGACGGTCAATGACCCAGGTCAGGGTCCTGCAAACTGCACCCACTGGTAAATCACCAGCCCCCATCAGGCTGTCACCATAGCCCGTTGGCGGTCAGCTGCGCTGGCCTGTTGCCCGATGTCTGGAACACTTTTCATAGTCCAGCAGAGACCTTGGGCCCAGGCAGAGCACACGAGCCAGGCCTGCTGTCGTCCTGGGCAGGAGGGACTGTCACTAGCTGCTCACTTCCTCCCTATTCTCTGCGTCTCTGCTGTCTGCCATGCCCATCTCCACACAGTCCCCACCTGGAGTGACAGCATGACCAGCTGTAGTAATGCCAGCTCACGATCCAGCGCAACAGCAAACCCCAGACTTCATTTTTTTTTTTTTTTGGTTTTTCGAGACAGGGTTTCTCTGTGTAGCTTTGCGCCTTTCCTGGGACTCACTTGGTAGCCCAGGCTGGCCTCGAACTCACAAAGATCCGCCTGGCTCTGCAGACTTCATTTTTATCCCCTCTGCTCGAGGTGGGCTCAGTTCTTACCTTCGTTCTCTAGGTCAGGAAATGGAGGTGCCCAGAGGCTAAACCACCTGCCTGAGGTATGACTGTCCCTTGTTTTCAGTCCCTCTCTTTTATTTAGTTACAGCCCTGGGCTGGAACAGTGGGACCTATTTCATGATTTGTCCCTGTGACGTCCCACAGGCTGGGTCTGCACGGTTCCTGTCAGAGGAGCCCATGAAAGGCGGTGAAGAAGAGGTCTCCCCTGACCTTGAACTCAGCCCCCTGTCCTCACCCCTCAGCCTAACTTGGGAATTTCTGCACGTGGTCTCCTTTCCTCTTCGGTGCTCTGTAGCCAACGTTGGAATGGTGTGACCTTAGAGAACCCGGGCCGAAGAGGGTCTTCTGGGCACAAATGTACCTGGTACAAAGACCTCATGGTCAGGAGAAGAGGGATTCTCCTGTCTGCATTTTCTTCCCTTTAGCTGGAGGTAGAAAAGCTAAACAGACCCCCCTCATCTGCCTAAACCTGGGAACAGCATCACGGCTGTGTACTGTAGATGTCTGGAACCAAGGACTAACATTCATAATTAACTCATGGCCCAAACAAACAGTTGGGCTTCTGTCAAGGCCCTCTCTCCCCAGGAGGCCTAAATTGCACTGAGAAACAGTAGCTAAAACTTCTATGTGCCTGGCAGGGGACAGGAAGGTTCAGGTGGCTCTTGAGACATTTGTGGTTCATCAAGGCTGGGGGCCACAGTAGAGACAGGTCAACTCTTGAGAGTTGTTTCATCCA
The DNA here is from genome assembly GCF_007827085.1 of Peromyscus californicus insignis. NCBI lineage: Eukaryota > Metazoa > Chordata > Mammalia > Rodentia > Cricetidae > Peromyscus > Peromyscus californicus. Next base: position 27,926,949 of record NW_026294491.1, on the reverse strand, counting down.
TTCAAAATATTTCTGAAGTGTTCCGTCTTGACTGTACTCTGGGCTACAGGATGGGACCAATTCCTACCCTCCAGGCAATACTTCAGGGGTCAGGTGGTTATCTACAGTTTGGAGACTAGAGGTCCATGACAAGGCTACAGTAGAGGGGCCCTGTTGATTCACAGGGTCTGTTCCTTTGGTGCTGTTCCCAATGCTGACCAGGGATGCCTGAGAACCCTTGGGGCAGAGCTGGGAAAAGGTGCACATTTAGCTTGTAGCAGCCGGTGCCCTGCCCATCCTCAGAGACCCATGTCCCACTCCTGTGGAGAGTGAGACAGGTGGAGACCTACCTAAGTCTTACAGGGCCAGGTAAAGTTAGCTTGGAAAGGGTATCCTAGGAAAAGGGTCTGAGGCATCTTGAAAGCCTTGGTGTGAGGGATTGCAGTGGGGATCTCTCAGGAGCCACTGACGGGAAAGCTGAGTGGGAGATAGATGAAGGCAGGAAGGTTGCTGCGGGCTTGCATTAAGTGTCTCTGTGTCCGTGACTTTGGCTTCACTGTGAAGAAACGCCTGACAGACACATTCTGGGGAGGAAAAGTTCATTTTGGCTTATGGTTTCAGAGGATTCAGTCCATCGAGGTAGCAGGGCTGTGGCAGGATGGAGCAACTCCGTGAGAACCAGAGTCACACTTGCTGGCTTTCTCTTCCTTCCCTTTGGTCCTACCCCAGCCTATGGGGTGATACTGGCTACATGCAGGGAATGTCTCTTCTGTGGTTAATGCTTTTCTGGGGATGCCCTCAGACACACTGATGAGTGTGCTTCACGATCCCCTTCTCAACCCCTAAGTTGACAATCAAGATTACCCATTGTCTTAGGGTTTCTATTGCTGCAATAAAGCACCATGATCAAAAGCAATGTAAGGAGAGAGTTATTTCACCCTATGAGTCTCACGTCACACTCCATCACTGAGGGAAGTCAAGGCAGGACGTCAGAGCAAGAACCTGGAGGCAGGAGCTGATGCAGAGGCTGGGGAAGGAGTGCTGCTTACTGGCCTGCTCTCCAAGGTTTGCTCAGCCTGCTTTCTTATAGAACCCAGGACCACTAGCCCAGGAATGACACCACACTCTGTGGGATAAGCCCTCCCACATCCATCATTGATCAAGATATTACTCCACAGACTTGCCTACAGACTAATCTTATTGAGGCTTTTCTCAATTGTGGCTCCCTCTTCTCAGACAACTCAAGCTTGTGTCAAGTTGACATAAAATTGGACAGCATATCCAGGAAAGAAATAGATGTTATAATGTGACCCACCACACACACACACACACACACACACACACACACACACACACACACACACACAACAAGAGTTTTAGGAGAAACAGTATTGCAAGCAAAGTACTCTGGTATATGCTGTCCCTTTTTGGGGTTCTATTAAAAAAACATGGTTGCAGCCCAGGAAGTTGACTTCATGACCTGTTGCTAAGCCCTGGTTTGGGATCTGAAAAACATAGGCTCTGAGGAGGGAAAACCATGAGGGGAGAGCAGTGGTGGCTAGACCTCGGGTAGGCTGGGGAGCCAGGCCTGGACAGGGTGAGTCTGGACTAACAGAGATGCTAGAGACAAGAACAGGGAGTCACTGGCCAAGCTCCGGGATGAGGGTGCAGAAGCCACTGGGTAGGACACAGAGGCATGGGAGAAATCCCTCAAGAGGTGGCTAGGCAGCTGCTGTATGAAACAAACACCAGAAACAGATCTGAGAGTGCAGCTGGGGGCTGTCACCAGCGCTGAAGGCACCCTGGGGGTCTGATGGGGAAGTCATGGTGCATCCCTGAGGTCTGTCCTGTCTGTTCACTCTTCACAACAGCCCTGCTTAGACCTTGGGGATGGGGCAGAGAATGAAAGAGAGAGGTATTCATCCCCATGAGCTCCTTGTCTCATGATGAACTGCCCCGGGCTGGATACACTGTAGTCACTTGCTTTGTCCCCAGGACCCCATGGAGAAGGCCAAGGTCAAGTACACAGGACAGCACACCCCTTCTCATAGGAGACTGATGGCAGGACAGGTGGTGTGAACAGGGAAGGTGGTGTGAACAGGGAGAGTGCCAGCCTCTCAGGCTGGGAACAAGGGGTTGAGTTCCTTAGTGTGAGCCGCGAGGCGATGCCTGGGAGTCGGCACCATCAGCACAGAGCCTTTTCTCCAGTCAGCCTGGATGTTCAGACAAGGCATAAGCACAGGCCAGCTCAGGTCCCAGGGGACCCACATTGGTGTTCTAGACTTTGCTGCTCCAGCTGGAGCCCCGCCCCGCATTGCATTGTCAGCGTTTCCGGCTCAGACCTGTTGTTTGGGGGGGGCGGTCTGCATTTCCCCCACATCTGCTGCTTCTGAGCACATTGATGTGTGAAGTGCTGTCTGAGTGATCTCCTGGGAGCACGGTGCGGGGTGGGAGGAGGAACTTAATGTTTAGCTAAGGTTGACTCTTCCCAAGAACACAGGAAGACAGACTGCTGGGTCTCTCTCCACTTAACGGCTGCCGGCCAAGAGCATCTTTGTTCTATATTCTGCGGTTTCATTAATTTTGTTCATCCACACATATATCCATCCATGTTTCTGTACAGTGGCGATAAAACTGTATGTATAGCTGTCTTACACACCCTGGGAACAGAGGAAGCTAGGGTTCCTGTCTGGAGAAATGCACCAAACACCAGATTATGTAAGAGTTTAGGCACATTGTCCCAAGTCCTCTCCTCAGACGCTGTGTCTTGCCTGGGCAGTTTGCCTCTGTTCTCTGAGGGTGGCTATCCCCCCTGCTAGTCGCTATCACCTGGACAGTCCGGTCTCTGGGGCTTCATGTCCTTCTGGTCTGCTGAACCACCTTTGAATGAGGAGGGGCTACCTATGGGCTTATTTCCTACAAAGAGGGCACCACCTTGGGCACATCCTATCCCACATCTGTCGACTGAAACAATGTAGCCCTGCAGGATGAGCAAACCCACAGAGTCGTTTTTCTATGTGTGTGGGCCAAGGTTGCCTCTGTTCTACCCATTTGAGTGCCTGCATGAGGCAACTAAATGTGTTTTTTCCTTGTCCTCACTAGGTCGCAGGGACTAGAGTCGGAGGCCTGGCCGTCCCTGCATCCCCTCCCCAACCCTGTGATATCTTAGGGGGTGCCATGTCTGATGGGAAAGAGGTGAGGTCTGCAGGGGCTCACCCAGCTCCTCTGTGGAGTGAGGCCAGGGGCTGGCAGCCAGCACTGTGTGGGAGGCAGTTGCAGGGCTAGGCTCTCCCCCACCACCCCCCAAGCTTTCTCCTGCAGGAGGAGCCTGAGGGGAGGGTGCTGGTGGCCTCCTCCTGGGCTTTAAGATTCTCTGATCTCCCAACGGACCCTAGTTCTCTCCAACCAAGATAGATCCTCACTCCCACCAGAAGCTGGGTCCGTCATCACAGCAACTAAAAGCACGTCCACTCGATGTCAGATGACACAGGGGACTGCTAATTACTGCTCAGTGGCACAGAGATGGACTCATCCTTCCTTTCTTGTTTTTGGAAAATCTGTTCATTCCCTCTACTAGCCCCTCGGGGGAAGGGTCTTCATGTCATGCTTGGTGTGACGGTGTGCTTCTGGCATAGGCCTTCGATGACTGTTCTGAACCAGGAGCCCCCATTTCTTCTGTTTCCTCCTGGGACCCAAGGCAAGTGAGGCCACCCATGGCTCTGCTAGAAAAGGACTCTCAGGGCCACATGGCTAGGGACAGAGAATGAAGCTGAGGCAGAAATGCTGAAGTACTGAGCACTGGGCAGGTGGAGGAGCACCGCACAGGTGGAGGAGCACTGGGTAGGTGGAGGAGCGTTGTGTAGGTGGAGGAGCACTGCATAAGTGGAAGAGCACTGAGTAGGTGGAGGAATACTGAGTAGGTAGAGGAGCACTGCGTAGGTGGAGGAGCACTGCATAGGTGGAAGAGCACTGAGTAGGTGGAGGAATACTGAGTAGGTAGAGGAGCACTGCGTAGGTGGAGGAGCACTGCATAGGTGGAAGAGCACTGAGTAGGTAGGTGGAGGAGCACTGAGTAGGTGGAGGAGCACTGAGTAGGTGGAGGAGCACTGTGTAGGTGGAGGAGCACTGAGTAGGTGGAGGAATACTGAGTAGGTGGAGGAATACTGAGTAGGTAGAGGAGCACTATGTAGGTGGAGGAGCACTGCATAAGTGGAAGAGCATTGAGTAGGTGGAGGAGCACTGCATAGGTGGAGGAGCACTAAGTAGGTGGAGGAGCATTGCGTAGGTGGAGGAGCACTGCATAGGTGGAGGAGCACTAAGTAGGTGGAGGAATACTGAGTAGGCGGAGGAGCACTGAGAAGTTCGAGCCACATCGTGCAGGGGTAAAGAACCTCATTTATTACTGCACACAGAGGTCTTCACACAGAAAGTTCTTGGTGATAATCTCAGAGCTGTGAGTGGTCATCTGGCTTCTGCTGCCTCTCAAAGGTTGGGGGCATTCTCTTCTACGTATTCTCTTGGGGGACACTTGAACTTGGAAACACACAAGTCCATGTACCTAGACAATAATGGGTGTGTTCTGAAGAAATTGTCCTTATGTGGGTGTCACAGACTGCTCTTGCCCAAACCTAAACGGTACAGCCTAGCACACAGCAGGCATGATGGTGCAGCCTACCGCTCCTAGGGCCATGGGGAGGAGACTAACTAGAGATACACAAAACACAAGCGAAAGTATGAAGAGATCCAGTGCACATGGGGTTTCCAAGCCTGGCATCAGTGGAGCACAAAACACTGCTTTGCAATAAGCTGTATTTCTTTAATTTAAAGATTGGTTTTATTTAATTATGTGTATGGGGGGGTAGATGAAAATGAGTGTGGACACTCATAGAAGCCATAGAGAGCATCAAATCCTCCAGGAGTCAGTTACAGGCAGTTGTGAGCCACCAGACACGGGTGCTAGGACCTGAACTGGGGTCCTCTGTAAGGGCAGGACACACTTTTAATAGCCAGGCCATCTCTCCAGCCCTTAACTTGTTCTTTCATAAGTAGAGGGAGCACACTCAAGAACAACAATTAAAAGTTAATATAATAAATACGCAAACAACACAGTAGCTCATTACCACCAGCCAATGGGAAGTGTTGTAGATAATTTTACTGTGTGTTTTTCTTACGCAGTTCACACCACAGTAGGTTTGTGTATACCAGCGTCACCACGAGGAATGGGTTATGCTACAAGGCTCTCATGGCTGCAATACCACCAGGCCACAGGAATTTCTCAGCTCCATTATAATCTCACAGAATAACTGCCGTACATGCAGTTTGTTATTGTACTTTAGTGTCCATACATGGCCAGACCATCTCCCTCCCTCCCTCCCTCCCTCCCTCCCTCCCTCCCTCCCTCCCTCCCTCTCTCCTCCTCCTCTCTTTCTGTGTGTGGACATGCAGAGCTTTTCTCTCATGCTCTGTCTATCCACCAGTCCATCTGTCCATCACAAAACAACTGAGTACCTACTCTAGACGAGACCGAACAAACAGGGCAACACTGTCCTTGCCCTGGGAGCATTTCACCATTTGGTAGAAACCACAAAAGGCTAACATGACGCAGCGAGATAAATAATGAGGGGAATGAGTCATGGGTTAAGTGGGAACATGGGGGTTGGGTGGGGGAACAGACACATTTAGGAGGTCAGGAAGACTGTCCCAGATCTGTAGCATGAATCTTAAAAAGCTCTTATTAATAAAATCAAACCTGAGGCCAGTTATTGGGGTGAATGCTGGTAGATCAGAGAGACAGAACAAGCCACAGCTACCTCACCTCGCCGGATCCTCAGCTGGTCTTGTCTCCTCAGACTGGAGGCCTCTGAGTCTTCATCCAGAATGGGTCTCAGCTGAATTGCTGCTCAAAAGCCTGAATGCTTAACCAGCCAAATGCTTGACCAGCCAAATGCCTTTAGTTTCTGGTCCTCACGCCTCTTATATCTTTCTGCTTTCTACCACCACTCCCTGAGATTAAAGGCTTGCTTTCTGGGATTAAAGGTGTGAGTCACCATGCTTAGCTGTATCCTTGAACACATGGATTTCTGCCTCTGGAATGCTAGGATTAAAGGCGTGTGCTACCACTGCCTAACTTCTATGTTCAATATTGTGGCTGCTCTGTCTCTGACCCCAGATAAGTTTATTAGCATGCACAATATTTGGGGGAACACAATACCACACAGATCCTTTGAAGGAAGAATGGCTAGGCGTCAGCTGAGTCACAGCGGGAAAGAGGAGGAAAATGAAGAACAGGGTGGGTCACGGCTGGCATGTCCCATTCAGCAATGGGAAGTCCTACTATGTCCTCGGCAGGACCACCATTCTGTGTTCTCCTCTTAGCAGCAGATAAATTAATTATTTCCTGTGTCCCCAGGAAATGTAGGGCATTTTGTTTTCACGTTTTGTGTCCGGTTTCATGGAAATACTGAGTCTCCTCAGCTCTTCCCTCGTTCCTTTGTTCTCACAGGCTTCAGATATTTGGAAAGCCATGTCTCCGCCTACCTTGTCCCCAGGATACCAGCTGTCCCTCTCAGAGGGCTCTACTAGGAGCAAGAAGCTGACCCCAGTCAGGCTGGGTAGAGAGATGGCCTGTTGGCAGAGCTTGGTAGGCATACGATCACAGTCCCAAAGCATGTCGGACACATAAGACCTTGAGTTGACAGTGGAGATAAAGGGCAGAGCGACAGAACGCTGTGAAGTGAGGCGTCTCAGAGGGCTCTTGGCTCTTTTAGGATTGTTACTGTGGGTGAATTAGTCTGCTCCCACATGGATGGGGGTGTCTGGAGGTGAAGGCAGGCTGAGGGTGTGTGGAGGGCAGGACAAGATGTGCATGTCTTTGGTATAACCCCCCCCCCCCCCCACACACACACACACGTGTCCCTCATTCCCGTCCTCCTCATTGTCCTCTGAGTCACTGTGATCCCTGAGAGCCAGAGTGTAGAGAGGAAGCCTTGGGACCCTTGAGTGCCCTGGTCAATCCCAAGCCTGGGAGTACCTGAACCTCAGATGGGACCCTTGAGTGCCCTGGTCAGTCCTGAGTCTGGGAGTACCTGAGCCTCGGATGGGACCCTTGAGTGCCCTGGTCAATCCCGAGCCTGGGAGTACCTGAGCCTCGGATGGGACCCTTGAGTGCCCTGGTCAGTCCTGAATCTGGGAGTACCTGAGCCTTGGATGGGACCCTTGAGTACCCTGGTCAGTCCTGAGCCTGGGAGTACCTGAGCCTCGGATGGGACCCTTGAGTGCCCTGGTCAGTCCTGAATCTGGGAGTACCTGAGCCTTGGATGGGACCCAAGAGCAGTCTTCAGGTTCCCTATCGATCCTCAGCACCAAAGTCTAATATCATCTTCACTCAGCCCAGAGCAATATGCTGTCCCACGCTCTGTGACACGCCAGCCAAGGCAGGGCTGGGCTAAGGGCCAGCACAACCTTCCGGAAAACAGATGGTGGTAGCTGCTCTCAGAGCCTGTAGGCCTCGGGAACACCCCAAGTCCCACTGTTCTTATTAACAGCCTGCATTTTTATATTCATACTGCTGATGAAATTAGTTTTAAATACTCATTTTTTTTTTTGAGGAATCACTCATAATAAAACCATATAGTTCCTGTATCCAGGGAGACGCTCTGATCATTTGTACCTACACAGCCTTCACGGTCTTAAAGAAAGCAACCCTTCATCCTCTCTCTGCCCTTCACCTGCCTCCAGCCCACGGCCCAGCTGTCCCTGATCAGTTCTTGTCATTACGAATTAAAACAGGCTTGACTTGGCAGTCCCCCTGACTTGACTCCCCAAATGCAGGGATCGAAGGCAGTCCTCGCCACACTCTAAAGCAGTGTCCTTTGTGTTCCAGACTGTCCGGTGTGTGGACAAAGCGTCCATGCAGCCGACATGCAGCTCATCTCTTCTGTTGAACAGAGTAGTTGAGTACCGTCTCACGGCGAGACTCAGTACCTTGTTCTTTTCTACGGCTCAGTCGTGCTCCATCATATTAATAAATAAGAGCTTTTTTTTTTTCATTTGCCCATTTGATTTCTTTTTGCTAAAACTACATTTTAAGAGATGGTTTTGGGTTGTTTCCTGAACCTGGTGGTCTTGACCCAATGCTTGATGTAGGAGGTTTCAAAAGAGGAGCTCCCAGATTATGCCCATGTCTTTTTGGACTCCCCCAAGAGACGGCACACACGGACAGCAGCCTTCCAGTCCACAGGTCAGCTGGAAGACACCATGTTTCCAAACTGCTTTTGAGTTTCTGAAGGACCTGTGGCTGTCTTGTCTCCCTGGCCAGGGAGACAACCATACAGGTTCCTAAGAACCGGGAATGAACTGCATAGCCCCTTCCCAGGCAGCCATGAATGTGGCCAGAGGGAGGGTGGATACTTTAATAAGACGGTGGTTCTCAATCGGTGGGTCACGACCCCATTTGGGGTCACATATCAGATATTTACATTATAATTCATAACAGGAGCAAAATTACAGCTATGAAGTAGCAACAAAAATAATTTTATGGTTGGGGTCACCACAACATAAAGAACTGTATTAAAGGGTCTTGGCATTAGGAAGGTTGAGGACCACTGGTTTAAAGCGTAATAGTGCTTGCCCAGGGCCATCGCAGACAACAGCCTTCTCAGAATCACATAGAGGGAGTGTTGAAAACAACTGCCTGTTGGCCTTTGTACGTAGCCACCCTCAACAAAACCTGTCGGATCTTTTATGCATGGACTCAGAGGAGCAGCAGCTTGTGTGTGGCCTCTGTCCCCTTATGCTGGGGATCTTGGTCCTGGTAGCCTCCTCTGGCTTAGGAGGGACATTGGGCTTCCAAGGGAGGCCCAGTCACTCAGTGACGTCATTCAGTGACTATTGGGGTTAGGCAAAGCTGTTACAGCATAGATACGCCCACAGAGGGGACAGCAGCAGCCAGAGAGAACTTTCTTGGATAACATGAGGCATCTGTGAGATGTGGAGCACACAGACCCTGTTGTTGGCAGATGCTCCGTCAATTGCAGACCTCTCTTTCCACCACCCCACACTGCCACAGAGGCACCTGCGACTCCCTACACATCTGGCAGAGTCTATGGAGGAGCAGAGAGATTGGTCATTCTCTGTAAGGACAGTATCAGGGATGTCTTGGGAAGTGAAGGTAGCTTACAGGTCCTACAGACGGTGTGTGTGGGGTGTGTGTGTGTGTGTGTGTGTGTGTGACAAGCCCAGAGTTTCTTCCTTCCTAGGGCATTGGGAGCAGCAGTCCCAAAGACAGAGAGCAAAGCAGCTAAAGTGGGGCTCTGGAGGGCAAGAGGCTCAGGTCAGCCAGGTCAGAGTGCTGTGGGCGTGGCTTCATCCCGTACATCCCTGTCATCTACCTCAGGAAACCATGGAAACAGTGAGGATCCATGTGCTCACCCTCTCCTTTGCTACTCATGTTCCCAGTGAGGCCAGAGAGGCCAGGAACCTCCCTCACCTCCCACCCATGCTGTGACCCATGAAGATTTCTGAAGCTCTTTGTTTCTGGCACATTTCTGCTTTCTTCTTGACCCTTTCAATATCAGGACAGCTTAACTTCCTGGTACAATCACAGCATCCACACTTCCTATAAAGGGTTCACACTCCAAGAACCTAGGGGGATAATGTCTTAAGATCACGCCATTGCAGCCACAAAAACCCCACCTGTGCCCCAGGCTAACTTTAAGTGGTTAGGATTTGGTTTGTTTGTATTTCATAAGTAGATGCACCCCTAATTCTGGCTTTAGGCCACTCCCTCTGCCCCCACTGACAGAAATAACCCAGCACAGGTGCTGTTCACACAGATGACCCGGATGGAGCTGACTATAAATAGCCATTATGTGTCCCCCTTCAGAGAACACTTTGTTTTTCTATCTTAAATTCGAGTCCCAACATGAAGCAAGGAACTTGAAGATTTGGATCCTTTCTGTCAAAACCAGAGTGTTGTTCCACCGGTTTGAAAGAGAGTTCTCCTTGCAAGTACAGTAACAGGAAAGACTCGAGGAGGCCATGATACCTGGCAAGCTCAGCCAGGACCCCAGAGATGGATCTGCTTTGTATCCCCGGGGCCTCTGCTAGATGGAGCATAAAACAGGGACTGTTCACATCCTTCTGAGCCTGGGAATCAGTGGGGTTGAGGTAAAACCTGTTCATGCATTCTTCATACAGGCAACCCACTCGTTAACAGAGGTAGATTATAATGCAATTGTCCTGTATTCTCTTTCCCATCCCGGACCTTTCTTCATGGGGGAGTAGCTGAAGTCATTGTTGAAATATGAAACAAACTTTTAAGAGAAGGAATGGAAGGGGCTAGGGTTGGAGCTCAGTGGAGAGTGCCTGTATGCATGAGGCACTGGTTCTAGTCCAGACACTGCTTAAAAAACAAATCAAAACAAAACAAAAACCAAAGTAGGCCATCCCTGCTGACACAGGCTGTAACTAGCCTGGAAGATCCAGCACTGGCATGGCTCTGACAGTCACACAGGTCTGGGTAAACATGCTTCCAATGCCACCCTGGCTTCTGGACAAAAACTTCAGAGCCAAGACTGGCCTTTAATGCAGTAATGGAACAGGAGGAAGAGCTCTGATGTTCTGGTGCACAAATAGATAGCTATGGTTAATGACAATTAGTTGACCATAAAGAGAGCTAGTAGTTAACTGTTCCCAATACAAAGAAATGATGAATGTCTGACATGATGGATATGCCAATCATCCTGATCCATGGCGCACATACTTAAATACTATTCTGCACTGCACAAATCTGTGTAATTATTATGTGCTAATTAGAACTTAGAAAAAAGATTGTGGCATCTATTCATTGACCCAGCATGTTGAATCACAAGAGCCCAAGCACTTGCCTGGGTCTGTCTGGCTTGCATGCTGGTGTCTGCACACCCTTGGAGAGACAGCTCCAGTCAGCTGTCTTAGGGATGCTACTGGGCTGGGCCAAGATAGACAAGAGACAGCCCTGAGCAGTGACCTTGCAGGAGTCATTTCTGCTCCCTGTACCTCAGTGACCTCACTTCTCAAGTGGGGTAAAAAGAGGAAGAACTTTCATGTGAGTGGCCTGTGAAGACTGTTGGGTCTAAAATCCCAAGAATGGTATTTTCTCTCAAAATTCCAAAATAGTTCGACTATGACAGTGTTGGTGGGAGCTGTCCCTCAGGGGCCTGTTTGTCACCTGTCAGTGGGATGGATGATAGGTCCCCTTTCCCACTCTAGGAAGGACCTGGGACCCTTATGCCCTTGGTAGACAGGATGTCCCTATTACTATGTCTACTTAGCTCTGCAGTGTTAGGTGTCAGAGTTGGGATTGGGGGCAGAAAGGCCATCAGAGCAGTGAGTGGCTCAGAACCAGGGATAGGAGGCTCGGGCTGCAGTTCGTATCACACAGAGCAAAAAGCTGTGCCACAGAGCCCGTTCCAGATGCTCTAGACATCACTGAGTCGGCCCAAGGCCCCGCCCAGATTTACTGTGAGATCTTCATTGCTGCCTGTGTGGATGACAGCCTGGGGGGACCCATAACATCTCTGTTTAGTTGAAGTTGGGACAGCTGGATGATGAGAGTGACACAGTTCTCTGATTATCATGTTACACCAAGTCTGATGATTAAAAAAAAAAAAAAAGTCATCTGCTTTTTGTTAGTGGAACTTGGAGCCTTTGACCACAGGGAGTTGTGGCGGCAGTGTGTGGTATTACCTTTTTGGCATGGCAGCCTCACCTTCTGGTAGCAGAGGGTGGGGTCTTATCTGGGGACAAAGGATCAAACCAGGCACAGTGTGTGTGTGGCTGAGCCCTCCTCCAGAGGCCCTGGGAGAGGCTAGTGGGTACTCTGCCAAAGAATGAAGCGGGTTACGCATAAAGGACTGTTTATTAGGTGTTCCGCATGCGTTTCAATGCTGTCATGGTTGGAATGTCGTGGTTTATTTATCTGCACACCAAGAGCCCTCCAATGAAGCCAAAGGTTTAGGACTGAACTATACTGGTCCTACAATAAAATTAAAGTTTAAAAGCCCAAGACCTACTAACTTATTAAAATACTGGAAAAGGTTGTTTTAGGATCTCATGGGAGCCGGGTGAAAAGTTGGTGCAATGGATAAAATTTGCTTTGAGCATCATAAACATCAGCCACCTAGAATTCCAGAAAAAAAAATGATTGGAGAATAATAGAGCTAAAATAAAAAAAAATTGAGATATTTATTTCAAAGATCACAGGTCCCAAGTGGATTAAGAAAATATGTGTGGCTCAAGGACAAATGTTATATACTTCCATTTAGTAAGGTACCCAGAGCCTCCAAACTCACAGGGACAGAAAGCAGAAGCATGGCTGCCTGGGGCAGGTCCTGTGCTGTGTGCAACTGTGCCATCCTGTGCTCCCTTCTGACCCTGCCTGCAGTAAGAGATAATTCAACCAAACTAGAGATCCCTGACTTAGGTCTGTCACACTGCGCTTCTCCACCATGCTGCTGGAAAGCCCTAATCCTCAAGAGCGAGGAATCAGCCATTTGGGAGGGCTGCCAAGCGCTCGGTGTCTTTGAGGATACGTGGCCCTCCTCCTGGCAGTCCTCCATTCCGGGTAAGATGTGCTTAGGGTGCATCCGGGTGGCACCACCCGGCAGGGCACTCCCAGCCTCGCTGGCTTCACAGAGACAGGCTCCTCAGAGTCACCCAGATTCCTGCTAGCACCTGCACTCAGTCAGGGCTGCTCTTTGGGATGGAGACACACCTGGGACAACAGACACACGAGGAGCATGTCTCCATCAGCCCAGGTCCTGCCCGAAGCCTGTGGGTCTGTCCTGAGCCAGCTGTACTTCCTACACCGCACAGCCCCTGCCCTACACTTGTTAAACGCACGGTGAGATGGCTTTGGCGGTTACTAGTCTCCAAAGAGAGCGAACGACGGCTGAGTTCTTAACACTTCTGTCACGGATGCTGCATTCCTTTAAGAAGCAGTGAAACTCTTTACTGGAGAAACTCCAAGGACTTTACACACACACACACACACACACACACACACACACACACACACACACACACACACAACCACCCCTGTTGCATCTACTGCAAGTTAATGGCAGTTATTTCTGGGTGGGAGAATTAGGATTTCTCCCCCTTGCTTTCTTCTTCATATTTTACTACTCTGTTTGATTTTAAGCTTTTGACATGGACTATTTTTTTAATAAAAATGATTTTTTTTTTAAAGAAGAAAGGAATAGCATTCACACACACACAGAGAGACAGACAGACAGACTGTGACAGTTTTGTGGTAGAATGTGGCCTGGCTGACTTGTTCTCACAGTATGGCTGTGTTTGGCAGGGCCTGGGCTAGCTGGTTTAGGATGACCTTGCCTGGACCTCTGATTCCTGTGGGCCATGATTTCATGTTGCCGTCACTCCTAAGAAACCAGCCTCCAAACAATGCCAGTAAGGTCATAAAGCACCGTTTATTTTCCTTAGATGCCCAGGGATTCCTTCTCTTGCCCAGTAGATAGACCAATCGACATTGGAAGCTAGGTTTGGGGCTGCAGGAATCAGTGCCTCCTACCAGAGATCCCCTTCATCCCCATAGACTGTGTGGAACACGGACGAACTCATTTCTCCCAAACCCCACAAACATGCACAGCCCGTGATTTATCAGTGCCCAGATCTTCATGGTGTTCAGTGGCAGATGTCAAGGGCAGTTGACTACAGGGATAGCATATCCCTTCCAGCTCAAAGTCTCATGAGCACCCCATGACCAACATCCTCATTTTGTGAGGGACTGAAGCAAGCAGTGTCTGGTTAGAAGGCCCGGCTTCTCTGGAATGTGGAGACAGGCTGTGTGGCCCCTGGGCCCACCAGGCAGTCAGTGAATATATTGGGTTCTGCCAGGCTGTGATGCTCGTGGGGGACACCTGGAAAATGTCTGACCTCAGGAAATGGCTGTAATACATAGGGACACATTCATGCTTTCACAGCAGAGAAATCCACAACCCTCTAAAACATTCTTTCTGAATGTACAATATCCCCCACTTACCGCTTTACAACAGAATAGTGGTAAGAAAGCAATGTGCATTCTGTAGGAGCCACACTTGAATGACCACTAATCACACCCAATGGTGAGTTCTTACCCACACAAGACAAGCTTTGTCTTAGGTGACCTTACCAGCTGCGGGCTGATGTAAGTGTCCTGAGTATGTGTGAGGCAGTCTAGGCCAAACTCCGACGCAGGGTAGACCAGGTGTCCCAAGAGCAGTTTTTGATTTAGGATGTTTCAACAGGCTTATTGGAATATAGACTTATTGTAGGTCAGGGAGCATCTTTATTTCTTACAAGGACCAAACCTATGAATAGCAGTCTGTGGGGTAGGGTCAGATTAATTCAGGAAATGCAAGGTCTGTTTAATCCTTCCTGTTCCAAGGCCATGTGAGTGAGAGGTGGGGCAGGGCATGGTTTTTTCCTTCGTAACACAGGCACCAAATCTGTCCTGTGGATGTAATGCCGATCATTTGCCACCCTCTCTGGCTGAGAAGTGCATGGCTGTGCTGGCTAGTTTTATGTCTACTTGACACAAGCTAGAGCCATTGGGAAAGAGGGACTCTCAATTGAGAAAATGTCTCCATCAGACTGGTCTGTAGGCAAGTCTATAGTGCATTTTCTTAGTGATTGATGGGGGAGGGCCCAGCCCATTGTGGGTGGTACCATCCCTGGTATGGTGGTCCTGGGTTCTATAAGAAAGCAGCTGAGTAAAGCCATGGGGAGCAAGCCAGTAAACTGCACTCCTCCATGGCCTCTGCATCAGCTCCTGCCTCCAGGTTCCTGTCCTGTTTGAGTTCCTGTCCTGACTTCCTTCAACAATGAGCAGTGATATGGAAGTGTAAGCCAAATAAACCCTTTCCTCTCCAGCTTGCTTTTGGTCATGGAGTTTCATCACATCAATAGTAACCTTAACTCCTCTGAGCCATCTCTCCAGCCCCAACAATGGCTTTGGAATCGATGACCAGGGCAGTGGGGGATGAGGAAATGACAAACACATGGAAAACTGGGATTGGTGGGCCATGCACTCTGATGGAGGTGTACCCGCAGCCCAGAAGCTCAGTAGTTTATTTTATACAGTGGAATGAGGAGGTGGGTTTATTATATACAGTTGAAGGCGGAGGTGGGTTAGGCTATTTTAGTAGGGGATCCCTGTAAGAGATCAGTCTCTGGCAACTGTTATTCAAGAGGAGGCAGCTGTGGTTGATACATTGTCAACAACCATACTTGACCGGGGGAAGAACTTGCCATGCTTATAGATTTGAGGCATTAGTGTCTTTGACATGACCATGATCATGCTAACAATACAAATCACTCATGACTTCTGTTCCCCACACTCTCTCTTACTCTCCACACCCTCAGCCCTGCCTGGATCCTCCTTTCCACTTGATAGATGGCATGTCCCAGAACACAGACCTAGCATTGAAGATGTGGAGTTCAGGGAGAGCTAGGGGTCAAGTCTTTGGGCAGAGGAGAAGGAAGGCTGCAGTTTGTCTCAGCAAAGGATGTTCCTGCAGGGTTGCCCTGGTGCCCACTCTTTACACCCCTGCACAGCAGGAGTTGTGTGCGGCTGATACACATAGGGGGTGTGTCCCTGGAGGAGCTGCTGGCTGGGGGCTCAGCTGTACTTTCTGTTAGGCCTCATTTCATCCGAGCATCTGGTAGGACAAATGCTGTGTTCTGGGACCATCTAGGCAACACATGGATTGTAGCCTATCTATTTCTGGTGCTTGTTCACCAGGCCGATAACTACTGACCCAAGTGTTTCTCAGCACCCTGAGGATAGAGGTTGATAGTAACTGTGCATTGTTCCATCTAGCTTGGTGGAATCTTACTCCAATGACCAACCTCCAGTAGAGGTTCCAGAAAGACCCTAAACTTAGTAGACTGTCACCAAGACCTGAACTGACAATTATTTTTGGTACCTCAGCGGCTATGTATAAGATCATACAAGGCTAGGATATCATTCATGATTCTTGTACTAGCAGGCAGTGAACGTCAAGAAGACTGAAAGCAATTCAAGGCAGAGCATATCTTATGAAAGGGGAGGAGGTTAGTCATATTAAAATTCAAATATGTATTTGCAAGTTGTTGTTTCAAATCCTCCGTATGGTCTTGCTTATGAGCTTGCATAGGTGTGGGCATCTGGGTAATAACAATGTGGTTTAAATGTGCCAGACCGCCAAGTTCTTCATCTGTATGGACACTGAGGATGTTGTGTTAAATATAAATCTCGAGGCTCTTACCAGCCCGTGAGTGCCTGTTAGGTCTCTGTCATACAGCAAAGATCTTTGCAAAACTCTATTGAGAGAACCATCCAAAGGCTCACCCTGTTCTAGCATAGCTATGTGCCTTTAATTCAGCAGACATTACTGTGCTCAGACTGACTGGAGTGTGGGGATGAAGAAGGCTAGGCAAATGAGCAGGAGAGCAGGGCTGGGGACATTTTCGCACAGAAGCGGGCGTGCCAGCTGTTTTCCTGTGGTGGGGCTGCTGGGGTTTTTTGTTGTTGTTGGTTTGTTGGTTTGTTTTTTCATTCATTCAACTGGAAGAGTAGAGGAGAGGTCACATTGCCAGCTGGGTCCACTGAAGAGCACTTCCTGGATAAAGGCATTTGATGTCATCTTAAGGACTTAGGGGAAAAGGTGAGGGTTTTAGATGTGGTCATGATGCTCAGAAAGATGACAGGTGGTTATGGGTAGTTTGTTCATGGGCATGATGGCGGAACTTCAGTTGAGGCATTTCCTTTGTCACGTTGGCCTATAGGCCACTCTGTGGGGTGCATTTTCTTGATTAATGATTGATGTGAGAGAGCCCAGACCACTGTGGGCAGTGCCACCTCTGGGTAGGTGGTCCTGAATTGTGTAAGAAAGCAAGCTGAGCAAGCCATGGGCTACAGTCCAGTAAGCAATGCTCTGCCATGCTACTGCTTCAGTTCCTGCCTCAGGTTCCTGCCTTGAGTCTCTACCCTGACTTATTGTTTCCTGAAAGTATAAAATGAAATAAGTCTTTTCTTCCTAAAGTTGTTTTTGGTCTTCGTGTTCATCACAGCAACAAAAAAACAAACTAGAAAGTGGGTGAGGTAGGACCTTTATGAGGTACTGGGAGATAGAGGTAGAAGACAGTTTGAGGATTAGCTGCAAAAGGCCTTGACTACATAGAACCTGTCTCCAGTGAGTAGGTAAGGCAGGGCATAGTGGACTTCTGAGCAATGGAAGGGCATGATAAAAATTGTATTAATCCTCTGCTTTTTAGATAATTTCAACTAATCTAACTTCAGTTCACTGCTCCCTTATAGCCTCCACAGTGTTAAGCCCTTTTTCTTTTCTAGAGTTTCCTTAGAAAAAAAAATTCTACTTTTTTTTTTGTCGAAATTCTCCATCTGCTCACTGATTGTGCTCAACTTTTCTTTTAAATCCTTGAGTATATTAAAATTAGTTGTTCTTGAGTCTTTGTTACTTCCAACAATGGCTACCTTGAAACTGTTTTGATCAACTATTTTTTAAATTATTAGTATGGGTCCCATTTTTCTATTTCATGTAGTTGGGATGTTTTCTTACACATGTTATTATAATGATATGCTATAGGGAATCTAAAAACAAGGGTTATACTTTGGCAGCTGTTAAGTTACTAGAAGGTTCTGTTGACGCGTTGGG
The DNA here is from genome assembly GCF_007827085.1 of Peromyscus californicus insignis. Lineage (NCBI taxonomy): Eukaryota > Metazoa > Chordata > Mammalia > Rodentia > Cricetidae > Peromyscus > Peromyscus californicus. The sequence goes on along the minus strand of NW_026294491.1, from coordinate 27,909,271 downwards.
CTTGACTTTCTTTAACAGGCCTAGACTATTGAGGCCGATGCCTTTAGCCCCAAGGATTGGTCTTATTCCTTTTCCCATGGCATGACCTTTGTGAGGCCTCAGTTGACACACCTCTTCCAACAAGGCCATACCTCATAATCCTTCCCAAACAGTTCTACCAATTGGCGACCAAGTATTAAAATACACTGGGGTGGGGGGGTGGGGGGGCGGTATTCTTATTCAAACCACCACAGATAGATTGAAGAGTATTGGTTTTTCATACACTTGGCCTTCCAATGCCACAAGAAGCAACAAAAGTCCTGTTGGTCACTAGTAGCTGTGTGTTCTTGCAGATGAACTATCTGTGTGTAATGGTTGTCTCATCAGTAAACATCTCTAGATCCTATCCCAGAGTGTCTGGCATATATGAGTGCCAAGAAATGCTCAATGGTATAATTATTTTCCAATTTTGGAAGAACTGGAAATAAAAGGAATATCTAAAAAGGAAATAAAGTCATAACACTTTCATTATGCATTTTTGTTTTGTTTTGTTTTTTTGAGACAGGATTTCTCTGTAGCTTTGGTGCCTGTCCTAGAACTTGCTCTGTAGACCCAGGCTGGCCTTGAACTCACAGAAATCTGCCTGCCTCTGCCTCCTAAAGGCATGCAGCACCACCCCTGGCTCCATTATGCATTTTGTGTTTTATTTGTTCAAACATACCTTTTAAGAAAAGATTAGGATCGCTTTATTCACAGTGCTTGTGGATTGTTTTTCATTCCCTAGAGCAGTGGTTCTCAACCTTCCTAATGCTGCAACCCTTTAATATAGTTCCTCATGTTGTGGTGACCCCCCCCACACACACCATAAAATTAGCTTTGTTGCTGCTTCATAACTGTAATTTTGCTACTGTGATGAATTGTAATGTAAATATATGATATACAGGATATCTGATATGCTACCCCCATGAAAGGGTCATTTAGCCCTCCAAGGAGGTCATGACCCATAGGTTGAGAACCAATGCCCTAGAGCTTAATTACTTTTAAATGACGTTCTTTTTTTTTAATGGTTCAAAGAATTTCATTATATCGGTGAATCACAAATCAATGAATTCCTTAACATTCGACCTTCAGATTGGTTCCAATTTTCACTATTGTAAATACTGTTGCAATGAACATACTTGTGTCTATATGGTGGAATCCTTCCTATAAATTATGAAAGGAAGAATTATGAAGCTGACGGGCACAAGATTAAGACCTGAGATGTGAGGATGACACCCTTGGGCATCATTTAACTTGGAAATGAATTTGAGTCATCTGAATAGGCAGGCTCTGATATTTACCAGTCTGTTCAGGGTAGCCAAGAACCGTGAGCCCAGACACTTGTGATTGTTGAGTACAATCTCCCTCTATTACCTCACTGTGGTCAGCCACCTTCGCCTTCTGTGCTATCGGCTTGCATCATCAGAACGTGCTAAAAAAAAACTTGGACGTATTATTCCCTCCGCTTTTTCTTCCCCATCCTCGACTTCTGTAATTGGGATCTCACATTTGTGAGCCCCAGCAGGGGTACTAGCTCATTTAACTAACTGCACATGCGCCTACAGTTCCCTGGGTCTCAATTTCCTCTGAATCTGCAAACTGTGTCTCCGTAGGACGGACCCCTTGGTGGGCTCTATGGGGGGGGGGGGCTGTTTTCCATTAGCTCTATGACATGGCAAAGCCCATGGGCTGCGGTTTGAAAGCACAGCCAATCCCTTTGAACTCTCCCGGGAAAGCCGCAGGTCTGAGTCAGAGGGTGAGGAAGTCACCTGAGTAAGGCAGGTATCCACCGAGTTCATCTGATCCACTGTGTTGACTCTACTGACTGCCTTCAGAGGGCTCGAAAGAAAACAGCCTGGCTTGCTTGGTGCCCCCCGCAGGCTAAGACTGCTCTAGGCAGATGGCGGTCAGGATCCTCAGCCCATTCTTTGCCAGTTCTCGCCGCTGAAGCTAAGTTTCTCAGCCTCTGATCTACAGCCACACACCTGGATAAACGCAGGTTAAGTGGTAGACTCCTCAGCTACTTGCAACTGCAGTTGAGCTGTAATTGCTGGGGCGTTACGAACCATTTGATGTCCAAACTCCGTCTGTCACCAGGTCCTTCCAGGGAAGGCTGGCGGAGGGAAGGATCCCCGAAGATCCTTGCCTTTTAATGCATCCGAGTGATTCCAAAGGGATATTTGTTTTCCTCTCCTCCTCTAATTGATGCAGCTGTTGGCTGGCCTCATCTGCATTAAGCTAAATATTATGTCTTTGTAACGTTTTTTGATCTTCATTAATTATAGTTCAGGAAAGCTGACAAAGGCAGCCTGCCTCTTTAATATAAACAAGATTAATTGCACGGTTCCTGCAGAAAATGAACTACTAGCAGTTTAACAAAAAATGTTTGTCTTTAAGCAGCCTTTGGATAAAAAAAAAAATTAAAACTGTTACAGGAAGTGCCGAAGCTGCCAAATTACCATGCCCGCGAGCCTCACCCTCATTATCAGACTAAATGAACGCACACACCCCTATACTTTCATCCTGCTCCAGGCCCAAGGACAAGAAAGGCGGGATTGAAGAAAAAAAAAGGGAGGGGGGGCCTTTATTCAAAGAAGTGCCTCTGAAGTCTGGAATGCACCCTGGTGTTTGAAGCCGAGATTTATACCTGACACCTTTTCTTAAGCTCATTGTTGGGACTCGCCTGTTTTCACATCAACCGCAGACTGCTCCTGGAGGTGCTTCAGCTCCTAACGACCATAATCTAAGATAAATACACGGGGATTGCGATCACTTTCGTTAGCAACCAGGAGCTAGGCTTTCCTTCAGTGGGAAAGCCTAAAACAGGCCACTGCGCTGAGGAGGTGGGAGGCTCGCTCGGAGGGCTTGCTGAGGGCAGAGGGCAAAAGAATGGTGGGGCAAGGGACTGCCGGATGACAGCTGCTTGTAGAACCACAAAGCCAAGAGCCAGTGCGGCAGCTCAGAGGCTGGGTTCCGCCCTGAGGTCTCTATAAGACTGCATGTGGGAATACGCATGACACTAGGTAGTCCAGGAGATCCTGGCAGTCCAAGAGGGGGTTTCTGGTTGTTTGGGCCACTGTAGCCCTAGGGTACTCCAAATGATGGATGGGGAGTGAGGGCTGTCCTGCCTTTAGGCTGCACAGGAAAAGGCACAGAGTCAGAGCAGGACGGCAACATTGATGTGGAGGCTATGGGAGTCCCAGCAGCATCATACAATGTCATCCTCCTTTGATGAGTCCTCTTGAAGTAGCTCCATGGCTGGTGGCAGAGGTAACTGGAGTCATCAGTCATGAAGAATAGATGCTATGCTTGCTCCCAAGGTCATGCTTGGGATATGGGCTGCAGCCAGGGAAACATTTGTGCCAGCTCAAGCTCTCTGTGGCTTCCCATGAATTCCTGACTTCAAGAACATGCTGGAAGAGTGCCTAATGGGGTGTGTGTGTGTGTGTGTGTGTGTGTGTGTGTGTGTGTGTGTATGTGTGTGTGTATGGGGGAGGGACTTGTGATACAGAGGAAGACAGATGTCAGTGATGCTTTCAAGGCTGCTACAAGGTCAAACTTGGGACCCTGGCTGCTGGAACACCCTGAGTCTCCGTCCTGGAGACTTGCGAGGTTTGGTGGGTAAAGAGTTGGACTAGCAATCAAGATTTGCTTTCTGAGACAGTGAGACTCACGGCGGAGAACAGGAGCTTGCCAGTGTGTGCAAAGAGACACTGAGAGCCAGGTGCCTGGAGGCAAGGCAGGGTGGAACGCTGCAGTGCCCTTTATACCACACCAGTCTCAAGAGGTGGGCGGGATGGGAGGGGGCTGGCTTCTGTTGAAGTCTAAACCATAATGTTCCTAGGTAGAGAGAGACTAGCCTATGGATTCTTTATTGTCTGGCAGTTTGGGATCCCGCGTTGTTTATCTGTGGTATTTAACAACCTATGCCAAAATTATTTAGGGTTTTCAGATTTCAAAAGGGCCTGGTTCCCATGGCAGACAGAGAGCTCAGGAACTGTGGCAGCTACACACCTTGGGGCCCCTGGCCAAGACAGCCTAGAAGGCAGTTTATGGTGGTTTGAATAAGAATACCCCCCTCTCCCATTGGCTCATATATTTGAATTTAGTCACCAGGGAGTGGAACTCCTTCATAGGATTAGAAGGATTAGGAGGTGTGGCTTTGTTGGAGGAAGTATGTCACTGGGGGTGGGCTTTGAGTTTTTCAAAACCTATGCCAGGTCCAGTCTCTCTGTCTGTCTCTGTCTCTGCCTCTGCCTACCTGCAGGTCAGGGTGAATCTCTCAACTACTTCTTCTCCAGCATCATGCCTGCAGCCACGCTCCTGCAATGTCTGGGTGCGACCCCAGGAACTGGCTCTAGATGCTCCATCCTTGGCCAGCCTGTCCCTCAGGCAGTGCTTGCTAGGACCAAGTATGTACAGGGCATTCAGCAGCTTGGTGGCAGCACTGGCCAAGAAGAGGAAGCTGTGTCTGTCCCAACACCGACTATTTGACCAATCTGGTGACCACAGCAACCAGAACCATGTATCACACATGCACACTTTTAGCTGAAGGAAACGTAAGGCTCTCGAAACCAATGCTTATCACATGAGAGCTTGTCTCTGTTCTATCCCACGTTCCAATCCTGGACTAGTAAAGAAAATGCTGGTCTTGACCCACTCCCTGGAGGTCATGATGCACTAACCAGGGTCCACTAGTGGTCTGAATGTCTCCCAGTACAGGTGTTAGGTGCCTGTTGACATACTTCTCACACTGGTGTTCGCACCACAGTGAACAACCAGGATTGAGGCCAACTGGGCATCTGATTGAGAATAGGGCTTGGCATGTACGTGGCGTTGACTTCCAAACCGCTAGCTCTGCAAACAAAAGGAAACTGTAGATTGAAATAATTGTCTAAATTCATTCAACTACTAGTGAGTCAATATGCCCCACCCCAAAGCCACCATTTGCCAGAATGGCAGTCTCATGTTTACCTATGTACAACATCACACACACCTCTTATGGCCACGTATACTACCAGGCGGTACGTGGCAGAGTGATGTTGTGTTAAAAACACAAATCTAGAGGTTTTGTTAGAAAAATGTACCATCAAGAGATCTGGGGACAATACATGTGTCGTAAGCTCGTGAAAGAGCTTCCCTGAGAGGCTAGGAGAGGTGGTGCCTACTATGGTATGCTGGTCCTGATAGGGATTTCAGAGTGACAGTCAACCAATGTAATGGAGTCCTGTGGGTCTGTGCCACTGAAGACTGCTCACTGTCCCTTGACTGTCCTACATCAGAATACTCAAGAGGCCGCAGGACCCTGATTCTCATAATTTAGATTATTGGACCATGCAAACGACTCAAAAATAACCCAATTCCAGGATTGCAAAGTATGTTATAAAACTTCATGTTGTCCAATCTTTTTTTTTTTTTTGGTTTTTCGAGACAGGGTTTCTCTGTGTAGCTTTGCGCCTTTTCCTGGAACTCACTTGGTAGCCCAGGCTGGCCTTGAACTCACAGAGATCCGCCTGGCTCTGCCTCCCGAGTGCTGGGATTAAAGGCGTGCGCCACCACTGCCTGGCATGTTGTCCAATCTTATCCTGTGGCAAATGTAAGATTTCTTCTGTGAGCAAAAACGTAACACATAAGCCTTAAGTTTAGTAAACTGAAGTTCACAGGAGCCATGAGAAAAATAAATTTCATTTGCTTGTAAAGGTCCTTTGTTGGTATTCTAAAAATTTAGTAAAAGTCAAATTATAAAAATGATAAGAACGCTGCTTTTTAAATTCACTTTTTAACTTGTGGTCATTGTAGATTTGCTTGTAGTCATGGGACTTCAGTGTCCCCTGTCACCATTGCCCAGTTGGCCCCACTGGGCTCCCATGTGAAGTCACAATGTGACAGCATCACATACAATCCCATGAGAACATCAATGTTCCCAAGATACTTCGCGGTCACTATAAGGCTTCTCAAGGATTTCATCTCATAACATGTAGGAGAATGAGCACCTCATTCAGCACATAATGACCCTGCGAGATCCCACAGGATGTTATGGCCAATTGGGTGATTCTAAGATAGAGAGGGTCTTGTGAGAAAACCTGACCCTGTGACCTAAACCCTGCCAGGGAGGATCCTTTTTCTCGGATGTTCTGAGCAGGAGAGGGACACTCAGAAACTGAGGGCTGGTGTGAAGCAGCCCGAGCATACAGATCAGGAGTGGACAGGTAGGAGAATTGAGCCCAGTTCAGCTGAACTGAGCCCCAGCCCAGGCCATGCTCAGCCCAATCCTCCTAGTTCAGTCTAAACATCATCCTCAGCCCCAGTCCATGTCCATCTTAGAGCAGTCCCAACCAAACCTCGGCTCAGCTCAGCCCAGCACCATGTCCAGTACACACACAGTCCCCGCCCCTCTGCAACATCAGCACCACTCCCTCCCCCAGCTCCATCTAAATCTTAGGTCTAGCACCAACCCAATTCCAGTAGAGGCCGATCATTTCCCAAATGGTTTTCCTGAGCCAGTAGTTGAGACCAATTAGGGATGTGGCTGAAAGCTCTTTGCATTTGGGCTAGCATGCTTGACACACTAAGTTCTCCATGTATAAAGTTCTAAGTGTACATAAGCAGGTGTAGTGGCTGGTGGCTACCTCAATGAATGGCTTAGGAAGTGGTCTTTCAGATGCCACTCCCCAACCAAGAGCTCTAATTAAAAATACCTAGTTGTCTTGATAAGCCTGCTCTTGATAAGTCCACTCCTGGAGAAGCGGAGCCTCTGAGAGACCTGGATTTTCCTGAGTTCCTACTGATAAATTGGGCTAGAGCCAGAGGCTAACCAGCTACTGGACCAGTCTTCACTGTATGATGCTCAAGGCAATCCTACTCGTGAAGTGGGGACGGAGAGGAGCTGGCGTAGAACTGTGTTCCCTTAAGTTGGAGAAGACTCACAAATAGGAGAGAGAAAAGGTATTTGGACTGAGAGGGAAGTGGTGCTTTTGGAAGAGACAAACCCCTGGCAGCTAGAGAAGTTACGTTTTAGACAAAGAAGGACTATTGTTTCATCACCAAGTCAGCGGGCAATTGGAAACTGCAACTAACAAACCAATTCTAGAAGGAACAAATGTGAAGAGACATCCGCAGGGGGGCTCCCACAGACCTAGATCCCCATTTAGGCTAGCTGCTCATGCGATGAAGACCGTGGCCCTTCCTTGTCAATCAGAACGTCATCTGAACGGGTGTGGTGGTGTCCGCCTCTAATCCCAGCCACCAGGGACTCTGAGGAGCGAGGCCCGTGAGTTTAAGGATTTCCTGGGCTCAAAAGTGAAGTCCAAGGCAGGACTTGGTCACTTAGTGAGACTCTGTCTCAAAATACAAAGTAAAGAGAAAGATGGGGATATCTAAGTGATAAGAACATTTGCCTGGTTGTTGCCAGGCTCTAGGTTCAACCCCCCCCCCCGCCCCCCCTTTCCCCCCTCCCGCAGTGCAGAAAGATAAACAAATAAGCAGGCAAAATGCCTACTCAGAGCACTTCAGACAAAACCTTTTGGAGAAACTCAACAAGCCATAAACCATGACAAAAATAAAACTGTGCAGTTTTAGAATATGGATCAACTCATTCCCATTAATTTAGTTAGGTCCTGTAAAGTTCAGCTTTTTAACATTGAAAAATAAAAATTTCAATAATCTAAAGCTTTATCATCAGTGCTACAACCCACCTATATTGCCAGGACTACCTAAAAGCATACTTTATTTAAAATTACCCCATTGAAAACATTTTGCCAAGTCAGAAAATGTGCGTGTGGGTGTGTGGATGAGGAGTGGTCCCGGATGTTTCTTTACATGATAATATTCATTACATTTGTTTCCCAAACCCACTATGAGAAAGAGATTGACAACAAGGAACTGCTTAGGAGAATTTCACTCCTTTGAGGATTTTTCCTTCCGCATCCCACAGGCTTCAGGGGAACGTGGATCTTTCCCCATACCTTTGGGCATCTGTGGGCTTTTTCTATTTCTATGGGGAGCGGGGAGGACTGCTGTGGGGAGGCCTCCGGCCTCCATCGGTGTTAGGTTGGCATTCGATGCTGGGGAGGTGTGGCATTTGGCAGGGGTTTTATCACATCACAGAGGGAGCCCAAGATGGAGACCTTTCATGTCCAAAGACCCTCCCCTGCTTCAGCCTCATTCGCCCCATTTCCCTTCTATAACCAACCCTGCAGGCAAAGATGCATTTCCTGCAAACTGGAAAAACCAGGTACTCTCAACCTCGGATCACTGCTAATTAAATTCAGTTGTAAAATTCAGGTCCAATTTCCTTATCTTTGAGTGACATCTCCTACTTTCCAACTGGGGCTCTTAATATGCACCATGAAAACATTTGACATCATCCTATCCTTGGATCTCCTGCCGGTTCTGGCCCTGCAGAACTTCTGATAAGAAAGCCATTAGCACACTCAGGTGTTTTGATCAGGTTAACTTTGAAGCAACCTCTCATCTCTATTTCCCTCTCCCATCCTTGCCCTGCCATGGGTTAAATTTCAAACACTCAAAGATTTATTCGCATGGCATCTTATTAACTAGTTGAATTTTTTTTTGTTACCTTAACACTAAAAATCCTCCTTGATGGTTTGAGATACGCATTCAGTAGCAACTACTTCACATTTTGAATTTGAATCCTTTCTCGAGATGCTGGGCATGGGCAGTGAACCTGCCTTCCAGCCAGTCCCAAGGTCACAGGTCAGTAGTGCACTAAACTGATCAGCAAGGAAGTGTGGAGTGGATGCGGTCAATGTATTCTTTCAAGATTTACTTTCATTTTAGTTATGCGTATGTGTGTACTAGTGTGTATGCCACATGTGTGTGGGTGCTGCAGTCATGTGTGTGCGGGTGCCATAGAGGAAGGTGTGGGATCCTCTGGAGCTGCCGTTAAAGGTGGCTGTGAGCTGCCCTGTGTGGGTGTTGGGAGCATGTGTTCTAAACTGCTGAACCATCTCTCCAGCCTCTATTCAGTGCATTTTTGACTGGATATTTTCAGCTTATGACGGGTTCATCAGGACCTAACCCCACTGTAATTTGAGAAACGACTGTACCTTTGAATCAGACACTCTGTAATGAGTTCCTGGAGGTTGGGTGAAGATTTTAGTATTCACTAATGTCACTGCAGACCTTTGGGAAGTGCAGTGCTTTGGGCGAGCGCGGAGCATGGAGCACAGAGCACAGTGCACTGAGCGAGGAGCATGGAGCATGAAGCACGGAGCACGGAGCAAGGAGCACAGGGCAAGGAGTGAAGGGTTAATCACCTAAAAGCCTCAGGTGGACTGAGAAGCTCTGAACAGGGAAGTTGATAAACACTCATGGAAGCTTCTGGTACCAAACACACTGGTGTCTACCACTTCAAGAGTGCCAGGAAACTGACCTGCAGAGGTTACCTTCCATCCCCAAAGTTCACCCTTTTCTGGTCTATAAAACTCCAAGACCTCCACTCCACGTGCCCACAGTCTCCATCCCCCTGAGAGCCTCCAGCCCTTCCGTTGTTTTGATAAAAGAACACTTCTGCTCTGGAGGTGACTGTCTTTCTTTTTTCACCTTGCCTCCAGCAATCTCGATCTACCAGGGAGCATGGAGCTTGGAGCCTGCCTGAGCCTTTTCAGGATGGCCCCTCCTGCAACACAGCAAATCCCATTAATAGGAAGTCTCCCAGGGCCACGGTGCAGTTAAGTGGAGGCAGAACCTGCAGCACGGGTCTCAGCCATACAGTGTACATTTTCCCCCGAGGTGCTGCTGAAGCATCTTTGTTCTGAACCCCAGGGATAATGGGGTTCAAGTCACTGAGCTTATGCAGATGATAGGGAAGCTTCCTGGTTCCTGAACACCGGGCTACTGGGGCTACTCTGTTTGGTTTTCAGGAGGATGAACTTTAGGTCTGTGGGCTCCATAAGTAAAGGTTGCTGGTATCATGGATGCAAATTATTGGCTCTGTGAGGGGGTCCATGGTGTCTGGAGTGGGGAACCAGGCCTGGGGGAGGGCCCTGGGTGCACGTGGACCACTGTCTTCAGCTGAACAGACACATAAGAGAACAAACAGTCCCACAGACAAGAAATCAAAGCAAAGGGGCGGGCAGAGGAGGATTTGCCCCAGACCACCAGCCAGCCTGGTGCTTCCTAGATCGAGTCTCTGTGATAACCACTGCGGGGTTTATATTTCACAGAGACGAACAGAAAAGAGAGAGAGAATATCAAAGGCTAGAATTTTCTTTTACTTCAATGGTTGTGTTTTCCCCGAGGCTGCCGTGCGCCGCCGTACTGTGGAAAAGATGGTTTGAGGGCCTGTAGGCTGAGCGAGCGAACGAGTGAGCGCAGGGGCTGTGGAAGGGGAGCTGCTGTCTTCAGGTCTTTCAAGTCGGTGTTCCCCGGCCCCACTCTGGTCTTTCATCCTTTTTTATTTATTTTTTTATTATTATTATCAGGACGTTTACAACTGCAGGGTGTGCATCAAGTGACTTCCTGATTTTGCTGCCCAGATGAGGTGGTGGTAAAACTTGAAACGAGTAGGGTTATCTGTGCATGAGAGAGAGAGTGAGTCTTTGTAGAAAAACTTAGGATGGATTTGATTCTTTAATTGCTTCAATATTACTTCATAGCCCGATTGTTCTCCCCTCTCTCCAGAGCTTCCGATAACACAACCTATTGGGGAAAACTAGACAGTGCGTTTGTTTGTTTGAGGGTTTCATGTGTGTGTGTGTGTGTGTGTGTGTGTGTGTGTGTGTGTGTGTGTGTGTGTGTAAGGAAGGTAAGAACCCAGCCAGATAAATGTCTCTTCGTGTAACAATGTTATTGAGAACAGTGACTTCACAGAGACAAAAGATGGAAAAACCTAGAGATTAGCAAATCTAAGTCACATGCCAACTCCAGCTTGGTGAAGTCAGAAGTCCTGCCCAGCTGCCAATCCGGGAGCAGAGCTGCTCAGAGCAGGGGGACCTCTGACATCTCAGGGGAGCATCATAGTTGAGAGTGAAGGTGCTGCTAAGCGCTGACCTTCAGAGCCCCCAGGACTGTCTCCAGGGCTCCTGAGGGCAGTACCATGGCAATGCCTGCCTGGCATGCAGTTGGACCCTTTCTCTTGACTGCCACCCTTGCTTTTATCAGCGGCAATTGGAGGGAAGCACTGCTCTTACTGTCACTGCTGGGGGAACTTCGTGGTGTGCAAGTAGCTACCCCAGCACCAGCCGAGAGCCGAGAAGGAGTGCAGAATCTGGGCAAGTCTCAGACCCACTCCATCCATATCCACCTTTAAATTTACAGGTGACTCAGAGGCACTTTGAAATTTGAGATGGAATGGTTTGGAGCACACCTCTCAAAGCCTTCTACTTTTCTATTTTTATCTTCTTTCTCCCCTCCCATCTTCTCCTCTGTCCTTCCCTGTGGAGTATTTCTTTACACTGTGTGAATATATGTCACTGTGATTGGGTTAATAAAGAAGCTGACTGGCATTGGACAGGTAGATGTTAGGCGGGACTTGCAGACAAAAAGAGCATGAAGAAGAAGAAGAAGAAGAAGAAGAAGAAGAAGAAGAAGAAGAAGAAGAAGAAGAAGAAGAAGTTGTCTCAGAATCATGAGGAGATGCAGAGAGAAGGAGATGAACTTGCCACTAAGAAAAGGTACCAAGACATGTGGCAGAGTGTAGATAAGAAATATGGGTTAATTTAAAATGTAAAAGTTAGCTAGTAACAAGCCTGAGCTATTGGCCGAGCATTTATAATTAATAATATGTTTCTGTGTGGTTATTTGAGAACTGGCTGCCAGGAAAGAAAAGTCTGGCTACACTTCCCTCCTTTCCTTTTTGCGTTATGCCTCCCTAACAGCACACAACACAAAATTTAATGGGGGTTGGAGAAATGCATCATTGGTTAAGAGCATGTACTGCTCTTGCAGAAAACTAGAGGTTTTGATTCCCAGCACCTATATTAGGTAGATCACAAGCACCTGTAACTCCAGCTGTGAGAGGGGCATAGTCCAATGCCTGGGCCTCTGTGGGCACCTGCACTTGTGTGCACATACTCCACACAGACACAAATCACACACACACACACACACACACACACACACACACACACACACACACATAATTAAAAATAATAGCAATAAACCTTTAAAATTCTTTGGAAAAAGCATTCTATCTATGTGATTGCTTATGAAACTCCTCCTTTAGCATATGATGTACATTGTAAGTATACACAAATAAACAGAGAAGTACACGAGGATGAGATGAAAGGAGCCAGCATGCTTACTCATAATTCCAAATCCTTTCTTTTATTGCAACTTTGCAAACCAGGGTTGAAATCTGGTGCTGATGTGGGGCATCTGTCCCCTGAAGCCCCCTCTATGAGGAGCCTTCTGGGCTGTCTCAGAGACCGGGGTGATCCAGTGGCTTGTTGGGAGTTGAAGCAGGAGGGTCTAGCAGACACCCTTAGCGGAGGAAGCAAGACTTGGGGTGAGCAACTCCTTCTATGGCTACCAGGGAAGAAGTGAGCTGGCATCTTCCACAGCACTGTGTGAACAGATATCATCCCTTCCTTTTCTCCTTGAGCTAAAGCTTGATACAGAAGAAATAAAAGCTCCCAGGGGATGGGGAGGGCAAGAGATCCAGAGAAAACTGTAGAGATGGCCAGTGGCCATGATCATGTATCACTGTATAAATGTATGCAATCACCAAAGAATAAATTTAAAAAAAAACAACAAAGCAAAACCCCCAAACCCAAATCCAAACAAACAGACATCTACTCTTCAAACTGCCATCTTGGAAGCATTGCATTGACGACGAGGAGTTGGTCAGAAGCGTAGATTTCAGATTCTTCCCACCCTTGCAGTGCCAGCGTCTGCACTGTACCAAGAGTCCAGGTTTGCCTGGGAGCACTTTCAAGTTGGAAGGTTGGGCTGGCAACTTCGCTGGCAGTGGCATCATGGAGGGAGTTGTGTCTATAAGGTGGGAAGCTGAGTTCTGCTGTCACTTGTCTCGGTTATGGTTTCTATTGCTGTGCTGAAAACCATAGCCACAAGCAGTTGGGGAGGAAAGGGTTTATTTGGCTTACACTTCCACATCACTGCTCATCACCAAAGGAAGTCTGACAGGAACTCCAGGGCAGCTCCTGGAGGCAGGAGCTGATGCAGAAGCCATGGAAGAGTGCTGTTTACTGGCTTGCTTACCGTGGCTTGCTCGGTCTGCTTTCTTATAGAACCCAGGGCCACCAGCCCAAGGATGGCATCACCCACAGTGGACTGGGCCCTCCCCCATCAATCACTAGTTAAGAAAATGCCTACAGCAGGATATTATGGAGGCATTTTTTCAACTGAGGTTCCCTCCTTTCAGATAACTCTAGCTTATGTCAAGTTGATATAAAACTATCTAGCACATCTACCTTGGACCAATTAAAACTGAACTTCTCTGGGTATAGGGAAAAAGTCTCTATTTCTAAAGAATCTACAGGCCTTCTAGAAGAGAGCTAGACATGAAGCAAGAACTGAGGCGGCGTTTAATGAGCAAATGCAGCCATGGAATGTGTTATCAGGCCTGGGAGCTGAGGCAGGGACTTTCTTTATCGAACTGAACAGCAATCTCATTTTATAAAGGAAGAAACCAAGGCCCTGAGTCATCAAGCATTTGTTCAACGGAACACAGAAGTCAAGGGTCAGTTGGGGAGAAAAAAGGCATTACGTTTTAAACTAAACACTCCAGTTTTTTGACACTGCCCTCAAAAAGGTGGAGCCTAATTCCTCCCTCTGGATTCTAGTGACATGGAGGGACCATGGGTACTCAACAATTAGAGAAGGTATTGTGGCTTTCAGATCTCTTTCTCTGTTCCATGGCTCAACATCCATGTTATAGGGACATGGGTAGCCTGTGGGGAAACTCACGGACAAGGACCAGGGTGTTCTGCCAATAATAGCCACGTGGCTGTACCTTTCGGGCTGTGGATCTTTAGCCTCAGCTCGGTCTGCAGACATAGATGCTGGCTGCAACCTCAGGTGGGCTCTGGGCCAGAACCACCATCTGGACCACTCCCAGTTCCTGGCCCTCAAAGGTCCGTGAGAAAGTCACAACGCTGCCCTGAGCTTCTAGGATCATTTATCACAACCGCAGATGGCGAAGGTACCTTCTAGACCTCTGTCATTTCAGCTACACCTCATGGGGGAGAGACATCCACATGGTACCCACTTGTAGGCTACAGAACTTCTGCAGGCATTCTGCTCCCAGTGCTGGAGAAGCTAATAATTTAAACAGACAGTGACTATGGGTAAAAACATAGACCGTCACTGGCTCAGTGTGGGTCCCAGCCTACAGCCAGGCAGCCATGCTGGGGTCCCCACCCCTCTCTTGGCCCCGCAGGCATCCAATCAGTTCTTCTGGTTGACTTTTGTGCCAACATTCCAGCCACTGCCCTCTCTAACCCAGCCAACTGGGAGAGCCCACGGGTAGAGTAGGCTCCGAAAGTGTGTGCAACCTTAGGCTGGGGCAGGATGTCGTGCCTGCTGCCAAGCATTGGCAAACCAGTGACCGGCCAGGGTTACAGGGTTTTCCCCAAGTCTGCTTGCCTTGGCTGTGTCTGCACTGCAGGGAGAATTTATCAGGCTAATTGGAACATAAAACAAACCTTTACCTGACACATTAGTCACCAAACAATGGCTCGGAAAACAGATAGGACTCTGGGACTGAGGGGTGGAGAAACCAGGAGCTCTCCTCTCCTCCCCTCCTCTCCTCTCCTCTCCTCTCCTCTCCTCTCCTCTCCTCTCCTCTCCTCTCCTCTCCTCCCCTCTCCTCTCCCCTCTTCCCTCCTTTTCCTCTCCCCTCCCCTTCTCTCCCCTCCCTTCTTCTCCCCTCTCCTCTTTTTTTTCCTTTCCTATGTCTGTACATACTGAGAACCTAGGATCTTACACATGTTAAGCAAATTTTCTGCCACCGAGCTCTGTCCCTAGCTCTTTCTAGCTCTTATTTGCCAAATTGCTGAGGCTGTAGCCTAGGCTGGCCTTGAACTTGCTTCCTCCTGTCTCAGCTCCTGAACAGCTGGGATTGCAGGTGTGTGCTGCTGTCACTGCTGGATATTTTACGGTGTGTGCTTCTCTCTTTCTCCCTACCCGACTCTTTTGGGCAGCTGGACTCTTCCATTTGCTTTCTTGGCTTTCCTTTTAGACTCTCTGAGCTGAGCAGACCGAGAACAAGGCAACGTGGGCTCCACATTCTAAGAGTTTCCTATAAGGGCATTGCACCAAATACTTAGGATGCCATCTCCTACCTTGTGTAGAAATGGGCCGTGGAAGCTAGCAATTCCTTCCAGAGGCTGTTAGGGGTAAGAGGGAAATGCTGAGCCCAGACCCAGAGATTTGGGTTGCACCAGCCTCAGCAGCCTCAACAGGATATCCCAGGCTATCCTAGGTCTGAATCTAGGTTGTGTTGGAGAAGCCTTTGCTTCAAGTATAGCCCCTAGAACTCTGCATGCCTTCTTCCCTGGTGCTAGGGGCAGCGAATGAAGGCTGTCCTTTTAGGGGACAGTGGATGGAGAGGCCACACCGACCTATGTCTGGAGCCACAGGTTCTTTCTATGTCCTGTTAAGAAGAATGTGTCATCAGAGCTCTCAAAGGCCCTTTTAACACCAGGCTCTTTTGGACATCACAGTGGCCTTTGATTTTATGTAAATAACTTTTTGTGGGATTCATGGTCAGTTTTGCATGACATTTTCAGCTCAAGTTCTCACCTGCTAAGAGCATGATCAACAGATCTAAGCATCTTCTGTTCACAAAATGCTCAACACTCTACCTCTCGGGGACCATCATTCACACCCACCCATTTTCCAAAGAGGAATTCTAAGAAAAACAAAAGGTGCCACATACTGACTGTGGCCTCTGTGTTAGGAACTGTGGTACCCTTTACTAACATTACTTTAATTCTTTTACCATGAAAACTAGATCCCTGTTTTACAAATGGAGGCACTAGCCTCCCAAAGGAGAAGGACTTGACTAGGCTGTGGCAATGCTAGAGTCCAGCTCTTCCCACTCTCTGAGCTGCCTCTGGCCTTTCCAAGGCTTGCAGGGGACTCTGGAGGATCCAGAGGCTGTGGCCCATCCTCCTGGACCCCCCAGGTTCGGTTCTATTGGCTCCCGTAGCATCGTCTTTACACAGGTACCCTGAGTACCACTTAGGCAAAAGCAGCAAGGCCCAGGGCCCAGGGGCAGCAAATGATGATGCACTGGAGTTGCTTCCAACGTTGACCATGTGGAGGCAGGGATAATGGAGGAGCAGGAAATGGGTAGATCTGAATCCTGGGGAAGGGGGTCAAGCATTAGAGAAAGGGGTACAGAGTACGTTCTTGCTGGCCACCATTCTCCCGCCCCCTGCCTCCCACAGACACTTTCCATTTGCTGAATACAACTGGAAACCAGAAGGGGCCTATCTAGTATAGCCAGTAAGTTAATCTCCTATGCTTGGGGACAATGGGTTAGGGGAGATTTGAAAAAGTATGAGCACATGGGGGCCAGCCCTGTGGCTTCTACACAAGGTATGCACTCCTAGACTTCAGGTAAGATCTCTGCAGAAGGAAGGAAGCTCATTCATTCCCATCTCAGCATTAGAAACAGGGCCACAGCCAAAGCTCTGGCAATGAGCTGAGGCATGAGATTGGGGTCAGAAGCTTGGAAAGGGCCCCTGGAAGGAAAGTCCTCAGAAGAGTCTATTTAGTGATCAAGGCGACATGAGGTAATTGGGCCAACATGGGCAGGGTGGTAGGTGATATCTGAAGGGTGGGCCTGGCAACACAGGCAGGCTGACTTCATGCTGACAGGATTTCTCAGGATGCCATCCTGAACCAGAGAGGACAGTCACAGCTGTCCTCCTCTGGAGGGAGTTCTGCAGCTGGGGGAGATGGTACAGAGAAAGAGGAAGTAGCCCTAGCTAGAGACTTCTATTAAGCCAAGGCTTTTACCTAAGGAAGTCTTAGATTTGTAGACAGGTGCCAGGAGGTCCAGCAACCCCTGCGGTGCAGAGGACTCCTGATGATGTTGACAGAGCACAGGTCTTTGCAAACAAATCAGGACTAAAGACTCTTCCGGCAGCTGATTTAGTGAGAGCGGTGACCTCATGCTCTGTGATGGTCCCTGGTGCTGCATAAGGGCAGAGGTGACCTAGGTGAGGTTAGAGACCTCAGCGGCCTTGGTGTGGACTGCCTGCATGGCGCTAGCTGCTGGGTGAGGTGAGGGCTTCACACCACTGTGGCTCCCTCAGAAGAACCCAGGACTTTGTCAGCAGCTGCTGAGAGCCCCACAATAGATTTCTGAAGCGTGGGGGCTCCCAAGGCTTTTATGGGGTTTGAGCATCCTCTTGGCAAATGCCGAGGCTGACAGCACGACCGAGTTCTTTGCTTTCAACAGTGGTTTTTATAAACCAGTGCAAGTTGTGAATGTATTAGAACTAACTATCTTGGATTGTGAGCTGCGGTGAAGTCTGGTCTGAGGAAATGAATTTTGAAGCCATAGGACACCAGATTTCACCCAAGGCTCGGAGAGTCTCACCATGGAGACAAATTCCCCATAAAGGCGGAGAAAGGAAAAGCTCCAGTTTGGAAACAGGAAGGCCTCCATGTCTCCATTAGCACAGCTGCGCATTTGGTGAAATTGAACTTCACAGGAGGATAATCTACACACAGCAGAGAGAAGCAGATACCGTGCACTACGTTTGAAAACTTTGCAAAGGAAATTCGCTTCTTGGGGAGAGTTTTGTGCAAGGCACGGGGAGGGCACAGGAGGCACAGGGATCACACACCCCGCTTCCACGGGTGTGCGGCTTTCTGCTCAGTAAGCGGGTAAGCGCTGCTTTAAAAATGTTCAGTGGGTGGAAAAAAAGGGAGAATCTGTATCTCCCTTTGAGGAGAGACACAAAGGAGTGAAGGTGGTGTCTGGATGTGGAGGGCGGAGCTAAATGGGCCTCTTCGGTTTAATGGAGCTCTAACCTCCAATGCCCTTGATGGCTGGACTTTCCTATGGCTGCCCTTCCCCCCAGTTCCTCAGTGTGGTCCATACCTCTTCCCAAGGCACATGCACTCTCCCTAGAAAAACATGCACAGATATACTCAGAAAGAGAGAGAGAGAGAGAGAGAGAGAGAGAGAGAGAGAGAGAGAGAGAGAGAGAGAGAGAGAGAGAGAGAGAATGCTATCGGAGTTAAGGGAAAGCTGGAAAAAGTAATTCCCAGGGTGGGGTCTGTCATAGGGCAATAGGGGCTTGAGGACACCTAGCCAGACTGTTGAGTTGCAGGGTCCAGGCCATGTGGCTGTGAATGGAGCTCTCCTAGCTTTCCACCTGAAGACCAGCAGGATACACAATACTCCCCAGCTTGCTATGAGCATCAGCGACAACACTCATGCCACATCTAATCATATGCTTTGTCAACTTCTGCAGTATAGGGATGACAGGGGCAGGCCAGACTGGTGCTCTCAATGACTTCAGGGGTCCACCATTCTTTCACCTCAGTCCATTGTGACCTCTTCCCATTTGCCTTCATTGTCCAGATAGTTCTAGAGGGAGAGGATCCTAGGGAGGACCAGGGCCCCCGCATGGGAGAGCTCTGCAGGGGAGAGGAGTGAAGGCTTTTCCCACTCCAACCTCAGCAGAGCAAACTGTGGAATAGTAATGAACATTCACCAAGTTCTAGGTCATATATACATACATAGGTATATGTATGTATACATATACACATATACACACACATATATAATGGTATCTATGTCACATTGTGAGTATGTGAGTTTGTATGAGTAATTGTGTGTATGTGTGAGTGTGTATGCATACATGTGGATGAAAGACTGTGTGCAAGTATGAGTGAGTGTGTGCATGGGCAAGTGTGTGATTGTGAGTGTGTATGTGTCTGTGAGGGTGTGTGTGTGTATGCTAAAAGTCATTGAGTGAGCAACACTGTGGGTGACAATGAGCTCTGGTGTGAGAGCCACTACTTTACACACCACGAGGCTGGGGACAAGTGCCGTTTCGTTTTTGTGCCGTTTCGTTTTTGTCCCCTTGATACAAACTGGAGTCACCTGGGAAGAGGGACACTCAACTGAGGAGTTACTTTTATCGCACTGGCCTGTGAGCATGTCTGTAGGGACGTTCTCTTCATTAACCATTGATCTTGGAGGGCCCAGCTCACTGAGGGCAGTGCCGCCCCTGGGTGGGTGGTCTTGGTTTGTGTCAGGAGGAAGGCGGAGTGAGTCACAGGACACAAGCCGGCAGGGAGCATCATTCCTCAGTAGGCAACATTGTTCCTCATGGTTCCCGTCTCTGCTCTTGCTTGAACTCCTTCCCCGATTTCCCCCAGGGGTGTCTAAGGAAACAAACGCCTTCCTTCCCAAGTTGGTTTCACTCCGTGTTTTCTCACAGTCACAGACCAGAGCAGGAGGGCTTCTCTGATGGGATGTTACAGTAATCAAGACCAGAAGCAGTGCATGAAAAACAGGACAGAGAGAAGCAGGGACAGTCTTGAGGTGGTAGGAAGGGAGCGGGGCAGGTAGATGTGGCTGGGTGTCACAGGTGGGGACGTGGCTTACCCAACACTGTGCTCTGTTCCTACTCAGTGATGCTGTCCCTTAACTTCAGGATCCTCGTGGCATTCTGGGTTCCGGCCATACTGATAAAGGTTTCCAGGAAGACGGACACCTCACGTAGATTTGACCATGGGGAAGCCACAGCGACCTGAAGAGCTGATGAGCCCTTTTGGCTCTTAAACTCAGCCTGAGTGTGTGTGGTCTTGAGAGGACATGAAGCACGTCGGGTCTTGT
Source organism: Peromyscus californicus insignis (assembly GCF_007827085.1). Taxonomy (NCBI): domain Eukaryota; kingdom Metazoa; phylum Chordata; class Mammalia; order Rodentia; family Cricetidae; genus Peromyscus; species Peromyscus californicus. Next base: position 27,889,461 of record NW_026294491.1, on the reverse strand, counting down.
TAAGGGGTGTGCCTACTTCTAGAGTGTAGATCGGTTATACCCCCCAACGGCCCTCGCCTTGGCATAATTGGGAGGTGGGAGAACACTTAAGAAGTGGGCCAGGTGGGCGGTCTCCAGGTCACTGTGGTGTGCCCTTGAAGGGGCTGTGGGACCTCATCTCTTCCTCTTTCCCTTCTCGCAGACGAGCAGCTTTGCTCTAACACATGACTCCAGCATGGTGTGCTCCCTTCCTGACAGAGAACAAAACCCATTCTGCTCTGTGACTGTGGACTAGAACCTCAAAAGTTGTGAGCCAAATACACCTTTTCTTTTTAAAAATTATCTCAGACATTTGACATTGTAGCAGAACCTAACACCTACCTCTTTGCACATAAATCTGCCCTGGTATCCTCTTACAGGGCGCTGCCTCTGATATCTCTGCCCAAGCAGTGTACCTACTGAGGCCATATCGTGGCAGGACACCCCCAGCCTGACTTTGGAGATAAGATAGTCACTGAGCTTGAGGCAGTCCCAGATCATCATAATCTGGTGTGATTCCGACACTGGTGTTTGAGAACATGCCCACCCGAGTCTACTCTTGGGGAGGGAGGCACCTGAAACAAAGGTTTCCACTTTCTGCTTGTGTGACCTGCATCGTCCAGCTCTGAACAACATGTGTGCAGGTGTGGGGAGCCAGCGCTACCTGCTGATGCATCCTGGGAGCTCAGCAGTACCCAGGACTGTAGACCATTTGTGTAAGGACAAATTTTCCCCACAGCCAAGTAGTTATAGTGCAAAGCTCGATTTCAGTCCAACCTGTAGCATCTCACCTCCCAGCACTGGCCTTCAGTGGAACCATCATCCAGCTGAAGTCTGTGTCCCTGCACTAAGATCTCACCCCTTACCGGGAAAGAGTTCTGGGGCATGTTGCCTTGTTGCCAGAAGTTCCTTTTCTGCGTAGGGTGTGAGGGAAGGCATGGAGAGCTGACACTTACTCAACAGAGGTCTGCAGATGGGTTTTCACGAATTAGTCACACACGGGGCAGCACAGCCAGTGCCATTCATGGCTCCTCCTATGAGCTTGCATTTTTGTTAGTCTGTGAATCCTACCACTTCCATTTAGTTTTCAGCAAATTTTGAGCAAGATTGGAGCTCACCATTCTTCAGGGGGTGCAGTAGCCTCAGTCCCCCAGGAAAGCCTGGGACTCTGTTTTCCTCTGGGCCACCAGGGTGAACAGGAAAGACGGCCACGGAAACTCACTGATAAGCCCACAACTCTAGAGCCACACAGCCTGAGATCATTCTGATGAGAACCTAGGAAGGCCGTGAGACCCTAAGGTCCTTACTGACTACAAGAACATTCGGGAACTGAGCCTGTGTCTCCCTGCTTTGGGTGATGAAGAACGTGAGCTGGTCCTTAGAGAAGAGCGCCTTTGACACTGTCTGGATGCTGCTTATTCTGTAAACACAAGGAGGAGCCTGACCCTCGACTGTTCCTGGTTTTGCAATCTTCACAAATTAAATATTTGCCTTCAAAAGCAACAACTGTGATAGCATCAGGGTAATATTCTAAAGCACCGTTTCCTCACATGCCAAGCGCAGAAGTTAAGGCAGCATGCTGTGGGTGGTCTGTTTGGATAATGGTTTTCATGTGGAAACCTCAAATTGGAAACCAACTGGCGGGCATTCTGGAGAAAGTGAGGTGTCCTGAAAGTGAGGTTCCCAGAGCTGACTCGAACCAAGAGTCTCAACGGAGTGAAGTTTCCTTGCCTGGTTTTCCGCCTATAAAATGGGGAGTGACTCCAGAAGGTGACCAGGATAATTTGGGGGCCACAGGGGTTCAACAGACATGTGCTTTGTATGCATTCGCCTTTTGGGAAGGGTCTCTGTCCAAAGTTCTGTAGGAATGAGCTAAGACTCAAAAGGATTTTCACTGAATGGAAATCCATACTTATTGGACATTTTATTTCCTCAGCAGAAACCCACCAACAGCTGGAAACATGGGAGGCCACAGTGAAGCCAAAGGCTGGCTGTGGATGTCATGTCCCTCATCATGCGCCTGGAGAGTCAGGCTGTCTGCTAGGGAAGGCCTGTCAGCGATGACACCTGTGTGTGCTTCTCCCCTTCTGGAGAGAGGCTATCTGCCGAGGAGGGTGTGACAAGCCTAGTGTGTCCTCCTATTTCCCTTCACAGTGGGCGGGTGGCTTTAGACACCACACTGTGGCTCTTTTAAAAAAAAAATCTGTACATTTTCTATTTCAAAGTATAGAGGAACTTTTTTTTTTTTGATACCTCCTTTGGGTGCAATCCATAGAAGAGCATGATCTCTGAGAATGTCGGGCATGGATCACATGCTGAACCATGGAAGGTTCTAGGTGCAGCATCTGAATGATGGCTCCTCTTTCCCAGTCCTCTGCAGAGCCTGTTATGGTCCCCATGGCTCCTGTTCCAGCTCTCTCCCAAATCAGCCATGACTGCCCCATAGAGTCCACTTTCTGTTGTTGCTGTTGTTGTTTCGACAGGGTCCACTATGTCACCTTGGCTAGCCTGGAACCCACTATGCTGGCCTCGAACTCACAGAGATCAGCCTGCCTCTGCCTCCTGAGTGTTGGGATTAAAGTTGTGTAACAGCATACCTGCCTCATAGAGTCTACTTTTATTTCTTCAAATCCATGTCTCACTTGATATTTCTTAATTTTGACTTCTTTTTCTGGTCATCAATTCCATTAAAAATGGTTTAAAGTCTTTGGAATTCTCACTTAGAAAGTGGTCAGGTCTACAGATCACCGTTCTGTGTCTTCATTTCATCTGTTTCATAGTCTTGAAACAGCGTCAGTGAACTCGACGTTCATTATGCTTGCTCCTACCTCAGATGCCTTTAACTTTTTACTGTCTGAACATCTGAGACTAGAGAGCTTGAAAAGCAATAGTGGGTCTTTCTGACATGACAGAGATTTGCAGTATTGAAAGCTCCAAATTCTCTAATCTCTCTGCAGTGACCAAATTATTTTTAAGTTAGCATACAAAGTCGTGTTATCATTTTCATACATACATGTCATTCTCAATTCTGTCTGTTCTTATCCTTTCTCCAAATAGTGCCCCCTTCTGCCTTCATGTCTGAACTAATACAGCTGCCATAGACAGTCTGGTAGCTTCTCACAAAACTAGAAATAGAATTGCCAAATAACCCAGCTCACGTGGAGCTTTAAAAAGAAGAGCTTTGGTAATCTTCTGCTTGTCACCAAAATGGGGACATCTCATTTTCCATTCATTATCCAGTTTTGTGTAAAACAACGTGCTTTATACCAGGGTTAAAAACGATTTGGCAAACTTCTCTCTGTTATTTTCAGGAGTTTTATTTCAGAATTTGTCTCATCTTCTAGTGGCTTGTATCTAGGTATCCAATAGTATCTGTTAACAGTACCTTTTTTGGAGACTGTGGCTCAAGTAGTCCGGGCTGACCTTGAACTCACTATGTAAGCAAAGATGACTTTGAACTCCTGACCCTCCTTCCTCTACCTCTCAAGTGCTTGGTTACGGGCATATATCACCAAGTCCAGTTTTATGTGGTACTAAGAACCGAGCCTCGGGCTTCAAGCATGTTAAGAAAGCATGCTACCGGGCCGGGCGGTGGTGGCGCACGCCTTTAATCCCAGCACTCGGGAGGCAGAGCCAGGCGGATCTCTGTGAGTTCGAGGCCAGCCTGGACTACCAAGTGAGTTCCAGGAAAGGCGCAAAGCTACACAGAGAAACCCTGTCTCGAAAAACCAAAAAAAAAAAAAAAAAAAGAAAGCATGCTACCAACTGAGCCATCTCCTCAGCCAACAATGTGGGTCTTCAAGGATCTAGAACCATCCAGCACAGCTCGGCTTCCATCTCCCGGTGCTTCACTGTTACAGGTAATGCTAAGGCGATTGCTGTGACTTGCTAGTCAAGGTCCCTCCTGTGAGCAGAGCTTACTGGCTGGGGACGGAGCCTGCTGGTGCTGAGGCTGGGGATATCAACACGAGTGCATCGTCCTGCACCAAGCTTGTCATTTGTTAGGAACGGAGAAGAAAGGCTTCTTAACTAGTCACACACACAAAGCTCCAGGCGTAGTCAGAGCCATCAAGGAGGAAGGATCTCCAGTGAGTCTGTGTTCTACCTGGAGAGCCAGCGTGCCTCCCACTATGAGAACCCAGCTGTCCAGAATGAACAGGTACTCTGTCCGTAGACGGGAGACCTTTGCCAGCGGGGGCTGGTTTGTTTGCTCAGTAACTTAGGTCATGTTGATGTGTGAGCAGTGCCTTGCCCCTAGTGGGTGATTAGGATAACTTTGACATAAATGGCTCAGTTAATTAATGGGTATATCCTTGTGGAATACCCACGTCTAGCAGTGAAAGGAAGATACCAGCTCCCACTCACCACAAACTAAAGGACCTCCTCCAAACACACACCGAAGGAATGGCTCGCCCTGTCAAGCCCCAGGACAAAGCTGCCTCCTTGCTTTTCATTGTACAGAGCTAACCACTCGGAGAAAGACCTTGTGACACCCTAGGACAGTGGTTCTCAACCTTCCCAACGCTGAGACCCTGCAATTCAGTTCCTCATGTTGTGTGGGACCCCCAACCATAACGTTATTTTCGTTGCTACTTCAGAGCTACAATTTTGCAACTGTTACGAATCATAATATAAATATCTGTGTTTTCAGATGGTCTTGGGCGATCCCTGTGAAAGGGCCTTTTGATCCCCAAAGGGGTCGCTACCCACAGGTTGAGAACCACTGCCCTAGACCAAGGCTTGAAAGTGAAATACAGTGACGACTCATTCAACTGCATTAACAGAAGCTAAGAGATGGATGCCGGAACCCCAATCCATTTTGAAAATTTCTCTTAGGTCACATTAGGCAGAACCACCTGCATTTACCTACATCTGACAGTTTTTTTTTTTTTTCTTAAAACTATTAAAAGCTCCAAATTCTCTAATCCCTCTGCAGCAACCAAGCCTTTGCCACGATGGTTTGCCAAGACCAGAACTTCAGCTGTTTCTCGGGCCCCCATGTGATCAGGAGAGGAAGTGAGGCGACAACCATGGCGACTGAAAATGGAGGAAGTTGTGAGTTGCTCACCCCAGTACTGGTGGTTGACATTACGGGTCTCCTCACACGCAGAGGACAAAAGTTCTAGTCCCGGCCCAAATCCCAGTTACAAGTCACATGTACAACATGATGCCTGTGCATGCCGCGTGCTCCATCCAATGCAATGATGAGTGTTCTCTTGGTCATTATTAGCTGTGTGGCTTTAGGCAAGTCAGAGGACTCCTCTGAGCCCCAGTTCTGTGGAAAACAGGGACTACATGCATAAAAATGCTTCTAATGTATGGTGGCTCACATGTCTGCATATGTGTCTTCCTCACATGTCTTCCTCCATGGCTCTCCATTCACTAAAACCCCATCTCTTCACTGAATCGAGAGTTTAGCATTTGACTAGCCAAGCTATTGACCCAGAGAGTTCCCCTGCCTCCACTTCACCAGACTTTTATCTAGGTCCTGGAGATCTGAATTCTGGTCTTCGCGCTCATGCAGCAAGTGAATTATCTACTCAGCCATCACCCCAGAACTCTTCGCTTCATTAAATAATAATAATAATAATGACCCTGTAGATCAAATAAAAGCCCTGCCTAAAATGTTCAAATTCAAGGACTGCCTGGTAGGGGAATGATGGAGGTGATGGCTGGAACTTTTGTTTCCTAATTGCTAAGTGAGTTTAATGTGGGTTAATTAATGATGCTATTGGTGAATGGAATTAGCTAATGTAAAACCAAAAACAGCATCAAAGGCACACACAGGCAGGTGCCATCTAGGATAATTGAGGGAACAGAGGCCAGAGCAGAGCTGCTAAGGTTGTGCACCAAGCTGCTGGGCAGGCCAGGGGCCATAAGGGAAAACCAAGTCAGTCTACGGCTGAGCCATTTAAGCAGGGAGGCTGGCTGCCAAAATGCCATCCTGTTTACAGCTCCTGTGTTTGAATTTTAGATTTGCTTGAGTCTTTGAAGCTGGGTTCCTGGGCCTTTCCTTGAGAATAAATTCCATTCTTTAGAAACCACAAAACACACTCCCATAGTCCCAGAAAGGAATGTGAGCTGACCTGGCTTCTGTACGGCCCCTTGGGACCTAAGGGACCTTTTCATTAGAAAAATCCTCCACCGTGAAAAGACTCAATCTGGGCTTGCACCCTATGGATGGGGGTGGGGGTTTGGGAGGGCCAGGTCTGTCTCCACTCTCTGAGCAAATGTGGGGTGGCCTCACAGTGGCAGCACTGAGCCGGGGCGCGAAGATAGGCACTATCTGACAGATCGGCACAAGTACAGATGCTCCCAGAAGACTCAGAAAACAGAAAATGTCATTAGCCTCCCCACTCTCCAATGCACACAGGAGAGTTTCATGGCTGGGCAACAATGGCACACTGCAGACTGTCACTTGTCCCCCTTTCCTACTCTGGAGAGCTGCAGCTGGCCCCCCCTGCTGCTGGCCAGCATCCAGAGACAAGGGTGTATCACTAGCCAGGGAAAGGATACAAATTCAAAACGTGAAGTATAATTTCACCTGAATGCCAGTCATTTCTATACCATCATAAAGAGTCTGCGTGGGATCCTCTGTACACCTCCTCAGCACAAACCAAAATAGACAACAACAAAAACCAACCAACCCACCAAAGATAACGGCCAGAGAGTAGGCATATTATTTCAGCAAAATTCTATTTAGTTTTTCCTTCCAAAGATGTGACCTTCCGGGACACGACCCTTCAACAATGCCATCACAAATTGACAGAGAGGAACAAATGGTAAAGAGGTGTCACACACACCCTGCTGTCAACTCCAGGGCGGGCGCTTACGGTCAGTCAGTCCTTAGGATGTTTCCTAATGTTAAGTCCTTCCAAATCACTCTCTTACTAGTGACTTAGGCTTTAAGTGACTGTGACCTAGAATGTCTGTCATACATCTGAATGTCCCTGTCCTTTTCTATCCTTTATGCCCCTTTGCCTCTTTGATACTTTGAACAAACCTCAGTTTCACGCTGGGTTTGAAAATGTCCCCAAATACCACTTTCAAACAGCAGGGTAGTGGCCCGCGGAGGAATGGGGAAGAATTCGATCCTGTCACACTCTGCTTCTCTCTCCACTGTAATTTCAGTCCTGCGGGTGTGTGTGTGTGTGTGTTCTACTGCCCGTGTCCAGCACCCTGACTGACCAGGACTTCTGCTCCTGCCTTAGCTGCCCCCTGGCGATGTGGATCCAGAGCAACAGAGCAGGCAGACACCAGCAGGAGCCTTACCTGCTGTCCCATCTGCCCTGAGAGCACACATTTCACCCTGCAGGGCAGGAAAATCAAACGCTACCCTGTGCATGAGGCCCATCCACCCCAGAAACCCCGGAACACTTTGGCTGGAAATGAAAACCTCAGATGTCGCCAAGACCTATCCACCATACCCCTCCCTCTCCTCTGACAACATAGGACTATGACATTGGGCCTCGGACTTGGTTGGAACCCCAGACTGAAGAGTTAGTCTCTTAGGACATGGAAACTAGGCTGGGTGGAGGCAGGTGAAGAGCCTAGTCACAGCCTCAGGTGCTGCTTGTCTTCTTCAGAGAGCCAGTCTCGGGAGCCAGCTGGAGAAGCACGTTTTTCCCCCCCACACCCCCACGGAAGGCAGCACGTGTTGTTTTAGTAACGCAACTACTCCAGTCTGCAACACACACCGTTCGGCACTCTCACCAAAGTGCACTCAACAGCAGAATGGGATTTCTGATGTTTTCTTCAAAACAAAGGAACAACCTCAGGTCTGCGAACTGGTAGCACAGACACACACACACACACAGAGAGAGTAATCAGTAACGCTTGTCCCAACGCAACCCAAAAATGACATGCATTTCAAAAATGTACTCGGGATCCTTCCTAGCCAAGGACACCTCGGCTTCATCCGCAGTTGAAGAGTACAGAAGACCAAAAGTGAAAGACCACGGCTTACCTGGTGCCCCAGGGAAGTCAGTTTCTCCTCGCCGCAGAGGATGGGTCTCCGAAGAAGGCGAGCAGGTAAGGGATGCGGGGGCAGGTTTCACAGGTGGCCGGCAGCAGCGTCCTCTCTGCAGCAGGTGCTCCCCAGTCCTGGGGCCAGCCGGGTGGTAGCGACCAGGCTCACCTCTGCCGCCAGCTCCACTAACTTTCTGTGTTGAAGGAGCTCCCGGGAACTTTCTCTTGACTGCTCCGGGTCCTGTCTGCCAGTTTCCTAACAGTCTGGCCGGGAGGCGTCCCCTGGCTGCAAACCCACCCGCGCCACCTAGAGGCCGCGTCAGGCCACGGCAATGCTGGAGCCTGGGCACGCCAGCCTCAGGCTCTGCCGCCAATAGCACCTGGTTCCACAGGACTTCCTGCCCCTTCAGGGACAAGCTGGAATGTGTAAAAAGGATTGATTTTTTTTTTTTTTTGCATGTGTGGGGGTCTTGCGCCTATCAAAACAACTTGGGCCTTTGGGCACAAGAGTGCTGAAAGGTGAAATTTGCATTAAGTTATCATTAATCATAACTTGAGCACAGCCCATTCACCCCCCTCTCCCCAAGATGGTTACAGGTATGGATCCTGTTGTATTCATTCACTCTTCTTCATGCGGCCCAGAATACATTCGTGTATATTTCAACCCCTCCCCCACTACCTTCTCCCACCCACCCCAGGTTTGAGTCACCATCTTCTTCTCAACCTCTTCTCTACCCCCATATGCTCCATGTCATTCCACGTAACCATATAGGCTCCAATAACTTCAGATAAACATATGTACTTCCTGTAACTATAGATGAGAGTACATGCCTCATATAAATAAATACTCTGCCACTCCAGGGAAGTATATATATCTTACAGAACTCTTGGTAGCCATAGGTGTCCCCCACACTTCCAGGTAAGTATATATGCTCTGATAACCTTATATACTCTGTGTGATTAGATAACCAGAAGACATGTGAACTGCATACCTTTCAGTATTGATCAATTCTTTTTAAAAAAATTATTTGGAAAAATGCCCAGCCTTTAAAGATAACAGTCCCGGTCTCTTTCTCCCTCAACGCCATGATCCCTGTGAGTAAAGGAACAGAGATTTCTTTTTCTTCTTCTTCAGTTTTTTGAGAAAGGGTTTCTCTGTGTAGCCCTGGATGTCCTGGAACTCGCTCTGTAGACCAGGCTGGCCTTGAACTCACACAGATCTGCCTGCCTCTGCCTCCTGAGTGCTGAGATTAAAGGCGTGCGCCACCAAGTGTGCTTAGGAGTGGGGACTTCTATGCTCTCCGCTTTCTTCTTGTGCCTCTGCCTTAGATAAAACATGAAGGGGGGTGGGGGGAGTAAGGAGCCCAGTGGAGAAAGAGACAACAGGGTGCAGGGCTGGGACAAGGATCCTGAACTTAATGACTGGTTCTGAGGGGAAACAAAGCGCTTTTGCTTAGCTCCCTGACCAGTGTGGACAGCTCATCTAGACATGGCAGATGCCCCTGAGTGTTCAGGTTTAGCAATCTACGTTTCCCAGACTGAACCGACGATGAGTTTGTGATAAGTGAAAACCCCTGAATTCAAGCAGGAATTGGGAAACCCAGAATGAAGTCCTGGCCTGGTCTTCCCTGTGGCGTATCATCTATCCACTTTTTGGCATACTTTTGAAGTCAGAGATTTAATTTTAGCTGGAACTCTTATTCTCCATTGGACATCAAGTAACACCTTGAAATTTACCGGAGTGAGATGGATCACATTGCCGCTGCCAAAAGACGGGAGGAAGGGAGGGAAATAGGAGTCTGCATGAAGTGATGTGTAATAGAAAGCAAAGAAATGCTGTGTCAGGCTATGGATGGGCCAGTGTGACGTTCCCATGGCCCTTTTATCCAAATCAGAATGTATGTGCGAATTAATTCAATATATTAAGATAATGAATGAAGCAAGAGAAGTTATTGCTTATCTCAATCATTTAGAAACTTTGAAAATTCATCACTTTCTGTTTTGAATATTGCCTGGAAGACTGACATGGAAAAGGCAATAGATTATCATAGTGCTTTTTTTTTTTTTTTAAAATAAGGACACAAGTCAGGTTGCAGACCATGGATGGTCAAATGGGGTCTCTTGGTGCTGTGGGGAATGTGGTATAATTTAGAATGTATGCTTGATATACATAACTAAGCCCAGGATGGCCCGTCCTTTTCAGCACATGGGTGCAGATGTGTGATTGGCTGTGGGGCACAGTGTTGGAGAGATCCCAGTGGTCAGCTCCCTTATACCATCACGTTGTCAGTGGCTTTGGAGATGCAGGGGACATGCTGGTAGAACACACACATCAGCTAGAGGAATGATGATTTATCAGAATTGACCACTTCCGGGAAGTAAAACTGAGCCATATTCAAGGGCTGGGGAGACAGATCCATTGGTAAAGTTCTGGCCTTGCAAGAATGAGAACCTGAGTTCAGATCCCAACTGTCATGTAAAAAGCTGGGCGCTGGGATGTGTCTCTGTGATCCTGGGACTGGGGACACAGAGACAGGCAGGTGGATCTCTGGAGCTCACTGGCCAGGCAGACTAGCCAAATCAGTGCGATCTGGGTTCAGTAAGAGACCCTGCCTCAAAAAATAAGATGGAGACAACTGAGGAAGATATTCAACATTGACCTCTGGCCATCATGCACATGTGTACACACATACATACACCCCCAGCATGCTCTCTCTCTCTCTCTCTCTCTCTCTCTCTCTCTCTCTCTCTCTCTCTCTCTCTCTCTCTCTCACACACACACACACACACACACACACACACAGCACTGAGACACATTCTATGTATGTATATTGTGTGTCTTAATTTCTTATCTCATGTTGAATAAACAGGAAAGAAAGCCCCGACCCTCACAAATTCCACAGACAGCCTTCTGTACAATGTGCCCATTGCTGGAGTCACTTAGCCAGTGCATCCCAAGTACATCTACCTGCCCCGCACTTTACCAGGGGCTCAATGTATCACGACAAGAAAGACAGCCAAGATGGATCAGCCCTCAAGGAGCTTGTCTTGGAGGAGGCAGTGAGTAATCAAGTTATCAAATGAATAGGAAGTGCACTTCCTGTTGGTGGCAGGTGGAGGTAGAGGATGCCTGGGTTGTGAATGAGTGTGTGTGTGTGTGTGTGCACGCACTTAACCCATTGACAACAGTTTCTTACTCTTTAATTACTGTCTGAAAGGAAGCATCAATTACACACAGCAAAACACATATGCTGCCCCCACCCCCTGCTCACCTGCCTTTATTAACATACCTTGGCAATCCAGCTTCTTGTTACCTACAAACAGGGATCATTTCAACAGTATTCTTTCAAAAATGCTGTTGTTCAAACCATGCAGTAGTTGATGAGGGTTGGATAGACTGCTTTTTTTTTTTTTTTTTTTTAAATGTGCAGGGTTGGTGCTTGGAAAGAGTTAGGAAGTTGTTCAAAGTTGTTCAGAATCAAACAATTACAGCCCAGTCTGTGACACAGCATACACCAGCGTCCAGTCTGCCCCAGAACTGGAACATATCTCTGTCCTGGGGGCAGGGAATGAAGAAAGCAGGGTCCTCGGGACACGGCCCTGTTCCTCTGCTCTCCTAAGAAGACATATTTTAGCTCTGTTCCTGGTTTATACACAGGCTCAGCCCTTCTCAGAGAAAGGATTAGCTAATCTTAAAGTGGCACCTCAGACCTGCCTCCACCCTTAGGACAGCTCAGGAGGTGGAAGTGGGGACAGGTCATCTTAGGAACCACATGGTCAAGGACCTTCATTTCCAAACAGATACCTAGAATGCCAGAATTGGGTAGGTGCCAAGCAAGAGCAAGCTTGAGCAGCAAGCAGGAGTGCTAGAGGCTGAGGGCACAGCAGAGGCTATGCTACTATTACAGACAAGGGGTAGCCTATTCTGAGGAGGAGATGGAAGGATCTGGCAGTATGTATGTTCCTGTGTGGAGAGAGGGTTGTTTCAGGCTAACCAAAGCTTGCACAGAGGTCCTGTGTGAAAGGGTCCAGGTGAACTGGAGAAGCTGAGAGAACCTGTGGGGATCACAAGACAGGGAACTGGGTTGAAAGTGAGCTTAGCCTGCTTGGGAAGGGGGATGGAGCCTGGGTACCCCAGGGCACTAGGCAAGGGACTTGGATATTATGCAGAGTATAGGATAGTTTGACAATGATGGAAACTTCTGGAAGTGAAACAGGCTTCTATCCCTGGCAAAGAAAGAACAGGGAGCGACTATGTTTGGAATGTGTTTGCATCTTGGGCCTTTAATTAAGTCTGTACCTGGTGGACCCAGGGAGCTGGAAGGCTGAGTGTACTGTGGATACACTCAGCACAAAATCAAGGGACCACGCCAGGCGGGAAACAGTTGGTCTCCATCTGATGTCTTCATCCCCCTGAAGAATGAGGTTCTGTACTCAGTTGTTTAAGCTTTGCCATGCCAACAGCCTCTTGCTAAGGAAGTAAGTTTGGCTTTCTTCGAGCAGCCTACTTTAGCTCAGGCTGCTGTAACAAAAATACGATAGCCCGTGTGGTTTAAACAGCAAGCGCTTGTTCATCACATTTATGGGGCTGGGGAGGCTGAAGTCTAGGTGCCCAGCAGATCTGGTGTCTGCTAAGGACCCACTTTCTGGTCCATAGATGGCCACCTTTTCTTTTCTTTTCTTTTTCTTTTTCTTTTTTCTTTTTTTTTTTTTTTTTTGGTTTTTCGAGACAGGGTTTCTCTGTGTAGCTTTGCGCTTTTCCTGGAACTCACTTGGTAGTCCAGGCTGGCCTCGAACTCACAGAGATCTGCCTGGCTCTGCCTCCCAAGTGCTGGGATTAAAGGCGTGCGCCACCACCGCCCGGCGTGATGGCCACCTTTTCACTGTAGCTTTATGGAACAGAAGGGCAAGGCAGTGGACTGGGAATCCTTCTTTACAGTCTTATCCCTCTGGGGCTCTGTCCTCATTATCAAATCCTCCCCACAAAGGCCTAACCTCCTAACACTCACTGTAGATATTGCCATTTCAACACATGCAGCGAATGTGCACACGAACAGGCAGACCACAGTCCTTCACTTGTGTAGGATTCCGACCGTGTATACTTCACATCATTTGGATCTGGAAGCCATGTTCCAGACGACTCTATATCCACAGTGTGTCTACAATGACTGCTAAATAAAGTACCAGCGAGGCACCGGGGTTTTGTACCTATAAGAGGCTGAGGCAGGATAACTGCTTGAGACAAAATTGGATATAACAAGACCCCATGAAAGAAGGAAGGGAAGGGAAGGAGAGAGTGAGAAATGGGGGGGGGGGAGAACAGAATGGAAGAGTAAACCATCATTAACTCTCCTTTGTGGGTTGAAAAGCCTCCAGGCCAGGGACGGCGGGGGGGGGGGGGGGGGGGGGGAGGAGGGGGGGAAGGACCACGGTGAGTTCCCCCAGTGCTTTTGATCCTCTCTACTGCCAGCCCTGGGTTATGATAGGCTCACCTCCACTGTGTGCATAGTCAAGGTGCAAATGAAATTGACTTTCACTGAGAGTGACACCAGGAGAGCCTGGATCGTGCAAAAGTTCAGATAGTAAATCTTTTTTATGACATAATATTGTCACTTTGCTCAACAGTGAAAAATCACTGTTTTTCTAATAAAGAAAACCTCACGTGTATAATAAAATCTGTTTGTGGACTACCTCTGTGAGCACCAGACATACATGTAATAACATGCAGGTAAAATGCTAATATGCATAAAAATTAAATGAATAAATCTAAAAACATTTAAAAATCCATTTGTACTGTACCAGAAGAATTAAGAAGTAGATTAAAATATATAACATTGCCAGGTGGTGGTGGCGCACGCCTTTAATCCCAGCACTCGGGAGGCAGAGCCAGGCAGATCTCTGTGAGTTTGAGGCCAGCCTGGACTACCAAGTGAGTTCCAGGAAAGATGCAAAGCTACACAGAGAAACCCTGTCTCGAAAAACCAAATATATGTAAAACATTGATGTATTCAGTAAAAAGCAAATACATTAATCTCTCTAATAGACAAAGGCATATTTCTACCATAAACAATGGCTTTGAGGCAATGGATTGAAGGCTGAGGGAATTAGTGTACTATTACTGATGGGACCTGAAACAGAGATGGTCCATAGTAGAAAGAGGTAAAAACACCTGCTATTGGGTTGTACATGATAAAATTAATTAGTTAATGGATTAAAAAAAATCACACTTATTATATTTTTGCAAGTTGTTTATATGTAAGGTAGAAGAATTAACCTATTTACAAAAGCTACTGTATTCTTGGGGGGCAGTAATTATCCCTTATTCTTCATCCACCATAGATATGAGGTCATTGTCCAAAGACCCCCCCCCAAAAGCTGTGGGCAACACAAGAAACTCAGTGTTACAACTTGAATGTGAAATTTTTGTGTTTAAATACATGATCCCCACCTGGTGGTGCTGTTTTGGAAGGTTGTAGAATCTTCTGGACACCTGGGCCTAGCTCGAGCCATATATGTGGGGCTAGATGGTTGTAGGCCAGCTTGGTTCTAGCCTGAGCTCTCTGCCCTGACCTGCTGAGATATAACAGGTCTTCCACCACAGATGGAGTCCCAGTTGCCGTGAGTCTCCAATGAAACTGTGGGCTAAAATAAATATTTCTTCCCTGAAGTTGCCTCTTGTCAGACATTAGGTCCAGGCAACAAGGAGTTACTGGGAATTCAAGTTGTCTAGCCCAGCACCTTCTACCATTTTTTGTAGAGTTTCCTAGCCCAAGGTGGAATGATGTACCTACATTTCTCTGCTTCCCTTGCAGCTACATATAGATAGGCAGCTCCTTCCAAACTGGCTGATGAACTGTGGCAGAAGTGCATAGAGCTTCCAAAAAGACTACTTCATGGGATGACTCTGTGGTGACATTTTGTTGTAACCCTAATAAAATTTGCCTGAAGGTCAGAGGACAGAGCCAGCCACTAGATTAAACACAGAGGTCAGGCAGTGGTGGCACACACCTTTAATCCCAGCACTCAGGAAGCAGAGATCCATCTGGGTCTTTCTGAGTTCAAGGCCATACTGGGCTACAAGAGATTGATCCAGTCTAGGAGAGAAACAGAGCCAGGCAGTGGTGGCACACACCTTTAACCTCAGTATTTGGGAAGCACACACTCCATTAATCCCAGCACTAGGAAGGTTGAGATAGGAAGTGAAATGGCTGGGTGGAGAAAGGCATGTAAGGTGTGAGGAGACAGGAACTAGATGAGAGCCCTTTCAGCTGAGGACTTAGAGGCATGCCATCTGAGGACTCGTGGAGACAGGATCCTCTCTTTTTGGCTGAGGAGGTGGCAAGGTAAGAAGTGGCTGTGGTTTGTTTCCTCTTATCTTTCAGTATTTTTCCCAGTATCTGGCTCCAGGTTTTTATTGTAATACCATTTAGGATTCGTGCAACATGAGTCATCTGGGATGAGGAGGCCGTGCTGTCCTTTCCATTCACTCTCTGACACTGGTTCAATGTTGATGGAGTGGACGGGGCTCTGTCCCCTCCAGCAGGGCTTCCCTACAAGCCCTAGCAGGAGTGTTCATGGAAAACAGCAAAGACTCCCTCCTGCACCTCAGCCACTGCCCTCCGGTCTCTGTTAACAGGCGCCTGACTGACATGCATGGTCCAGTTCTGAAAACTGGAATATACAATACCTTAGTCTAGTTTCTGTTGCTATAGCTGAATACCACACACTAGAAATTTATTTTAAAAAGAGGTTTTGGCTTATGGTTCTAGAGGAGAGAAATCCCAGAGCATAGCTCTGGCATCTGGTCAGCATTAATAAAGGGTCTTTCTAATGTAGCCATCACGTGGTGAGACAGAGTTAGCGTACCAGCTAAGACCTCTTCCTCTTATAACAAAGCCACTAATGTCACCAAGGATGCTACCCCTTGTCACCTCATCTGATCCTGATTGCCTCCCACAGAAACCTCTACACACCAGAAACATGATTTGAGAGGTTAAGTTTCAGCATGAGTTTTGGAGGAGACAAGCACCCAGATTCTGGCATGAAATACATTTATTTTTCTAGACAAACAAGGTTTAAGAATCTTCCTTCATGGTGATTATAAAGTTCATATCATCTCTACTGAGGTAAACTCACAGTATGAAATGATTTCCCAAGGAACTGAAGCATCAATTACAGGGAAAGATTTGGGAAGGAAAATGTAGAGTGAGAGTCCCCCACTGCTCTCAGGGAGGCCAGAGTGTCCAGCCATGGAGCACCTGAGTCACTGGCTCCAGATATGGTAATGGCTGAATCAGTGGCCTCAGCTCCACCCAATGCCACATGGTTCAGAAATTCCTACATTCCAAGTGTGGGGACATAGGCTAAGGTTATCACATTGTTCACAATGTCAGTTTGGGCTAGACACTATAGATGGAGCAAGGGTATCCTTTGACTGTAATTTCCAACCATGTCCCTTTGAGAAGCTCAGAGAAAGGCCCCAGAGGGTAGGCGCTGTCAGGATACTGCCTCCTTCAGCAGGTCCACTGTCTCTCTCTGCCAGGGCTCTTTAGTGTGGCAACAGATATTTAGAGATGGCCAAGGGGATTCACTCAGCGGAGAGAACATTAAAACGTCTACTTAGGCTGGGGCCATAGCTCAATCAGGTGTTTGCCGCATACTCACAGAGACCCAGGTTCAATCTTTGGTACTCCTGTGAATAGCTGGGTGTGATGTGTGCTTCTAACTGAAATGCTAGGGATGCAGAAACCTCTGAGGCTCAGTGGTAAGGCAGGCTAGCCTTATCCTCGAACCCCAAGTCCTAGTGACAGACTGTCTCAAAAAACAAAGCTAAGCAACAACAACAGAACCAAAACTAAGGTGGCTATCACTAGAGAAGGAGTTACTCCAGGGGCTGTCTTCTGTACATGTGCGTGCAAACATGTGCATCACACAATCTTCATTTGTGCGCACGTACGCTCAACACACACACACACACACACACACACACAGATTCCTAGTATCTAAGACAGGAGTTACGTAGCATAATATTCATATTCAGCCCAGAGATCCCCTACTACTCATATTCAGCCTAGAGATCCCCTACTACGAGCTATTTCAAGGTAAGAGCAGGTGCATTCCGATTGTATAGGATGGCTTTAGAAGTCCCTAGAGAACTGCTCCCATCACCCCTCCTTTTGCTGTCATTTGTATTTCCTGTCTGTGGACTCAGAGCTCTGCATACGACCCCGTTCCCAAACTCAGTGTCCTTTCCAGTCTTATCTGGCTGTCTAGGACAAGCACTGCAGCAGTAACAAAATCATTGACATCCTGGTGACATGATAAAGGCCCGAGTTTTGTTTATGTCACACTCTAATGTAGGTCAGCTGGTTCTCTGGACAGTAGCTCAGGATCCAAGGATTCTACCTGCCTCTTGCCATCTTGTGGTCTTGACTGGGTTTGTATTATCAGCCAACTAAGGAATTGAAAAGCAGGAAATACAGTGTCAGACACATGAACAACAGCAGGGCCAGATATTATTAAAGATGGAGAAGCATTCACACATAGCAAGGCACACAGAGAGATTCTCCACAGGGCAGGGATTCAGAAACAGGAGTCCACCCCGTACCCCCGAAAGTTGGGGGTTTTAAGTGTTTTGGGTACCTCGAGATGGGTCTCCTTCCCCAAATTTTGACTTTATTTGCTTAAACAGAGAAAGTGGAGCTGATAGGCCCACAGCTTCAGGTAAACATGTTCAAGGTCAACCTTGAACACCACTGACCAGTGTGGACTAGTCAGCCAGGAAGGGGGGCCCTACCGGCAGGAGAAAGGTCTGCCAGACCTTTATCTCAGGTCAGGAGGGTGGAGAAGAAGCTTGTCTGTGGTCCCATTCCCTATCTATCTGTCTGTCTGTCAGGGATCTGTCCAGCTCCTACTGCCTCGCTCATAACACTGTGTTCTCACCATCTTGAATCCCTTCCCAGAGCACAATGGACGACTATGGAGCTGGGAATGCAGGCGTCTTGGGAGCTCCTGTTCTGTTCTTCCAGTCGCTGGTCTGAAAATAGAGGAAGCCCAGTGAGAGTGTAAAGCCATGGCTGTCCAGGGTTTAGGGATGTCTGGAGAACACACCGCATTGTCAACAGTGGTGTTCGACTAACAGACTTAGGAAGAGGCGGGAAGGTTGGCTGGATGCCTTGAGGGCCTGGAGACCTGTGTTGTGAGAACCCGCTTTGACGTTCCTTGTGTGCACACTGGCTAACTCAGCACGTCTCATGGTGCATATGTGTGTGGATAATGGCCATGGTCTTGTGCAAGACTGAAGCGAATTTCACAATGCGATGGTTGTATCCACTCTTCACTCTGCCAAATTGTGGCTTTCCCTGATCATTCCGAAATTATTCGTGTGTAAGTCACCAGGGACTGCCTAATCACTGAAACGGACACCTTTTGGTCTTTATTTTCCTATGCCTTTTTCTCCTTTCTTTCTTTTTAATTACAGGGTACTCCAAAAGCAGATCTTATTTATTTAGCACGAGGACATTGTAATTCAAATATATGTTGCGAATTGCGCATATTCCTTTCCATGCCCCATCGTCCCCTTTCATGCCCTGCCCTTCCCATTAGTCTTCTTCATTCCTCTAGAACAGCGGTTCTCAACCTTCCTAACGCTGCGACCCTTTACTACAGTTCCTCGTGTTGTGCTGACCCCCAACCACACAATTATTTTCATTGCCACTTCAGAGTTGTAATTTTGCTACTGTTATGAATCGTAATGTAAATCTCTGTGTTTTCTCATGGTCTAAGATAATCCCCGTGAAAGGTTCATTTGACCCCCAAAGGGGTGGCCACCCACAGGTTGAGAACCATTGCTCTACCAGATGATCTAACGGGTGGCCTATGGGCCATATAGGGCTCAGGATAGTTATGACTGGAACCTGATTGTGCTGTTCTTAAGCATGGAATTTTGGAGATGGCCACATCTTTGTACAATGTCCAAAGGTTGGGGATGCCCACTCCAGAGAAGTTCGACTTCTGCTTTCAAACCATATAGACAGGCATGATTGCATGTATCTGTGTAAAAAGCAAGGAATTACATATGAGAGAAAAACATATTTGCTTTTTTTTGGAGCCTGGCTTAATTAACATTTCCTGTGTGAAATTAGATTTCTTTGCACAGTGACTCCACGTCTCTCTGATGGCTTACCTGTGGTCTCTCATGGGTAGTTCTTCACTTGACCCTCACAGAAAGGGTGCTGCTGTTGGCCACCACACTCTTCCAGTTTTGTGGCTTCAGTGGATTGGTGACTTCTGCCTTGGATTTTTGGTTTCGGCTTCATCCTCTGAATCTGGAAACTCATGCTCAAGTGTGTGAGCCATTTCCTTAGGAACCACTCAGGCACTAGATAGAACTACAAGCTCACTAAATGTGTCCAACCCAAGTCCATCATCCTCTCCTGAATCCCGGTTTCCTAACTCAGCAGAGGCTACAGTGGACCCCCTAATATGAGAGCATCAAGGATGCACTGACCACCTTCCCTTCCGCTGCTTCTCCCGCCTCCGACTACTCTTCTACCTCAACTCTACAATAGTTTGGTGTGCACACCTCACCTCCCATTACTGGCCTTAGGAAATAAACGAACATGGTAGGCGGGGCAGAGGTTCCATTCAGCGTCTGCCAACGTTGTTGGAGTATAGCCCTCACACCTCCAGGAGAAGCTCAAGTCTGTATTCTTAAGAAACGTGAAATTGCCCCATTATTAACTACCGACAGCTAATCTGACTGTATGGCCCAAACAAACACAAAAAGTCCCTGGACTAGATCAGGCCCCAGGAAGCCACTTGGCATTCTTGTGTTGAAAGCTGAGCCCAAACCCTCCACGTTCCTCATGACCAGCACCTCCGCCATAACCACCTTCAACCTTCAGACTCAGAGAAGCAACCAAAGGTCTCGAGCACTGCTGCTTTCCTGAAGTGAATTTTATAAGCAAACTCGTCTATTTTGTCTACTTATTGTTAAAATGACTATAGAGTGTATCGTTTGCATTGCGAGAGATGTGGTTGTTCGAAAGGAAATTGTGCCCCGGAGATGGCTCTGCAGTGAATAATGCTTGCTGCTCTTCCAGAGGCCCTGAGTTCAATTCTCTCATGCACATCAGCTCCCAGTTGCCTCTAACCAGGGGACCTGATGCCCTCTCCTGGCACATGCAGGCACCCCGACACAGACACACACCTAAATAAAAATAATTTGAAAAAGGAAGAAACAAAAACAAGAAAGAAGAAATGAAAGGAAGGAGAAAAGAAAAGCCTGGGTGACAGTTAGGTTGCATTTCCCAGCATACCTTTATGATACCTCGTTCAACTTCTCCAGATCTTGGGGTCCTCCAGAGGGGAATGAGGGAAATAATAGCATCCATATTCATAGTATTTCTGTGACCGCTAAATAAGGTAGGCAGGATCTGTGAAAGGCTGGTTCCAGGACTCCGTAGATGCTGAAGTCCTTCATATTAGATGGCAGAGTAGCTGTGTGAGACCTGTGTATATCCTCTCATATGCTTTAAACCATCTATAGATTACATATAATATCCAATAAAATGTAAATGCTGTTCAAATATGGATAATATATTATCAATACTTAAGGGCTAACAAGCAGAAAAAAGGGCCGCACATGCTCAGCACACACAGAGATTTTTGTCTGAATATTTTTGGTCGGTAGCTGGCTGAATCTCTGGACTTGGAATCTGAGGATGTGGAGGGTGAGACCCAGGACTTTCCTGAAACTTGGCGTAAATGCTAGGCAATGTGAACTACTGTTCATTCTATAAGATTATCCTTGGAGGAAGCCGAGGTGACTTACAGATTTAGCAGCTACATGGTAGCTCAGAAGTAAAGGAACTAATCTGTCTCAGGTGAATTACTGAGATGAGTTCCTCACAAGAATGGAACAAGGTAACCCTGAGCTTGGTTAGAGATTTAAGATTTTAGTGACATCTGGTCACTAAATAGCCTGAAGCTTTTTGATGTGGCAACAATACACAGAGATTCTTGGGTGGGCTGAAGACAAGCATAGGCCATGTTAGATACTTATCAACTCTGGTGATTCATGTAGATTTTTTTTTTTTTTAATTTTTTGAGACAGAGTTTCTCCATGTAGTTTTGGTGCCTGTCCTGGATCTCGCTCTGTAGACCAGGCTGGCCTCAGACTCACAGAGATCCTCCTGCCTCTGCCTCCCAAGTGCTGGGATTTAAGGTGTGTGCCACTACCGCCTGGCTTCATGCAGATTTTTGAAGTCATTGTAATTAAGGGTTTTAGACTTTCTAGAAGGCAAAAGTTGAACAAATTTTCAAATACTCACAAATTTTCCTATTGTAGTCTTGCAAAAACATGGTGGCACTGGAGGAAATGAA
The DNA here is from genome assembly GCF_007827085.1 of Peromyscus californicus insignis. Classification (NCBI taxonomy): domain Eukaryota; kingdom Metazoa; phylum Chordata; class Mammalia; order Rodentia; family Cricetidae; genus Peromyscus; species Peromyscus californicus. The sequence goes on along the minus strand of NW_026294491.1, from coordinate 27,868,089 downwards.
AATCTAGGCACCCATCTGATAAGCATGTAAGTTGAAATTGTCTTGAATACAAAAATACATCAAATGTCCCTAACCTATGTAACATCTGACATGCCCATGACACTTACGTTAACCAAGCTTGGCCAAAATCACCTAATACAAAGCCTTGTTTACAGCCAGCTGCTAAATGTCTCACGTAGCTGGTTGACTGCTGTATGGAGACTCAAGAACAGAACGGTTGTGAGTACTCACTATTAATGTATGGTTGATGTACATTAAAGGAGGCCTTAGGCAAGCCTGTGCTTCTGTGATCAAAACTTGTAACAGAACCAACTTCCGGGAGCAGCAGAGCTGGCCGGAGTTCAATAGAATATCCATAAAGCAAGAAAGTAAATCCAGAGAGAAAATGCTGCCCTAGCAGGATAGACTAGAATTGGGGAAGAGAGCGGCATTTGAGATGGGAAGCTGAGTAGGCAAATAATATATTTGGATTTAGAAGGCTCAGGAGCCAAAGGAGAAATGCAAATTTAAAAAAAAAAAAAACCATGAAATGATTATAGTCACGAAGCTGGAACCGGAATTGACAAGGAAATCCTCTGTCAATATAGGGTTGCTAAGGGTAGGGAAAAATAACGTAACTCCACATCTAATGCCTTTTCATGAAATGATCAGGCTGAAATTACAGCCCGCAGCTATCGATGGAATTGCGGTGAGTCCTCCTGTTTCCCCTTGTTTGGGGAGTTCATATTTGATTTCTCATTTTGTGTAACTTAGGTCAGGAGCAAAATAAGGACATTTTTATATACATCAAATATCACTTTACTGTTTTTTAACTTTATACAACTAGAATGAGAACATATTTTACATAAATACTACTGCACAATTTAAAACGTACCCATGTTTTATAAATTAAGAAAGACAAAAATAATAACAGAAAAAAATCCCATGAAAGCATGAGGTGGGTCAGATTCTGGAAACCAGAGATTATCTATTGGAGAATGCATATGGCCTTGAAGCAAAGCATATAATAATGTTTAGCACAAAATAAAAATGTTTGGCATTACCAAGTACTCTCCACAAGCCAGGCATTAAATGTTTTGCATGGGCTGACTCTTACAATCTGCATGCCCAACTGATAGGATAGTCATTTCAACCCATTTTACAGGTGGAAAAACTGACACCTAGAGATGCTGAGTAATCTGCTTCATTTGAATCTCGGGAGCTGGGACTCAACTCCTGACATCTGGCTGCTGGGTCAGAGCTTCAGTGGCTTTTGCCTTTGTTGCTGTGGGGTAAGTGTAAGGACGACATCCTCCCCTGGAGCAGTAAGAAACGAATTCCAGGGTTCTGACTGCGGTAGCCCAGCCCTACAGAAGGCTCACGCAGGAAGTGATGGACGCAGAGTGTAATAAAAGCGCCCGAGCTGGGCGGTGGTGGCGCATGCCTTTAATCCCAGCACTTGGGAGGCAGAGCCAGGCGGATCTCTGTGAGTTCGAGGCCAGCCTGGTCTACAGAGTGAGTTCCAGGAAAGGTGCAAAGCTACACAGAGAAACCCTGTCTCGAAAAACCAAAAAAAAAAAATAAAAATAAAAAATAAAATAAAATAAAAGCGCCCGAAGCAAGCACAACAGTCACTCACCCTGGGACTGAGCCTCAGGACATGGTCTTTGGCACCATTGAACAATCTCTGAAAGAACTAGACCTATACGGAAAGAATGGTGAACACAAGCTGGAGAGGGCTTGTCTGTGACACACTTAGGGTCACTGGAGGGGTAAGCTACTCTCACTGCAAAGACAGGCAAGTTTAGGCCTGATCCTCAAGCGGGGCGTTACTCAGAACCTTGGCTGTATATGAGGAGGAGGAGGAGGAGAAAGCAGGGCAGGAGGAGGAGGGGCACAGGGACCCCCACAGGACCAGGCATTCAGTGGCCTCTGGGCTGTGGTCGCTGCTGGGGCTCCTCCCAGACAGGAGAGGTTTCATTCCATTTTTTAGGTTAATGATTTTTTCTTTCTCTCTTTCTTTCTTTCTTTCTTTCTTTCTTTCTTTCTTTTTCTTTCTTTCTTTCTTTCTTTCTTTCTCTCTCTCTCTCTCTCTCTCTCTCTCTCTCTCTCTCTCTCTCTCTCCCTCCCTCCCTCCCTCCCTCCCTCCCTCCCTCCCTCCCTCCCTCCCTCTTTCTTTCTTTCTTTCTTTCTTTCTTTCTTTCTTTCTTTCTTTCTTTCTTTCTTTCTTTCTTTCTTTCTTTCTTTCTTTCTTTCTATTTTTCTCTTGATTGCTATCAGAATAAGTAACAAGGCTTCAATGTAGCTACAGCTCTACAGGTGTGGACTGCTGAGCTATATTCTCCTTCTCTGGGCCCCTCTGGTCCATACGCCTCATCCATTCTACCTGTGAAACTTCCATTTTGTAACGCTCCTGTTCTGAAGGCCTTCCAGATGCCAGGTGAGTGAGTGCCCACTCTTCCGTCTTCTTTACTAGCTTTGGAGAAAGCTATGCAAATAAGACTAAGATATTATTGATGCTCAGGGGCCAACAACCAAAAAAGGGCTGTACATGCTCAGCACACACAGAGATTTTTGTCCCATTATTTGTGGTTGGTAGTTGGCTAAATCTCTGGACTTGGAATCTGAGGATGTGGAGGGTGAGACACAGGTCCTCACTGAAACCTGGCGTAAGTACTAGGAAATGTGAACTACCATTCATTCTCTAAGATTATCCTTGATAGGAACTAAGGTGACTCAGAGATCTAGCAGCTACCCAGTACCTCAGAACTAAGGGGATGTGGCACATGGTAGGCTCTCAATACAATCCCCAGCAGATAAGTGAATGAATCACATCTCCTTTAATGCTGAGATTTTGAACAAAGGCTTCTCATAAGAACCTGCGTGTCTCTTGGGTATGGGGCTTCAAGTAACTCTATTCTGTGTGGAGCAGAGGAGCAGCATAGAGTATTAGAGAGAACTCTGTGTGGGGAGTCTCAACGTCACCAGAAGAGGCAGCAGCAATGCCGTTTGCCTGAATCGGAACAACCCCCCCCAACCCCCCACTGCTCTGCAGAGCTCTTGATGTCGCATCTAGACGGCAGGCTTTGTGGGACAGTAGAACAGGTTGTGGACAAAGAGCAGAGGGGTAGTAGGCTTTCCTTACCGCGTTCCTTCTGAAGGGACGCTGAGGTCGGAACAGTTTTCTAAATGGATGGAAAGTCATCTTGGTAGAAAAGCTGTAAGACTGGCAGCTGAACACCACAGCCCCTGAGCCGAGAGAATGACTTGAGTCAGTCTCACGTGTGTCTAGAGGGTATAGTCTCTACTCACTGCCACTTTCATTGGTGCCCGGCCAGCTGGCTCTCATATCATCTCTTACAGTGGGTCTGTGTTTTCAGGCTCCTGGCCTCAACTCTACTCATGACCTCTTTACTCTGATATAGTTCAAGAAGAATTTACTGGGTGCTTGGGACCTGTAATGTACTGTGACACAACCTGCCCCCCCCCCTTCCATAAAACAAAACCAAAGTGGAGGCTTAGGTTTGTCCTGGAGGAACTTGGTTCTGAAGTCATGACACTGACCCACAGAGCAATACAGAGAGAGACCTGTTACAGAAAGCATCCAAACAATGGTGTTAAATGGTCTGTGTTTTAGGGAGGTTAGTCCCTACCCGCATGAACTGGATTAGGGAGGGGAAGGTCTAGAAGACTGATTGGCGGGTGGGTCACTGCCCTGGTTGTCCTCCTATCCAACTAGCCTGAGCCAGTCACCATTACCACCCTTCTGAAGTCTCGGCACGGTTTGCAGTTCTAGCCTCCAGCGTGCCTTGCGCTTTGTGCATTTCATGTCTTAGTGCCGATTGCCTCCTGGCTCCAGTTCCACACGGGGACAGCCAGCTCTGATGCTGGTCCCTTGACTTCCCTCATGGAACCCAGCTCCAGCCTCAGGCTCCAGACGCTCGCCCTTTGCTTCCTCCTCTGTGAATGCCATGCCTCTCTCTCATTCTCAGTCACCACCATAATTTCCTAGGTGACAGCTAAACACCACTTAGATTTTAGCAGCTGACTTCAGCCTGCCAAACTGCGACTCCTCCATCCTGCCCGTGTGGCTGACTGAACAAAGCAGAGGGAGTGTGGAGGTCACGTGAGCGACTGTCACGGGAAGGGTTCCTGCTTATGGTGGCTAATCTTGCTTGTCAATCCGACTGCATCTGGAATCAACCAAAACCAAAGCAGTGGGCACACCTGTGAGAGATTTTCTTGATTGCATTATTTGAGGCGAGAAGGAAGACCCATCCAAAAATCCAGGCCACGCATTCTGGCGGCAGCCCATACAAAAAGATGTGGAGGCCGGGTGGCGGTGGCGCATGCCTTTAATCCTAGCACTCAGGAGGCAGAGCCAGGCGGATCTCTGTGAGTTCGAGGCCAGCCTGTTCTACAGAGTGAGGTCCACGACAGGCACCGAAACTACACAGAGAAACTCTGTCTCAAAAAACCAAACCAAACCAAAACAAAACAACAAACAAACAAACAAAAAACAAACAAAGCATGTGGAAGAAGGCAGCTTTTGCCTTTTGCCTGCTTGCCCTCACTCTCACTGGAAAGTACATCTCTCCTGGTACTAGAGTCTACCATTTTTGGATTCCAGCATAGACCGAAGACCAGCAGCTCCCTAGGACTCCTCCAGGACCAGAGGATTCTAGCACCATATTAGGGCTGCTGAGACTCATGGACTAACCAGCTATTGGATTCTTGGCCATTCTGTTGTGAGTTAGCCATCGCTGGACTACCTGAACTACAGCCTCTAAGTCACAATAATACCTCTCTCTCTGTCTATGTCTCTGTCTTTGTCCCTGTCTCTCTTTCTACATCAGGTAAGACATAGGTCTGCTGCCTTGGAAACACAGGTCCACAGGGAATGTGGTCCTTCCTGCAATTTCCAGGCATACTTCCAGCTACACAGCATGTACCTCCAGCTGTTAGTATTTACAGAGAGTGAGGCCAGGAGGACTCCCCGACTAACATCCAACCTGGGCCATTTACTGCTACCTCTAGTTGAGAAAAGGTTCACTGCTACCCAGCAGGCCCTGGGGCAGCTTTTCTGGGAAAGTTCCATAATACATGACAGGCAGGATGCCTTTGGCTCCCTCCCAATATGGTAAAGGTTCTGTGTGAAGGGGACCTGGGCAGGGAAGCTTGGTCTCAGCAAGGCAGACTCTGCTTGCATTAATAACACAATCTTCCTGGGATGACTAGAAATGGATATCTCTTTTATGTTGTCTTAGACAGATCCTAGTTTCCTCATCTATTGGAAATGGAAGCAAAACCAATGCTTTCACACACACACACACACACACACACACACACACACACACACACACACACAATCATCAATCAGAGGAAAGAAAGCTCAACCTGTCCCCAGTTTGGTAGGAAGTGCAGAGGGAGCCCAGACACCACAGAATGAGCCACCCATGACAGGGTGATGTCTTCTTAGTTGAAGTTAAGTTTGCAGCAGAATTTTACAAAAATACACTTCATCATCAGCACATATAAAATGGGTGATTCTATTTACAGCACAGTTCTCCACGCTGAGAATTTCATGGGCTGTCTCAGGACACTTGGGTTACTGATGATTGGGAACTGTCCAAATATGTCACTAGAACAACAGGGAACTTGTGCTGTCCAGCAGCCAAGGAGTAAAGAAATTCTTTGACATCTGCAGATGTCCCTTTCAGCGTATTAACACTGCAAAGTGAAAACTTATCTTTCTGATCGTTCTCAGTGGCTTTTGCCCATTCACATTTCAGGCTTGCTACTAAAGCTGTAGGTTCAAAAATAAGTTACAGTTGTTTTGTTTCTACCCTTGAATAACAGAGACATTCCAGTTCTTAGTGGACAGCAGAACAAGCTTGCTAGCATGCAGTTATCTTAAAGGCAAAACTGAATATGAACTACTTATGGAGAGGTGAGCCTCCAGCACTAGGGAAAATTGATATTTTATAAGTGGTTTTAGTATATTTACTTTTTTGTTAAATATTTTCCACAACCCCAACCCCTCCCAGATCTTCCCAACTTGCTTACTCACCCGACTTTATTTTCTCCCCCCTTCTCTCTACAAACCCCCACAAACACCCAAAAGTGAAAATCAATACAAACAAAAAACCAGCAAGACAAAAAAAAATGCCAAAATGAAATAAAAAGTTCACAAAATATTCATGGACTTCATTTTGTGTTGGCCAATTAGTGCAGGGCCTGCCCTGGAGTGTGGTTGATAGACCCAGTGACACTCCATTAGAGCAAATGATTTTTACTTTTCCAATGTATATTAACTGTAACAGCTTCTTGGTTAGGAATAGGATCCTGTTTCCACTTCCCTCTCTCTGTGCTGGTATCCCATCTGGTTTGAAATTGTGCAGGTCCTGTGCATGCTGCATCTGAGAGTTCATATGTGCACCATATATTCCAGTACCTGTTGTAGCTGGAATACTCTGTTTCCTTGGAGTCCTCCATCACCTCTGGCTCTTATAATCACCCTACCTACTCTTCCACATGAATCCCTGTGCCTGGTGGGTAGGGGTTTGATGAAGACATCATGTTTAGGACTGAGTGCTCTAAAGTCTCTCACTTTCTGCACATTGTCCACTTGTGGATCTCTGTGTTCATTCCCATCTACTACAAGAAAAGCTTGATGAGGCCGGACAGTTGTGGCGCACGCCTTTAATCCCAGCACTTGGGAGGCAGAGCCAGGCGGATCTCCGTGAGTTTGAGGCTAGCCTGGACTACCAAGTGAGTTCCAGGAAAGGCGCAAAGCTACACAGGGAAACCCTGTCTCGAAAAACCAAAAAAAAAAAAAAAAAAAAAAAAGAACAGCTTGATGAAGGATGGGCAGGGTACTGATCTATGAGTAGAGCAGTATGTCTTTAGAACTCATTTTATTGTCATATACCTCTAGGAGAATAATAGTATTAGAGTTTCCTCTAGGCCCATTACCTACCCAGTCTCAGATTCTTGGCCATTTTAGCACCATCAGTTATGAGTTCTATCTAGGCCTTAAATCCAATAAAAAAAAGTTGATTGGTTACTGCCATAGCATTTGTACCACTACTGTACTTGTATATTTTGTAGGCTGCAATAGGCTACAGGGTTTGTATCTGGGTGATATTGATTATTTGTCTTTTCTTCGAATAGCATGACATGTATCTTCCAGTACCATGAATGCTAGTGATTGGGGGTTCGGAGAGGGAGTTTCTAGTTAGGCACCAGCTCGACTTCTCCATGTTCAATGACATAAGTAAGTGTTGCTTTCAGAAATCGCGCCTTACCATCGGCTTATGGAGAGTTATTACCAATAACTTTAGCAACAGCCTGTGATGTTTGAGGGGTGTCCGTGGGACCCCTTTGGCCAATGAATAAACAAGATATAACCCATTTCTGGTACTGGGGGTTTTACTTGGTGGTATAAGATGTCTAGTTGGGACTTTGTCGCCTCTATTATACTATAACCTTATTTAAATTCTCTTCATATATACACATGTATTTTAAGATGTATATGTATTTTAAGACACTTCTACATTAGTAGATTTCCATATGGTTGTTCCAAAGGCCTTTAGTGTTAGTTATCCCTTCCTATATTCCCTCCTTCACCCTTATCTCCCAGTACTCTCCCTATTTAATCCTCCTCTTCTGTTTTCCCCATTATCACTCCATGACACTACATCCTGTTTTCCCTTCCTTGAGAGATCCTCTTCTCCCCCTGGTCCCTAACTAGGTGCCTGACCTCTGGGGTTATTTGAATTAAAACACATATATCAAAAGCTTAAAAGCTAGCATCCACATGTAAGAGAAAACAGCATTTGTCTTTTGGGATCTGGGATATCTCCCTTAGGATGATTTTTTTTCTAGTTCCATCCATTTATGGGCAAATTTCATAATTTCATTTTTTTAACTGTTGAATAATAGTCCATTGTGCAAATGTACCATGTTTTCATTACTAATTCATCATTTGATGGATATCTAAGCTGTTTCCAGTCTGAATAGAGTAGCAATAAACATAGATGAGCAAGTGTCTCTTAGTAGGATGTAGAGTCCTTTGGGTATATACCCAAGAGTGGTATAGCTGAACCTTGATGTAGATTGATTGTCAGCTTTTTAGGAACCTCCACTCTGATGTCCATAATGGCTATACAAATTTGCACTCCCACAAAAATAGATGAATGTTCCCCTTACTACACAACCTTACCAGCATGCTGTGTTATTTGTTTTAATGATCTTTACCATTCTGATTGGGGTACTTCTAAAAATCATCTGTGCATTCTAATCTCTATCCCATACAGTGATCTTACTGAATTCCTACAAGTAACATGTTTTTCATCTCCCTTACATGATTAAAAATAAACTCATCCCAATATCCCATATACATTTACATCTAAGTAACTTATTGCAGATCAACAGAGCATAAGTAGACAGAAAGCATCTTTTTACAGACACCTCCCTTGCTGGCAGGGTGTGTACCAGGCTACAAAGAAAGAATCAATCTGATCTAATCTGCATCATTTGGCTAAAACAAGCCTTGTAATAACTTCAGATTAGATCAGATGTTTTGACAATAACTTTAAGATGAAAAAAACACAGAAAACAACCTAATGTCCATTAAGGACAAAGAGCTGAGGTTAAGAAATACAAAGCAGCCCAACTGCTAAGATGGGTTGTTGATCAAAGGTGATAATTAACTCCTTGTACCAATTCCTGCCCTCAATCTCCTGACATAAGAGGCTATTGATAGATGGATATACACCCTAAAGATCTAAAGTACAGTCGACTGATTGTCTTTTTAGCATGAAGAAAGTTAAGGCCAATCTGATTTCCAGAGAATTCAATTGTTCTCCTAATCATTGACCTGAGGTGTGATCTAAGCAGCTCTTTAGGTAGAACTCAAAGGCCTAGCTGTGAAACAATCCTTGTATATACTTTTATTCATCAAAGCTCTGTATAAGCTACCATTATTATTATCAGTTTGATGGTACAGCTTAGGGAGGAAGTCATCTTCATAATGATTCACAGGTAAAACTGCCCAGTAGGATGGGAAATTTCCATGTGATAAACACATTACCTTACAGGCAATGGAGAATTTTCCCCACACCCAATTCAACCATGCCAGATATCAGAGAGAGAGAGAGAGAGAGAGAGAGAGAGAGAGCACAACAGCAAGCCTGAAAAGGCATAGCAGAAGCAAAAGACACTCTGGGGTTTGTGGTCTCAAGGGCTTTGCCTAATCGAGATATATCCATCAGGGGGTTTCCTCCTGGTAGGCTGATATCCTGAACCTCAATGGCCACCTGCCACTGCCCTGACATGGCCTCTGGCAGTAAAGAATTTTTCCCCACTCTTTAGGTTGCTGCTTTACCTAAAGGATGGTGTTCTTTGCTATACAGAAGCTTTATAGGTTCACGAGGTCCCATTTATTAACTGTTGGTTATAATATCTGTGCTACCAGTGTCTGGTTCAGAAAGTCCTTTCCTGTGCCAATGAGTTCAAGCCTATTCTTCCCTTTCTATTCTATCAGATTCAGGGTATCTGGTCTTATGTTGAGGACCTTGATTCGTTTTGTGCAGGGTGATAGATATATCTAATTTCATTTTTCTACATGCAGTCATTCAGTTTCTTCAAGGACCAGCACCATTGGTTAAAGATGTTGTCTTTTTTCCAGTGTGTATTTCTGGCTTCTTTGTCAAAAAATCAAGTGTCCATGGGTGTATGGAACTAGGTATGGTTCTTCAGTTTGATTCCATTGATAAATGTGTCTTTTTAATGCTAATACCACGATCTCTTTTTATTATAGCTCTGTAGTACAAATTGAAGTCAGGGATGGTGATACCTCCAGCAGTTCTGTTATTATTCAGGACTGGTTTTTAGCTATTCTGTTTTTTTTTTTTCATATGACATTGAAGGTTGCTTTTTTAAAATTTCTGTGAAGAATTGTGTTAGAATTTTAATGGTGATTGTATTCAACCTGTAGATTGCTTTTGGTAGGATGGCCATTTTTATAATATTAATCCTACTGATTCATGAGCATGGGAGATGTTTCCATCTGATATTTTCTTCTATCTATTTCTTCAGTGTCTAAAAGGTTTTATTATACAAGCCCACTCACTTGGTTAGAGTTATCCCAATATATATATTTGAGGCTATTGCAAAAGCTACTGTTTTCCTGGTTTCTTTTTCAGTCTGTCATTTGTATATAGGAAGGCTACTAATTTTTGTCTCTTAATTTTGTATCCTGCTCCTTTGATGAGAGTGTTTGTCAGCAGTAGAAGTTCTTAACCATTTTTATTTTTTCTTTTGAGAACTCTTTGTTCTAATCCATACCCATTTTTAATTGGATTGTTTGCTTTCTTGATTACTTTTTTGAGTTATTTTTATGTTCTAGATATTAATCCTCTGTTAGATATCTTGTCAGCTAGCAAAGATTCTCTCCCAGGTCACTTCTCTTTTTCTCAGTAGAGATGTTTGCAGTGTTCAAGAGAGATATTGCAATAATGATTTCCTCTCTTAGGCTGGTATTCTAGGCACCAGGCTCCATCTCCAATCTGGAAAGAGAGAGAGAGAGAGAGAGAGAGAGAGAGAGAGAGAGAGAGAGAGAGAGAGAGAGATTGAGAAACACAAAATGGTAAATAAAAGGTGTGAGCAGCAAAGGACAGAGGTAGCTTGCATTGTTTTTATTTGTTGTTTGTTTGTTTTGGTTTTTTTGAGACAAGATTTCTCTGTGTAATAGCCCTGGCTGTTCTGGAAACTGTTCTTTGGACCAAGCTGGCCTCAAATTCAGAGACTCAACCCTCTGCCTCCCAAGTGCTGGGATTAAAGGCATGTGCCACCACCACCTGGTTTATTGCTTGCATTGTTGACCTAGACTGTTGTATAGATGCAGAATAGCTGTAGGTGGGCATGAGAGCTGGCTGGAGATAGCGGGTAATGCTGTTTCTGGCCTAGATGTTGTTTTCCGAGTCCATTGCAGATCAGCAGTTTTGTCTTCCTAGTTCTGCTCTAGGTTATATTCCATGTTGATTTTTCTATTGGTTCCAGTCTCTTGTGGGCTCCAAGTTCACTCCTGTGTGGAGTTCTTGCACCGAGATACTTGGCTCTGTTCTGTGAGCTGGGCAGAGCTGAGATACACTGCCCAGCTGTGGTGGTTATGGTCTTTCAGGGCCAGCAGCAGACAGAGGTGACTGCACAGTGCCCAAAGCACTATTCACATTTTACGCTTAGTTTTCAGTTTCACTGTTTCTGGTTGGGCGACGATGGCGGTTACAGACGCATCACTGTTTCTGGTTGGGCGACGATGGCAGTTACAGAAGCAGTGGCTAGGTGACTAAATGCAAATGTCTCTATTGGTGCTGCTTTTGTCGATTTCCTGGGAGAGTTCTGTGACTCTGGTTGTTGTCAGCTGCGGGACTCTTCTGAATCCTGCAGCTGCAGCAGCCATTGTGTTGGTTGGAGACTCAGTAACAAGTCCTCACAGAATGGTCGGGGCGGTTCCTGGGTTTGATGGTAGCAGATTTGTACCGCACTCATCAAGCGGCTCCTAGGGGCTGGTGAGGCAGCTGATTGACAAGTTATTCCTCTTTCCTTTGTATCCCTAACTGTAACCAGTCCCTCATTTGGACATGGCTTCTAGGCCACCATCTTACCTTGAAACTCCTCCTTGAACTTGGAGTCATGCAGAGGCTCTGAATTCCAGGAAGAAAACACAACTGGAGTGTTTGTTTATGGGTTATCAGCCATTGAAGGGTCCCTGGGTGATAAGGAGGACTTGACCTACAGGATGGGTCCCGGAACTGAACAGATCTTTGCAAGAACCAAGGCAAAGTGGGGCAGAAGCCTGGGTGGAAGGGTAGATTGTGTTAGCAAGGAGAGCAGAGGTGAGGGAGACTGATCTTTTGGATAGCTTCTATGTCACTTTTGCGGAGGGTGGCTGGTCACGTGATCCAAGCCTTTGGGCATCAGCAAGGTCCGTTAAACAGGACTAGGCAGGAGCAGACAAGTAGTGTTTGGAAATCCAAACAAAGTCACTTTAATGGCTCTTTCCTTCCTACAGAGGTGAGGCTCTGTAATGACATGATTTTAACCCCTGCCAGGGATGGAGCAGTGCTCTGAGTGTTGAAATGGACCCTGGAGCCAAGGGGAGATGCAGCTTTCAGCATCCATCCTGGCATGTGGCTCTTTCACAAGTCCCTTTGGCCTGTTCAGTGGGTTTACACAATTCAAACAATGTCTGGAAAATATGCCCCAGAGTGAATCCAAGTTAGTTGTGTCTGGCAGTCAACAGACTCCATAACTCTATGCCTCAGGGTACCCATGTCCACATGGTGCTATGTGTACCATCGCCTCTCTGCCTGGCAGCTCAGTCCTGCTTGGCTCAGCAGTGGTAGAGGGAGGCAGAGGCAGAGGGCAGGAACCTTGCCCCTTGGTGAGGAGAAGGCTGGCAGGTGGGGTTTGTGTTGCTTAGCTGTCCAAGACAGCAGCTGCTTTCTTACCCAACATTATGCACATGCATGCACAGGTGTCTCCTCTCCCTGGTATGTGCTGCTAACAATTTTGTTCACCATCCTTTTTCCAAGAGACAGTGAAGCTGTCCTCAGGCATCAGGAAACTCAATGGGATCAGTGATGCCAGGCTGTTGGGAGTGACTAGGGAGTTAAGGGCTTAAAAATAGACGAATTTTCCGGATCATGAAATATTTCCCTTTTCACTATAAAAACCTTGAAATACTACTGGTGTGTGTGTGTGTGTGTGTGTGTGTGTGTGTGTGTGTGTGTGTGTGTGTGTGTGTGTGTGTGTGTGTATGTGTGTGTGTGTGTGTGTGTGTGTGTGTGTGTGTGTGTGTGTGTTTCCTTTTGTTTATTTGGAGCTGTGCTGGGATTAGAACCCGGGGACCTGTTGATTATAAGCAAGTCCTACCCAGCCAACTGTTTTTGATGAAAACTTTTACTGTATGAATGGAATGCTTCTACACTTTGCTGAGCAGATGTCGCACGGCATGCTGATGGCTCGAAGACTTTCCTTAGGCCCCCAATAACTGCGCTGTTTTGAACAATGCACCCCGAGAGTGTATGGAGCCGATGTTCTCATACGGAATGATTCCCAGTGACAGTGCTAGAAATACACATGAACAAATAAAACCCTAGATAATAGAAGTGGATAGTTTTGAAAAATCGTTCTCCCTCCCATTACAATCCAGGCTAATTGCGGGAGGCTGGTGAGCACACACGAAAAGGGAGGACGTTCAATTGCTGAGTTGAGGTGCCAAGTCGCTTTGCTGGGGGCTGTCACTCTCCTGCCGTTGTCTGTGGGCACAACTGTTAATAATATCACTCCGTGTCTGCTTTCTGGCTCCCAGCTGGTCCTCAAGGTAATATGTCTGTATTTTGTGACTCTGCTTTTTAAGAGGCTGTTGTTGACTTCAAGGAGATAAGACAGATGTTACTGTGAATTTGTAATTTGTTTATGTTCTTCTGGAATAAAAAGCACCCTCAAGATGGTTCCCTGCCCGCTTCAGCTTGGCATCCCTGGAGCGGGAAGATGCAAGGAGAGGGATGGTCAAACCCGCCCTTCTAGAAACAGCTTTGCCCAGGACCATATTTCAGTAGTTGTACGGTTGGAGTTGCCATAGATTTTAAAGAATCATTCGAAGTTATGGGGTGCCAAGTATTTTAAAATTGCAGCCCTGCCTCTCACTAATATCAAAGCGTGTACACTTCTGTTTCCATATCCATGTTTATGTGTGCACTTCCCACACTTGAAACGTTTTCACCCTTGAAAACCACTTTTGAGTAGTTTCTTATGTGTCTAGTATTTAAGCTTAAATGGCTTAAGTTATGCTTGAATGCATAATGTTCTGTTCCATCACTACAGAGTGATTATTACTGTAAGATGTTGGGTATCAAAACTGTCTTAGACATGTCACCTGCCCACAGGTGAAGTTTCCTCATGCTGGAAGCCTAGTAGGCACTCCTGACCCACCCAAGAGGCCCAGACACACTATCCTGCTGTAGGGGCCTCAGGGTAGAAACCGTGGAAGCCACAAGGAAAGAAAGGATTTTGAAGACAAAAGTCATTTTCTTCCTTTGATAGAACCATATATTGGAGAAGCTATGGAATGTCAAATCAAGAACTAGGGCTGACTAGCCTGCCACATCCCTCTGGTAATTAGACCCAGCGCTTTAGTTCCCTTACTGTTGGTGGTGATACACTTCCTAGGGTACCGGGCATTGATGTGGATGAGTCGGGGAGCGGAATGCAGTTAGTGTTGGTATTGCTGTGGGCACTAGGAAGTAAGCTAGCCCTGTGCTGAGGGCCAGACTCCAAGGAAAGCAAAAGGGGTGACTGGCCCCCTCAGGGTACACTCACGTCTGCTGGGGTACACTTGCACACTTCCAGGCTCCATGTCTCCCGTCTTTTCCAGAGCTTTCATTTATAGGTCCATCCTCAATGGGTTCTCTGGACTCTGCTCCCATCAGATAAGTATCCACCGAGGCAAGGAAGAGCTAAAGCTTTCCCAGCAATGTTTGAAAGTGTACTGTTGGGTTTTGATTGCTAGACCCTGGTTTGACACCCGAGCTGCCTTGCTAATTAATAGGAGGCACAAGGCCAGAGCTGAGCCATGGCAGGTAGCTTGGTACTCATGACTGCACTGGAAAGCTATGCCCTGGTCCACCTGCCTCCTGCTTTCCCCACTGGAAAATGACCATCTCCCTCCTGCAAAGACTCGCTTACTGCTCCACCCAGAAGGATGAGGTCATGAAACCAACATGTAGCCAGTTCTTCTCCTACACCTTATATATTTTTTATAGTTTATTTTTCATTATTTTCATCATTTTAAAGACTCTTAAAAGTTTGTGTGTCTGGGTGTTTTGCCTGCATGGACTTGTATGCATCACATTCTTGTTCATAGAGTCCAGAAGAGGGCATTGGATCCCCTGGAACTGGAGCTGTGGTGGTTGGATATGGGTGCTGGGAATAAACCTGGGTCCTCCCCAAGAGCAGCTCTAAACCATGGAGCAGTCTCTCCAGCCCACTTCATGCATTTTTGAGCTCAATTATCCTCGCTTTAAAAGCTCCTCAAACATCTATTCTGGAGGTTGCAGAGTGTGCTGTGCTTTCAACATGCCACCCCCACCCCCAAGTTTATGCCCTGGAAGCATAATCCCCTCTACAATGTTGAGGGTGACATTCCTTTTCCACAGAGAGGGGACTTTTCCAAGTGGCTGTCAAGAGGCAGTCAGACTGGGACCTGCCTTCAATGTCCATGTTGCAGGCGTTTACTCCTTACAAGAGTGGGTTAGTTGGAAAGGTGACTTCAGTTCGTCCTGCTGTCTCAACACGCCCCCTTCCCTTCTGCCTTCTGCCATGGGATGTCACAGCCAGAGGTCGTCACTAGATGCCAGTGCCTTAACCTTGAGCTTCTGGTACTGTCAGAAATGAATCGCTGTTCTTTATAAATCAAGTTTAGGAGTTATGGCCTGGCATCTCAGAACAGACTAAGATGACATCACTGACGAGGTTCTCAAGTGACATAAGCATCCAGCTAAACATTAAAAGCATCTATTAGTCTTCAGTCCTACTTCCCAGAGGAGCCTCGGGACCCTTGGCATCTACATGTAGCGCTTGGGGTGGTCTTGGTGGTTAGCAGAGAATAAATGTTTGAATTTGGTTACCTTGATTTCAGTTGGAATGATTTATTTGTTTAGGCTCTACCTCCTTCCAGGAAGAGAGGCCTAAGGCCTATGATTGTGTTTCTGTTCATAGTATCCGTAGACTCTTTTGTTCTTATTCTGTCTCATTCTCTCTCCACCCCTGCAGGGGTGGAACTGCAAGGACTGGGAACCCCACAGGAACCACCAGCAGCCTTCTGCTTCTCAAAGTGCCTCCTAGCAGCTCGATGAAGCAGTTTCATGTAGAGCAGGAAGCTGCCCGTACATGACTAACACCGAAGTCTCTTCTTGTGTGTCGATGTATCCCTGAAGGGTTCCTAGTGTGGTTGTGAGGACCCTGTGAACCAAGAAGTTTGTTCAGGCCTGGCCTCTACCTGACTGGACATCCCACGAGGTAGCTTCGCTTCCACGACCTGACCTGGGATGTCTTTCTTCCACACTGCTTCTCCTTTCTACCCAGGGCAGCTACAAAGTACCCCCAGCAAGCCACATTCGCCATCAGCTCAGTCCTTTCATTTTATTCTCATCTCCAAGGGCCTGAAAATCACACAGCAGAGTGCTGTGTTGGCTCCAGTGGGTACAAGTCTCCCTCTAAGCTGAGTAGCCTCAGCATCCTTGGCTAGTCTCTTGTCATTCTCCTGGGATGGGCTACATATTTTAAGGAACTAACCCACCATCCCTTGTCTTGGCACATTGCTCTCACTCTATTGAGTGATTGGCTTGTCTTCTCATCCGGTCAGCAAGCCTTTATTTCACGCCTCTTCCTGTGCATCATGGCGTCCTAGATGTATTATCTCTCTGACGTGTTTCTTCAGAAAGTACTATTCCACTTCTGGTGAGGGTCCTTTCTTTTTTGCAGCAGCTCCTTGTGTTCTCACATGGCAGGAGTCAGGAATGCCATGGCTTCACCTCTAGAAAGAGGGAAAGATGGGAAACAGGTTCTTTTTTTTGCCCTCAATACCTGAGCATTTGCTGAAGACCCTGTGCTAGAGAGTGAGTTTCAGCTAATGAATCTGGTTGAGACCCAGACAGCCTAGTACTCCTTCCTCACTCACCTAGAGTTCTCCAGGAGGGTTCTCTGGCAATTCTGCCAGTGTGGCACTTGGAATTTGTGGAAGGGGATACACAACCTCCACACTATGGCACAGCCTGGCTTTGGGTGTTTTCTGTGGTAGGCTTACCTCCACCTCAGCATAGTGGCATCAGGTGGTGGCACTAGGCATGGGTGCAGCAATGCTGGCCTCATGCCTGGGCGGCAGACCTTGGGACCCCAGACAGGCAGTACGAACTCTGCTGGGGATACATGTCAGGATAAGGCAGAACTACCCTGCCAACCCTCTGCCCCCAGCCCTCCACCCACTCCATCTCTCTTCAGCAATCAGGCCTTTTCGTTCTGTTAAATTTCTTTTAACATGAAAGCTTTACCCATTCTGTTTCTCTCCCTTGTCCCCCCCGCCCCCCACATCCGTTCACTCTCTTTGACCTTCTGCCAAACCCTCTTCATGTTCAGTCACCCTCCCTCTTCCTTCCTCGCCTGGTACAGGCTGTGTGAGTCCTCTGTCTTCAACCCCTAAGGTTACATAAACAGTACTTTGAATTTCTCTTCTTTCTGTGGCTTCAGAGCTTTGTTTTCAGGTTCATTAGGGACTTCCTCTCAGTGTAATTACCACCCATTCTCTTTGACTGCTTCCCACCTTCCCCCCGGTTTGTTTAAAAAAAAAAAAAAAGCCATAGATCTTCTGATATTTCTTTCTCTTTAAAAGCTGTTACCTGCCTGTCTGCCCACCAATCTTGCTGATTCTGTTTCAAGGCGTTTTCCGGAGGCAGCTTCTGCCGACAAGAGAGCTCTGTTTCTGTTCCACCGCCCCTTCCTTTAACGGGGAGGTGAAACAGGACAGAAGAAAGGATTAATCTCTTGAACTCCACCTCTGTCCTTTCCAGGGTCTTGTCTGTGCACTGGCTGCTTTGGTGGCTCCGTGTCTTGTAAAGCTTTGTTGTGATGAAATCAGGTTGTGTGAGGCTTCCCTGGTCGCCGACTTTTGTATCTCTCTTGGTTTCCCATTCTACTCTATTAACAAAGCTACCCTCTCCTGTGTGGTGCTCTTCCAGCTGAGACCAGAGGTCTTGGCAAACGGAATCTGCCTTTTGGCTATTGTCACACTTGGGCCACCTCTCACATCTGCCGCAGGCAGGTGGTATAAATGAAAAGTCTGACTGTAATCCACGCAGCATTTGATTAATGCTAACATTGATTGGAGCTCACAGGTCAAAATGGAAAATTAATTTCTCTAAAGTTGCGAGTGCAATCACTAATGAGCAATCACCCGGCTCCCTGACAGGGCTTGCTAATTCTTTGGGCTTAAAGGAGGTTCTACATGTGTTAGGGGAGTAATTGCACCACAGGAGATCGGGAGCTAATTTCCCCTGGATGCACAAGGAGTCTTCCTATTTTAACCCGTGCAGTGGAAAGGTGCAATGTGAATCCCCCCTGGGCTCCTGGAAGCAGAGCCTTGTGACATCAGCCCCAGGAAATACATTTCCTTTGGTCATGAAGTCTCAGGGTTCCCGCAGTAAATGTGACCTCCCATGTTTAGTAAATTATCAAGCAGATGCTTTCTGGGGGCGGGGAGGGGGCAACAACTTCCCTAAGGTAGAAGAACACAATCCCCCAGGCTAGGTGTGGGGCTAGTTCATTTTCCTTTGGAATTTAGCTGGGATCAATTACTCTGAGTTTTGAGACTCTCCTTGCCACATAGCAGCGCTGTGATGAGACACCAAGAAGCTGCCTCCTGATAGAGTAGACTGTGAGAAAGATGCAGGGGGCTGCACCCCACCACAATTGGCTGGAAATCGGGGACCCCACAGATGCCACACTTGACTAGGACCCCAAATGGGCAACAACCAAAGAACAGAACACCCATCTAACAAAGATGAAGTCAATGTCTACACCAAGAAACCCCTCACACAACATAACATTCAGGTGACTGGATCCCAGCACAAATATACAAATATGAGCAACCAAGACAATCTGCCTCCTTCAGAAGCCCTGTTGTATTAATCTTGAGATCACAGATGCCAGCCCAGACTATAATATCCAGCAAAACTATCAATTACAATTGACAGAGAAAGAAAAAAATTTCATGACAAAAACAATTTTAGGCAACTTCTGTTCATTAATCTATTTGGGCAGGATGCACTAGAAGGAAAATATTAACTACACCCAAGAAGATACAAGGAATAAATAATCCCTAAACAGTCCAAGGTGGGAGGAATCCACACTATAACAACAAAATAGTGGGAAGAAATAACGACTAATCATTAATATCTCTTGATACTAATGGTCTAAATTTCCCCATAAAAAGACATAGACTATCACGTTGAACTAGAAAATGGGATCCATTTTTATTCTGCACCCGAGAAATATACCCCACCACTAAGGACAGACATTAAGGGTCTGTTAAGGCCATTCGAGTTATAATGTTATTTAACCCCAGCATTTCTCTGTTTAATTTTAGGGTAAAAAGGATGGAAAAAAAAGTATTCCAATAAAATGGAATCTAGAAGCAAGCAGGTACAGCTATTTTGATGTCTGACAAAACAGACTTTAAAACTAATTAGAAGAGATAGGGAAGGGTACTACAATCTCATTAAAGAAAAAAAATCCAATTACTATAAACAGTGATACACAAGGGCACCCAAGGTCATAAAAGAAACACTATTACAGTTAAAATCATTTATTGACCCTAATAGAGGGGTAGTGGGTAACTTCATTACTCTACTCCTGCCAACAGGCAAGTCGTCTAGACAAAAACTAAAGAGAGAAATGCTGGAGATAAATAACATCATAACTCAAACAGGCTTACTAAGACATCTACAGAACATTTCACCCAACATCAATCTCAGCAGCGTATGGGGCTTTCTCCAAATGATCACGTATTAGGACACAAAGTGAGTCTCAAAAGATATTAAAAAATGAACTAACACCTTTCATTCTGCATCATTCCTGACCACCATAGATTAAAGCTGGATATCAACAACAACAGAAATGGCAGAAGCATACTAACTCACAGAAGCTGAACAGCTTACTACTGAATGAAAACTGGGTGTAGACATGTCCTCTTTACTTTTCCGTTTCTGTGATAAGAAGTCATGGCCAAGACAACTTAAAAGAGTTAGTGGCTTACATTTTCAGAGAATTAGAGTCCATGACTGTCACAGTGGGGAACATGGCAGCAGGCAAGCAGGCATGGTGCTGTCCCAGGAGCTGAGAGCTTACATCTTAATCCACAAGCAGAGAGAGAGAGTGGGGAACAGGGCGGGCTTTTGAAACCTCTGTGTCCACCCCGTTTGACAAGCACCTCTGAATATGCTATCTTTCTCCAGTTTGTACTTTTTGTTCATTTTTATTTATTTTTCTATTATCAGCTTGATACAGTATAAATTCTTTTCCTAACAGTGAAATGTTTTATTGAGGCTTGCCCGGTAACTGAGTAAAACCAAAACTTATTATAAGCCACAGTCATCCTAGGGTCCCCCCTGCTATATAGCCTCCCTGGTTCTGTGGGATGCAGTCTGATTGTTCTTTGCTTTATATCTAGAATCCACTTATGAGTGAGTACATACCATGTTTGTCCTTCTGGTTTTGGGTTACCTCACTCAGGAGCTATGAGGGCAGAGTAAAGGAGGGACTATGGGAAAGGACAACTAGACACCCCCCCCCAAACACATACTGCATGATTTTTCTTACATGTGGATGTTACCTTTTAGGATTTAGGTGTGTGTGTCTCAGTTAGACTATCCACAGAAGTTTAGTAGCCAGTAAGGGACCAGGAGGGAGGAGAGGATCTCCCGAGGAAGGGGAACTAGAATACGGTGGCATAAAGGGTTAAAGAAGCTAGAATACTGGCATTAAATGGGGAGGGAGATATGAGGGCAGAGTAAAGGAGGGACTATGGGAAAGGACAACTAACACTACAGGCCTTTTGAAAAGTCATATGGGGACCTACTATCACAGGAGCTTCCTAAAATACACACACATATAAAAGGAAATATAACGGACTTAGCATATAATGGGAGAGAGAATGTCCCAACTAGACATCATATGCCACCAAGTAAAATCCCCAGTACCAGGAATGGGTTACATTTTGTTGAGTCACTGGCTAAATATGTCCCATAGACACCCCGCCCCCAACTCCAAACACCCAGGCTATTGCCAAGACTATTGGTTACTCTCCACAACCTGGTGTAAGACCCCATCTCTGCAGACATCACTTATCATCATCGAACGTGGAAAAATGCTGCAAGCTGCAGGAAAATGTAATGGAAGCCAGTTAAATCACTCTGGTGCCCAACTAGAAGTTTCACCCCAACTGACAAGCTTTCAAGATGCTGGAAGGTACTCTGCACACTACCATAGGAGAAAGGTAGTCATCAGTATCACATAGCCACAAACGTTGTGACCTACAGTGGTGACCTGTCTGCAAAATACACGGTACAATTGTGGTACAAATGTTAGGGGAGCCACCAACCAGTTTGTGTTGGATTTAAAGCCCATTCCATGAGTCAGGACACATATCTGACACTGCTAAAGTGGCCAAAAGTCAGATACCAGATAGGTCATGGACCCTGGGGAAATCTACTACTATTATGCTACCAAAGGAACAGAGCCATAAAATGACTCCTAAGGACATTGTCTTAGTCAGGGTTTCTATTGCTGTGAAGAGACACCATGACCACAGCAACTCTTGTAAAGGAACACATTTAATTGGGGCTGACTTATAGTTTCAGAGGATTAGTCCATTATCATCATAGCTGGAAGCACGGCAGCATGCAGGCAGACATGGTGCTGGAGAAGGAACTGAGAGTTCTACATCTTAATCTGCAGGCAGAAGGAAGTGAATGCCACATAGGGTGTGGCTTGAGCATCTGAGACCTCAAAGCCAGCTCCCAGTCACACATTTCTTCCAACAAGGCCACACCTACTCCAACAAGGCCACACCTACTCCAACAAAACTACACCTCCCAATAGTACCACTCCCTATGGGCCTATGGGGGCCATTTTTATTCAAACCACCACAGGCATATTACTGTACCCACAGAGCAAAGCATCAGAGATACTTCTTGTAGTAGATGGCACTTAACACAAACCCACAAGTGTACAATGTGCAGAGAGTGAGAGACTTTGGTTCACTCAGCCCTAAATGGGATGTCTTTATCAACCTCATCCTTCCTAGGCTCAGAGATCCATGTGGAAGGGGAGGCAGAAAGATTCTAAGAGCCAAGGAAACAGTGCTTTCCAATACGACAGGATGGATACACACATGATGTCACAGAGAGTGTAACAGCATGCACAAGGCCTGTACAGGTTGAAAGCAGACAAAATCCCAGCCCTGAGATGTGGAAGTGGACACAAAGTTCTGCCCCATAACTAAGAAGACATTTGCAATTGATGTCTGCTGGGAAAGGTAAAATCAGACTTCTCAAATGCAGTGTTATTTGACCACGTTCCAGGGCAACCCCCATGTCCAAGAGTAGCTGGCCAAGACAAAATAGATTTCATGGTTTTTTTTTGTGTGTGTGTGTGCACTTTTTGTTTTGTTTTGATAATTTTTTATCATATTGGTTTTTGTTTACTTGTTTTTGGGAGAGGGAAAATCTGAAAGGGTGGACAGGGAGGTGGGGAAAGTCTGGGAGGAGTTAGTAGAAGGAAAAGAATATAATCAAAATATACCTAAAACTTTTTTTTATTAAAAATGTATTTGAATTTTTAAAGACTGTGGGACTTTTAATATTTTTTTAGATTATAATATAATTACATCATTTCCTTCTTCGCTTTTCTAGAAACCCTCCTGTGCAGTGCCCCTCCCCCACATTTGTGACCTCTTTGTCTTTCATTGTTGTCACACACACACACACACACACACACACACACACACACACACACACACACACGTATACTTGCTAAATACATATATCCACCTTCTCAGTCTGTGTATTGTACTCGTATGTATGTGTTTTCAGGGATGACCATTTGGTAGTAGGTAACCAATGGGTGTGCTCCTCTCCGGGGAAGACTGGCTAGTTCTCCTGCTCTTTGTGTTCATTAGTTGACTGCAGTTGACGTTTGTCTAAGGTTGGGGCCTCATGGGCTTTCCCCCTCTCAGTCAGCATCTCTATTGGCATCATTCTTGTTCACATCATGTTTAGACAGCCATGTTGGTGAGACTTCATGGGTGTAGCTTCGGACATTCTTAGGGGGTACGCTATCACAGCAAAACTCCATGTTCCCCTGACTCTTAAGATCTTCCCATCTTCCTTTCCATCATAATCCCTGAGCCTGAGGTACAGGAGTTGTGTTGTAGAATCAGTTGGGCCTGGGCGCCACAACTCTGAATTTTCATTAGTTTTCTGTAATGGTCTCCAATTGTTGCAATAAATTTCTTTGATAAGGGGTAAGAACCACACATATCCTGTGGGTATCAGAACCAATATTTAGAATTTAGTTAGGGGTTATGTTGGTTTAGTAAAGTGCCAGTTGTAGGTTCCCCTCCAAGATCTGTGAATTCACTAGCCCTGGGTACTTGCCTAGGTTTCCAGCACCAAGCATGGTTTTTCTCTTGTTGAGTGGGTCTTACATCCAGTTAGAGAGCTGTTGGGTACCACCAAGGTATGTGAGCCATGACTGCCCACTTCGGGTTACTGTGGCATGCGGATCATCGTTGTGGTCTCATGGACATCTCAGCTGAGTGGGACTATCATTGGTTACTTCCCTTCTTCGAAAGCTTGCACGGTGCCTTCTGGTGTGATGAGAGGTAGTTATGGGAAGGAAGCTTTCGGGTCAGATCTTTTCCTTCTGTTTGCTTTGTCCTGTTCTGATGTGCCAGTTTTTATTTTATTTTATTATTACCCCATTAGAAGCCTGTTTGTTTTCTAATGGGAGACAGAAAGGGGGTGGATCTGGATGGGATGGGAGGCGGGGAGGAACTGGGAGAAGTAGAAAGGAGAGGAAGCCGTAATCATGATACATTATATAAGAAAAAAAAAACTATTTTCAGTAAAAGGAAAACTATAAGAGAAATTTTAAAAGAAAAAAATAATGATGTGTTTGTAAGTCAAGTTGACGAGGGGTTGATGGTGCTGGTTGATTTTTGTCCACTTGACCCAAACCTAGATACATCTGAGAAGAATGAGGCCTGATTGAGAAAATTCCTCTGTAAGCCTGACCTGTAGGCAAGCCTGGGGAGCATTTTCTTGACTAATGATTCCTATGGGAGGGCCCCGCAGTACCACCCCTAGGTCAGGTGGTCCCGGGTTGTATAAGAAAGCAGGCTGATCAAGCCATGAAGAGAAAGCCAGTAAACAGCATTTCTCCACGGCCTCTGCTTCAGTTCCTGACTCCAGGTTCCCGCCTTGGGTTCCTACCCCGACTTCATCGAAGTGTGATGTGGAAGTGGAAGGTGACATTAACCCTCTCCTCTCCCCAAAAAAGTTACTTTGGGTCATGGTGTTTTATCACAGCAATAGAAACTCTAATTAAGAACCCTGTTAGACTCAAGAAGTGTTCAGCCTGCTGTGCTGGTACCACGGGCAGGGTAGGCTAAAGAGGCAGAAGCAGAAGGCTCACCTGTTCAAGGCTAGCCTCAAAGGGTTATAAGAAAAAAAGACACAAAGTTGGGGGGATCATAGGGGTGGGTCTGGAAAGAATTAGGGAAGGAGATGAGGGTGAACATGATCAAAATACATTGTATGAAGTTCTCAAATAATAAAAATTTTTTTTATAAAAGAAAAATGGCCTAAAAATAAAATCAAGACAGTGTTTTACTGTGTATCTTAGGATAGCCTCAAACTCAAACCCTGCTGTCTCAGTCTCTTGAAGACTGAGTGAAAATTAGTTCTTATCTAAGTGCTTGAGATGCAAACAGAATCAGGGGTAGCTTAGAATTGCCCCAAGTCTTCGGTCTGCCCAAATAAGTATTGTTGAGAAAAGGAATTAAAAACACTTTTTCACGACTCCACCAACAGACCCAGTGTCTGGAAGAAGTCTGTCAACCGTTGAATCTGATACCCTGAGTTTGATCCTCAGGACCTCACATATGAGCTCGTGTAAGACTTTGTCTCCTGAGGGATTACTCCTTTCTGCATTGAAGGCTTACAGTGCCCTGCTAGGGAGCCACTATAGAGGTGAGTCGGGAGACAGTTTGCCTGCATGGCTCTGCAGGAGGCCTGCAAAGGGATTGTCCAATTAGAAGAGGGTTGGTCCCTGAATTCATGCCTAACCCAGGTTTACTGGCAATTCATAAGCCATTTGTATGTAAAATTTGATTTTTGAATTACTCTCTGAAGTTTATTCGCCTAAGAGATTGGACATATCTTGGTATTCTAATTACATTGTTCATTTGTTTGGCCAGCGTCAATAAGAAAACAGCCCAGATAATTCAAGTGTAAACTTTGCTACAGATCACGCCTGAGCCACAGTAATCATCCGTGTTTGCCCAAGAACTGTTTAATAGAGATGATTTTACAACGTGAACGTGTTTTTAAGCTTAGTAAAGAAAATATGATCTGCGGTTAGAGGACCTTCACATAATTTTAAAAAGCAGAATTCTTTTATTCTAAATAAGTAAGAGAAGGACACCCATGAGATTCCCCCCTCGTTATTGTTTAATTAGAATAGAAAATTTGAAAAATAAAAAGGATAAATCTTAGTCCTTATAAAATTGCCGTATCTCCTGATTTGTGCTGTTAAAATAAAGTTTTACATCACAAAGCATAAAGTGCTGAGATCTAAATCAATGAAGGTTTGTTGTTCAGAACCTTTCAACCTTGTGGTTGGGAACAGTTGACCTTTTCTGTCCAGGGTTCTGAATTTTGAAGAAAAAAAACCGCATCAGTATGGAACACACAGGCACACATTTTCTTGTAATTGTTTCCTGAACTATATCGTGTAACAATCACAGACTTAATACCTCAATAGTGCTCAATAGTAAAAGTAACCTAGAGATTAATTAAGGTATCTTGAAGGATATCCTTAGGCACTGTGCAAATGCTGTAACAATTTTATATTAACCTCCAGGAAGTTTTGCATCTGAGAAGTCCTGAAAGCATCCTCTGGAATGGCTGAGGGCAACTGTGGATTGTTGAAAAGACAAAGGTTACCAAGCGGTTTGTTGTCATAGTCAACACGATTGTTTCCTGACACATATTAAATAATACATTTCACAAATGTATTACAAATATTGGTAGCAAATATTAGATAAATAAACACATGTTTCTCATTGTTCCTCTTTAACTCTTTGCCATGATGGCCAAGTCAAGAGGATAGTCACCTTAGTGGGAGGATGGGGAATGAAGGAATGGGCTCCCTCTTGGGCCGGACTGTTGGTTTTAAAAATAATAAGGGGTGCTGGTGTGAGAGAGGTCACGAGGCACGACAAAATCCAGTATCAGAGCTTTATTAGGAGGAAGGGGGTGGGACAGAAGAAAGCGTGGCCAGGCCTGGGGCAGAGGCACATGAGGAGGAGAGGGGAGGAGGAGGAGCGAGCAGAAGAAGAGGGAGGAGTCTGTGTCCGGCTTTTTAAGGATTCCCCTGCACATGCGCAGGTGGGCTTATGGAGCTACACCATGCATATGCTGATGCGTGACCACACTGCGCACATTTGCGCAATCACGCAGCACACTGATGACCTAAGACGTAAGACCCCCTTGCTTAGCTACTGAACTGCGCATGTGCGGTTATATAGCTGGCATGGCAGAATCCTAACACAGGTTCCTTTGCTGACTGTACTTAGTGGGAGGCTGGAGTGCTGTCCCAGGAGGCCGCTGCCAGTTTTCTGTGCTTATGTCTCACTCAGGTGCTACACTACGATGTCCAAAGAGACCAAGCTATCGGCACAGGGACCTTGTCTTAGGGTTTCTGTTGCTGCGATGATGAAACACCATGACCAAAAAGCAACTTGGGGAGGAAAGGGTTTATTTGGCTTACACTTCCACATCACTGTTCATCACTGAAGGAAGTCAGGACAGGAACTCAAACAGGGCAGGAACCTGGAGGCAGGAGCTGATGCAGAGGACATGGAGGGGTGCTGCTTACTGGCTTGCTCAGCCTTTCTTTCTTTCTTTTTTTCATTAAATTTTTTTCGTTTATTTTACATATCGACCACAATTTCCCCTCCCTCCTCTTCTCCATTTCCTCCCCTACATTCTTACCCCGCCTCCCCCATGCACTTCTCCTCCATCTCCATTCAGAAAGGGGCAGGCCGCCGATGGAGACGATAAAAAGCATGACACATCAAGTTGAGGCAGGACCAAGCTCCTCCTCCTGCATCAAGGTTGGGTGAGGCAACTCAGCATGGCGATTGGGTTCCCAAAAGCCAGCTCAGGTGCCAAGGACAGGTCCTGATCCCACTGTTAGGGAGCCTGCATGGGACCAATCTAGTAGGCCCTCTGCATGTGTGTAACAGTTATGTAGCTTGGTCAGCTTGCTTTCTTATAGAACCCAGGACCACCAGCCCAGGGATAGCACCACCCATCAATGGCTCTACCCCCCTCCCCCCATCAATCACTAATCAAGAAAATGCCCTGGAGCAGGATCTTACGGAGGCATTTTCACAATTAAGGTTCCTTCTACTTTCTACAGGAAACTACTTTGTGTGTCAAGTTGACATAAGATTACCAGCATAGACCCTCTACCCAAATCAAGCACACTCTCTCACTCTCTTCAGTGGGCACTCTTACTCTGTGCCCCCTCATCTAGCATACCTGGGAGCGGCAGGGGTTGGGGGGTACCCAACAAGATGCCTGCATTTGGAGAAAGACAGTGACAGTGTCTCACAGACTTCAGGAGGATGTGCCTGAATCCATTTACGTGGAAACAAAATCCAAGCCGGCTTTTGTTCTGGATGGTGAGCTCATGGATGGGTTCTTTGCTCTTTTTCTTTATTTAGTATTTAATTAGGTGAAAGCAGCATATGAAAAGCAGTATGGCTTTCTATCCTTTTAAATGGAGAAAGCTGTGAGACATCTCCCCTACCAGGAACGGGGGGGCTCCAGCTTGCAGTCTGTGAGCTGTGGGACCCTGGGAGTGAACTGCCCTCCCAGGGCAGCCTCCACCCTGCATACTCAACCCTGCGTGCAGGGCTTCCACGGCTGCACTGGGACCCGCGGTTCTGAGGCCAGATTGATGTGCAGGACCAACCCTTAACAGATTTCCTCGAACGCCTCAAATCGAGGCCTTTGGGGGCCCCTGGAATCTGCAGACTCAGGGATGCAAAAGCCACCCACACGCAGTGGAAGTCTATGGAACAGCCTTCTCTAGGATGCAAACGAACAGCTCCAAGGCCTGGGAGAACCAAACAGAGTCTGCGGTGATCTGGCAGGGCTGAAACTGGATCCTGATTCTTTCAGGGTTTCTCAGTCCTGCTGGTCTTGGAGATTGTCTCTCTAGCGAATTTGGAGCTAGCCAATGACGTACACCTCTCCTGCCGGTATGTCTAAGGACACATCATCATCCCAGTCAGCAGTTAATATCCACCGAAGGGCAACGGAGCTGAGAAATTTGAATAGAGAAAAAGCAATCTGATGAAGAAACGTGGAAATTCTTCATAATCCAATTTTTCCAAATGTAATAGCTACAGCTGAATATATCTGCTTTTTTTTCCCCAGGCATGATTTATTTATTTACTTTCCAGGGTTTAATCACATCTTGAGTATTAAATATTAGACCGATTCTCTTCCCAAAGACATAACTTAGAATGCCAAAGGGGACATTAAATTTAATCATCCTTGGCAATTATTTGGCACTGTCCTGGAAAATTAACTGCAGCAGCTGAAAAGCACATGGAGTCCAAAGTCTTTATTTACATTGTACTCCGACAAAGTGGGTGCCCCAGGCCCTGCTGCGGCCCAGTGACCCTCCCCAGGGCACAATACTAATGCATCCTGGCCTGGGACTCCATCGTAATTGAATTGCAAGGAATTCACAGGAAGCCTCCAAAATTATTCTCCAGTATCTGATTTTTGAGACCACTCATATCCCCCTTTCCATTTCTTTTTAATTATTGTAAAAGCAAAATCAATCGTTTTTGGAACCGGAACCTCTTGGGGTTACTGTTCTGCATGCCAGGGACACCCCTGCAACCTCTGGCCACCTCTTAAAATCAGTCCACATGCCTTCCTTTTGGCTGGGTTGGAGACTGAACAAAGGAATTGACATTTTCAGAACAGGAACAAGTGGTCCATCTTATGGTTATGTATTTCTGTATCTAGACCATGGGAATACAAGACAAGTTAATGATCCTGAAAAACGGGCTTTCTGCTTCTTCAGTCTTATAATTCCCATCAGCAGATTGATAGGATTCAGGATTCCTTCCTTCCTTCCTTCCTTCCTTCCTTCCTTCCTTCCTTCCTTCCCTTCTCCTCCTCCTCCTCCTCCTCCTCCTCCTCCTTCTTCTCTCTCTCTCTCTCTCTCTCTCTCTCTCTCTCTCTCTCTCTCTCTCTCTCTCTCTCTCTGTGTCTTTGGATCACTTGCCATTTTCCTTCAAAAGAATCATGTTTACAGTATGAAATATACTTAGGTGAATAAGTTAGAGAAGAAAACAGTGTTATTAATTGGACATGGTGGCGCACTGTATTTGGGAGGTAGAAGGAGGAGGATCAAGAGTTCAAGGCTAACCTCAGTTACATAGTGAGTTCAAGGATAGCCTGGACTATGTAAAACCATATCTCAAAAAAAAAAAAAAATGAAAGTCAGGGTAAGGCAAAAGGAATGGTGAGACCCTGTTTCAGGCTCCCTAAGAAAAGTGTGTATTTTTCAAGTTAAAAAAGAAAAATATCAGCCAACTAGATAAGACAGCAATATCTTTTTGCTTTCCTTATACTTGTTCAATACAACATTTGTGATTTCTCTCTATCTTTTTTTTTTGTGTGTGTGACTGAAGTTTACTGATGAAATCTGCTTATAAAGTAGATTATTTCCGAGTGGCTAGAGAAGACAGAGACAAATTGTAGGGAAAGAGACTTAAGGAATTGCTTCCACTAAACCACCCCAGCCAGTGGTCAGGTTGGACATGGCTGGACTTCTTTTCTCCTCAGGTCCTGCAGTGTGCCACGCTGTTCGTCCCTAGGCCTAGGATCCTAGTGTTACTTGAGGGATGAGACTCACCTCTGTCCCGAGTCACTTTCCAACAGATTTGTGAGCCCCTGGATCTTTTAAAAAAGTTTTGAGGTGCTTATCAAATAACCAGAGCTTAATAAACGGTGTGGAGCATGCACATAACTGATTGAAATGGATGTGTGCTCACTTCTTGGTGGTTTCGCACATTGGATGGGGATCCCTAGCATTGATGTCCTGGTGCCGAGGATTCTCCAGTCACTCTTCGTTTGAATAAAAGCTAACACATATGGCAGAATCTTTTCTGACTTGTCATTGACTCTATTACTGCTTCAACCTGGGTAAAGGCTGTGATGGGCAGGTGTCCCTCTGCCTGGTTCACTCTGACCTCTCAGATCTAAGCTCTCAGATCTGCAGAGCAGGTGCCATGGTTTTCTTGTCCCGCCACTTCTAGGACACAGCTGACAAGTAGACAGAGCAGGATGCAGCACAGCCTGGATCCTCCCATGGCTACCTACAAAGACAGGTAGAGAGTATCGCTAAGGGCCCCAGCTCAGGTCAGTTCTTGTCTCAGAACCATCCAGTGGTATCCACCACACCCAGCCTGACTGCTAGCCAAGGAGCACTAAGGATCTCCTCACCTCCCCTGGTTCCTCTCTCCTCCCCATCCTCATGCAGTATTTCTCATCAGGTTTTGTTCTTTCCCAAAGTGGAGCCAGACTACACCCCAAGACTCGGTTATACTTGCCCATGCTTGGTTGCCCCTCTTCTTGGTCCACTCTATGGCTCTACTGGGGTCGGCTTGAGGAAGACAGTCTCAGACTCTCTTCTTCAAGCATATCTCCCCCAAGCACCGAATCCCAACTTCTACCCTCACTGGTTTATTTAATTCGAGGCCCCTTCTCAACAATGGATAGTCTAGACATCTGTTTAGCTGCCATCTCCCAAGGTCCAGAAACAAAGATGTTTGTCTTATGATTCTGATGAAAGTAAAGGAATGTTTTTTTTTTTTTTTCAATCATCCTCAGGGCTGGAGAGATGGTGCAGCTGTTAAAAACCACTGGTTGCTCTTCCAGAGGATCTGCATTTGATTCCCAGTACCCCCAGGACAGCTCACAACTCCAGTTTGGGGATCTGGTGCCCTCTTCTGGCCTCTATGTGCACTGCACACATGTGATGCACAGACACACATGTAGGCAAAATATCCATGCACATTTAAAAAAGGGGGGGATTAAAAAATAAACATAAAAATCCAGTTCCATCATCCTTTCAAAGCCCACCTCACACGGGCATCATGGAGTTCCCTTCTTTGCTATGTCTCCTTTTCATAATCAGTCTCTTTTGTGGTGATCCCCTTGTATGTGCTAAAACCCCTCCAACCATATTAAAACCTCCAGAACCAAGGAAGAGAAACCTCGAGGACACAAGGGGAAACCCATTGTGATGCTACCACAGGTTATCCAAGTGACCTTAGACTAACCCAGTTCTTCCCTTCTCTTCCTTGCCATTCTCAAGAATAAATAGAATGTGCCAGAAAAAGGCAACACCCAGAGCAAGGAAGGATAGCCCAAGCTCTGTTACAGAGCCCAAGAAATGGAATTTTTTTCAAGGCATAAGCCCCACACACTGTGTTGTAGGGGTGTCAACTCCAGAACGGACTACCTGGCACCATCCTCAACTGTAGCGTGAGTGGAGGTGCATTCAGAAGATGCTCCTCAAGGCAGCTTTCTGAGCCATGTGGCCCGGCTTGTTATTTGTCCCAGGCTCCCATTTCCCTTACCAACTCTGTGTCAGCATTAACTAATCTGCTTTATGTAGCTTGTCATGGGAAAGTGTGTCCTGTCTTGCTAGCTCAGATTGGTAACGGGGTGCTGCTTTAGGAGGTATGTAAGAACATTCCAGAAGACTCTTTTTACCAGTTTTATAGCCTGAGGAGCATGCTCTTCTCCTACCTCCCCCCTGCTCTGGCCACCTTTTATTAGAGCATCATCCATCTGTATTGTGCCCAGTCATAGGTCCCAGCCCTATGACCAGTGCAGTCCAGAGGCAACCCAAGGTCCAGGCCTAGTTCCAGAAGAAAGACAAAGTGTGAAACTGTCAGAGGACCTAGGTACAGTACCTCATAGCTGGGCCAAAGTCAAGGCCACACCCTGAGCAGATATGTTTATGGGAAAGGGTCCCAGCATCTCCAGCCTGTGTGGCCTATTTTAGCCTTGTTCCCAATGACCAAACCTGTGTGCTAGCCCCGAACCAACGTCTCCCCTCAGAGTCTGGGGTGTTTAGGACCCCATGGACAAACACTCAAAGGAGACCCTCTCTATTTCTAGCCTCTGTGACGAACTGAAACAATTTGCCCAAGTTAGGTTTGAAAAGGAGGGTAACTCTAGCTCTCTCCTTCCCGGGGCAGCCTGGGCCTGTGTCCATTTTCTAATTCGTACAATGAAGCACACAGGTCCCAAGAATCAGGGGAGACAAGTTCAGACAGGTCATCTACCTGTGTGTGACCTCCTCTATCCTCCCCCACCATGCTGTGTCCGGTGCCTGGCACATAGCTGGAGTCTGTAGACACCCACTGGATGGAATGAGTGACCATGTCCTAGGGACACGTCCTGGTGTCTTCCTGAGTTCAGAGGAAGAAGTTGGCTACAACACGGTTAACAATTCAGTATTACCCCTGAAGTTGCTGTACAAGGAAGACTGAGAGAGAGAAAGAAAATTGCCCTGCTCCTGATTTCCCATCTGTTGGGTTTAATCTACTCCTTACCTTTTCATTAAAAATCAAACATTTCCTCCAATGCCTTTGATTTTACACAGTTATCTTTAGGAGTGTTTTTTTTTTTTTTTTTTTTTTTTTTTACTATTTAGGTTTACTGAGGGTTGAGGCAAGGCATTTGCAGATGTCCATTTTGTTCTTACGGGTCTCACTTGAGAGAACCTCATTATGACAACGATATCTAATTAATTCTCTCTAGTGCCTCCCATAAATCCACTGCTTCATGCTATAAGCTACCACCATTTGTTTTTCAAGAAAGGAATCAGCATGTTGATTAATTTGATCGCTGGTGCCATGTGAATAATGTAAAGAGACATTAGGTTTCCACATTCTCAGCGCTGTAAATGACAGTGTGATACCGCAAATTATTTCTAATGGGTCTCAGTGATGGATGGCAGCTCTGTCCTTGACTCTGACATTTACAGTAGCATAACTGCCATCTAATAAATATTATGTACTTCTGAGCAGCGAGCAGACTGCAGAGTTGAAGGGCAAAGTCATCTTCAGATTCCTGTGGGGTGCTGGTTCCATGGAAGTGGGGACCAGGCCCTTGTATGACAATATAACTGGTCAGGTGTGGAAGGAATTGAGCTGACATCAGACCTTTTGCTTTTTATGGTCTCCTACGAGCTGCATTCACTCTAAGTGGAATGTGTCAGAGGGTAAGGAAGAGATGCCGGCTGAGGAGCTCGAGTCAGTGTGATGGAAACACACTCCAAGTCTTCCTTTACTCAGCTTAGACTGGAGAATGCATATTTGCCTATGTGCTAGCCTTGGGTTGTTACGTCACCCTCCGCATGGATTTTCTTCCCTGTCTCAAACAGTCTGGCTACTCCTTGATATAGTCCAGTCTCATACCATTCCTCGCTCCCTCTTTCAGTCTGAGAGATAGCCCAGGCTGACCTTGCTACGTAGCCAAGGCTGGCTTTGAACACTTTGGGGTAAAAACACAAGGGAACGCCACCACACACTACAATTTTCCATCTTATTAAACAAGAGGAGAGAATTGGGACCCACGGAGATGCCTTTCTTCTCCACTTCCCACCCTTGCTGTTATCTTTGTGGCCTTTTTGAGACCACGTGAATAGACCACATGAAATTTTCTACACTATAAAGAACTAGTAGATTTAGCCTAAGTGCTGGAGATGGCGGTCTTGATCTCATGTTTCATGTGCAAGCTGTTCTTTCAGTGGCCGATTCACTGAATGATGTACGGTGTGAGGTGGGTGCAGTCCAGAATGACAATATATCAGCCACCCTGGGCCTCAGTTTCCCCAGGCCCCTGTAGTGATTTTTTTTTCCCCTTGGACCCTTTGACAACCTCAGATTTTGGGAATAGCTCCAAGATTAAAACTGCAATTGTAAGTGTTACTAATAGGAGCAGAGATTACTCAAAGCTGCGTCACCAAAAAGCCTGCCCCTGTATGAAGAGTGACATCTCGCCAAGACTAGAAACCCGGGGTGCACTGCACAGCCTACAGGTAGCTTCAAAAGGTTGGAGAGTGTCCCTTCCAGGTGGCTCAGTTTGTCTGCTTCTCTTCCAGGCAACTCAGCTGGCCTTTCATTTTCCCAGGCAGATCAGATGGTCTGTGTCTGTCTTAGCAGGCCCCACAGCTTCTATGTGCGTGGAGGTGGGGTAAGGTAGCGAATCTGATCAGTTTAAGGAACTTTCTGAAGCCATTGTGTTGTTGACTTCCTGTCTTAAGGCACTTCCCTACGGGGCAGACGTGTCTCACCCCCACCCCCACCCCCACCCCCACCCCCACCCCCACCCCCACCCCCACCCCCCTTGAACATCCTTTTCATCTCCCTTTTAACATCCTGTCTTAAAATATCCTCTTGTTTTATCTCCCTTTAATATCTTGAAGGTTTTCTCTGGGAGGAAATCTTCTCACAGAACACACACACACACACACACACACACACACACACACACACACACACACAAACTTCCTGGTTCCAAGGCAGTCATTCTGTTTTGCTTTGGCATAGGCAGTGATTGATTACACAATCAAGCCCTCGCAGACATCTGGAAACCTGCTTACTCCATCAGCCTCCTGGGGCTCTGTTACTTCTTGCTGTCTTTGAGGATCCCCCAAACTTAGCAGCCCTCGTCAGCTGTCACCTTGGAACCTAAACTAAAGGGGTGGAGGATGACACAATATAGCTGGTTGCTCTCCCATGCTGTCTTTTTATTTCTTTTGTGGCTTACAGTTTCCTTGGAGCTCCAGGGATCTCGCTGAAGTTCTTCTACTTATTGCGAGGCAGTGACAGCAGAGACCTGTCACCGGTGTTCTTAGAGTCTGTGACCCCTGGGTTCATGGCCAAGATGAGGACATAGAGTTCTAGTGAGGCGGTAGGCTAGGTTAGGTATACAGCCCAGCTTGGAGCTATGCAAGGCAAGCTGATTTCTTTTTGTGTGTGTGTGTGTGTATTTACACACACACACACACACACACACACACACACACACACACACACACACACAATTCCAAAATATAGGCTGCATTGTCTTTGGTGCAACATTTCTGGGATTTTTCTTTTTGATGCATTTGTGGATATATGTATAAGGAAAGCCAAGTGGTTCACCAAACAGGCTGGTTTCCGTATTGCCCTATACCACTGCTTGAGTTCGCCGTCCCAAGGGCCTTGCTCACTTCTCTTGGATTTGCTTGTTTGATGGGCTTATGGTCAACCCAATAGCACAGCAGACTCTTAAGTTCTGCTGGACATGGGTACGTTCAGGCTGAGGACACTAGTGCTTTCTGTAGGCCTCGACTAGAACCCCCTACTTGTGCTCATACACAGTGTGGAGCTCTTCAGGGCTCAACGCAGTGCCATGCAGTGATTTACAAACGGTTCTCAATTCGTGCGATTGGATTGCTATGGATTTTCTCCTGAGGTGCTTTCTCCTACAGCTCTGATGGTGAGAGGGCTTTAGGGCGGGCGGGTGGTCATTAAGAGCAGCTCAGGTTTGTGGGATAGACAACAGCCTTGCTTCCCTCTGGTGGATTCTGACAGAGGTTTTGCCCACCGTGGGTAGGATCCAGCTGGATCCTGGCACGGGGGCCTGGCTGCCTGAGGGCTGTCAAGGTCGGTGCCCACCTTCTCTGAGCCTGCTTCTCATCCCTCCAGCAGCTTGAATGGTCAGCTCTGCTGTCACCCCTCATAGCCAGGATGATCAGGGAGGTGGGGTGATCAAGTCCAGGTGGGGACCTTTGTCCATATGTCTGTACTCCTTCTCTGTGTAAGCCATACAGACAGCCCTCTGCCAACTGTCCGATAGGGAATGTGTTCTCATGGCTCATGCTCATCGCCCCGCCCCCAACTCCTGGCTCTTTCCAATGAGACTTTGGGGTTGATAGGAGACAGGGAAAGAATTACTCCCATGATCCCAACTGGCATCAGAATCAGAGCCCCGCTCCAACCTCCAGCACTGACAACTGAAGGGACAGGATGCAATTGGTGTATTTAGTAAGTAACCAGCCCTGGGTCCTTCAGCCAGTCCCCGCTGGATGGGCCTGGCCCAGTCATTTCTCTGATGGGCCTTGTGCACCCATGATAAAGTGCCCAGCCTCATAAAACGGCTGGTGCAGTTTGCTCATGCACTGACCCGAGGTTTTACCACTCAGATGAAAACCAAAGGTTTCCCCATCCTCGAGGCCCCTGCCACCTCCACTACCGCACCTACAGCCTCCGTTCAACTGGAAATACCTTCCTGTGTACAGTTGAGGGGGCCAAAGCTCGGAGGAAAAGTTGGGATCCTCTCTAACTTGCCACTGTCCCAGAGCAAAACCGTCCTTACATCGCCCCCTCTCACGCAACTGAGTAAAAGCTTCTCTCCACCTAGAGGCCCTTAGATCCTGGGGTGGTGCGGAGGTGGAGGGTATTGGCAGCCTTTGTGTGCCTCAGGGCGACCACCTGTGCAGGCCTAGCCGCTGCCAACCGCAGACAGCCCACCCACCCACACCGCCTGGGTGCCAGGGCACACACCAGGCAGACGGAGACCGCGGAGTGGCCTGGAGAGGTGGGGCCTGCCACTTCTTTCTTGTCCTCTTCTGCAATCTCTCTCTCTTCCCTTTGTCCACCTGCTGGAGGGTGCTGCCCCCGCCTTATGCCAATTCTTTCTCTTGGGGGGGCTGGGCTCCCACAGCTCTCCCCTCTGACTTGTGCCTGCAGGTCCTCAGGCTCTGAGGGAGACCTGGAGGTCTTCCAACTGGGCTTGTATGTCCCCAGGGACTGGGAAGGCTGGTGTGAGCTACCCACCCCAGAGCTTTTGATCTGGCTTCAGATTACAGGTCAAACTTTGACTGTTTCCTGGCTTTAGCCTTCGCCCCATGCCCTGTGCCTGGGTTTCCCTTCCCCTTCTCAGGGCCTCCTCACAAGATGGGTCACACCAGCAGCGCTGCCTGCCTTTGCTGTGGCTGCTCCTCCAACTAGCCTGAAGTCTCCTTCGGTGTCGGAAACTAGCACACAGAAAGTGTGGTGGCAGAGGCCCCCACATCACAGCCAGGCAGCCAAAAACACCTGCTGTAGTCTACCTCCTTATGTTCAAGGAAGAAAAATCCTGAGTGATCTTGCCCAATAGCAAGTTATAAAATTGGCTTAAGAACAAACAGCTTGAACTTTCCTGTGGGCCTTAGCATGCGCACATGCACACACACACACACACACACACACACACACACACACACGCACATGCACATGCACACGCATGTGCACAAACAGATATATACACAGACAGACAAACATACACAGAGACACACACAGACATACACACATGCACACAAAAAGACAGACACACAAACAGACATACGCACACACATACAAATAGACACACAGACATACACACACAAATATATACGCACACACTAATAGACATACACACACACACCCCAGACAAGTGTACCATAAATTGCTAATTTTCTTCTTTCAATGGAGGTTTAACTTATGACTAATCATGTCTACTGAGCAGCTTGAGCTGTGGCAGGAAGGCTGAAAGGATAACTACAAGTAACTACATAAAAGCCATCTCAGTGACTCTCACAGATTTCCCCCTCACACAGAACTAAACTGTGCCTTTAGAGCATAGGTTCAGTGGCAATTGGTAGCTATAATTCTTTTGTGCTTTAAGGCTACAAAATGGCTGCCCCAGATCCAGCCACTGTATCCATGTGACTGGGCTGGAGTCCAGGTATGCCACACTGAGCGCAGCAGAGAAGAGGTGTGTTTGCTGACATTACTTTATTTAACGCCATGAGAAACTCTGTATAGTAGGTACTGATGTTATTCCAATTTTAGACACAAAGAAGGCACAGCTTGTGTGGGTAATCTCACCCCCCGTCAGAATGACTAAGATCAACACAACAAATGCTGTTGAGGTTGTGGAGGAAGAGGAGTCCTCATTCACCGTTGGTGGGAATGCAAATTGGTGCAGCTAGCCTGGAAATAAGTACGGAGAATCTTTAAAAACTAAAATAAATCTAGCATATGACCTAGCTATACCACTCCTTGGCAGGTGCCCAAAGGACCTGTCATTCTACTCCACAGATTCTGCTCAGCCATGTGCACAGCCACCCTGCTGTGGATATCTGTATGCTGTGAATGTGTTGCTCTGATTGGTTAATAAAGAAAGTGCTCATTGGCCAGTAGACAGGCAGGAAGTATAGGCGGGACAAAAAGAGAGGAGAATTCTGGGAACAGGAGGGCTGAGTCAGGAGACGCTGCCAGCCGCCGCCATGAGGAGCAACGTGTAAAGATACCAGTAAGCCACGAGCCACGTGGCAAGGTATAGATTTATAGAAATGGGTTAATTTAAGATATAAGAACTAGATAGCAAGAAGCCTGCCATGGCCATACAGTTTATAAGTAATATAAGTCTCTGTGTTTACGTGGGTCTGAGCGGCTGCATGAGCCGGGTGGACATAGGAAAACTCCAGCTACACCACCCTATTCACACTAGCCAAGAAATGAAAACAACCTAAATGTCCTTCAACAGACTAATGGATAATGAAACACACAGTGGGACAGAAATGAAATCATGAAATTTGCAAGGAAATAGATGGAACTAGAAAAAAATTATATTAAGTGAGGTAACCCAGATCCCACAAGAGAAATACCTCATATTTCTCATCTGTGGTTCCTAGCTCCAAATCTTCGGGCGTGAGTTATACAATACAGAGTAACAGTAAAAACCAGAAAAGTATAAAGGGCACATTGGTGGGGGAGGGGAGTTTGAGAAGGCAATAGCAGGACAGGTGATATGAAGTGGGAAACAGAAAACTTGGGAGAGGGCTTGCTATGGAAAACACGATGGGCAAAAGCAGCCTGAGGAGCAGAGGTTTCATATCACAGCTTACAGTCCACTATGAAGAGAAGTCAGAGCAGGAACTCAAGGCGGGAACCTGGAGGCAGGAACTGAAGCAAAGGCCACGAAAGGGTGCTGCTTACTGGCGTAGTCCTCAGGGCGTCCTCAGTCTGCTTTCTTATACAACGTGGGGCTACCTGCCCAGGGGTGGCACCACTCACAGTGGGCTGGACCCTCCCACATTAAATCATTAATTAAAAAAATGCCCCTACACTGGGCTATAGGCCCATCTTATGGAGGCATTTTTATCAATTCAGGTTCCCTCCTATCAGATGATTCTAGCTTGTGTCAAGGTGATAAAAAGTTATCTAGCACAGGACTCCAGCTGGGGATGGAGGGAAGTCAATACAGAAGAAGGAGGGAAGAGGAACAGATAATTCCAAAGTTGATTCATAAAGCCTCAAGGAATCTTATTTTATATTTACCAAAAAACTATATACAATAAATTAGCAAATGTATATACACATACACATATATATCTGTCTATCTATAGATACATATATCTTAAAGAAAGTTGTACCACTTGGGCTGACAATACTCTCCACAAGAACCAAAGACTAACAAAACTCCAGTTATCAAGTATAAGAAATCTCCTTTAGAATGGGTGGTCAGAATAGCCCAAGTGACTCCCCGCAAAATGTAACCTTTGGTTGCCTCTCAGAGGTTGCTGAAGACACCACATACTTGAGACACAGGACTCACGTCACTGGAGCAGGATCTAACCTGAAAGTCTCCTCTCTGCAATCTAGCTTCCACGATATCAGAAAATACTATGCAAACTGCCAAAGGAGGGGAGTAATTGATAGTCCTACCAAGCTACAACACCTATGAACCACAACAATGACCAATATGGCAAGATATCTGTGAGATGCAATAGTGGCACTCCCATATTGGTGGTAACCAACTGCTGTCTAACTGGACTTAAGGTCCACTCAATAGAAGGAAAACCATGCCTAGTACTAGAAACCTAGCCATCTTCTTGGGGCTAGTGAGGTCATGGCTCTGAGAGTAGATTCTATACTTTGCTAGACCAGCATAATTTCTTACCACACTCCAAATCTTACCCTTAGACCCACCCATAAGTATAGCTATCCCTCCCACATCAAAGAAGCTTCTCTTCACAGCAAAGGGAGACCATCAAAGAAAACCACAACTGGATATAATTCAGAGATCCACAGATCATGGGGAACTGTGGTGGTTTGGATAAAAATGGCTCCCATAGGCTCCTAGGGAGTGGCACTCTTAGGAGGTGTGATACCATGTCTGCCTGTGCACCTCCATGTTTCCCACCATGATGATAGTGCACTAAATCTCTGAAACTGTAAGTCAGCCCAGTTAAATGTTTTCCTTTATAGGAGTTACCTCAGGTATAGATCTCCACAATTGATGGCTTCTGGTGCGGCTCCAGGAGGGGAAGGACTCAGTTCTATTTAATGTGCTGGCCACTGAGAGTTTGACCATGCTCCAGTGAGTACATAGACATCACAAATTGGACTTTTTTTATTCTTACTTTTATTTTTTTTGTGGGGGGAAGTCACAAGGGTGGTGGGTGGTCATGGAAGGCCTGGAAAGTGAGTGTGATTAGGGTACACGATGTGAAAGTCCCCGAGAATTAATAAAAAAAGAGTTGCTGTGATCATGGTGTCTCTTCATAGCAATAAGACCTAACTAAGGCAGGAGCCCAGCTCTGATCACTATGTCTATATCATAGCTCCTGTATCTATGGCTCAGGGGACATAGTAGAAGAGGAGGAGAAAAGATTGCAAGAGCCGGAGTCCTGGGAAGTCTGTTGTGAAAGAGTTTCTCCTAGAAATGGCTGCATAAACAAGAACAGAACCTTGGCAATGTAAACAGACATGGTAATACAGACGGGGAAACGTTTCCTGGTGTTCCACCCCTAGACCAAGAACTAGAGGCAACTAACGGGAGCACTGAGATGGGGACAATCAGCTTCTCCAGGGGATGCACCCCTTTATAGGTTATCCAATTCAAGGTGGTCAGCCCTCAAACCATACACGCACAAACAACAAACATGGACTCAGAAGGACACACACACACACACACACACACACACACACACACACACACACACGTAACAATAATAGTAATAAAAATAAAGAAGAAGCTATCAATGAGTATTAGAGGAGTTGGAAGTTGAGTACCTGGGAGGGGCTGAAGGGAGGAAATAAAAGGAGGAAAATGATGTAATCCTATTTTAATTAAAAGTGTATTTTGAAAGAATTGGTAAATGGCAGGGCTGAGGTCTGCATTCAATTCCCTTTTCTTAAAAATTTATTTTTTATTTTAAAACATTTTCCATACAATATATTTTGATCATAGTCCTTTTTCCCCACTACTTCTGGATACCCCCTACTCACCACCCAATTTTATGTTTTTTTTCCTCTCTCTAAAAGAAAACACACACACCACCACCCCCACACACCACCACCAAAACAAAAAAAAACACACAAAATCATGGCGTGCTTTTATTGTCAGCCACCTACTCCTGAGCATTCGGCCTGCCCTAGCATGGGCGTGTTAGCGTTACTCCGCTGGAGAAAACTTATTGCTCCTCTCCCAGCAGGTAACAGTTAGAAACAGCTTCTGGTTATGAGGGTGACTTTGTGCCCACTTCCCCTTCTCTGTACTGGGATTTTTTGTCTCTCTCGAACTGAGCATATCTTGTGTATGTAGTCACAGTCCTCATGGGCTCGTATGTGTAGCAGCTCTGTTATGTCTGGAAAACACTGTTTTCTTGGAGTTTTCCACCATCTCTCACCCTCACAGTCTTTCCAACTCCTCTTCCACATAGATCCCTGGGGCTGTGATAAAGATATCCTAGTTAGGGTTGGATGCTCCAAGCTCTCTCCCTCTCTGCACATTGTACACTCATGGGTCTTTGTGTTAATTACCATCTACTGCAAGAAGAGGCTTCTCTGATGTGGGTTGAGCAAGGCACTGATCTATGGGTGTAGTAATATGTCATTAGGAGTCATTTTATTGCTACGTTCCTTCAGCAGAATAATAGTAGTAGGTTTTCCCTTAGGGCTCATGACCTTTATAGTATCGGGTTCCCAGCCTCACTAACAGTGTCTGGTCTGGGTTCCATCTCATGGAGAGGAACTTAAATCCAATAAAAAATAAAGCAGTTGATTGCTCCCATAAACATCCGTGATGCTCTTGCGCCGCTCTATCTTGCAGACAGGTTGCTATTGTAGCTCCAGGGTTTATAGTTGGGTTTGATTAATGGTCACTTCTCTGGTATCAAGTATGCTACCTTCCAGCACTGGGAACTCTAGTCAGCAGGGGTGAGACTTCCAGTTTGGCACCAGTTCGATTCCTTCCTGCTGTGGAGGCTAACCAATAGCATCGACAGGAGCCTGTCATGTTTGAGGGATCTATGAGAACCCCTTTGGCCAGTGACTCAACAAAATGTAACCCATTCCTGGTACTGGGGATTTTACTTGGTGGCCTATGATGTCTAGTTGGGACATTCTCTCTCTCATTCTATGGTAAGTCCATTTAGTTTCCTTTTATATGTGTATATGTTTTAGGAAGCTCCTGTGGTAGTAGGTTTCCATACAGCTCTTCAAAAGGCCTGTAGTGTTAGTTATTCTTCCCCATAGTCCCTCCTTTACTCTGCCCTCCCCTCCCCTTCCCCATGTAACACTGCTGCTCTAGTTTTCCCTTTACCCCTTTAAGTCACTGTATTCTAGTTCCCCTTCCTTAGAAAATCCTCTCCTCCCTCCTGGTCCGTTAGTAGCTACTTTACCTTTGTGGATATTCTAAATGGGACACACATACCTAAAGTTTAAAAGCTAACATTGACATATAAGAGAAAACAATGTTGTATGTATCTTCTCTGGGTCTGGGCTACCTCACTCTGGATGATTGTTTCTAGCTCCATCCATTTATGTACAAATATTTCATTTTTCTTAACAGCTGCTGAATAATAGTCCATCGTGTAAATGTGCCATATTTTCATTGTCCACTATAAGCTGATTGACATCTAGGCTGTCTCTAGTTTCTGACTATTCTGAATAAAGCAGCAACAACCATGCGTGAGCAAGTATCTCTAGTGAGATGTGGAGGCCTTTTGGTATATGCCCAAGAGTGGTGTAGTTGGATCTTGGGGTAGATCCATTTTTAGCATTTTGAGGAACCTCGAGGTGATATCCAAGTGACTCTACCAGTCTGCATCCTCACCAGCAATGACTTTGGTTTCTCTGTATCCTCACCAGCAATGACTATGGTTTCTCTGCATCCTCACCAGCAATGACTGTGGTTTCTCTGCATCCTCACCAGCAATGACTATGGTTTCTCTGCATCCTCACCAGCAATGACTATGGTTTCTCTGCATCCTCACCAGCAATGACTATGGTTTCTCTGCATCCTCACCACCAATGACTATGGTTTCTCTGCATCCTCACCAGCAATGACTATGGTTTCTCTGCATCCTCACCAGCAATGACTATGGTTTCTCTGCATCCTCACCGGCACGTGTTGTCATTTGTTTTATTGATCTTGGCCATTCTGACTGGGGTAAGATGAAATCTCAAAGTAGTTTTAATTTGTATTTCCCTAATGACTAGGGATGCTGAACACCTTTCAAAGTGTTCCTCAGCCATTTGTATCACATTTTTTCAGAACTCTCTATTTAGTTCTATACCCATTTTTAGTCAGGTTATTTGTTTTCTTGATGTTCAATGTTTTCTTCTTCTTCTTCTTCTTCTTCTTCTTCTTCTTCTTCTTCTTCTTCTTCTTCTTCTTCTTCTTCTTCTTCTTCTCCTTCTCCTTCTCCTTCTCCTTCTCCTTCTCCTTCTCCTTCTCCTTCTCCTTCTCCTTCTCCTTCTCCTTCTCCTTCTCCTTCTCCTTCTCCTTCTCCCTCTCCCCCTTCCCCTCCCCCTCTCCTCCTCCTCCTCCTCCTTCTCCTTCTTTTGTAGACACTAACCCTCGGTCAGCTGTGTAATTGTAGAGACTTTCCCCCCATCATGGCTGCTACTTTGTTCGAATGATGGTGTCCCTTGCTCTACAGAAACATTTTAGCTCCACAGAGCTCTATTTATTAATCGACCTTGGTTCCTGCACAATTGGGGTCCTTAAACTTGGTTCTTCTGTTGCAAAGTCTTTACCTTGAAATATGAACTGAGACCTGCACAAAGTTCAGGGGTTAAATGTGTTTTAATGGCATCAGACAAAGCACTATGGAAATTCTTTAAAGAATTAAAAGTTTGCTCTATTTCAAAAGTATATTTTAAAACCAATTATTTGAGCCAAACCGAACTAATTTTCTTTTTTGAGCACTACCTTCTGGGGTGTTAGACTTCCATATGGTTGGATTGTTAGAGGAACATATCTAAGAACCAAGGTGATAGGATTGGAGGCAGGAGTGGTGGGCCAGAAGCACTGTGTTGAACCACTCCCACGGATGTGGAGTCATCGGTACTTTACAGAATAATCAGACGAGATTCCTTAGGCCACAGAATTCCCCAAGTCTAGCAGGAATAGCCTACGAGTTGGATAATAGAATCAATATTCCATAAGATGTTGGCATACAGGAGCCTTAAGGCTTAAACAATAAAATGGAATACATTGGGTTTCATAGAATACTAGCATGTAGAGCTTGCAATATATGAGTGTGGAGAGGCCCGGCTTATCATTAAGCTATATACAAAGTGCATAATGGAA
Organism: Peromyscus californicus insignis; assembly: GCF_007827085.1. Lineage (NCBI taxonomy): Eukaryota > Metazoa > Chordata > Mammalia > Rodentia > Cricetidae > Peromyscus > Peromyscus californicus. The sequence continues at coordinate 27,823,483 of NW_026294491.1, read as the reverse complement.
TCAACAAATGCTGTTGGGCCAGTTTCTAACCGAGTCAAGGCCAAGAGGGGGAGGGGCGTTCTATTCTTTTGGATTCTGTCACGTGCTCTCTGAGGCTTCTTCCTTGGAGCCTGTCTGTGTTCAGCCAGTGGCTTGAGAGTTTATTTAAGCCACCAGCCTCTTGATTTAACATCGGCTTTCTCACTGCAAACCTCTGGCTAGTTCTGTATCCAGGGAAGCTGATCAGACTTTCAGATGTGTTTCTGAGAGGAGAGGCTCTTGGATTCCTGGCCACAGTTTCTGCTGGCTTTGCTCCTGGGCTAACAGCATCTCTGTGGCATGTGGGAGTCAGCCTGCCTTCAGGTCATCCAAGCTGTGCAGCTAGGCCACATGCAGCCCCAGGTGCTGGGAACTGAAGGGAAAGTGTGCAAGCTGATGAACTAGAGGTTATTGGCCTGTAAAAGAGACATTGTGTGGAGAAAGCTTCAGAAAACAAGGCAAAAACAAGAGGGAGTGTGGAAGTCTCAGAGATGTTCATTTTGGCTCAGGGTCAGCAGACCGTGTGTTAAAAGTGCGAGCCTGTGGGCATAGCTCAGACCTAGCACCCTGGATTCAGTCTCAGCTCTTGCCCTGGACAGCACCATCATTTCTGTAAACTCTCATCTGAGTGCCGGCCACCTGCTCTTGCTGATTCTCATGTATAAAGGTCTGTCCAGTGTCAGCCTTCTTCCAGTCATGCTCACGGCCTCACTGGGCCCCAGTAGGCTCCACTGCTGGCCATTCCTGTCACAACCCTCTCTCCATCATGCTTGCAAATGCACCTGGTTCCTGCTGCCCACTGTATCAACCGTAATTCCATTTTTGTTTCTCTAACTGTCTGGCCCGACACATATCCTCTAGGACGACCTGCTGTGTGGCCACTCAGTTTAATGGGGGTGATAATCACAGTGCCATGTGGCAGACACCTTAGCTGATGGTAGGAGCCATGGATTTGGAAGGCTCTACCCAGCACTGTCTGAGCTACACACGGTGTTATGTGGGAGTCCTAGCTTGAAATGGGCAGGTTATGCAGTGGAGGGAGAGAGGGGGGTCCGGGACATTGAACCACCTTAGACTCTCAGGCTTCTCTGAGGCCAGGAGATGACCACTGTGTTCTGACAATAATATCGCTCCCTTTTGACCTCTTCTCCAAAGTGTCTGAGATGAGGAACAGAAAGTCTGTGGCTTATCCTGAGATACAAGCTTTGAACAGCCTCTTGACAGAAGACAACACGTGGTACAGAAGCAAAATAAAAAAAACTACAGGACGAAAAAAAAATGAAGTAAAACCCGAGGGTGTGAAGAGCGAGCACAAACATCTGGAGAGGCAGACTAGGAGCTTGTTCAGACAAGAGCACACAACTGGCAACCACAGGAGATCTGTGCTCTGCTTTCCCAGGGGAAGGCAGCCATTTTTGCCATATTGTTCATAACAACCCCTCCTTTATTTAGCATAAAGAATTAAACCAATTATGCAACCTCAGAACAAAGCAAGCCCTACTCTGTGCCTTGAGGTCTTCCTCTGAGGTGGCAAAGTGATTGGGGTCTTCTTTTTGGGTGTTGGCAAGGTCATAGAATGTATCTCTCTGCTGGCTGCCAAAACATCAAACCACATGGCTCTCTCTCCTCAAATCTACTTCTCCCCTGGCCTTTGCGTCCTTCCTTCAGCTGGTCAGGCCACTGTTTAGAATATCCTCTGTTCCTCGTGTCACACCCGTAAGCAAACCCAGAAGCCACCCACCGCCCTTCCCTTCCCCATTACCTCACACCCCTGCCGCCATCTTTCCTGACTCAGCATCCTGACTGCTCTGCAAACAGGCTCGTTTGCTGCTACCTTGAGAACCTTGCATGTGGTTCTTCTTCCAGAAGCACATCCCCAGACCTCTGCCTGCTCACACTTTCCTCCTGCAAGCCTGCCTCCACCACCATCTCTTCTGCTTTGGCCTCAGCTGGTACACCCCTCCCTCCTCTATAGTGGTGAGGGGCTTGGGATAGCCAAGGCCACATGGTGACTTTTGGAGGTACTGTTGTCCATGGCACCCACCCACCGAGGGCCACTCACTTCTCCAGTGCACACTACATCCTCAACACACCCGGACAGTTCCCTTTCCTTGTTCATGTCCATCTGTCATGTTCTTTCCTCCACAACGACTGATTTCCTCATGGAGCTTATAACTGTATGAGGTCAGATCTGGATAGGTTATAATGAGTTGGCAATCTGGGCACCCGGTGGTAGAGAAGGAGTACTCTGAAGTGTACCTTGTGATCACCCACTGTGGAGCAAAACTGAGTGGCCCTTCTTGAGATGGTAAGCTTCACAAACAAGGGTTGCTTCTTCTGTTGTGGTCTCTGATGTGTCCCCAGCACACACAAGACTTGATGTCCACAGATGACCAGTGAGCAGAGCCTGCCACACACTCAGCTCCTTGTATACATTCCTTCTTCTGTCTTATGGTTGTGTGTTTTCTATGACTCAGGCTTTCAGAATACTCTTTGTCATCGTCTTAGCTAGTATTCTATTGCTGTGAAGAGACACCAGGACCACTGCAAGTCTTATAAAGGAAAACATTTAACTGGGGCTGGCTTAGAGGTTCAGAGGTTTAGTCTATTATCATGATGGGCACCATGGTGGCACACAGGCAGACATGGTGCAGGAGAAGGAGCATGGATCTATATCTGGATTGGCAGACAGTAGGAAGAGAGAGCAACATTGGGCTTGCCTTGAGCATTTGAAATCTCAAAGCCCACCCCCACAGAGACACAGTTCCTCTAACAAGGCCCCGCCTACTCCAACAAGGCCACACCTCCAATAGTGCCACTCCCGATGAGATTAAGGGGGGCCATTTTTATTCAAACCACCATAGCCATGCTCTGGGCAGTGTGGCAAAGTGGGGAGAGCACTGTGCTAAGAGGCTGAGACCTTTTCTGAGCCCCACACAAGCTATCATGAATTTTGTTATTCTGGGCAAGTTACTTAACTCTCTTGAGATTTTTTCTTTCCTCATTTGTCCAGTTGTAATGAAGTCTGATTTTGTTCCTATGTTGCAAGCTGCTGGGGTGGATAGATAAGATAATATGTCAAAATGTATTATATATGGCCCTGGAAGATGGAAAGTCAATTGATTTTTACCATGGCTGACACTCTTACACTGGTTATGAGGAGCCAATTATTCAGTGACCATCAGGACCTTCCTGTTCTTCCCATACAGCCTTCATTTCTTACACAGGCGTCTCAAGAAAAGAAAATGAGAATGCAACACAGCAATGTATTTCAGTGAACAGGTTTTGCACTTAAAATTCTGACACTGTGCTCACCCCAGTAGTAATAAATTTTTCTGCCTTGAGTAGTGCTCCTCAGACATGCACTAAGGGAAAACAATTAGAGAAAAACCCAATAAAAAAGAGATCATAAAGGAGAAGTATCATAAATCACTGGTGTGGCCTATTGCTGTCCTCGGGCTGAATTTGACAGCAAGGACCCCAGATTTTAGAATCTGACACTAGGATTCTGGCAATATAACCTCGTTCCTATGAATGGAATATTAAAAGGCTGTATATGCAATCATGTGGGCAAACAGGAGAGCAGAGAGAATCAGAGGATGGCCTCCCTCTTCATTCACAAAGTAGCCAGGAGCAGAGCCCGGAGGAACACTCCGCCCCCCCCCCCCCCCATGGCATTGAGTGATCTTTCCTGATAGTTGGCAAAAAAAACTTTAGCTAAAAATCTGCAACATCAAAGAATGAGTGGCCTTTCCTGGGCACCCAACTGAGACAATGAACTCTGTTCCAGAGTGAGGCTCAGAGCCCTTTGGAGATACGGAGATACTGCTATCAAGTGAATAGAAATGCCATTTACCTAGCAATATATTTCTCATAATCTTTTTGTTTCCTTGTTGGCTTTTTCAGAAAGTCACCAGTCTACCCCAAGTCATCAGTTCCTGTGCTTATGCATTCAGCAATTATTTATTGGATCCTAGCTTGATCTGGGCAGTATTTGAAGTCTGAAGAATATTGTGAAAAGTAGCCCAGTACCTTGTCCATGTACAGCTCACGGTGTAGAGATGCTCATCTGACAGATAAGTGAATCAATACTGTAATTTCAAAATGTAATAAGACTCCTCCAGGAAAAGGTTATGGTGGCATGTAGCTTATTCTCATCCCAAAGGAGGGCAGTTAGAAGGGCCAATCAAAAAAGGTAATGCATCTGCAAAGAGGAGCCAGCCTGTGATATCCTGGAAAGGGTGTGCTTGGAAAGTGAGGTAGAGCCTGAAACAGAAGGGTTTAGCAGAAGTTGGGCAAAGAGACAGAGGGCTAAAGGGTGTCTGATCAGGTCATGCAGAGCACTGAAGGCCTCTATGGAGTGAACTTGGATGCTGTTTAGGAGGAATGGGCAGTTTCTAAACTGTTTTAAGCAGAGGAATGAGATGTTCCAGTTTTCCTTCTGGAAAAATCTCTGACTGCAGAGAGGATGGGTCACTGAAGGAGGAGAAGGAAGTAGGTTCACATGTCATTGTCATACTATAAAAATGAGGATTTGGCATTTGAACCTTGTGCCAGAGATATGGCTAGTGAGAGAAAATCATGGGTTTGTGATGTATTTTGAGATAGAAAAATGAGTATTGCTGATGGAAGTTTAAAAACAAAATGGAAAGGAAAAAAAATCAAGAATGTCTCCTGGAGTTTTGGCTGAAGCAACTAGATACAGAGTCATGGAGAACTGGAGGGAGACCGGTTGGGAGCATACATATGCAGTGAGCAGTTCTGTCTTGGATGTGCAAGGTTCAAGTGTCTAGCAGACCTTTGAGTGGAGATACTGGGTTGGCAGTTGGACAAGAGTTCCAAGTTTGGAGAAGAAGTCAGAATAAGAAATGAAGATTTGGTATTTGATTGTGAGAGCAGTAAACCAGACCCAGACAGACAAACTCTTTTTGTTCTCTCTTAGATGTGGATCCTAGTTTTCAATCTTTGAGTCTGTGTTTTTAGCTTGGAAGCCAGGAAACTAAAAAGGGGTCATGACAGATGGGGGAAGAACTTTAGAATACAGGTTAGACATGAAGTGGAAAAAAGGAAAAATGGAGGGGTTTATAGGTGGGGGAGAGGATGAGAGGATATTGATGAGGTAGGGACAGGCTGAAGTATAACTGATACTAAGGATGTCTGAAAAAGACATGCTAAAGTCTATTATTTTGTAAGCATATATAGACATATTAAAAAGAATTTAATTGGAGTTACCCTATAAGAGGGGCTAATGCTTCTCCATGATGCACTAAGATAACAAAGAGAAAGTCCAGTTCTAGGTGTGGGATACCCTCCTTTTGATTTATTGGTCAGGGAGATTTCAAAGGTCCCCAACAATACAGACTAATGTCATTGGTCTTAATTGCCCACCAGAACCTCACAGTAAGACCCTGTTGCTGAGGTCACCACACGTATTGGACATGGAGAAATCAGGCTGTTACTGATATGGAATCTTCCTCCCTGTTCAGCAGTTTTTATAACACCAGAAAGTGCTATGTTGGGGGAGGGGGAAAAAAAGAAAAAGAAACAGACTTACACAGTTGTGAACCCTGCAAGCTATAATAATGACTGACCTGGTAAGATACTATTAATATAATAGTGATAGGAATGTTAAGTGGGTAACCAATTGGCTCCTAATTAGATTTAAGGGCTGCTCCACAGGAGAGAATTGGTGCCTGGTACTAGAAAGATGACCCAGAAACTGTGGCTAGGGAGGTCATAGGCCCTAAGAGAGGACCTATGACTATTATCACACTAAAGGGATGCACATCAAACTGCCTTCTACTGACCCTTATCCTCCCAGCTTAGGGCAGCTCTCACGTCTCATCATAGAGGCTTCCTTTTGCAGTGGATAATGGTTAGCACAGAGACTCACAGCTACTCACGGTGCAGAGAGTAAGCGGCGCTGCAGTCATCAGCCATAAATGGGACATCTAGATCACATTCTCTTTCTCCAAAAGTTCAGTGAGCATCAAGGAAGAGGAAAGTGGAAAGACTGAGATTGAGGGAGTCTGCTGCAGACTGCCTTCAACTGCCTTCTGGATACGACAGGGGACACTGGACTCATGACCTCAAGCTGTGGTTGCTCAAACAAGACCTGCCCATGATCAAGCCCCTCAGCTTTCCAGAGTGGATGGCATAGGGGATCCCAAGAGCCTCGCCCTAACTGAGGGACCATTGGTAGTTGATGGCTTCTAGAGGATGGAGAGTCATTTTTCTTCAGGCATGCGGCCCCTGGTAGGTCACCCATGCTTCAGTGGATAAGAGGGCAGCCCATAAGGAGTGAGTGACATGTATGGTCCTCAGATATGCTGCAGGATGAGCAGAGTTAGTGGTTCAAGTCTAGGGTGCCTACCTGGAGCAGGGGTACTAGGGGACAAAGGCAGGGCATGTGGGACTGAGGTAGGCTACAAGGACCAGCTGTGTTTAAGTCTTTGATCAACGTTGAGCTGAATTAATTGATTTATCTTTATAAGACAAAGGCCAAGTTGCTCCTTTCCTATCTGGATATCCAGGTTTTTCTACCACTGCTTCTATATCATGTACCCTTGGTGTCCTTGTCAAAAGCAGGCAGCTCTGTATTTGTGGGTTTATTGCTGATCTTTCTGTTACATTGGTCCGTGTGTCTCCTTTGGTGCCAGCTCCATGCTATTTCCATCCCTCAGCTCTGGAGTATAATTAGAAGCCAGGAAATGTAGTGCCTCCAACTTCATTTTTTCCCCCTCAAAATTGCCTGAGCTATGCAGATCTTTTTGTAGTTACATGTGAATTTTAGGATTCATTTTTCTACTTCTGTGAAAAAAAAAGTTGGAAATTGGATAGGATTCTATTGAATCTGCATATTATTAATTCTTCTAACCTGTACACAAGTATGTTTCAGTTTGCTCTGTGGTTTTTAACTGTTGTTTGTTTTCAAGTTTGTTTCTTGAGACACGATCTTGATATGTAGTCCGGGTGGTCTGGAACTCATGAGAGATCCACTTGCCTCCAAGCACCATGAGTTAGGTCGCCTTGCTCTGCCCCGCACACTTCCCACCTTAGTACATGCCCCAAAGCAATGGATCTAGCTGAATATTCACTGGAATCTGTGAAACTGTGGGCCAAAACAAAAACAAATAAACAAAAATGTCACAAAAAAACCTTCTTCCTCCACATTTGTTTATCTCAAGTATTTTGCCACAGTGACAGAAAGCTAGTCCTTATGATTTCTAGATGCCGCTCAGCAAAAGTTGGCTGATGGTGATATTGCTGTCTACTGTGTGTCAAAAATCTTCCTGGGGAGATGCAATATGCATATCTACTCACCCCAGATATGGAAGTCACCACAGACCAAAGGACAGGCAACACTGAAGTCCAATTTGTTGAACCAGTGAGTTTTATTGGGGTTACTTACAGGAATATGGATGAGGGATTGCTTACAGGTGCAGAAATGACTCAAAGATGGATATATCACTGTACTGACTGGTTATGTGTGTCAACTTGACACACACTAGAGTCATTAGAGAGGAAGGAGCCTCAGTTGAGGAAATGCCTCCAGGAGATTCAGCTGTAAGGAATTTTTTCAATTAGTGATGAGTGGGGGAGGGCCCAGCCCATGGTGGGTGGTGCCATGTCTGGACTGGTGGTCCTGGAGTCTATAAGAAAGTAGGCTGAGCATACCATGTGAAGCAAGACAATAAGGAGTACCCCTCCATGGCCTCTGCATTAGCTCCGGCTTCCAGGTTCCAGCCCTGCTTGAGTTCTTGTTCTGACTTCCTCCAGTGATGGACTATGATCTGGGAGTGTAAGGCAAATAAACCCTTTCCTCCCCAGCTTGTTTTGCAGTCATGGTGTTTTATCACAGCAGTAGAAACTCTAAGTAGGACCATCACCAAGGCCCACCCCAGCATGGGTGACTGCTCCCAAATCCGGGAACCTGGAGCATACTGCATAGAAAATAGTGTCAGCAGGTTAGAGAGTATTTTTTTTTCAAATAACTCTGGTCTAAACTTCTTCCAGGCGGCTCTGTTGGTTTCTACTTCTTCCAGGCAGCTGGTAGACTTAGAGTTGTCTTTGTAGCTTGTCTTGTCTTAGTCTTCTTTGCTGCTCAGGGTCCTTTAGTCTGAGAGGGACTCTCAGTGTTTTTTGTTTACTCTGGTAGGGAGAGGCCAAGTGAATCTGTCCAGTTTCAGGGACTTCCTGAAGCTGTTCTTAGTTGTTTGTCTTCCTGTTTAAGGAGCTTCTTGTAGGATGGGATGTTTCAATCTCAGAGGAAACTGTTACACAATACTGTCCTTTCAGGATTCTTAAAAAGACTATGCTCTCTTGTCCTTGCCTCCCCAGTGGATCAGGCAGAACATGCTAGAAAGAGTCAAAAGGAGAATGAGGGGGCTCAGATACAGTTCAATGGTATAGTGTTTGCCTAGCATGGATGAGGCCCTGGGAGGAAACATCATTACCAAGAATACTGGTACATACTTATAATCCTTGTACTTGGGTGACTGAGTCAGGAGGATCATGAGTTTGAGGCTAGCATGGATACACAGAGAGACCCTATCACAAAAAACAAACAACCAAACAACCAAAGAAAAGCAGGCAAAAAATATTAGAATAAGGCTTGCAAGACGGTCTGAAGCAACACAAAAGAGTGTCCCTAATCTTCATCACTGGGCTGTGCAGCTGGAAATTTCTCCAGTCCTGCCGGGGGGCCCGCAGCCACTCAGACCCAAGTAAACACACAGAGACTTATATTGCTTACAAACTGTATGTCCGTGGCAGGCTTCTTGCTATCTAGTTCTTATATCTTAAATTAACCCATTTCCATTAATCTATAAATTGTTATGTGGCTTGTGGCTTACCAATACTTTACATCTTGCTTCTCATGGCAGCGGTATCTGGCAGCATCTCCTGACTCAACCTTCCACTTCCCAGCATTCTCCTCTCTCCTTATCCCACCTACACTATACTTCCTGCCTGGCTACTGGCCATTCAGCGTTTTATTTATCAATCAATCAGAGCAACACCTTTACGGCATACAGAAAGACATTCCCAGCAGGGCTGCAGGTACACAGTCCACTGCTTGTCATCCAGACAGTGTGAGGCAGATGGACTCTCCTCAGGCCTTGCTTTCTACCTCCAGAAGCACAACATGGAACAGTGGAGGTACAGGGAGACTGGTAAGGAGAAGAGGAGCCATGAGGAAGAAGAGAGCTACAGGTCTTCGTGAGTGACAGTCCAGCTTTCTAAAAGCATGTGCAGTGCAATGTCTGTGTCAATGAACTTCAGGCACTGGGGAAAAGGTCAGCTGGCCAAGGGCTTGCTAGACAATGCTTTCCCACCTTTGGCTAGCCAGGTAATACTCCTTGACTAATAAGAGAATCCTTGAAGCTGAGGCAAGAAAGTGCCCTAATTTTTTTTGTTTGTTTCTGTACTCTTTTTTAAATTAATTTTTCTCATTTATTTACATACCGACCACAGTTTCTCCTCCTTTCTTCCCATTCCCTCCCCCTCCCTCCTATCTATCCCCTACACCCACTCCTCCTCCATTCAGAAAGGGGCAGGCCTCCCATGGGAGTCAACACACCATGTCATATCACGTTGAGGCAGGACCAAACTCCTCCCCCTGCATCAAGGCTGAGTGAGGTATCACTGCACAGGGAATAGGGACAGGAACTGGCTCCACAAACAGACCAAGCTACACAACTGTCATCCACATGCAGAGGGCCTAGTTTGGTCCCATGCAGGCTCCCTACCTGTCGGTCCAGAGTCCACGAGCTCCCATTAGCTCAGGTCAGCTGTCTTTGTGGGTTTCCCTGTCATGATCTTGACCCCCCCTCATTTGTACAATCCTTCCTCCCTCTCATCAACTGGACTCCCAGAGCTTGGCCCTGTGTTTGAAATGTCCTGAATTTTAATAAGGGAATAAAGGTGGATTCATAGAATTTCTAGATATTTGTCATAAAATAGTTTTGTCCCTGTCCTTAAAATGGTGGCAGCAGTTTCCAAGGCTGAGTTAGTCATTAGGGAGTATCTTAGTTAGGGTGTCAACTGCTGTGAAGAGACACCATGACCACAGCAACTTTTATAAAGGAAAACATTTAATTGAGGCTAGCTTACACTTTCAGAGGGTTAGTCCATTATCATCATGTCAGGAAACATGGTGGCATGCAGACAGGCATGGTACTGGAGAAAAAGCTGAGAGTTCTACATCTTGATCTACAGACAACAGGAAGTAAATGGTCTACCACACTGGGCATAGCTTGAGCACATATGAGACCTCAAAGCCCACCCCCACAGTGACACACTTCCTCCAAGGAGGCCACACCTCCCAATGGTGCCACTCTCTGTAGGCCAATCATTCAAACACATGAGTCCATGGGGGCCATACCTATTCAGATCACCATAAGGAGTAAGTGAGATGCGGCAGATACAAGTGAGAGCATTGGAGAACTGGGAAGTCGGAAGCAGTGAGACCCGGGTGAGCTAGGTGACCATGTTTCTGGCTTAGGGGTAAAGGAGCTGGGTCTGTTCTACTTCAGAATCTGCACTGTTGTTATGCTTCACCATTCCGTGGAGTAAGTTGTGTACATGAACAGGTAGTCAGATTTATAAATCATGGCAAAATAGACATAACATAAAATTCACCATCCCAACCTTTTTTACATGCACACCTCAGTAGGGTTAAGTGGGGCATTAGGGTCTTTCCATTGTTGCACAACCATCCCTACTGTTCATCTTCCACAATTAAACCTGTATCTATTAAACAAATAATGTCCCATTTCTCCTACCTCCCTCTTGGGAACCACCACTCCCCTTCCTGTCTATGTGGTTTTGACTGTATAAGGAACATCATAGAGGTAAGATATCACGCAGTATTTGTCTCTTATTTCACTGGCACACTGTCCTCAAGGCTCGCCTGTGTTGTAGCCTGTGTCGGAATTTCCTTCCCTTTAAAAAGTCAGATAAGTCGTCCACCCCATTGAAATACCAATTTTTGTTCATCCACACAGTCACTGATGGACACTTGTGTCATTTCTACCTGGGCCGCTGTAAACTGCACCACTGTGATCATTGGTATGCAGTTATCTACAGATAGCTGTTCATGTCTGTGTGGTGTGATTTTATTTAATTAAAATTGGTGAATTACTAAAAATGTAAATAATGTACAGTTTTGAGCCATCCAAATTGGCAATTCAGAAAAATAGGTCCTCTGGAAGCTGAAGAGTCATTAGAAATGCTCCTCCTCTGTGATGTTCCCTCAACCTTAGGTAGAGAGGTTGTGGTGTAGGTGTATAATTTGGGCTGGTCACCCCATGGTCATATTATCTACATTTTGACCAGCTGCGGGTTTCTATGGTAGTGTCCTTCTGCTGTGAAAAGAGCTTCTATGAGCAGTGAGAACTGCACTTATCTGTGGGTATAAAGGTCCATGTTTAGATTGCACTTGGACATTATACTAGTTTTGGACAGTAGATGTAGTAGGGTCTCCTCAAGGGTTCATGACATCACTAGCCATATGTACTTGACTATGTTCACAGTACAAGACATGAATTTCCTCCAAATGACTGGGCCTTAAGTCCATTTAGGTAGCTTTACTTACCCCTAAGATATAAATGTGACCATTACTACCTTGGGGTTATCTTGCCAGGATGGTCATTGTTGTGGATCATAAGCTTTATCGTGACGTAGGACTTTTCTCCCTTGGCAGCTTACATAGCATCTTCTGTGAGAGAAAGTCTTCAGGGGAGAGACTTCCAGGTCAGTTCCAGCTCAATTCTTCCATGTCCCATGTCCACTATGTGTGGAATCTTCAGCAATAGAGTCTTACCTTCAAGTTCTGGGAGGCCACCAAGGACAATGGAAATAACCTATATTGTTTTAGGAGTTAATTGAACTTTCCTTACCAACAACTCTAGGGAAGGTGTCCCATGCCTGGTGCTGGGTTTTTGTTAGGTGATCTGTGTTTTTTTTTTTTTTTTTTGAGGGGTGATGGGGAGTATTATTACCCAAAATGTCATAACTTTGGGTCTTCACTACAACTATAATGTCTTTGAAATCATATGTGTGAGTACATATATATTACATATGTTTTAAGTAAACATAAAATAATATGTTTCCCCGTGGCTTTTTCAAACATCCTTAGTGTTATTTATCCCTCCCCCATTCTTCTTCAAGTCTTGCTGCATAGCAACATGCTACTGTCAAAGGGAAATTAAGCCCATTGTTCTTTCCTACCACTGACAGTTTCTAGAACAATGGGAAGCAGGGACCTCATGCTTGTTAATCATCAGGAGCCAAATGCTGTGCAGAGCCTGTTTATAGTCTTTTTTTATATATCTGATCTCACTTAATTCTCCAAATAGCCTTAGGAGGTAAGATGTCTCATTCCATTTTATAGATAAGGCCCAGATTGGACACCTGCCAGAGGGCTCATGGAGGAAATGACAAATCCCTGATGCCAACTGAACTGGGCTGAGCAGACGCCAGGCCTAGGCATCTCAGACTTTTGAGTGAGATGTCTGTGACTTTGTTTTAGCGCCAATTTTGCCTCTGCGGGTCTGGCCTGAGGCTTCTACGATGCTTCTACTGATTGCTATTGGTCAGGAGAGCGTTGTGAGCCACAAGCTCCTGTCACTCTTACTGTCGTTTCTGGGATGGGATAATGTCATTGTCCCAAAAGTAGGTCCTTAGTGTGACTTCAAATGGCGCACCCCAGCCTGTGTGACCTCATATCACCTGTACCTGCAAACATGAGTTCTCCAGGGAAGGCTGGTCTTTGTCCCTACAAATTGGCTCTTCATAAATGGTGGTGTTGGGCTCCTCCTGCCCAGAGCATGGTGACTTCCAGCAGGTAAAGGATAAATTAGCATTTGCTTGGTTGAACGGTTTTTATGAAGTCTTTTGAAAGCACCCGAATATTTAGTGAGCATGTTGGGACAAACAACTCCCCATAGACAAGGCAGCGAAGCAAAAACATGAGTTGTCCCTGGGCCAGAAAAAGCCCTCTGTTCTCTTCGGAGCCCTCGGAGAGGCTTAGAGGACTCTGGTCAGGAGCATAGTATCGGGAAGTGGCATCTGGACATGACAGCCAAACAGCACTCAGGTGTCATCCTCAGGAGCTGCTGTCAATGGGTCTGGCCGCTTTAGACATAGATATTATGATGTGCATACCCCATCTTTTCTTTATATTGCTTTACAGAAAGTTGCCACACAGAAAGGTCTTTAAGGATAGCTTGGGCCCCCCCTCTTTCCCTCTCACAGGAAACGCAGAGAGGTGAGATTTCTTATCTAACGATAAAGAAAGTTATTGGCAACACTGGCCAGATATGGGCTGTGTCTCCTAATTCATTCTTAGGCACAACGATAAGAGGCAGGAGAATTGTAGTAAGGTCATTTTGGGTTCAATACCTAGTACTAACACTTATTGTATTACCTAACACAAGTTCCTGAGCCATCATGGGCCTTACCTAAGTGCAGGGTACCTTCAGTTAGAAACGGCTGCTGGATCCACTGGAGCTGGAGTCGTAGAGAGTTATAAGCCACACTGCCTGGGTGATAGGAACTGAACTTGGGTCTCTGGAAGAGCAGTAAGCACCCTTAACTGCTGAGTCATTTTTCCAGGCCCAGTTATTTATTTATCAAATGAGGATGACAACATTTAGTCTAGGGGACAGTGGGTGGGATCTCTGAGCTGCTGTTGGGAACTCGGAAGGGTGTGGTCAGGAAGACATACCAGTAGGGTAGGAGGAAGACAATTACCTTGATGATGAGTGTGGGGCATTATTTCCTGAACCAGCATAAAAGTTCAAGCATGGGTTTGACAGGCCCACCTGGTGCCACTCAGACCAGGCAGGTGAAAGGCACCCACAGGTCAGCCTGGGTCCTCACAGTCAGGGCTGGCTGAAGGCATCCACAGGCCTGCCAAGAGCCACCAGGTAGGAACCATTATGATGAGCAAATATGTGGTGGAGAAATGGGAGAGAAAGAGAAGCAGAATGGTTCACGTGTCGTGGAAAGACTGAAGAAGCAAAGGCCGTGAGGAACAGGCTGATGTGGGTGACCTGTTTGCCACCCGAGGCCAGGGTGACATCTGGGCCCGGGCTGCTGCCGAGAGCCATGTCTGGGTCCATGGTCCTAACACAGCTGGGGTCTGCGTTGACATCCATGACCCATGTTGCCACCAAAGGCCACAAGGATACCTGGGGTCTAGGCCACCACCTAACTCCATGTTGGTGTCTGAGAACCATGCTGCTATAAGGGCCATACAGATCTGAATGCCTTGCACTGCCGCAACATGCCAGTTATGTCCTGTCCTAGGCTGCAGCTGAGGGCCATGTCTGGGTCCATGGCCCTACAACAGCCAGGGTCTGTGTTGGTGTCTCTGGCTCCTAATACCATTGAAGGTCATGCCAAGGATCTGGCCACCACCTGGGGCCATGCTGGTGTCTGAGGGCTATGCTACCATTGAGGCCATGGTGACATCCAGGTCCGACCTTTTGCCAAGGGCCATGTCTGAGTATGCAGCTGGCATCTGTGTTGATGTCCTTGGCCTGTGTTACCACAGGGGGCCATATGAACCATGAGTGATCAAATCCAAGAGCCGTGCTGAGCACCACCCTAGCCCTAGAATAGCTGGCCCTGCCCCTCACTGGACACAGCAGCAGGAGAGCTGGCCCACCCCTCATGGAAGAGCTGACCCCCATCCCTAGGTGGCCCCACTCCTCACCACAGATGTAGGAGAGCTAGCTCAGCCCCTCACCTGAGGGAGGCGACCCCAGCAGCCCAGACTGACCAGCTCAGCTACCATCCAGGCCCACATCCTGGGCCTTGGGTTGGCCCACCCTAACACCTACCCCATCTATGACCTGCTAGAGTGCATGAAGGGACTAGTCCTGTGGAATGACAGCTGAAGGATCTTTATGACTTGGGGCAACAGCAAGCTATCTGAGAGGAGTTTGGGTGAGGATCCAGTGATGATGGTGTGCCAGAAGGCCTCGAACCAGACCAATGACTCATTGCAATGAACATTTGCAGGTTCATTTGCTGATTGGACAAAAGGGTGTACTGAGTGACGCATCACAGCTCCCAATGGCACTAGGACCAATGAAGAGTTGTTGGAGAGGCAGGAAAGATGGAGGAGCGAGGTGGGGTTTTTTGTTTGTTTGTTTTATTTTTAATTATTTTGGGGCAGTTTCTTTGGGGGGACATTGTAGGGTAAGGGGCAGATATGAAGGGACTGGAGGTGAGTGGGATTGGGGGTGCATGATGTGAAATTCCCAAAGAAAGAAGACAAGAGTATAAATTCTGTCCTTCCACATTGTGTAGACAGACTAGAGTGAGTTAGCTAACTATTAAAATCCATTTTCAGTGTGGGTTGGGGAAGAGATTACAATTGTTCTTGTCTGTAGAGTTGTTGAGGATAGTGGAATAATGCACATTAAACAATTAATTACACATCACAATTAGTATACAATAAACATTAGCTAGTATTACCTTCATTATTATCAGCACATCATTAATTGTATTATTATCAAAAGCATTGAAGAGGAGAGAAGATTCTAGAAGGGTAGGGGACTTTTGTCTCTTATCTAGATTTAAGACATCCAACAAAGCCTTGAGGAGAACAAAGAAAGTTGATTTTTCAGATTGTATTGGCTGGGCATTGCGGGGGAGAAAGTCAATTGTCCTCTGATCAGAAGGCAAATCTGGCCCATAGTGTACCTCAGTTATTCATTTCTCCAAGGGGAGCAATATGGGATGGGACCAGGGACTAAGAGGATGGAGGGAAAAGTCTTTCCCAGGGAACCCAGAGGCATGAGGAACAAATAACCTCCTCCATAACAAATGGATCAAGGCTCGAGACTTAAAACTCCTTTATTTAGACTACGACAATGCAATTTGAAAACAATGTGAAAACTACCATAAAGAGTTGAATTTAAGTAATAGACAGGACAAGGGTATAGACAAAGTGATTGAAAAGATGCCTTGAGATTACATCCTGGGAGAGAAAGAATTAAAAGACTAACTTCAGGTCAGACATAGGCAGCCCAAGACACTAAAATAGGAGATAAAGGTAGATGATAAAACATCCACGAATAAATTGTTTAGTGTGGAATTCTAGAGATAACACAGTCGTCAGCAGAATAATAAATACCGTTCAAATGAAAGTACCCTGCATGGGTGGATAGTGCTGCTACTAGGAACCATGAGTTATTAAATGAAAATTCCAGATGTGTTGTGAGATATTTGTACATGGTGTGAAGGTGTATTGCTGTGATAGGTGTAATAAAAAGCTGAACAGCCAATAGCTGGGCGGGAGGTATAGGTGGAACTTCCTGGTAGAGAGAAGAAATAGGAGGAGGAATCTAGGGTTCGAGAGACACCAGGAGACATGGAAGAGGCAGGATGGGCAGTATGTGACAGAACGAAGATGAATAGAAATGGGTTAATTTAAGTTATAAGAACTAGTTAGGAACGAAGCTAAGCTAAGGCCGGGCTTTCACAATTAATAACAAGCCTCTGTGTAGTTTATTTGTGA
Organism: Peromyscus californicus insignis; assembly: GCF_007827085.1. Classification (NCBI taxonomy): domain Eukaryota; kingdom Metazoa; phylum Chordata; class Mammalia; order Rodentia; family Cricetidae; genus Peromyscus; species Peromyscus californicus. Next base: position 27,806,931 of record NW_026294491.1, on the reverse strand, counting down.
GCTGGTGGCCCAAAGGGAAGTCCAACTACACAGATGTGGGATATCTCGATGTGAGTCATTGGTAAAGGAGGCTTTAGATTCCCCCCACAAAGAGCATAGACTACTGTCATTGCTCTTGGTTATGTATGTCCCAGTGAACGACCCATTTGTGTATGAACAGCACTAGTTGGATTCAGTGTGTGTAGGGGGGAAAAAGGCAGGAAGGAAGGAAGGAAGGAAGGAAGGAAGGAAGGAAGGAAGGAAGGAAGGAAGGAAGGAAGGAAGGGACGGGACATAAAGTTAGAAGGGAGATGTGCTAGGGGGTCTTGTGGGGAGTTGGAGGGAGGGATGGGGATAGATATGATCCATATATATTATACACATGTATGGAATTTTCAAAGAATAAAACAATAGAAAAAGGTATATTTAAATGGTAGGAGGTTATTATAATCAAGGCCAGAAGAAGTAAATTCAAAAGGAGTGGAAAGTGGTAGCTGAGTCAGTGACGTCCCCTGGAGGGAAGGGGGTCTTTGTATGAGCATAAAGGACTTCTCACCAGGTGTGGGGAGTGGACCCAGGTTATGTCAGGACAGGAAGGGACAGGAAGAGCAGGTGAAGAGCAGTTGGTTTAGCCTGGATAAGGCCAAAGAAGGCCGTGAAGGCATCTTTACCTCAGGAGAGCTGGGTGGGGTCAGGGTGAGAAGAGAACACAGAAGACCGGGAACTGCCGTGGGATGCCTTTCTGTGTGCTGTGAATATGTTGCTCTGACTGGTTGATAAATAAAGCCATTTGGCCTATGGCAGGTCAGGTTGTAGCTAGGCGGGAAATTGAAGGAGAGACAGGAAGGAGAAAGGCAGAAGGAAAGAGAGACTCCATCACTGCCAGGAGAAGCAAGATGTGAAAATGTCGGCAAGCCACAGCCATGTGGCAACTTACAGATTAGTAGAAATGGGTTAAGTTGTAAGAGCTAGCTGGCAGGAAGCCTGCCATAGGCCATACAATTGATAATTAATATATAATGATTATTTCATGAGGGGTTGCAGGATCTCGGTGCTGGGCAGGACGGGAGAAATCCTCTGGCTACAGGGAACGATGCTCCAGGCAGAAGTGGCTGTGTTTTCTCTGGGAATTGCAGAGGACAGGGTACATACATATTCCTCTGTATAAAATCCCTAGAGATATATCCCTGGGCTCAACCTGTTAATTTTTCTTAGCATAGCCAGCAAACAAACTTGCACCTGGGTGAGAACAACACTGGTTTTGTTTTGTCTTTTTTACTTTACTGATGATAACTGGTTACCCATGGGTAGTTTTAAAGGAGGAGCCATTCTAAACATTGTTCTCCTGGATCTCTCGCAGATTAAATTAGTTGTCTCAATCCACCAGACTAATCAGATCAAATCCTTATAGATCACAATGGCAAATATCTGTATTAGCATTGTGCCTCATGGCAGCATGCCCTTCTTTTGTGCATTGTTTGTGGTTTGAGATTTTTCTAGCGGGTGGCAATGGTTGGACTTAGAGGACCTAGGAAGACATGCAGTGAGAATTAGAAGGGCAATCAGATTACCTCCATGGCCAAGTGTACCTGCACAGGGATGCAGCCAGAGCACCCTCAGCAAGCACGGTCAGTGTGGAAGCATGTCCTGCTACATGCATGACCTCTGTCTGTGGGGTTCCGACGTCCAAGAGAAGCTGCGTCTGCCATTTCCCCCACTGTGAGTGTCTCAACTTGAGAGATAGAAAATAGCCGATAAGAGAATTGACAGCTGCTTGCGGGGAGTCTGAGAGGTGCCACAGATGGCCAGGAGGAATCACGGAGAAGTGATAGATGAGGGTTCTCTTAGGTGTGCATTCTTCCTGAAACGTTTCTATGGATAATGTCATTATAAAGTCCTGTGCCAATCAACAAAGGGCTTATGTTCTAAGAAATGTGTCACTAGGCAAGTTCATTGTCAAGAGGGCATCTAGGTGTGCTTATACAAACCTGAAGGTCGAGGCCCTTCTTTCTGCGTGGACTTCCCATGACATCAAGACTTTCAATGACCACGTGACATGTGAGACTGAGTTGACGACATAGTGCAGGCTATTCTGCACTAAGCTTTTCATTTGTAAATAAAAGTACACTTTAGAATGTTGATTTAAACATAGTACAGTCAATCCATCAACCAGTCACATTTGTTATCGCTCCAGAGTATGAGGAACAGAACACAGTTGTGTGTGCTGCACTTTGGTAGAGTGGGCAGTGGGGTAGGTTTGTTTATGCCAGCATTGCAGCAGACTAAAGAGTAATGTGCTACAATGTTACCATGGCTACAAAGTCACCAGGCAACAGAAAAATTTCAGCTTCATCCGGATCTCACATGACTACCATCATACAATAAAACATTGTTAAATGGTCCATGACTATATTTGTCTTGGTATACATGGAGTGTGGAAGTTTAGGGTTGATGTGTAAAAGTATAATTGTGGGACTGAAGTACTTACTCACATATGTGTGTACCCTTGTACACACACATACGTATTTACACACACATGCATAGACACACACACACATCATCTAATCATGGATTTTTCTGAATATTAAGGACAAAAAGGCTTTGAAATGCCACCAACAAGGAAAAAAAAACAAAAATCAGAATCAAATCCTATCACAACAGCAACAATTAAAAATGATTCCTACAGTTGGGCGGTGGTGGCACATACCTTTAATCCCAGCACTCGGGAGGCAGAGCCAGGCGGATCTCTGTGAGTTTGAGGCCAGCCTGGTCTACAGAGCGAGATCCAGGACAGGCACCAAAACTACACAGAGAAACCCTGTCTCAGGAAAAAAAAAAAAAGATTCCTATAAATGGGTGGGACTTTTCACACCTAATGTTCAACAGTAGATGAGGAAATAAGATTTTGGGACTTCTCAAGGAAAAGCACTGTTTTATGTCTCAGGGGGTCTGACTGGCATGGCATATTTTAGCAGCAGCCACATTCTAATCCCGGGTCTGTCAGATCTAGTTTTCTAATTATTATTTTTTGGTGATGATTTGTTTGATTTTGTTTGTTTTGCTTTGAGTGCTCTGTCTGCATGTATGCCTGCATGTCAGAAAAGGCACCAGATCCCATTACAGATGGTTGTAAGCCACCATGTGGTTGCTGGGAATTGAGCTCAGGACCTCTGGAAGGGCAGCCAATGATCTTAACCGCTGAGCCCTTTCTCCAGCCCTGGGCTTTATTTTTGTTTGTCTGGATTTTTGAAGTTGTTTTATTTAGCGAATTGCCCCATGATTCACATATATAGTTAAACACAAAGACAGGCAACCTGGGTGGGAGCTGTGTGTGGCCTGTGGCTGCTGGGATCCCTTCCCACACACTGCTCCAGGTCCTGGGGGTGCTACTCTGTGTTTGGAGGGGTCCTGGTTTGTCTGAAGGTTCATCTCAGTCTTGGCTCCTCTCACAGTCTCGGGCTTTTCCTCTGTGCCACAGAGAGTCTCTCTCCACATCAGCCTGTCCCCACAGGGCTGTTGTTTTGTGGTAGCGGGGACAGCGTGCTCTGATTTCATGGAGGCCATCTTCACAGGAACCGTGCCCCTGTGGCATGGGAATGGTTTTGTGCCACCATGGACGAGGACTTTTGGTTCTTATGACCTGGCTATGGTGGGATTTTCACCAGGACTCCGTGTGCAACCAACCAAGCGTGTTGCTCTGGCTTGAGGAGTCAAAGCTCTTTCTCTGGGGGACAGGGCCTGGGTGGGGCAAAGATTGAGGCCTGTTTAATGTCTTTCCCTCGGTGACTGCAGCGCAGGGACCCATTCCTCGGGGGGTGTTGCCACTACTGTGTAAACATAAGGGGTTGGAAGTGCCTTCAGGTAGACAGACTGCCTGGGACCTGCAGACTCGGGGCAGCCCGAGTTCATCTTCAGGCCACACCAGCAGCTGGCAGCACCAGCTCTAGGTAACCGGAGCTCCAGCCGTCTCCTCTTGGTGGGACCTGCCCTTCCTAAGACAGTGGTTTATAAGACTGTTCTGAACCCCTGGCCTCTTATGGGCTCAGGAAACGTAACTCCATGACTTGTATTTGCTGTGGCAGCAGCGCTGTGGTTAAAAGATAAGATGCTGTCCTTAGCTTCCTGTGTTTCAAGCAGAACCAGGGTTTCATGTGTGTACATGTGTGCCAGTGTGTTTGTGTGTTTGGGCAAATTCACCACTCCTGGCCAGCTGATCTACCCACGTGGGATAGACAAAAGAGCTATTGAAAAATTGGGAAGGAGCCCACTAAGACGGGAAAGGGGTCTTTTATATACGCCTGGGTCTTGGACAAAGCCAAGCATGAGTGTGATGCCCACCAGCGACATCTCCCTGTGGAAATTTGAAGCCAGAATGTATTTTGTGACCTATTACAGATGGCCTAGAACATGCGATCAACAGCACCATGGCAGGCACACGTCAGGCTGACTGGCTTCCTGATGGGTGCTACTGACGTGGATGAGCGTGTCCCTGGCTTGCACACTGAGTGGGAGACAACTGGGTATGTTGCTGGTGACAACAGAATCTCCACCCTTGGTTTTTAAGGAGCATGGTGAAGTAGGTACAGAGCAGTGAAACCCAAAAGAAACAAAATGAAGACTTGAGAGTAGGGGGAACCCTTGTTGAGATGAAAAGGGGGTTCCCTGGGAGGAGGAAGGGGGGATGGGAGGTGATGGGGGGATAGGATCAAAATACACTAGATATGCATATACGCTTGCCATTGTGAAAGAATCAGTAAAATTAGAAAAGAATGAACTGGAAGTAGAAGCTCGTCAGAGTGAAATGAAATAATCCTGCTAAAGTTTCCTTAATCACAATATACTCAGATAACTTAATGAGGAGAGAAGAGGACTTGAATTGCCCCCCCCCCTCACTTGACACAACTATTGGAGTTAGGGATAATAACTGTAAAGATCTGGAGCTATTTCCTCAAAAGCCCATCAGAGCCCGTCTGTCCGTGGGCGAGCCTGTCAGCTGAGAAAAGCCATTCAAGAGCTTTTCATTTCAGAAGACGTGTTAAGAAGTAACAATGACGCCGAGAATACCAAAGCCTTGCGGTAATTATTTAATGCATTGCTTTGTTCTAATAACAGGAGTTTGGGAGGCAACCTGACTGGGAAGGCTGAGCAGATTGAAAGCAGCCAAGAAGCTCGTGAAACACTTAGCTCTTGTTTTTGAGGGGACGGAGTCTGGGGGTGGGGCAGGGAATGGTCTGTGAAAAGAGTACCCCAGCAAGCTGCATGGCTGCGGAAAGGAAGGAGGGAGCTGTTTATGGCACCAGCTACGTATTCACTGTGCTGGGCTTAGGCCCACAATGCCCAGCTGCGTGCTCCGGCGACAGGAGAGACAGCTGTAGAAGGGCCTGGAGGCCGCAGCTTGCAAGGCAAAGGCCGGCAGCTCAGATCTAGCTTTGGCACTACCCTTGACATGGTAGCCATCATAACGGCGCCAGAAAACGTAGGTTCCAGGTATCAAAAGGCTTGCTGTTTGCTGGGTACTCTTCCAAGCATTTTATATACATCTGCTCACCTTAGCTTTGCAGGAAGCAGATGAGGGAGGCACTGTACATAACCACTCCGCAGATGAAGGGTCTAGGAATTACCGGCTAGGAACAAAAGCAAATGTGATTTAAGATATGCATTGTGCTATTGGGCAAGATTGCTGACGTGGGTCATAATGTAGCTAAGGTGTCTTTGCATAGAGCAATTCCACCTAGGAGTGCCCAGGAAGAAAGCAGAACAGAGCAGAGCAACCAGGTGTTCTTATCTGTGTAGCCTCGGGTCCTCCAAGGGCGTCAGGAGTGATTGTGCCCGACTGTGAGAAATGAGTAAATGAAGAAATTAACCCGAAGGGCAGGGACACCTCACTGAGATTCGTTGTTTTTGTCACTGAAAACCAGGAATAATTGTTCAGAAACTTACTTCATAGCATAGGATTTCACCCTAAGCTCCCTCCCCCATGACACAAGGTGCAGGTGTGTCTAAGGGAGATAGGGACAAAGTGGGACCTGAGACTCCGAATCTCACTCGCTTCAAGTGTGAATTTAACTCAGGCTTTTAATGGCTTTTTGAAATGGCTTTTATATTTAATTATAGATAACCTAGGTAAGCGTAGGCAAGCGATTACTTAAAGGCATGTAGACACAGGAAGTCCAAGCATACTAATAGACTTTTAATGACCAGTTATTTATTGCATTGCAAGTTCAATTAAATTGTTTTCATCAAACGTAAAATGCATTGCTGACTAATAAAATTATACTTTCTCTTTACATGATGTGTACACTTAATCATCCCATCATCCTTTACAGGCAAAGTAAGACTTCATAAATGTGAATGAAAATTACATTGCACTTAAACCAATACATGAATTAGGACTTGGTTGCACTAATTCTGATGCAATAAGGGAAGTTAGGAGGACACTGAATTCATTTTCTTTCCATGAGATAGTGGCCTTGGAATAATTCTTCCATGTTCCCCTTACGTTCCTCTTGTTAGAAAAACAACCTTTGATCTTAAAATCTGCTCTTCCAAAAATGGGGAATTCAGCACAGATCCCCAAACTGTCTTTCCCCTGGGAGTTGGGCCAGGTCTTGTTTAGAACAGACTGAATGTAGAAGCCATCCGCCTCTGAGCTCACCCCCACCCCCCACCCCGTACACCTCTCCCCTCGGCTCCAGGAGGTGCTTTTCCTGTCTCCCCTCTGTTCCTGGATCTCTCTTCACACACAGCCAGAAGTTACAGAGGAGATACTAGGGTCCGACATACACAGGCACATCCACACGGCCGCAGAGAGTAGATTGTAAGTGCAAGCCTAGTTGCCCGGTGCCTGGGTGGTCCCCCTCCTGGGGTGCATGGCTTCCATTTGCCTCCCTGGGGTGCAACGGTAGCTTTGTGAGCTGGCGAAGTTGCTCCAGAGGCTACAGAGTTAGGCACTGGGAACTCTAAGTCTCTGAACCACTGCAGACAGATTGTCATTGAAATTTAGCAGACTTTCCAACACCACTGTGTTCCTAACCGTGTGATCTCTCGCCCATCACACTTAGAGAACACACTGTCTTACAGATCTCTCCCAAATCACAAGACACAGCCATATTGTCATCCATTAGAAATAATGCTTAGGGTGGGAGGAGATATCCTTCTAGCCTCCCACCGCACCCCCCCCAAGTCTTGGGCATGCTTAGGATTGAAACATGATATTGCTAGAAGTATAGAACCTTAGTGTTGCAGGGTCCTTAAAGATCATTGATCCATCTTCCTAACCAATGTGAGTGGTCTGCAATCTGATTCATCGGATTCAAAGTTCATACGTTTGCCTCTGAGGGGTGAAGCTGTCTTTGGAGGCAGCTTTCTATACTTTCCGGCAACCAGGTTAGACCAAGTGGCTAGTCCACATTAGCAGCAGAGGGTAGCAGCTGTGTGTGTCATCCAGCCTGGTCTGTGCCACAGCAGACCGCAGCAGGACAGGTCTCTAGGCCCTGCTGTGTCACCTACAAGAGAGCCACCTGCTAGCCACGAGACTGACATTAGCAAGGATTCAGAATCAACTTGCAGGAGTGTAAATTCCAGAAAACTGGAGACTGGCTTTTTGCATCAACTATCCACACAGGTGGCTATTTAGTTACTGCTTGAAGACTTCCGGCTGAAAAGGCCGCTTTTCTCTGAGGCAGCTCGTCTTCAGTTGGGTCAGCTGGGTCAGTTGACAGCGCCTGCAAAGATCAACCAGTATCCTCTGCCAGACATGTGTGCCTATGGTGTCAGTCATCAACCAGAGCAAAGGTCAGACCAGTTATGCCCACCAAGTCCTGCCCAAAGGACAGGTGCATGAGAAAAACAGACAGTGGAATAGTACTTAACTATGTAAAATGTGTTACATTTGTTTATGCTGCATTTGTTTAACTAGGTAAAGATGTGTTGCTGTTTTACCTTGCCTGCCTAAGGCACCTGATTGGTCTAATAAAAAGCTGAACAGCTAATAGCTAGGTAGGAGAGGGATAGGTGGGGCTGGGGGGCAGAGAGAATAAGTAGGAGGAGAAAAGAGAGCACGAGAGAGAAGAGAAAGAGGGAGAAACAGAGGGATATGCCCAGGGCCAGAAGCCAGGCAGCTGCCAGCCAGCCAGACATAGAGGAAGCAGGAAAGTAAGATACAGAATGAAAGAAGGGAAAAAACCCTGAGGCAAAATGTAGATAAAGAGAAACAGATTAAAACAAGACCTAAGCTCAGGCTGAGTATTCATAACCAATAACAAGTCTCTGTGTCATGATTTGGGAGATGGTTGGTGGCCCAAAAGAAAGCTTGTTACAGATGCCACTGTTTTAAACTACTAAGTTTGGGGGGGGGGGGTCGTTTTTTTTTGTTTGTTTGTTTTTTTTTTGGTTTTTCGAGAGAGGGTTTCTCTGTGTAGCTTTGTGCCTTTCCTGGAACTCACTTGGTAGCCCAGGCTGGCCTCGAACTCACAGAGATCTGCCTGCCTCTGCCTCCCGAGTGCTGGGATTAAAGGCGTGCGCCACCACCGCCCGGCTGGGGGGGCGTCGTTTAAATGGAAATAGTCAACTGAAACATTTAACACAGGCATCTCATGACAAGGTCTTTCAAACGTCACCACAGTTTTGTGTATGTAAAAGTGCACTGGACAGCCAAGTTAATGCCAGGGCCAGCAGAGAGTTTTCCTCCAAAAAAAACCCACCACAACAACACAAAAAGTCACTATTTAAAACTTAGAGAGCCATGTGGTCAAAGGACCAGATTTATTTCCAGTTGCTTGGAGAATGGAGATTAGGGAAGATTTCCAAAAGAAGTATGTGAGGCCTGGTATGTGGAAGGACTTTTCGAGTTGTGACATTCTACTGAGAAGCAGGCTGTCATTTATGAGGGTGAGAATGACATCTGTCTATCACTGGCAATATCCAAGCAGAGGTGTCCGGCTCCCTCCCTGCTGCGGGGCCTGTGTCTTGAAAGGCTAGGGAGTGACAGTCTTAGGTTTCCTGCTGTGGTGTTATGGTCACCTTGACTGCTTTGTAAGACGCTTTTCTTGTGAAGACCATCAAATACACAAATGACTCTGAGCTGGCGTTTAAGAAATATCTCTAGCCAGGCGGTGGTGGCGCAAGCCTTTAATCCCAGCACTTGAGAGGCAGAGGCAAGCGGATCTCTGTGAGTTTGAGGGCAGCCTGGTCTACAGAGCAAGATCCAGGACAGGCACCAAAACTGCACGGAGAAATCCTGTCTTGAAAAACCAAAAAAGAAAGGAAAAAGAAATATCTCTGAGACCTTTCTTCACTGTCCCTTTAGGAAAAAAAAAAAAAAAGTTCTTTGTGAATTTCAAACAATGTATTTTGACCCTATTCACCCCTCCCCCAACTCCTTCAGATCCACACCTCTTTTCTACCCACTCATTTGTGTCCTCTTTTTTTTTTTTTTTCCTTCACCCATTAGGTCCATTTTGTGTCGTCCACACATTCAGAAGTGTGGCCTTTCACTGAAGTGTGGTTGATCTACCAGTGGCAATACTCTTTATGAAAACGGACGTTTCCTCTTCCGGCAGCTATCGGTTGCTAACAGCTCATAGATTAGGGGTGGGACTTCCTGTCTACCTTTCCTCTCCCTGCTGAGATTTATCGAGCTTGAGCTTGCATTGCGCTTGGACACGCTTTCATGGTGGCTGTGAGTTCATATGTTGTGAGTTCCTATGTGTAGCCCCTCCCCCTGCTGTGTCTGGAGGACACTGTGTCCTCGTATTTACTCGCTGACTTCACCCCTTATAGCCTTCCTGCCTCTCTTGTGCAAGGATCCCGAGCCTTGGAAGGAGGTACTGTGATATACATATTCTCTTTAGGACTGAGAACTCCACTCTTTGGCTTGTTGTGGATCTCTGTGTTGACCACTATCACCTGAGCTGTGGAAGATGTACTAATCTATGCATACAACAATAGGTCATCAGGTGTCAGCTTAGTACTGTATCCATTTAGCAGAATAATAATTTTAGGTTCTCCCCTAGGCTTATGTCCTATCTAGCCACAGATTCTTAGCTCGAAATATTTTCATTAATTCTTTGAGAATGTCATACAATGTATTTCGATCATATTCACTTTCCTCCTCCAACTCATCCCACGTCCACCCTCTTCACCCTTGCCTCCTGATCTACCCAACTTTGGGTTTTCTTCCCTTTTTTGTTCCCACCGGGTCTAGTTTGAGTCACCCAACTTACTCTTGGGAATGGCATCGGCCTTGGAAGCTGGTTGACCTACCAGGGAGTACATCATTAAAGACAACCAACCCCCTGTCTCCCAGAAGCTATCATCAAACACCAACAGCTCCTCAGCCAATAGCGGGATTTTGTGTCTCCCCTCTCCCAGACACACACTGGGATTTTGTCTGGCTTGAGCAGGGCTTGTGTATGCTGTCACAGGCTGTGAGTTGATATGAGCAGCTGCCCTGTTGTGTCCTGCAGACCCTGTTTTCTTGAAGTCCTATACCATCGTCTCTGACTGTATCGTTCCCCCCCCCCCCCCCCCCCCCCCCACCGAGAAGAAACCTGATCCTCAAGGGGAAGGGTGTGCTGTGTGCATTCCTGTTCACGGCCCTGAGCATTCCACAGCCTCATGTTTTCTGTGGGTTGACCAGTTGAGAGTGAGACTCTTCTCTTGATGACAGCTCTGAGGAAACTCTGAGACGGTTTTTCTAGCCCCTGGAGTCCCTGCAGGATGTCCACTGAAGCACATGTAAAACTTGGGAATACCTTTTATGGTAAAGAAAAGATCTATGTATTTAACCACAGCTCAGAATAAAAACACTCTTGGCAAAAATCAGAATTCTAATCTCGCCTCAGGAAGAGGCAAATATCTCATCCATGAAAAGATTCAATTACTCTTTCTCATGAGATTGATTATTCTGCATTAGCTTCCCATATCTCTCATAAAATATTTTGCAATTTCTTTTCTAGATATCACAGCAGTATTGTTAATGATTGAGAATCTCCCTTGAATGATTTGAGATGTACTTCTGTCAAGATACATATTCACGTATTAAATATTATTTAATGTCAATTATGCTGTGATTATTCAGGAAGCTTTTTTATATTGTTTTCATTCATTCTGCTTAGGACTATAATTTAAACCAAGGATTTTCTTTACTGTGTTAAATGTGTTATCAGCAGAGTGTTTCAGCTTAATAACTGTCCTGTGCATGCAACTTTAAGTGTTCTTAAGATCTTGAGCCAGACTTAAATGAAAATGGTTATAGCTCCAGAATGAAGGAGAGAATTTATTATAAATCTTTTAGAGACTGCAAAAAGAAAATGCAGGCAATTTCAGGATCATTTTTAGCACTCAGAAAGAATTTGGGATATTTTTTTCCACAGTGCTATGGAAACTGTGGTTGGTAACAAGCATCAACCCCAGGAAATGTGTATTGTTTGCAGTGGAATAATGGTAATTGCTTGTTAAGATATCCATGGTTTAAAAACATAATGAAATGACCTGTTGCTCCAATTTATTATCATGTTAAAAACTTTCTTAATTTCCTACATACTCACTAAGTCCTGTCTGATCAGATGTATCTTAGAAACCCCTTGGAATTTTCCAAGACTTTCCAGTTGCAGGGGCTGGTCCCAAAGTCTGACAGAGGGAGAAGTGGAGGGTGTGACTATTCACCTAGGGTCCTCATGGTATCCCTGCAGTGTGGCAGTCACCTTGACACTGCTCATCTGTGGAAGATGGGGAGGATGCTCAGTGCATGTTAAACAGGCCTGGCCAAGCCTGGCTGACAGGCTCTTCTACGAGGAAGTCTCCCAGATGCCTTACCAGGTGGCATGGATTGAGCTCACCCTGGCATACTCAGCCATTGGTCTGAGGAGACTGGGAAGGAAAGGCCGGCCAGCCTCGGTCACCTGCTTTGCAGATCTCAAGCCAGCAGTGGGGCATTGGAGCAGTCTGCATTTTTCTTTGGGTGGGCGATGGTTGTGTGTTCTGAGCAGCCCTTTCTAGGGCAGGTCAGTAAGATAAACACAGGATCTTGGTGAAGGGCTAAGGAGGCAATGGAAAGTACTCTGCACTTTTCATGCTGCACACCAAGAGGTAATGGGGACAGTGGCTTTTGTAAAGTCACAAAGAGAGACCTTCTGGGCCTCCGCAGCGTCCTTCCCATCTTTGCTGACAGGCACATTCTGCCCCTTCTTCCTCACACCAAGAAGTCCGGTTCCTCCATTCCTTGCAGCCTGGGCTACACAGTAAAGAGGGCAGCACCCCACCAGGGCAGCAGCACCCCACAGCTTAAATGTTCAGTGGATTGGGAATATAGCTCAGTAGTAGAATGCTTGCCAATAATGTATAAGACCCCATATTCAATTCCCAGACTCTCTCTCTCTCTCTCTCTCTCTCTCTCTCTCTCTCTCTCTCTCTCTCTCTCTCTCTCTCTCTCTCTCTCTCTCTCACACACACACACACAGTGTTAAGTGTTGTCCAAGTGGGGATCCAATCATCTCAACACAGACTAACAAAATTGATCAACTTGCATAATGAAATCTCCATCCCTTGTACTAATGATATCTACATTGTGATTAACTAGACCTTACAACGTCTATTTTGCAAACCTGAGAACTTTCCCCTGTCACCAGAATAATATTTGTATAGAGCTAGCTAGGTCGCATCTGCAAGCCATTTTGTACCCTGAAGATCGAGTATTCTAAGCAAGTGTGACTGATGAGACCCCCTGCTGCCAGCTAGTCCTTTTCCTCCTGTCCTTTGCTTATCAAACCCAAAGACTCCTCTGCACTTTTCTGAGAAGAAACCTGGCTTCTTTTCTCCCTCAAGAAACCTCCCTTCTTTTCTCCATCTATCACCTTTAGTGAAATAACTCACTATCTCATCCTGACCTCCTTCCAGAGCTGTGTGTGACTCATATCCCTAACTGCCAGACATCTGCACCTCCTTATCCTTCTGACACCTCAAGCTTGGTTCTGAAATAAAACTCACTTTATGGTCCCTTAAGTCGGTCCCTCTGGACTTTCTTTTTGGTCTGATAACTGACCTGAGAGTGATACCTTGTGTGTGTGTTGTTGTGTGCACCCAGCAAGCATCTATTGAGAACCTCCTGTGTGGACAGCACTCTGTATACGTGGAGAGGTTATAAACCAGAATCAAGTACTGAAATAGCTCAGGTTTCGGAAAGGGAGACAAATTTCCCTGTTTCGGAAAGGGGGACAAAGCCAGGATGAGAAGAACATGACCTGTTTTGCAGGCTTTTCCATCTGCAGAAGATACAGCTGCCTGGGATGCCTGTGTCCTGGAGGCAAACTCTACTCACCACTCACACAGCTTGACTCGCCCTCAGCTCTGCTCCTACTTAGCACCTGACTAAGGGTGGAACACATTCATTCAAGAAATGCTGTTTAACTAATGCTTAGTGCTTCCAGTAGCCCACGTGGATGTCTTTCCAGCAGAAAGTCCAAAGGACTTACCATTACATTTCAGCATGGTGACGGCTGTATTGGACACCTTCACTGATCACCTCTGGCTGATAATAAAACTGGTATCAACTAGAATTCTCAGTTGCAAACAGCAATCGGCAGCTTGGGATGAGTCCACAGAAAGGAATTAATCTTAAAAAATAATAGAGAAACTCATAGGATCAATAAAGCCAGCAGAGCAATGGAGGCTATAGCTGAGCTCATGACCACAGTCAGGGCTGGCCTGGAGATGCCATGATGCTTCTGCAATCAAGCAGGGACCAAGCTGTGGGTCCTGCCATTGCATGCCAGCTGCCCTGTATTATCTATGGTTCTGCAGGCTGCATCAACCCTCCTCCTGCCATCTGTCAGAGCATGGCTGGTTGGGAACACATCTTTTGATTGACTGAGCTTAAGTAACATCTCCCTTCTTCCACTGGAAAAATAAATCCCCGTCGGGCACCAAGGCAAAGAATGTAAGAAACAAGGAGTTCAAGTTTGGGGTAGCCACAAGCCACACAGCGGTCCCACCCCACTTCCTCTGAGCTTTCTCTTCATGGACACTTGCTTTCTGTTCCTCCTAACCCTGAGGCTTGGGCCTCTAGCTCCCTTACCACTTTAGTCATTAATTTCTGGTTTCTAGAATTGGAAATAATCTCCCAAATGAGGTCTGACAAGTCCGAGGTAGGATGGGATTCTTTCGTTCCATATCAGAGCCTGTTAAACTCACATGCAAGCGTCTGAGGCCTTCAGGGCTTCCTGAGGCTGCCAATGGTATATGGATGACACATGTTGGCTCGTAGTAGTCTTGTGGTTGACTGAATTCCCAGATATTTTTATATGAATGGCTGCAAAGCCAGCTCTTCCATCATTCACTTACATATTTGGCTTATTGAACATGTGCAAATTCAGCTGAGTAACCTAAAACTTTGTCATACTTCAGCAATTTAGGCCACACCCTGGAACTCCTTTATGGAGTATACTAGGAGTATAAGCAGAACTTGCAAACTGGAGGTCTTGGGGCTAATTTAACCACGTATTTATTTTGGTTCACGTTGGGAACAGAAATTTTTGTCAACCGTTGAACGTCAGAAGCTATAAAAAGGCCCCCACCTCTCCTTAAAGGGAGGGAGATGTCACACAATACTTGGCATCGTTTCTCAGAACATCGGATGAACGATCTCAGCAGAGGGGCGGCTTTCCCTTGGGAAGGCACAGATAGCTCATCCCAGTCCTCACCGTGCCCGTAGTCTGAACCTAGCTGCTGAATTGATTTGCATGCCCTGCCCCAGCCTTTGTGTGAGTTTGGCTTCACGGGCTGAGCTACAGTGAGTTGGCTGTGGTGGGTGCTGAAGGGCGGAGTGGAAACACCGGAAGGCCGGGCACTATGGGGTCCAGTAGCTCTGCATCTCCCCATCTTCACTCTGGTTGTGCACAATGAGGGGCTCTGTGGACAGAGATGTCCTGGGTTCCCAGAATGGACATCTGTTTTTGCTTTCCCAGATGCTACTGGCAGGAACCCGTACTCCCTTTCCTGTGTAACTTCTGAGGGTGCTGCCAGAATTCATATCATATCTTGTTTCTGTAGATACTTGACTCAGAGAGTGGTCACTAACCCAGGCTAGGTGACAGGATTTTCAGACTTCTAGTCAGCCCAAGACAGTATCAGACGCTCGTCTTGTTAGTAGCTAATGCTAACTGCATGCTAGACTGTTGGATCCAGTGCAAGTTTTGGCCATGTTTTTCTATCATGTGGTTCCTGGTGCAAAGTGGAAGGAAGGAGGGAGTCACCGAGTACAAGGGCAAGGTTCAGAGGACTTTGTCTGCACTAACCTGGCCTAGCTCTATGGGCTCCTAAGATGCCTCTTACTTTGCTCCTTTCAAGGTTTTTCTAAAGTTCATTTCTCTCTTGCACCGGAAAGTATCCAGGATGAATCATCATGGACAACAACTTTGTTCTCTGCCAGTCTTCCACTGTGATGTTAATGGTACAGATGTCCGCTGAGAAAACTATCTGCTTCCTGAAATTTCCAGGGACTGGCAGCCTGATAGGAACTTAGGATATCTGGAATTGGGGTACCAAGGATTGCATTCAAATCATCACTGGATGATGAGACCATGACACTCAATAATTCAACAAATATTTACTGAGCACCTGGCGTGGAAGCTACTACACTGTAAAAGACACATAGCTTATAGGCAACCACTCTACTAGCATGTGGTCTTTATGCATCTGGAGTCCGTGGACACAATCATTAAATCTAATTTAACGGCTTCATAAGAATGAGACTCATTTTCCTTACGTGTGAAACGAAGTTAAAAACAATTACTTCACAAGATCAATCAATTACTTCACAAAAACAATCTTGTTTCACAAAATTGATAATGCAGGCATAATCTCGGCATTTATGCATCAGCAGATTTTATTTTATCCCTAAAAACTAGGAAAGTGAACGCTCAGCTTCACAAACAACAGGTTAGCCCAACTGGTAGGAGGGGGCGTCTACACCACTTCTGTTGTTAGCCCTGGCATCTCCCGGTTGTGCATCATCTAGCCCGCTGAGTGTTGGGAGCACGAAGGGGACACCAGGGGGCAGCACACGGCAAGAAATCTTGGACGCCGACCGCAGCCCACCGCCAAACTTCCCTGCTGCTCCGGGTCCTCGTACGTACTTCCGTCGCTCTGACGCTCCCAGAAACCCGGGCATCGGGAAGGAGCGCAAATTCCCCCTCCTTTGAGCCTCACGAGGAAAATCTGGAGCTGGGTTCACCCGAGCACACCAGAGCGGCCACTGGAGTCTCTCACCGCGCCGCCAGGGGCGCGGCGCTCGGCCAGAGTGTGCAGGCGCGTGGGCGGCGGCGGCGTCAGGCTCACACCGGTGATTCTGGAGAGGGCAGCCTGCCTCCCGAAGGAGTGGTCGCGGCCCCCCGGGGTGGGGTGGGGCGCCCCGCCAGCTCCAGCTCCTTCCCCTCTGGCCTCAAGGGACATCCCCGCGCCTATCCCCACAGCTGTCACTTGTGTGTGCTGGCGGGAGAGGGGACACAAGCTCCCTGGAGTCGTCCAGAAGGATGCCTTGGGTGTCGCATGCGTCCCCAGGCTGCTCTCCAAAGCTGCCGAAGAAAGCAGTCGGGATAATGCTCTCAAACTTTCCTTCGCGGCGGCGTTGAGAAGAAACGTCCCTTCCCGAAGCTCGCGGAGAACCCAGAGTCCGGCATCCACCGAGGACAGGGCCAAGGCTGCGCAGGGGAAGTTCTCCGGAGAGCCCCGGAGGTGGCCTAAGGGGAGAGCGCCAAAGCAAGAGAGGGGGTCCGCTTCCTAGCACCCCAGCAGTGACTGTGACCTCCGCGCGCCCCCCGCACACGTGCTCGCAGCCGGGGGGGAGGAGGTCCAGCCCGGCTGGTTGAGCGAGGCGGCGGCGATCTGGCAGCCCGGGGGCGCATGGAGGCGCCGAGGGGGGCTGTGCGGCTCGCCTGCGGCGCGGGGGAGCGCGCACGCCGCGCCTCGGCCTCCCGGGGGACCCGGCTGGCCTCTCCCGGCACTTCCTGCTGCTGGGCTCCGGGGAGCGAGCGGCGCGGCGGGACAGGTGTAGCCCGCAGCGGCGAGCGGCGCGTGTAGGAGGGCTGAGCCCGCTCAGCTGCCTGGAGTTGACTCGCTGCTCCAGGAACTCTGCAGGCAGGGTCGGCGTGTCACTTTGCAACATAGAGGCCACAGCCTCGGGCTGTCAGCGCGCCGCGGGGGACGGAACCTTGCTTATTGATCGCGGTCGCCCGGGCAGGGTGCAAATGCTCGCTACCCTCAGCGGGCTGGGCTCTGGCTCCTGGACTTAGGCGGCTCACTGGGCCCGCGCCTGCGCCTCCCCCATGCTGCTTGGAGCGTCCTGGCTGTTGGCGTCCAAGGCGGCGGCCACTACAGCTCGGAGAGAGGGCGACGACAGGCAGGGTGAGCAGCAGCAGGAGGCCCAAGCGAGGACTGACGAGGATATGGACGAGTCATCGCTGCTGGACTTGCTAGAATGCTCCGTGTGCCTGGAGCGCCTGGACACCACGGCCAAGGTGTTACCATGCCAGCACACCTTCTGCCGCCGCTGTCTGGAGAGCATCGTGTGCTCGCGCCACGAGCTACGCTGTCCTGAGTGCCGCATCCTGGTGGGCTGCGGTGTGGACGAGCTGCCCGCCAACATACTGCTGGTGCGCCTGCTGGATGGCATCCGCCAGAGGCCCCGCACGGGCGCCAGCCCGGGGAGCAGCCCTCCTGCGCGCCCGGGCCCCAGTACCTTCCCAGCGCTGGCTGGCATCCCTGGAGGCGCGACTGGCAGTCCTCCGCGTTCTCCGGTCTTTCTTCCAGCGGCGGCAGGCAGCTCTACCTCCAGTTTGTGCGACGTGGCGACTAACAGGAGCGTGCCAGTGCCTAAGGTAAGAATCTACCCCCCAATGACATGGCGCCACTGTGTGGGAAAGTGTATGCTTGTGCGCACGTGGATGTACAGAGTAATCGTGGTCAGAAATAGAGACTAGCCGTGGCTCTTCCAAGTGGCCCACTGGTTTGTTTTAGTCTTCTTCAACAACTTCTCTGTGCTCCAGGGACTCTATGTAGCTCTTAGTTCCCGCTTAACCAATTTTTGGCTACATCTCATCGCAGCACCTCCTAATCCTTACCCCAAACTTCTTGTGGGCACCCAAGTTGCTTTCCAAGCGCCTAGAGCACAGTGCTGACATCTGCCCCCATGACCTGTTCATATGAACCATCCTCTCACTAGGTGGATATGCCTTCAGACTGCTGCTCTCCAACACTTCCATTTTGACTAGGCTCTGTCTATCTATCTGTCTATCTATCTATCTATCTATCTATCTATCTATCTATCTATCTACCTACCTATCTATCTATCTATCTATCTACTATCATCATCTATCTGTCTATCTATTCATCCATCCATCCATCCTGACTGTTTGTCTATCTATCTATCTATCTATCTATCTATCTATCTATCTATCTATCCATCCATCCTGACTGTTTGTCTGTCTGTCTATCTATCTATCTATCCATCCATCCATCCATCCATCCTGACTGTTTGTCTGTCTGTCTATCTATCTATCTATCCATCCATCCATCCATCCATCCTGACTGTTTGTCTGTCTGTCTATCTATCTATCTATCTATCTATCTATCTATCTATCTATCTATCTATCTATCATCTATTTCTTTAACTTTTTGTTACCCTTCCAAATCCCCAGAAACAACCATCTTCACCTACACCTCCAGAGTCGTCGTCTTCGCCCTCAGCCCACCCACCAGTTGGGAACTTACTGATTAATGGTCCCCTAGTTCCGATCGCTGACAGGGAGCTGGTGGCCTCTTGCCTGCTTAACTGTCTGCTTAAGGGGTACAGGGCAGAGGGCAGAGTGGGCAGACGTTGCCATGAGACTAACTACAGCTGCCTTCAGAAGGAAGAGCGGCATTTACCTGGAGTCTCCAGGAGAATTTTGTCTTAACCTCGGGGTTGGCATTCTCTTAACAAGCCTAGGTCCTCTCATGAGCTCTTAGGCAGGCTTGCTTTCCCACGTGGACCATTATTTGTTAATTTTCATTCTTAGATTTTGTACAGCTACGTTATACAGACTTCTCTACTTCTGTTCTAGTTGGGAGACTTTTTTTCTGGATGGCTGAATTTGAGTTTTCTGTGGACCAGGAGAAAGGGTGGGTAAAGGTAGTCAGGGAATAGTCATTCCTTCGGATTGTTGCTGAAGGACCAGAATTTAAATTTGGCTTTAGTTGTGATTAAATCCAGCTATATGCTCCATTAGAAGCTCCGAGGCTTTTCTTCCTTGTCTGTGTTGTTTGTAATCTAACATTATAATTAAAGGTTTTTATTTGCAGCATTAGTTGATTGCTTCCTCCTGCTTCAGTAATTATGTGACTTGTAGAACTATGGCTCATGTGAGATGCTCGGGCACTGTGATGACTGCTAACAGACGTTGATCCAGTTTACCTTGAGGAGTGTGGTTGGCCTGGTGCTTACCCAGATGCCTCTGATGTAGGGAAGGCACAGCCCCGGACAGCTCCTGGAACCTTAGTGCCTGCCGTTCAGCGCATTCTTTAGGACTTGTCCACGAGGTAGAAGCTTGTAGCTTTAGCAGTAGTGCTTGAGTATAAGGAATTCATGTTTGGTTCTGTAAGATTTTGAGACCCTGGAGGTTGGTGCTGCATGTGGCTACAGACACTGTGCTTTAGGATGTCTACACTTCTGGGAATTCGAGAACATATTTTCTTTCTTTGTATTGTGTCAACTAGAATGCAGGCTTGCTTTCACAATCGTCTCAAAAGGACCAGGTTCAGGTTTTGGGGAAAAGTTAGAATTAAATCTACTGTTGTTTGATCGCGTTCAGAGAGAAAGTAGCAGAGATGGAGATTGTGGTATTTGTAGCTTTTGCTCATTGATTTTTAGTAGTTACTGGGTTTCTTCTTGGTCAGCTGAAAGCCCTGCATGCTACCGCCACACTGCCACTTTGGGATAACAGCTTTAGGTCTCAATGAACAGTCTAGGGGACAGTGATGGGTGTGAAAAGAGAAAGGGACGGAATTGCGTGCAATGTAGTTGTGAGCCACCTATAAACTTAGCAAGCAGAGCCCAGCTAAAAATTGCTTCCGAGTAGGCTCTTGGTGCCCCACTGTCCCTCAATTGTACTGATGCTTTCTGGTGTGGCTGAATTCTGGATGTTGCTGCATGTTGTTTAATAAATGGATACTCATTCCATCATTTAACAGTTGTCAAATATGACCTAATAGTAACTATAAATGCCTTTCTTGATTAGAAGTCCCTCAGATCTTTTGGGCTAATGGAGATATGTAAGCTTTTAAAGTGTGTAAATTATAGACAAATATGTTAAGTCCCTTACAGCTGAATTTGGGGACTGCCTCAGGTATAAAATGCACTAAAGTTCTGTTTAGTTTCATGTGCAGGTCCCAAAGTGCATCCTTTTGAGCTGGGTCTTGGTTGTCTTCAGCATTCTTAGGAGTCCCCTACCTGACAAGCAGAGTCTTTCAATTCTGTTCTCACATGTCTTTAAAAAAAAAAAAAAATTGCCGGGCGGTGGTGGTGCATGCCTTTAATCCCAGCACTCGGGAGGCAGAGGCAGGCGCAAAGCTACACAGAGAAACCCTGTCTCAGAAAAAAAAATCAGTTACTGATTCTGCCTCTAGAAATTTTGTACCAAGTTAGGAGTGCCCATTACCTAGTCTAGGATTATCCATTTCTTGATCTGCTGGTAAATACTGTCTCCATGTGGCTTCTTAAAGTGCTGTTGAAAAGTCTGGCTTGAATGATAGCTGTAAAACTATTGAAATTAGTAATGTGTGTTAACTTTCTCAGCCTAACTTGTTTATTGTCTTGAAAGTTTTACAAGGGAACCCTTTTAATTTCCCAAACTATCACCAATTGGGTTGTGTTAGGACAGTCTAAGAGTTATGTGGGGGCTGGTGATGTAGCTCAGTGGTATAGTACATGCCTTGTATATGACCAGAGACCCTGGATTCCATCCAAAGCAATCCAACAAACAGAAATAGACAGGCAGGCAGGCAAACAAGGATTCTGCCAAAAGGGTATTGTGGTTTTGAATCATTTAGAGATTGAGTTTTTAATATGAAGGATTTAGTAAAGACTTAAGTATGTGATAATTCCTACTTTAACAAGTTCTTTTATTTTTTTTATATTCTTTGCTTTTATTTGGACATATATAGAACCTATTAAGTATTTATATTGTGCCAATTACCCATCTTGGTCTCTCGTTAGGGACCTGACCTAAGGGAGTGGGGAAAGAGAGCTGTTCTTGGCTTTTTAGGAGGCTGTAATAGTCCCTGGCTGGTGCTTGGGCAGCACTCTCTGAGGTTTGAGAGTAAAGATGTTTTCACAGACTAAAGCACCGTGGAAGGTTTGACAGTATCTTTGATGACACCACACAAGTGGGCGCAAGAGCTAATTACATTAGTTTGTCTATGCTGTGTCTTCCCATCTGCCCCTCCCCTGTGCCGGGACTGGACCATATGTGTGGACACTGGGTCATGAGTTTCATCACGGTGGTCCTCTGTTGTATATCTTTCTGCCTTGTTGTTTCCTCAACAATGAGACAGGGTCTCATAAAGCCCAGATTGACCTTGAATGGCTTAGGTGTCTAAGCATCACTCTGAGCTCACCCTCTGCCTGTCTTTACCTCCTGGGTGTGCTTAATTCTGAAAGAAACCAGATAGTCCACATGGTAGCAGACAGCTGGTGACGTGAGAACGTTGTCCAGGGTAGAGGGTGTCTGAGGTGTCTGACACCTCAAATTCACCTGATCCCTGGTCATCAAAGTTGAAGAGGTTATGTCTTTCCTTTTTAATGCTACTGAGAGCTGGGCACAGTAACCTTACCAAGTGGATGGAGAAGTGATCCTTTTGTGGTCCACGGAGATTGACATCTAGGTGTACCAGCTGTGTTAGGCTGTATCCTCCAACCACAGTCCTTTGCCTCTTGGTTTGTCAAAGGGTCAGCCATTTGCCAAATAGACATTCTTGGATTATGAAAGGAGCCAGGTACTCGTTAGGGTGTCAGACATTTGGTGACATGAGAATCTTGCCATAGTCCTGTCTACTGTGGATGCTTTGAGTGCGAGAACAGCACTTCAGAGACAACAACGTTTTCGTGCTGTATTTCTCCTGGTGGTTATTAGTGATTAATTCAAATTACTATTCACAGAGCACCTACTGTGTCCCATGGGTTTTACAGAATATTTTATCTGTTTTTTTTTTTTAAATATTTTGAGACACTGTTTCACTCTGTGGCCCATGCTAGCCACGAACTCTTTAATTCTTCTGCCTCAGCTTCCAGAATGCTGGTGTTATTAGGCGTGTGCCAGCATGTGTGAGCTATCTGTTCTTTACTGCAGCCCTGTGAGGTAGCCAGTAAGGAAGGCAGGAAATCAAGAAATGTGAAGCCTCCTTCCAATGAGTGGCATGCAGTGAGTAGAATACTGGAAAGATGAACGTTGGCCTGAGTGCCTCACTGGCTTCGAGGTTAGAGGAATCTTCTGATTAAAGACCAACTGGTTGACTGACAGACACTGTCCCAAACAGAAGTAGTACTGACCTCTTTATTTGGTTCACCCCAAACTAAAGTCAACAGACGCTCTTCAAGCTTAAGGCTGCTATTTTATAGATGTGTAGAGTATTGTGGTGGTAGGAATGTCCCTTATCTGTTACAGTTTGCGCATAAGGGACATGTAGCCCTGTGCAGATCAGGCTGAGCAGCCCATCCTAAGGAGCCACATGTGCCCATCCTGCTTTGCAACTGTGTGGGTCTTACCTCTAGCCCGGAACCAGTTTTTGAGAAAGGCAGTGGTATCTAGCGTGACCACAGCTAGGTACAGAGAAAGGAAGGTTTCTCTCCAGTCTCTAAGTATACGAAGTGTGGCCTGGGCGCCTGCATATACTTCCCTCGAATTTTGGGACTGCCTGGGCATCTTCATATACTTTCCTCAGATCTTGGGACTGCTGCTGTGTTGTGGCTAAGGCATTGCCTCCCACCATTTGCTCCCGGAGCTGAGGCCCAGGACCTCCCAAGGGGTTCGTGGTCATCCTTACTGAAGGAGAGGTAGAGGAGGGAACTCTGTGGTGCCTAAGGGTACACAGGGGCCAGGAACTACAGCACAATAGTTCCCTTACTTTCTTACCATGTGTCTGTGGGCAACTTGAGGTGTCCCTCCTGGGGTCCTGCTAGTGGTCCATTGCCTATGGGATCCTAAGTTTAGGGTGTATGTGGAGAACTATTTGTGTGTGTGCACAGGGGTGTGGTGTGTGTGTGTGTGTGTGTGTGTGTGTGTGTGTGTGTGTGTGTGTGAGAGAGAGAGAGAGAGAGAGAGAGAGAGAGAGAGAGAGATCATACTTCACTTTTAGATTCAAAGTTATCCTGTGTTAAGGAGATTGGATCACGGAGCCTCAATGAACATCTAAGCCCAATGGCTATTGGAGTCTGTTTCACACGTTCCACTGCTCCAGTCGGGTTTTATCTTTTTTGTCACAGACAGTGTCCCTGATCTTTATAAGCATCATTAAAGCAAAGAGTAAAAGCCTCAACGACAACTGGGGTTGGGGTCGGGGTCGGGGTCGGGGGGAGCAAGACTCCCATTTGCTGTAAGAAGGACAGCAGGGGAGAACTATTTCACTTAGTTGTGGATCCAGCTGGCTGGTGGGCTCTCCTGAAAGCAAGGCTCCTTGATCTGCAGGAAAAGGCAAAGCTCTGCAGTTGCTGGGACGGAGCAGCCCCCACGGTGGGACTGAGCGAATCCCTCCACTTGTGTGGCCCTGCAGCCAGTTGCATAGGGCAGAACTGGCTCTCAGTTGTGTGCTTGTTTCTGATAAGTGTTTTAGTCCAGGTGTATTTACTCTTCGTCTTCTACAGCCAGCACAATCTTATTCCAGGTACATTTTAAAAAATAAAATATCAGTGAACACTTAGCTAGAAGAAAGTGTTCTTCACGGGGTCTCTTGAAGAGGCCAAGGTCAGTTTTTATCAGGTTTGCTGTGCTTGGGAGAGCTTCCAATTTGCTGAATGAGAAATGCATACTCCATGGGCATTCTATTGGAATTTTAATTAACCTTTCAAAATAGGCTGTCAGGCTGAAGGTGTTGGCAGCGGTGAGTGACTCAGGAGTTCTGTTAGCACATTGCATTGTGGGTCCCTTTGCTCACTGAGAGAAGTTCAAATGGAATTTCTGAAAACCGTATTGTTCTCTCTCTCTCTCTCTCTCTCTCTCTCTCTCTCTCTCTCTCTCTCTCTCTCTCTCTCTCCCTCCCCGTTTTTTGAAACAGGCTTTCTTCGTGTAGCTCTGGCTGTTGTCCTGGAATTCGCTCTGTAGCCCAGGCTGGCCTCGAACTCACAGAGATCCGCCTGCCTCTGCCTCCCGAGTGATGGGATTAAAGGCGTGCGCCACTGCCCCTGCTCCAGTTGATTTCCCCTTAAGTTCATTTTGACCATCAGTAGCTTATGGATGTCTAGAGATGGAACTGTTTTGGGGGACCCTAAAGAGGCTCCAGTTCATGTGGCGCTTCTGCTTTACGTATGTTCACTGATACACTGGTTATCTGTAACCATGAACTGCTTCATGAAATGTAGGTGTATATGTAGTGCTCGCATGAATTCATGAGTTTCCTATGAGCCAGGGTTTGCAACTCAGATTGATAGAAGTAGGAAGAGAGAATTGAAAAACCTCATCTTCCAAGGGCAGATGCAATGTCCTCAGAGAGTAGGAGACAGGTCCTCAGCAGTGCACTGAAGGAGGAAGGGCTGGCTTCTTCGGTGCCCCTGCGGTGTACCAGGCGTTTGCCTACTGTAGAGGGTGGGCAGAAGGTGCCTGGGATAAAAACGGTGTTGATGTTTATTTATAATTAATTGTATTTGTTTCCATTCAGTTACATAGCTGGGTATGCTGTAGAGAAAAACTCGTGCCTACCTCTTTCTTTCTTTCTTTCTTTCTTTCTTTCTTTCTTTCTTTCTTTCTTTCTTTCTTTCTTTTCTTCTTTCTTTCTCTCTTTCTTTCTTTCTTTTTTCTAGCAGGAGTTTTCCCAATGCTAAGGATTTATCATAGGGCCTTGTACATGCTATGCAAAAGATGAACTAAGATGAACCCAGAAGTACTGGAGAGAGGGAAGGGAAGTGGGGAGGCTTTGGCATATATCAGACAATAGCTAGAAGGGATAGTGAAAGCAGACCATAGCTAGAAGGTATAGTGAATGCAGACAATAGCTAGAAGGGAGAGCGAATGTCATCAGACACAATGAGTTATAATGAAGAAGATGCTTTTGCTCTCCAAGATGGTGTTGGTGAATCTTCTGCTCCTTTGCTTACCAATAATCCTGTTGGATTTGAAAGGTCAAAGCATTCCTCAAACAATTGCTGACCACCAAGAAAAGCTCTTGGGAGGCCTTGAGCAGTCCCTTTGAAGGACACGTTATCTTCTCAAGGCCTTGTACACGTAGGATATCTTTGCCCAATGAATTCAATGAGAAGACACAGATATTTATTATGTAGAAATTTATAAAAATGCATAGGGATAAAGTGGTGGTACTTCAGCTGTGTGCATAGGAGAAAATGAAGGTTTAGAAGTTTTAATTGTCAAATAATCCCTGATCTCGCTGTTGCTGGGACTATAAAGCTGTTTTTTTTTTTTTTTTTTTTTTTTTTTTTTTTTTTTGTGAGCTAGAAAACCACTTTATTTGTTCTGGGGAGTTGTCCAGAGTCCCCTTAGAACTTCTGGAACTGCTTCTTGGTGCCAGCAGCCTTGGTGACCTTGAGCACATTGAAGCGGACTGTCTTGCTCAGGGGCCTGCACTCTCCCACAGTGACGATGTCGCCGATCTGTACATCCCTGAAACAGGGAGACAGGTGCACAGACATGTTCTTGTGGCGCTTCTCAAAGCGATTGTACTTCCGGATGTAATGGAGGTAGTCCCTGCGGATGACAATGGTCCTCTGCATCTTCATCTTGGTCACGACACCAGACAGGATCCGACCTCGGATGGAGACATTACCAGTGAAGGGGCATTTCTTGTCTATGTAGGTGCCCTCGATGGCCTCCTTGGGCGTCTTGAAGCCTAGACCGATGTTTTTGTAGTACCGAGGGAGTTTTTCCTTGCCGGTTTCTCCAAGCAGAACACGCTTCTTGTTTTGAAAGATTGTGGGCTGCTTTTGGTAAGCACGTTCCGTCTGAATGTCCGCCATCTTCCCGGCGGCCTGAGAAAAAGAGAGCTATAAAGCTGTTTTAAAACCTAGCATACTCTTGCTCAAAGTGGCAAGCAGATTTTGGGTACTGTGCTGGCTAGTCTGATGTCAGCTTGACATAAGCTACAGTCACCTGAGACGGGGGTGAAGCCTCAATTAAGAATATGCCTCCAAAAGATCGGTCTGCAAGCAAGCCTGTAGGGCATTTTCTTAATTAGTGATCGATGGGGGAGCACCCAGTCCATTGTCAGTGGTTCCATCCCTGGGCTGGTGGTCCTGGGTTCTATAAGAAAGCAGGCTGAGCAAATCGTGGAGAGCAAGCCAGTAACCTGCACTCTTCCATGGCCTCTGTACCAGCTTCTGCCTTTAGGATCCTGTCTTCTTTGAGTTCCTGTCCTGACGTCCTTCACTGATGGATTAAATGTGGAAATTTAAGTCAAATGAACTCTTTCCTACACTTGCTTTTGGTCATGGTGTTCCATCGAAGCAGTACAACCCTAAGACCAGCACCATTCACAAATTACATTTTTTTTTTTTGGTATTAAATTGCTTCTTTTAGAAGAGGGTCAGGACACAGCTTCTGGGCAGCCACTAATTTGGAGTTGTATGGATGGGAAGAGCTCAGGGCTGAAAGGCAATACTATCAGTGCTTAATGTATACAGATTTGCATTCATGGGCAGGTAGAGGTGAGTCCCACATCACTGTGTTAAAGACATAGAATCGTTTATCGACCAGAGGTAGAGTTATGAAATACTAAACTGTTTCCACATCACTCACAGCGAGGCCCATGGAGAACACAGATGAGCAGAAAGCTTCCCACTTAAAGCCCTGGGTAGCCTCTTCACTTGCTATTGACCCTCAGGACCATAGTTATTGCATCCTTTGTAAAGGACATGTATTTATGCACGTGCATGATGCCTGCGGTTGTTTATGTTTGGTATGCAAGCTTGGTTGTTCATGACAGCATACGTGGTCAGAGATCATGTGTGGGGTGAATGATTAGTGCTCATGGTCGATGTGTAAGATTAGCTGCTCATGGTTGATAATCATGGTTGGTGTGTATGGTTAAGCTACATGATTGGTGTTCATGGTTGTTGTGCATGACTTTTGTAGGTGGTCGATGCTTATGATTGATACACATGGCTGATGCTTGTGGTTGTAAGCATGATCGAAACATGGTTTCTATGTGTGATTGTTATATGTGGTTGATGACTCTACTTGGCATATGTGTTTGGTGCTCATGATTGGTATTTGGGGTTGGTACTTCTGCCTACTCTGCCTGGTCATTACATGTGGTTGATGCTCCTGGCTGATGCTCATGGTTGGGTGTACATGGTTGGTGCCTGCAGTTGATATCTGTGTTTGGTGTCCATGGTTGGTGTCTGTTGGTCTTCATGGTTAGTAGGCATAGTTCTTGTGTGTGGTTGGACTCCCCGTCACTGAGTTCTACATTCGGCCACCAACTCTTCATTCGTTTGCCTTCTGTGAACCATGATTTTACTTGTAATGTCTTTGCATACTGATGTTCCTTTTATTTTATTTCCTCCCAACTTCAGCAATTTATCTTTTCCCTACATTTAGATATGATAGGAAATATTTGCTTTTCTACATAAGACTAATAGCCAGTTTGTTAAATGTGGTTGGTGTTAGCCATAATGGCTCCTTTGCCCTCTCAAACTAATCCATGAATACTTTTAAAAATCAGCACCCAAGCTGGCCCCGTGGAC
Source organism: Peromyscus californicus insignis (assembly GCF_007827085.1). Classification (NCBI taxonomy): domain Eukaryota; kingdom Metazoa; phylum Chordata; class Mammalia; order Rodentia; family Cricetidae; genus Peromyscus; species Peromyscus californicus. The sequence continues at coordinate 27,779,015 of NW_026294491.1, read as the reverse complement.
CATAATGCCTTTGTTGCTGTGAGTAGCCTTGTGGGCTGAGAAGCCTTTCCTTGGGACCTTAGGCTGCCCCTCTGGGATGGCTATAAACTGGATCTAAAATACCTGTGATGAGCAGGTCCCTTGGTGGTATCTGGGTGGGTGTGGGCAATGAGAGGTCAGTGCCGTGGCAGGGCATACCTTCTGTGACCAGGTGCCAGGCAGCTTCATCCGAGGGAAGACGATGTTGCGAACAGCTCAATCTGCTGAAGCCCAGGGCCTTTTTTCTTTGTCATTCTCCCTTCCGGGCACTTCTGACTCCATTCTAATTTCCCCGGGTTGTTTGTAGTGCTCTTTCCTCATTTTCCCTTCCTGTGGGCTGAATGCTTCTCTGATAGTTCACTGCTTTGTAGCTCTTTGAAGTTAGCAACTTCTGATTCCCTCCCTGGAGGAAGTGCTAGCTAGTTAGTAACCCTGTTTCAACCCTCACATGCTAGCCTTTCTCCCCACTACAGTGAACTGGAGAGGACCCAGGAGCCCTGTGTGGCCTTTGAGCCCTGCCCAACTTCTCCAGTGCCAGGGTAGGCACTGGGGCCAAGGACTGCTGCTGAGCCCACTGGCCTTTCGGCTGGCAGGTTCTTCATGGGGTAGACGGAGGCTTGAGTTAGCCACAGGTTTCTCTGTCATGAAGGCTAATGTGGATTTAGGGTGTGGGTCCCCAGGAAAGATGGATGGATTGTAACTTGGGAGTTACAATGAAGCTTGAGAGAAGACTTAATCATTTCATAGGCCCTGACAGTAGCAAGAGCGAGTGGGAGCAGGGAGAAGAGGGTTCAGAGCAGCCACCGAGGGTCATGTCTAGCGCCGCCAGGGGGCCTCATCTCCTGTCATGCCTGCTGAGTATGCAGGTGGCTCCCTGCTTGACTCCTTAGATGTGCTTAGCTGTAATTGCCTCTTCTCTGAAGCCTCTATAGGTGTGTGTCCTCCGGCTTTGGTGCCCCCTCCAAGATGCCACCAAGCCTTCTGGAAGTTCTGAATCCCAGTTCTCCATAGGCTGCCCAGCAGCTGCTTGGACAGCCACCCACTGCCCTTCCTATTTGAAACTGTAGCATTCCTGGTCTCTTCTGGGTAGAGTTTTGGTAGCTCTGAGACCTGGCAGACTCTGTTCCCATCTCTTTAATACCTTCCCTCTCCCTAACACTTTTCTACTTGTGGTCTTACATTTGTTCTTAAAAATTCCCATATAATCTAGACAAATATCTTAGTGGTAGAACATTTGCCTAGCATGTGCAAGACTCTGGGTTTGATCCTAGCACCTCGCTCCCAATAAAAGCATTCACATGAATTTTCTGTTCTATCCAGAATGTGCTGGGCATAATAGAATGTGATTTCAGTACCACTTGTGGAGATATTTGACCAGATTGGAATAAGATATATCTTCCATGACTTCTCAGAGCTGGGCCCACCCCAGTACCCCGTGCATGTGCACTGTTTAAGACTGAGCCTGCTGGGGCCCTAAAGAGAGGACAGTCCTGCCAGACGGGCTTGGAGACTCGGGGTGAGCAGGGAAGTAAGTGCCTTGAGCCAACTCCTGGTTCTCTGTGGGAAGAATGGCCTCCATGAAGTCACACTGTCTGAGTCTGTGTTCTGGAGTCACTTGCTGAGCTAGCCAAGAGGAGAGTGAGTAGGCCTTTATTTTGTTTTTGAATGATACAGAGTAATTGCACCTGTTTATAGGACATGTGGACATGTGTTGGTATGTTGTGCAATGATGAAATCAAAGTAGTTATCATATCTATCAATTAAAAATTCACCATCTCACTGTGTTGAGAAGATTAAACCCCTTCTAGCTATTTTGAAATGTAAGACATATCAGTTATTGTCCATCTTGCCCCAAATGACAAAGTATCTGCCTGCCTGCCTGCCTGTCTGTCTGTCTGTCTATCCATCCATCCATCCATCCATCTGTCTGTATCACATTTTCTCTACCCATTCATATACCGATGACCACCTAAGTTGATTCCATTTGCTGACTCTCATGAATGTGCTACTGTGAACATGGCGATGCTGATGTCCCTTCTGCATACTGATTTCATGTCTTCTGGTATAGACCCAGAAACAAGATTGCTAGGTCATACACATGATAGTTCTAGTTTTTGAGGAAACTTTTTTCTTTTTCTCTTGAGCATCCAGCTTCTGTGGACTGCATGGGCTGAGGGAGGTCAGACATGTAAAGTTCTGGGACCAGGTAGAGCTCTGTTTCCTGGTGCTGGGGTGTCGTGCACACTGGGCAAGTGCTGTAACTGTTGAGCCACATGCCAGGCCTCATCATATTCCCTCCTCGTCCAGGATCTTGCAAAGTAGATCATGCTGGTCTGGAACTTGCTGTGCAGCTTAGGAAGGCTTCCAACTCCCATCTGGATCTCCCAAGCTGGGATTATAGGGGCATCTATCATGAGCCGCTAGTGTGAGCTTAATAAATGGAAACTGTTTTTACAGTCTCTATTCCTGGACCTCAGTTCCACAGACTGCACTATGTGGGAATAATGGCTGTTACATTTGAGGCTCAGGCTTATTGGGCACTGGGTCCTGGCCTCTTTCAGAACAAACAGACTAAGGGTCTAGCAAAGGACATTAGTATTGGTTCCTGAAGAAGCCCTGAACTAAACTGGCAGAGAGCTTGTTCGAACTCAACAAAGGTAGGCATGGTATCAAGTGTGAAATGATGGAAGAAATCTCTCCTTAGTACAGTTTCTGTTGAATGTTTGCATCAGTCGTATGCCAACAGGCCTTTAGGGTGGATCTGGATTAAAGGTGGATCTTCCCACCTCAGAGATCTGGATTAGAAGTGGATCTTCCCACTTCAAAGGATTAAGTAAAATTCCCTCAGAGGTGTGCCCAGCCATTTTTTGCGTTTCAGTTAATTCCAGATATAGTCAAGTTGGCAGCCAAGAATAAACATTCCTATATATAGTTCTTAAATATATAAATACAAACTGCTCAATTTGTATAAGGCTACTTGTATGTTTGTTTTCAGGGCTGACCATTTGTTTAAGATAACCAGTTGATGTGCTCTTTCCTGGGGAAGACTATTTCTTCTCCTGTCGGGATTCCTTAGTTGCCTATAGTTCTCTGTGTAGGGTTGAAGCCTTGTGCCCTGCCCTCCCATGTTATGCATATTACTATGTCTATTGTTATCCTTGTTCAGCTCAAGTTTGGATGGTCTTTTCTTTTCTGTTTTCTCTTCCTGTTCTTGCTGTCCCCTCCTCTGCCATCTCCTGCCTACACTTGCTGGTAACCTATTGACCTCCCCTCAGGCTTTTTTCAGCGTGAGTGTTTGAGTATTTTCCTCCTCCCCAGAGCCTACTATCTCTACCTGATGGCCTTTGTGACTTCTAACAAAGCCTTTCTGTCCAAATAGGTTCCTTCCCATGTCTTACAGATACCCATTTCCTCCCTACAGACCTAGAGTGAGTCTCTTTGCCTCTTAAGAGATGTAGTGGCGAGCACCTTCCTGGAGGTCCTCAGAGGAAGCAGATGGAATGCTCATTTCTTGGAACAGCAGCCATAGGATGATGAGAAGTTTGCTGGAAGGAGGGAGGCATAGGGAGATGACGTGGCTCTGTGTGTTGGAGTTGCACCAGGGGCCTTTGTATTCTCCGATGGGTGGTATCAGGTCTGCATCGATGGACAACCTTTTCTTTCATTAGGGTTGAATGAAGGATAGCTCTTGGCTAGTCCCTCCAGTTGGCTGCACGTACAAAGAAATATTAGCTCTGTGTCTGCTGCTTGCCATTTGCTACCTGGTTAACAGATGTGATAAGGAGTCAACCTTTGAGTGAATTATTTTGTAGAACCAAATGGAATGCTAAACATAGTACTGTAAATGTTCCAAAAAAGATGCCTTGTCAATTATTCAAGAGGGGCACGTCAAGGTCTCATCGCTTACTATTGATTGCTACTTTTCTCAAAAAAGATTTATTTGTCCACTGTTCATCGAGTGACCTTTCTAGCATATTTCTCTGCTTCTGGGCTTTATGGCACCTGGTTTAGTAATATGAATTTCTCTTGTAAATACTTGGAAACTTTATAAGCAGTTTTTAGGTAAAATGTCCAGCACGGGAGTCTGACCTATTTATCATTCACTTCATCACTAATACAAATCAATATGTGTGTACTTCTGCATATATGCATACACATTTACAAGTATACTTACGATTTTAAAAAGCTATGTTTATAGTTAGTAATTGGCTTGGCAGTTCACATCTTTGAATAAAAGCTTCAGGGAATAGATGATTTCTGCTTATCTTTGGGTTTGCTTAAGATGACTCAATCCCTTAAAATAGGTTGTATGTAAGACAAGTTGGTCTGGGTGGGTTGCTCTGTGTACGTGTGGGATCTAAGCTAAAGGAAGGGACTCTCTGGCCAAGTCATCTGCTGTGTACTTGATAGCTTTTATGTATGTCTCTGTGTAAGGGGAACACTGTGTTGTCACTGAGGTTGGGGCCCTAGCTTTTCTGCCTGCTTGCTGTAGGACTTGTAGAGGGTAGCCTTCCCTTGTATCTGCTCCATCCTACCATACCACTTGTGCAGAGCATGTAGTAGTTCCAGAGGGACCAGTGTACCTGTCTTGAGGTCACTGCTCCATCAGTCGTCATTGTTAGGGTCGCTGTCAAGAGCCCATTGCAGGCCATTATAATGAGGGTGTCTTGATGGCCCTTTCTGTCTTTCTGAGCAAATTGGCAAGACTTGCGAGTTCCCACTGAGTACCGTTGCACGTGCAAGCTGCTGCTTCTCTGGAATGAGAGAAGGGTTGAGTAATTGGCTCTGGGGAATATTGTTGCTGACTGGTGCCATTTTGATGAGTAATAGACCCCATTAGATCACAATAAAATACTTGATTCTGTATAATTAAAGATGGCATCCGTCAGGCAGAAGCCCCAGCATTTAAAACGGTGAAAAGGATCATTTCAAAGGCTGCACAGTACGTTCATGATTGAAGCAGCACATAACCCAGAGTGTTTTGAGTCTCGGAGTTAGAAGACGTGGTCATAGACAGCCTGGCAGGGCAGCTGCTGTTCATTTTAGTCTCAGATATTTGTAATGAGCAACTATGGCAGTTAAAAATGTTTCTGATGAATTCACAGCTTGTGGAACCGTTCTGATTTGCAATTTTAACAGAAAAAGAAGTCCTATAATTTACTTTTTTGTGGAGTAGGCAGAACCCAGAGGAACATTGGAGTCTTTATTTCCCCCTTTGTATGTTCTGCTTCAGCTCCAAATTCCTCCCTCCCTTATTATTCATTGGTCCTACCTTATTCAGACGCTTGGGTCCAGCATTCTCCATGAGTCGGACAATACTGGAGGATTCTGGGGAAGGGCTGCCGCAAACCCAGACAGGGCTGTGTAAGCCTGTGCTGACTTCTTTTATCCCATTTTTCCAGTCAGGCACTTGGTACATTCTCTGCCCTCTTGGGACCTGGTCTCTTGGAGATCCCTTGGCTCAGAGTTGAGAAGCCCTTCGTTTGGCAGGAGCCCCACTCTGTTTAATCAAGAGTCGAGTGTCTGGCGCACAACTTCAGTTATTAATACTCTGCTATTAATATTCATATTGACAATCATTTGCACTTCTAAACTGCTTTCATCTCAAAGATGATCACATATCCCGCGAGCCTTAGATGAACGACTTCTAATGTGGGCACGGGGCCCTCCAGCAGTACATCCTCTTTGAAGGGAGTTCACTTGTTCAACTACCAAGTGTTGGGACAGCCTACATGTTGCAACTCTTTTTAAGATGTGTTCCTTATCTGTGACCTGCCATTCATGGTCCATTGTCACTTCCCAAGTGTCTGTTCAGCCCTACAAGCCAGATATGGACCTCTGTGGTTGTATTAGTTACTTTTCTATTGTGATTAAAACATCATGACAAAGGCTTAATTAGGAGGTTCAATGGGGCTTCTGATAGGTTCCACAGGGTTCGGGTCCATAATGATAGCATTGCAACAGGTGGTGGACATAATGGTTAGAACCGGAAGCTGAAGACTCCTATTGTGAGCTGAAAGCACCAGGCAAAGAGAGCCCACTGGGAAGGGCATGGGGCTTTTGAAACCTCGAAGGCTCCCACCCAGTGATGTACTTCCTCTAGCAAGTCACGCCTCTTGAACCTACCCAAGTAGCTGCATCTACTGGGCGCGAAGTATTCAGACATCAGAGCCTTGGGGGCTGTTCCCATTGACACAGAGCACTGTGATGCCCACCACACTGCCGAGGAGACCGTTTGACCAGAGCTGACCTTCTGCTTGGAATCTGGGGCTCTCTAGACATTGACTAAAATGGCAGTCACACACACACACACACACACACACACACACACACACACACACACACACACATACACACACCATACACCCTAAATGTAATGGAGATATTTCACAATGAATTTATTTTTGTGTTCTAATTGGACTTAAATTTAGATTTCAGAATAATAGGGAGTTCTTTTTACCCTATTAGAATATATATATTAGAATATATATGTATATATGTATACATTTTTATATCATTTATACTTGCTATAGTCAAATACCCAACAAGAAGCAAATTAACAGAGGAAAGGCATTTTTTTTTTTTTTTTGGCTTACAGTTTGAGGAACTACAGTTCATCATTGTGGGGAAAGTGTGGAGGCAGGAACATGAGCTTATCTCCTTTGGACCAAGTCAAGAAGTGAGGCCAGGGTATAAAATCTCCAAGCTTAACTTCAGTGACCTACTCTTCCAGTGAGGCTCTACCCCCTAGGGGTTCCTCCACCTTCCAAAACAGCAGCAGCAACTGGAGACCAAGCGTTCAGACACATTGAGCTTAGGGTGGATATTTCACACTCAAACTTCAACATTCTGTCTCTGGTCCCCATACACTCAGCACTGTCTCATAATGCAAATCTGCACCCATTCTGGCTCCTAAAGTCTCCATAGCCCTAAACAATGTGGACACTTAAAAATTTCCAACTATCTTCTGAGATATAAGGCAATCTCCCTACAAGCTGTCCCCCTGCTACCCCCCTCTTTTTTTTTTTTTTAAGTTAAGGGCTGGAGAGATGGCTCAGCAGTTAAGAGCACTGGCTGCTCTTCCAGAGGACTGGGTTTGATTCCCAGCACTCACATGGTGGTTCACAATTGTCTGTAACTCCAGTCATAGGGGATCTGATGCCCTCAGATCTGGCTGATGCCTCAGGCTGGCATCTGGGGGCACCGGGCACACAAAGTGATACACAGAAATACATGCAGGCAAAGCATCCATGTGCATAACAATAAATACATTTTAAAAAGTTAACTACTAATATTCTTACTCCAAAAGGGCAGAATGGGGGGCATAGCAAGGAAAGATGAGCTCAAAGCAAGACCAACACCCAATGGGGCAAGCATCAAAGCCTGTAGCTCTGTACTTAGTGTCTGGAGTTCATGATGGAGTCAGCTGGGTAATTCTGGTCAGGCTCCCGGTAACTGGCGAGTTATTCCCTGTGACTGGGTGAGTAGAGATTCTCTGCATTAACACAGAGCCAAGCAGCAGTGATCTAAGCTGTAGCAAGCCTGGGAAAGTCAGTATAAAAAGACCATTTATGACTCGCAGAGAAATGTAAGAGGTCATAAGTACTAACCCTGGAATTCTGGCAGCTGTGCACCGGGAAGGTGAGTGGGACTTAGACATAAGAGAGAACGACAGAGTATTCCAGTAGAGGGAACAGCAGGCACAGAGGCCTAGAGTCTTGAGGAGCTTGGGGACACTGAAGAGCCATGTGAGTTGGTCCGAGACCATAAGGGGGGATATCTGGGACAAATGATGTAAGACCGTGTGTCTTAGATGTGTTCATGTCACCGTGACAAAATAGCCGCCTACTTTATAAAGAAGCAAGAAGGTTCGTTTGGCTCACAGTTCTGGAAGCTAAGGAGTTCAAGGTTGTCTAGCTGCATTCGCTATGTTATAGCATGTCAGATAGCATTATACAACAGCACCTTTTGTGAATGTGGGGAGCTAGCTGGTATAGACAAGACTGAGCGTGTGGAGGTAGCCTTCCTTTATAATAAGTGCTTCTCATAGTAACAGATTCAGTCTCTAAAGACCTAACTTAGTGAGATGATCATTGGTTCTTTTTAGTGTGGTGCCCCAAGACCCAGTTTCCTCCCAGTATACCCAACCGTCAGATGGTCCATAATCTACTGTGTTACATTGGGAAGTGAACTTCTAGCACACAAACCTTTTGGGGACAAAACAAATTCAAAGCTTTGAGTCCAGGCATGTCCATCTTTAACCTGAAGGCTGCTGGCATTATTCTATTTATGAATCTGACACTCATTAGTTCATTAAAAAAATTCTGTTAAAAAGTTTTTACCCCAAACAAGAATTCAACTTATTAATTCTTACAGTCTTTCTAATAACTCTGTCTATAGGCACTCATTTTGAAGATGGAGAAAGTTAGTCACAACCATGGACAGTGGCCTGGGACCTGAGCCAGCCTGACTCTGACTCTGGCACTGGGTCTGTGTTGCTTGTGGGATTGGTGCCTGGTCCTCTTTTCTCAAAGCACAAAGCTGATTTGCAAGTTGGGCTTGGCATTTAGTTCTGACTGCTCAGAGTGCATGTGTTACCCGCTTACAGCCTGTCTAGGGGGGGAATAGAAGTATTTGATGCTACCTTTTACCACACTGTAAATAGAAAATTAAAAAAAAAAATGCAGGTGGGAGAGTTTTGTAGCCACGCACGTGTGTGTGTGTGTGTCTGTCTGTCTGTCTGTGTGTCTGTGTCTGTGTGTATGTTCATGAAGAAACTGCTTACTTCAAAGTATTGATTGAGGAAGGGACGGGGGAAGTAAGGTTATATCTTTCCATGCCTGAAATACTGATAAAGGTTGATTGTACTCAAGCATACGATTTCTAATTATTATGGCATCATTGTATGAAAACCAAGGGAACACAAGAGTGCTCGGGAAAGTGGTCCCCGAGTTTCTGTTTTCTCTTGTTGAGTTCTTGATGTATACATTTCCACACAGTGTAAGGATCTGTATGGAAAACACGCACAGTGGCCCACAATCCCAGCGAGCTTGAAGCGTCCTTGTCCAGACACCCCTCTCCATGCCATCTGGGGCTCCTTTTCCTTGGACTAAACGTTAGAACCAGCCCAGATGTTTGTAGAGCTCAACATTTGTGGCCATGGTGACAGACTGAATGGGAGGTTTTCTCCCTCCTTGGAAATGTCGGCCGACATGTTTCAGAAACATTTACAAAAACCTAATGGTTTCGCAGGTGTCCAAATAAACCATCTCTAGACGGCTTGAATTCTGATAGGACAGGATTAAAGCCATGTAAATAATTTGAAATTTTTTAGTCTCCATATCATAAAGGGTAAGAAGAAACAAGTGAAATTGGTCTTAACAGTGTGTGTTTAACTCTCTGGACCCCAAATCTCATTATGTTTTCATGAAACCACTATAACATGATCAATAAGGTGTTTTTTCATCCTTCCTTCCTTGCTGTTTCTGAAGCCCGGGATGGGTTTCACACTTGTGTCCTTCCCTATTTGCCTTGCCCCTTCTCAGTGCTCAGTAGTGATGCCATGCCAGTAGGAGAGCGTGACTCTGACAGATCAGACCGTGTTACATGCCATAATACAGTTCTGATGCGAACATCCTTCTGCCGAGCCTGGTAGGCCATGTGTCTGCATGGTGTACTTGCACAGGGTTTAGAGGCAGCAACATGAGGCTTCCCCTGATTTCTGAGCTGTCATCATGATAGAATCTGAAAATGACTGCAGGAATTTTTGGGTTGAACTTGATGTAATAAGAGCCGGGAGGGCTCATTGAACACATGCTGAGAAATTTGTCTGAACTCAGAGTGAGCATAGTTTCCATACCGAACTGATTCTTTGAATCCGCTCTGGGAAGTCGTAGCGCTGACAAGTCTCGTCAACAGTCTCTTCCTGGGAGCCTGCATAGGCACCAGGTCTAATTATGTTTTTTTCTCCCGGCTTCTTTATGGAGGCAACGAAATTTAGCCTTCAAATTCATGTTCCTTCTGAGAAGAGATGCTTGTTGTCTTGGAAATAAGTAGTTACAAACTCATCCCCTCCCAGCTGTCCATTTTCTGAGATGATAGTTGGTACCCATCATTGTTGGAGATGGATAGTTCCCCAGTTTTGGCAGCTGGTTCTACCCTAAAGATGACTCAGGTCTATCCACATTAGGTGTGACTGTTGTCTTTATGGTCTTGGGGAATGCAAGTGAGATGCCCTGCACTTTCCAAGGAACATTTGACATATCCTTCATATAGTGATTTTGTTAACTGACACGTAGAGTGAATTTGACAAAATAATTTTGGGCTCAAGTTAAAAACAGGAATGTGATAACCTCATTCTGTGGGACTGGTGTTCTGATGGTGGCGTTTCAGAGATCTGAATGAAAGCGACTTTACTGGCAACAATGGAGTGTTTGAAAGTTCAGTGTGTGGAGACTGTACTGTTGCCTTTTATTATTTATAGTGTATAATATCAGATTTATGTTTCATGTGATAGGGGTTATTATCTTCTTTCCATGGCAATATTCAGTAAAGAATGTTCTACTATTTAATCATTGAAAATTCAGTTAGCAGAATGCAGCTGGAGTGGACTGGACGTGGCTGGGGAGGGCATGTCCTGGAGTGTCCCTTCCAACCATATACTCTCCACTTTCCATGTATAGGTTCTCAGTTTATCTCTCAGAATTCCTCACAGTTCTGTTCTTACAACACATACCACCTCCTTTTCAGACTTAAAGAGTGGCCCTCAGCACTGTTACCTCTTTCCCCAGACAGAGACAGCGGGCATTCTGCTGAGACTTCGGTCCCTGGGTTGATAAAAGTGCTGTTGAAGCCATAGCCAGATGACAGTTTGTAGACAAGACTGTGCCCGTAGGCAGTGTGTGGGGCCTTTCCCCTCCCAGGGTGGGATGGAGGAGCTGCAGCACCTGATAGCAGGGAGCTGCTGTGTGAACCTCTGTGCTGGCGCTGAACCTGCTGGGGGGCTGAGACCAGAGGAATGCATTCGTTTCAGATCAAAGGAATTAGACTCTTCTCCCGCATAGCAGAGGAAAAGCTAAAACTGTTTTTCCCTCTCTACCCTCAGAGTAACTTTTGAAACAGAAATTATAATTAGTTGATGTTGGGAAAAGGGAATTATGCGGATGTTGCCCCAAATTTAGACAGATTGGTGGCAATAAGAAGGAAATAGTGAAGGTATAAAAAGGATGTAAAATTTACTCCAGTTTGTCAGGAAAAGACTAAAGTCCAGAGTAGATGAAGTATTGGAGGTGGACTGTGACTTAGCTGTGCCTGAGATGTGCCAGCAGCCTGGCTGTGCCTGTGACTCTTAAGTGTGAGCTCGTCACAGAGGCAATAAAGCCACTCAGATAGACGACTTTGTTTCTGAGACCCTAGGAACAGACCTTACCTTGACAGGGTTGTCCTTTTCTGCTGTGGACTTTGTCCGGAGCTGAACTCACATAGTTCTGTGGGATGCTCCTGCAGCCCCACAAGCAGGCCTCTCTTCAGCCTGCTGCCTCAGCATCCAGCCACGCTTTTCTCGGTGTTCTTGGACTTTAGCAAGCGGCACCCACCACGTCACTTGCAGGGCATAAGACGCAGGTTCAGAATTATAAAGAAGCCGGCAGTGTGGCTGTCTAGCAATCAACCACATACTCACACTGCACATTAGCCTGCAGTCACTAATTGGTGACTGTAAGACAACAGACCTGACCTTTTAAGGCGATCAATCAATGTGAGGACATTTAGGACATCTAACTCAGTGCTAGAGCATTTTGACTGCAAAATGACATTTGGATCCCATGGGTTTAAGTCTTTGAGAGCATTTGTCTTGCCTTGGTTAGGGTTCAGAACGTTGTCTCGGGGGTTTTGTAATGCGTGGGATCCACTTAATGTCCATTCTTCTTACTCGTGACCAGATGGGACCAATGTTGGGAAATGGAGGAGACTGGAGAAGGAGCCGCCTGTGCCCCCAGCTTTCACGGTATAGGATGATGCAGGGAATTATCATGGATGGGGTGACTTGGGGAAGCTGCAGAGCAAGAGTCTCCCCCAGCACTGACACCCCAGCTTCTGTATTGAGAAACATGTTCCCGAGTATGATTCTGGGTTGGAAGGGGAAGGGTCTGGAAGGACATCTCCCATGTCAGTTGGTTTACATTCTTCATCCGTGGGGAAGCCAAGGCTTTATGTTAGCATTGGCTGTGTCTCATGGTTCGAAGCATAATTGGAGAGAGACTTGGGTCTTGGGTACTTGTGAGCACAATGCAAATATTCACTTGGAAGTCGTGTGCGGATTTCATGTGCTCCCAGGCCTTTGTGCACAAAATCCCAGGCACACTAGTGAGGTGGTTCCTATGGTCCTCCCTTCTGAGTCAGGCACTCCCTTCAGTGTTTATGTGATAGGAAGACGAGTAAACGAGGTCTGTGTAGACTTCTGGATCCTCCCTATGTGCTGTGTGTCCTCAGAGGACATGCATCCTCCTGAGCTTTCTTTACTCTCTGTCCAATAGGAATGTGATGGCCCCAAGGAGGGCCGAGTACTCTGTATTGCCTGTCAGTCTCCAGGTGATGCCCCCGGGGAGGGGACGACTGGACATTTTGTGTTTCAGACATCACTAGGTGTCCGGGTGTGTAGAAGGTGCCTGTAAGAATGACTCTTCTCCTTGGGTGTGCTCTCAAAAGCCAGAAGGACTGATTGTATGGATGCTGATTTGTGATTGTGTTGTCTGGCAGAGATAGGAACAGAGGTAGTGCACCCGCTTGTTTCCTTCTATAGATTCTTTGGCTTTAATGTGACCCTGGAAAGACACAGGGCAGGCCTCGGGAGGCTTGTGTCCTGGCGTGGGATGAGGTTCTTTTTTTTTTTTAGGACCTCATTGAGGAAGAGATAAGACTGAGGGACACCTCAGTGGGTGTTAAAGTTCCCTTGAGAGTGTGTGGGGGGGGGCAGGGGGGGGGGGAGACAGTGGGATTGCAAGAACTCAGAACAGTGGTTCTCAACCTGTGGGTCGTGATCCCTTTGGCAAACCTCTGTCTCCAAAAACATTTACACTATGATTCATAACAGTAGCAAAATTACAGTGATGAAGTAGCAATGAAATAAATTTTATGCTTGGGGGTCACTACAGCATGAGGAACTGTATTAAAGGGTCCCAGCATTAGAAAGGTTGAGAACCACTGACTTAGAGGTAAGCATTCACAAAGCTGGGGTCTCCTCCTTTTCCTTTTCCTTCAACAGGGAAAAATGAGTGAGTCTTTTGAATGTTGATACCTTGATACCAAGAGTCTGAGACCATAGACGACTGTCAGAAGAAGCCTCCTCTCCTTAAAATGATGGAGAGCCCCTTGGAGATAGCTTTTTTTTTTTTTTTTTAAGGGAATGAAAGGAAGGGCTTGTTTGGCTCACAGTCCCAGGTTACAGTCCATTACTGCTGGGGAATGAAGGCTGTGGGAACTTGAAGCAACTGGTCACATCATAGCCACAGCCAAGAGAAGGAAGGAAGGAAGGAAGGAAGGAAGGAAGGAAGGAAGGAAGGAAGGAAGGAAGGAAGGAAGGAAGGAAGGAAGGAAGGAAGGAATGCAGGAATGCGCCTTTGCCCGTGCTCAGCTCACCCCTCCTGTTCATTTATTCCAGGGCTGGGCTCCAGGAAATGGTGCCACCCAAAGGGAGCTGGGCCTCCCCATGCCAATTCATGTAATCAAGACAATCCCCACAAACCTGCCCACAGGCCACCCTGATCTAGACAGTCCCTTAGTGAGACTCTCTTCCAGTGGTTCCAGATTGTGTCGAGATGACAGAAGTAATCCCAACGGGTCCCCAGAATTTTGTGTTGTGGGGTACATACAACCCTACCTCAGCACACAAATAGCAAAGGCTTTTTGTGGGTGCTGTCACATGTTTTATGCATTCTAGTTTACGAGCTAGCTCCTTACCACATCCGATGTCTCTTATTCTGAGGAAGTCTTGGAGGCTGCTTTTTAGAATGGCTGAAGCTGTCATTCTGGCCCAGGGGCTGATTTAATATGGGGAAATCCAAAGTGTTTACAGTCATATGCCGGGCTTGAGTGCAGGCTCTCCAAATAGTGAGATGGAGTTCAGATCACAGGAGGAGCATCTACTCATCTTTAGTCACTGGACCCACCAGAGAGGGCCAGGCATCCAAAAGGGGGCTACATTTGGTGTGGCGAGGGTGGGGCAATGATGTGGTTTTTTTTCTACCGAGGCAGATGATTACAATTTTGGAAGAAAGGAAATTGTAAGCAAACAAGCACTTGAGAGGATCAGAAGTCTGGAGCTCAGTCGAATCACCAAGAACGAAAGTTTACGCTTAGGCATTCCAAGACCCTGTGGTGAGAAGCCCACAGCACAGAGCTCTGTTCAGCTCTGAGTAAGGACTAAACTCGGTAATTACTCTGCTTTCCCCGGCAATGTGGTTTGCATGATCCCTTTGGTATATTACCAACTACTTGTGGTTAGACCAAGTATGAATGAAAGAATGCACTTAGCATCCGACAGGCGGAAGACGACTGACCTCGGTGCCACGGTATTGTCATGTGTTCACTTCCGTGATGATCTTCTCTCACCCCATGGTGAGACCCTGTGTCTTTGCATTGCTGCCTCTCTGATTAACCCCTCTGGGTGCAGGGTATGATGGGGCCTCTCTCCCCTGGTGCTGACATTTTCTCTCATGTCCTCCTCTCTGTTGTATATTGTATTTTGACTTTAGCCAAGTCAGGTTGTTTCCTAGTTTGTAGCTAGGGTTCATTTTACCCATTCCGATCCTTTTTTCAAACTCTGCTGGGCTGACAAAGGTCTAAACTCTGGTTCGCTGAGAAGGGGAACAAGAGCCCATTTTGTACCTGTGTTGCTTCCCAAGGCATAAATAATCTTACTTAGTTGACTGTCGGCTACCAAGTGATGTCTAGAAAACCCTCTGAGAGTTCAGGGTCAACCTGGCCAACTGGCAAGAGCTGGTGGCAGCAGGGGGTGTGCGTTCCCCTTTCCCTTCAGACCCAACCAGAGCTTAAAGTTGTTTTTTTTAAGAGTTTAACAGAGTCCAGTGATGGTGGTCACACAGCAGAACTTGGCAGTCACAAATAAAGTGTACCAGTGCAGTGGCAGAAATGCCTTACCTCTCTCTTTTTAAAAATTCCTTCTTTGAGAATATTTTCCCCAGGGAAGAGCTCACCAACTGGTTATTCAATATCAAGTGGTCAGCCCTGAAAACATATACATACAAGTAGCATTATACAGACTGAGAAGCTTGTATTTGTGCATTGAAGAACACACGTGTGCACGCGCACACACACACACACACACACACACACACACACACACACACAACCCCACCACCACCACTCTTTGGTGAGGAGTGAGTCAGATGAGTTGGATGCTGTGCTCTCTTTCTAGATTTACAGTTATTGTTTGTTAAACTATACTAAACAAACCTTAGCTGGGCACCAGCCCCGGGCTCTGGGATTGAAGCTGTACAGACCATCAGCTGGGTTCTCAGGAATGTGGCATTCAGTTGCCCTAGCCAGACTTTCCACATGGATGAAGATTCAGTGCTTTTACCCTCTGAAGGCCCTCTGGGATCACCTTCCTTAGTGTGTAGAGACAGGTGAGGTTTTTCTTCCAATAGTTGCCTCTGCCTGTGCTTTCCTGGAATACTGGCTGGGCCTGGGAAAGGCATTCCTCTGAGGAAGGACCTTGAGGAACAGAATTCATAAGACCCATTTTGCCTTCTCTCTACCTGAATAATCAATCTACGGAGTTTAGCTTTCCGAATGTGGGGGGATTATATATGTTTTTTCTGGTTAATTGTTTTTATCTCCTTGCCATGCATATGTTTTATCTTTAATTTGTTAAAAATTCAAAACTTTTATCATCTTTATGTGAACTAATGATGAAAATTCACTGTTATTGAGCATGTTTAGAGTAGGTTAAGTGAATATGGACTTCAAATACCCTTTGCACTATAACCGTTCTGCTCCATTTCATACTTTTCCTTTCTGATCTGCTGAGGACACTGGCCACTTAGGATCATGTTCTGTAAGGACTCAGGTGAGACAATGTAAACACACTGAAACACAGGGCCATTACATGTCATGGCTTGGGCCTGTGCAGAGCCCCACCTGGGATATGTCCTGTGGGAAGTAGATCCAGGCACTTTATGTATATAGTTTGTACCTCAGAGGTTTGGGACCTTTCGTGCCTTCCAGAGGCATACCCTGTCTACACGACACAACCTTACAGTGCCATGGACTCAGTCCCGATGTCCCTAAGGGGAGGTTCATGCTTGTCCTCGCTGGCGCCTCTGCCTCAGGTAGTGGTTATCATACTCGACCTATACAGATTCACTTTTGACAACTTTGTTCTGTGTTTCTATAATGTATGTGAATGTACAATGAGCTGGGCCCTCACTCCTTCCTCAGCCATTCTTGTATGATTTCCAATGGTTTGCATATTTCCCAATAAATGATGGCATGGGACATTGTGGGCTTCATTACCATCACCTCCATGGCTTGAAGAAAGAGAAAACTTGGTATGCACATCACATCCCAGTTTGAGGAAATCGATTGAGGCAGAGCACATGGAGCTTCTCTGTTGGAACCATCTGGAATGTGCTGGTGAGTGACTTGTCAGTCAGTTCCAAGATTCAGGAGCCCCAGACAGCCAATTCTCTTGAACACAGTCTCTAAGGTGTTGCATGGTCAGGCATCTCTTTGGAGGGTCTGCTCATCCCGTGGTTTAGCATTTAACCACATGTACCAGTGAACACCTTACAGTATAGCCTTTGGGTCTCAACGGAGCTGAGAATCGGGACAAGCCCCCATTTCCTGTACCTAGATCTCTACTCCTGCTGCCCAGAGGTGGTGATCTCTTCCCTCTCCTCTCCTTCTTTCTTCCATTCATCTCCTCTCTCCGCTGTGTTATCCCCTCAGTGTTGACAATAAGCTGCAGCCCTTGCTGGAGTTCACAGCAGGGTGGCAACTGTTTGGAAACTGATACGCCATCTTGTATGCTTTGGGACATATTTCCATTGATTTTCTTGGTGTGGTGAGGCATGGTTGCTCATAGAAAGCAGTGGCTTGGAGGCTGAATTCTGTCTTGACTAAAACTGAATCCCCCTACAGATTAGAAGAATGGCGTACCCAGCTTCTACCCCAGCACTGGAGCTCAGTGGCATATATCGTAGAAGAGTATTGCATTTGTTGAGTGCAGTATTTCTGTTCCAAAATGAATCTGCAAGTTCAAAGTGAGTGTGATTGCTGTTGTATGACTGGTAACTGTGACCACAACACACGCTGTTTGTGACATGTGTTTATATTTACATGGATGCAAATAGGAACTCATGTTGAGTGGATTATCTTGGGTGGTAGGATTTAATGAGATCTTTAATGTCTTAAGTCTCTCTCTCTCATGGGCACAGCCCAGATTTAATAAATTTCCAGTGTTCTAGAATTTTAGCATCGTTTCCGTCTTTTTCATGGAAATTTAATACATACTGAGTCACAGTTCTTAGAATTCTAGAATTAGAGTGTTGAGAAGAGCTTTGAAGACTTTTTTTTTTTTTTTGGTCATGCCAAGGCAACATGACAGCTTGCATTGGGATCACTCTTAACTCAGTATCCACCCAGGCCACCCCTGACTCGTGCCTGAGAAATCTGGTTCAGATAAAGGCGTTATTGATGAGACTGGGGTAAACACTGCAGCTCTCCACTTCCCATAGTTAGAGTCATGCCACAGCTATGTTTAAGAGCAGGACTGGCAAATGCGCCCTGGCCACGTGTCTTGCATGGCTGCCCTTTGGCTGTGCCAGCAGAGTGGGGCCTCATAGCTGAGACCCCAATGAGACCTGATGTGAGTCTCCAGCACTTTTGCTGACCTCCTTAAAGCATTGCCCTGGAGCCCAAAGCACCATAAACAGGAGCCCTCCTCCTTGGAGGACCCCAGGTTTGTCTTTGCTGTGGTCTCAGACTGGCCCTGACCAAGGGTGTAGGACAGGCTGGAACGTGACTGCCATCCTTGGAAGTGCGTACACAGACTTGGAATGTTCTCACGAGGAATGTGGAATCTGGAGTGGTCTGATTCTTGGGCTTTTAAAAACTGATGTCTGTGGGCCTTAGCAATGAACCAGAACCCAAAGCAGCAAGTTCTGGTCATGATTTGGACCAAGTATCAGAGGCTAGTGAAGCAGTGACGCCTGATGGTTAGCTCTAGCAATGTCTTCCTATTCTTTCAAGCTTCTTTTAGGATAGCTAGGCCGTGCTACCTAACCTAACTTCTTGGCCAGAGGAGCCTGGGTACTATGGGGTCTGTGAAAGTTGCCCCATATGCCATTTCACTGTTTCAGAGTAAGGTATACACTATCCAACTTAAAGAGGCAAGGAGAAAGACTGTAGATGAATTGCTAAATGGTCTTATTAATAAAAACCCAGAGCCAGATATTGGGGTAAAAAGCTGAGATATCAGGAAAGCAGAAAGAAGCCAGCCACATTCTTACCACTTGGAGATCCTCTGCCAGAGACCTACTTCCTGTATACCCACGCCTATATGCCTTTGTGTTCTGCCATCTCATTTCCTCTCTCTGCCCAGCTACATCACTTCCTCTTCCTGCCCAGCTCTGTCACTTCCTGTCTGTCTGTACAGACCTTCAGACCTTTATGGTTAGTGCTGGGATTAAAGGTATGTACCACCATGCCTGACTTTGTTCCCAGTGTGGCCTTGAACTCACAGAGATCCAGATGGATCTCTGCCTTCTGAATGATAGGATTAAAATCATGTGCTACCATTGCCTGACCTCTATGTTTACTACAGTGGCTGGCTTTTTCCTCTGATCCTCAGATAAACTTTATTTGGGCGTACACAGATAAAATATCACCACAGAAAGACTGTGTTGCTGTGTTTTGGCAAAAAGGAAAGAATAAACCTCTGAGGACATTTGTGACATGCCGGTCACTCCATTTTCTCCTTCATAGTGCTTCTCGACAGCAGCATGGTAGTCCTCCACTATAAGCAGGCATGTGAGTCGGGGCAGAGTGGGGCCTCTGCTTGGGCAGTCAGGTTTTGGCCACATTCACTCAGCTGCTGGCCAATACAAGCTGGACTCCGTGGGGGTGGGGGTGGGGAAAAGGAGAGGAGAGGAGAGGGAAAGGGAGGGAAGAGGGACAGAGAGGGGAGGGGAGCAGAGATGAGAGAGGCACACAATCATAAAGGTAGGGGGTGGGGAGAAGGTTTTGGGGGGATCTGGGACGGGTCGTGGAAGGGGATGAATATGATCAAAACACGTGGTGTGAAATTCTCTACTGTATGATGCAGCATCTGTTCCTACGTGGATGGCAGAAGCCTTGCTGTCTGAGAAGGAACGGGAAGATGAATGGCTCTTAGAGGCTCTTCATTTGGAAGATGCTCATCTTTCCCAAATGGGCTCCGTGAGCGGAGGTGGAGGATTTTATCACATTTATTTGTTTACTGGCGCATGCCTGCATGCGTGTGTGAGTAGGTCAGAATGCAGCCGTCGGGAGTTCATGCTTTCCTTCCACCCTTTGGGTCCCAGGGATGGAATCCAGGCCCTCGGGTTAGGTGGCAAGTTCCTTTCCTGGCTGAGCCATCTTGTTGGCCTGAGGTGAGGGATTTTAATGATGTCTTTGGAGGAAGAGTTGGGAGTTCCACCCTGCTGTGTAGAATTACTCCCTGGAGACTCACTGACTAGCCAGTGAGGATAGGGTTTTGTGAATCCATCTCAAGACTGGGAGGAGTGCGGCAGCTTCTCCTTGGCTCTTTGTCCTGACATGTTGGGCTTGTCCCATACTGATCTGTCTCTTGAAGACATCCCTTTTACTGTTCTAAAATAGTAACTATGCTTCCAGCACAGAGAAAAGGAAGTGGGCACAAAGTCCTGTTCCTAGCTAAGGGCTATTGGCACTTGATTGCTGTTGAGAGAGAGGGAAAAATCAGTTTTCTTCAAAGATGTTACAAGCTGGCGTCTTAGGGTTACTACTGCTGTGATGAAACACCATGATCAAAAGAAACTCCAGGAATGTAGCCAGAAGTTTGCCTGTGTCCACAGCCACTTGGTCCCAAGTAAACATACAGAGGCTTATATTAATTACAAACTAGTCTATGGCTCAGGTTTCTTGCTAGCTAGCTCTAACATCTTAAATTAACCCATTTCTATTGATCTATGTATTGCCACATGACCTTGGCATTACTTGTCTGCTGACATGTTGCTCCTTGGGCAGCTGGATCGTGTCTCCCCCTGACTCTGCCTTTCTTCTCCCTCTCTCTCTCTTGGATTTCCTGCCTGGCTATAACCTCTCTTGCCATAGGCCAAGGCAGCTTTTTTTATTAACCAATGGTAGCAACATTCCCAGCATACAGAAAGACCATCCCCAGCATTTCCCTTTTCTATCTAATGAAAAAGGAAGGTTTTCATTTTAACATAGTAAAACTACATATAACAAGACAGTTATCAAGAAGGAATTACAGTTACATTATTTGTATTTGGCAAAAGTAAAGAAAATATTCTATCATCTATCCTATTTTTGTGAGTCTAAAGTTTTATATCTAATTTATCTTTTATCATGACCAAGGAAAACTATAATTATAACTATCTCCATCAAAGACCCCAGAAAGATATAATATTATCTGAGTAAACAGGAAGTGCTTTGCAAGCAACTTCCATTATTTCTAGAAATGACAGAGACATCTGGCTGTCTGGACCGTCACCCAAAATTCTTTTTTAATATTGGGGCATTTATTTTAGTCTACAGGCCTAGAGTCTCTGTAATACTTTTCAATGAAGCAGGAAATTTGAAGGACTGTTTTGCCTATTGGCAAAGTTCATCAGTTACTTTTTTCTGTGTCCTGTAGAATGTCTGGCAGTTTCTTCTGTGAAATAAGAACCTGAAGGACCATTCGGCCTTATTTTGGCAAAGTTCAGTGGTCATTTTCTTATGGGTTCTGCATGTCCAGTTTATACAACATACTGTCAAGCAATCCAGGCAAGAGCAGTTTCTTGCTCAAATGGCTAGCCTTTTTTATATTGTAAGCAAACTCCATAATGAGTTTCTTCAATGCCCATCATCCTCTTTGAAGTAATTGGTGCTGCCAGGAGCAGACATGTCTCATTGTCCAGAAAAGTCTAAGTTCTTAAAAACATTTTAAATGCCATATTCTGTAGGTGTTTGAAGTGTTTGAAGATTACCTACCTAATTAAAATGTATCTTTATATACCTAGAAAACTTAACTAACATGACTATAAGTCTGATTATAATAGATGACCAATTATTAATCTTTATTTCTTAATTATACATTATAATTTTAAATGAGTTGCATAAACATAATACCTTAAACAAGAGTAGAAATATACATACAGTATAATCAAATTGACCTTAAATTTGTATCAATAAACCAAATCCATATCAATGTAAAGTATTTTGAGATTAATAGTTGTTTTTTGAATCAAAGTAGATTCAATAATCTATCTTTTTATCATTCCTATATCAGAAAGTGTTTATTTAGCCTACATATCCTAAGTCACAGTCCACTGAGGGACACTAAGGCAGGAACTCAAATAGGATAGGAACCTGGAGGCAGGAGCTGATGTACAGGCTATAGAAGAGTGCTGCTTACTGTCTTGCTTCTCATGGCTTACTCAGCCTCCTCCTCCTTCTTTTAAAGAGCAGAAGACCATCAGCCCCGGGGTGTTCCCACAATGGGCTGGGCTCTCCCCCATTAATCAAGAATTAGGAAAATGCTCTCCATGCTTACCTGCCTACAGTCTGATCTTATGGACACATTTTCTCAGTTGAAGTTCCTCTTCTCAGATGACTTTAGCCTGTGTCAAGTTAACATAAAATTAGCCAATACACTTGGTAACGCACTCCAGGACAGGTCTTACATCCAGGATTGTTGGCTAACACAAGCTGGTCTCTATGAGATGGATAGACTAGATAGATACATTGGTAGATAGATAGGTAGGTAGATAGATGATAGGTAGATTAGGTAGATAGATAGATAGATAGATAGATAGATAGATAGATAGATAGAGCGGGTACATGAAAAATTGGGTAGGTAGGTGGGGGGAGGATCTGGAAGGAGTTGGAGGGAGATGAATATGATCAAAATACATAGCATTTTCAATTAATAAAAAAAATTATTTAAAATAGCATTTATTTAGAGAATGGTTTCTATCTCTTTCCAAAATAATGTTATCCAGTAGTCTTTAGGCTTTTGCAAATAGCCTTTGAGAGCCTAGTTATCATGTTTAAATTATAATTGGCCCTCCATATCTATGGGTTCCACATCCATGGATTCAGCCAACCTCAGAAAGAAATAGAAAATAAGTTTTAAAAGACTCTACCTTTCCTATACATGGACAGCTCATTTTTTTCCCCCTTACCATCACTTTCTAAAAAGTAAGTGGAACAACCACTTAGCATTTCTAGTGTTAGGTGTCTTGTAATACCTGACTAGAGGTGAATTAAATATTCTGGAAGATATGTGCAGATTTTTTTTTTTTTGCAAGTGCTACACCATTTTATAGAAGGGACTTGAGGACTTTTGGTTTTTTAGGGGTGGGTCTGTGCTATGGAATGATGATGGCTCTATTTTAGATTTCAGTCAGAAATGCACTGTCTGTTTGCAGTACTTATTGGTTAATATCACTAAGGCCTGCAACTTGTTCACGGCATTTTATAGTCATGGTGAATCTGTGTCCCTCACTCTTACGTCCACAGTGAGGTCGGTTTCTGCTGTGTGCCATGGCGCATCTCTCTTGCCTCCCTTGGCACTTGCACTTGGCTCTTTCTTTTTGTTTTGTTTTCTTTGTTGTTGTTGGTTTTTTTGTTTTTGTTTTTTTGTTTTTCGAGACAGGGTTTCTCTGTGTAGCTTTGCGCCTTTCCTGGATCTTTCTCTGTAGACCAGGCTGGCCTCGAACTCACAGAGATCTGCCTGGCTCTGCCTCCAGAGTGCTGGGATTAAAGGCATGCGTTCTTTAGGCTGCTAATCTTTGCATAGCTTCGTTTTTTGTCTCATCTTGTTGTGTGGAAACAAAGGAGGTTAACTTACTGAATTGCAAATTCCCGTAGAGCTGGGTACACTTGAAAGGGAAGGCAGATTTCTCAGTACATCCTTCTGTTCTTGCACTCACCAGGAATTTACCAAGAGAATGAACAAGGGTGAGGGCACAGCTTCAGGGTGATAGGCCTGGTCCTGCTCAGTTGAATGAATCACCACCAGCAGTCTTAGCTATTGCTTTGGCTTAAAAGTGAAGTCTGAGATAACCATGCTACAATCCACAGCCCAAGAGAAGCTAGGTAACATGGAGGATCCTAAGAGGGACACACATGGATCACCCTAGAAAGGCAAAATAGATAAGATCTCCTAGGTAAAGTGGGGGGACAAAAAGAGGGGGGGATGAGGGATAATAACATGAGGGAACAGGATGGTTGAGTTGGGGGAGGTATGGAGAGGGAGAGCAATGAAAGAGATATCTTGATAGAGGGAGCCATTGTGGGGTTAGGGAGAAACCTGGTGCTAGGTAAATTCCCAGGAATCCACAAGGATGACCCCAGCTAAGACTTCTAGCAATAGTGGAGAGGGTGCCTGAACTGGCCTTCTCTTGTAATCAGATTGGTGACTACCCTAATTGTCACCATAGAACCTTCATCCAGTAACTGATAGAAGCAGATGCAGAGACCCACAGCCAAGCACCAGGCCTAGCTCCTGGAGTCCAGTTGAAGAGAGGGAGGAGGGATTATATGAGCCAGCTGACTTGAGCTAGTGGGAGTTCACTGACTCTGGACTGACAGCTGGGGAACCTGCACTGGACCGAACGAGGCCCTCTGAATGTGGGTGACAGTTATGTGGCTTGGGCAGTTTGTGGGGCTCCTGGCAGTGAGACCAGGATTTATCCCTAGTGCATGAACTGGCCTTTTGGAGCCCATTCCCTGTGGTGGGATAACTTGCTCAGCCTTTATGCAGGGGGGAAGGGCTTGGTCCTGCCTCGACTTAATGTGCCAGGATTTGCTGACTCCCCATGGGAGGCCTTACCCTCTCTGAGGAGTGGATGATGGGTGGGCTGGGTAGGTGGTGGGGGGAGTGGGAAGAGGGGAGGGAGGAAGAACAGTGATTGGTGTGTAAAATGAAAAAAACATTAAAAAAATAAAAGTTAAAAAATGTGAAGTCTGAGCAGAAACCTTCACTTAAGGGTCTCCATAATCAGAAAAAAGGCACGTTGTAGGTTGCCTCAACTAAGGCAGAAAATGGAGGTGAGTGAATTGTACAGTGTGATCTAGAGTCTTCATAGAAACATAACCTGAAGTAGGGACAGCTGGTTTTCTTTGACCATCTTTAAGTTGTTGGACCAATGTAAGTTTAACATCCCTTACCTGAAAATCCAAAATCAGAAATACTCCAAAACCCAAACCCTTTTTAGAACTGAAATGATACTACAAGTGGAAAATTCCATACCTGACATCATGTGACAGGTGGCAATCAAAATGCACCTCAAAACTATTGTTTGGATACATTTAGGATGTGTGTCTGGCACGTAGATGAGACTTTGGTTCTACCTTCAAGCTATGTCCTTACGTATGGGCAAACATCCCCAAATCCAAAATCATCTGAAACACTCTCCATCCGAGGCATTTTTCATAAAGGATTCTCAGCCCGAGGATCTAGTATTTTAAAAAATGCATGTTAGTTTTGCATCTTAATTATGCACTGGATAAGCATCCACTTTTTCTCCCTTGGCGGTCTTTGAACATTTTATTGGCATACTTCATTTATCTGGATCGTGTGCATTGAAGCAAATCAGAAGCATCAGGAAAAAAATCCATGTGGTGCAGATGATAATCTGCATTATATATCATGAGAAATCCCCTCTCTCCTTCGGGCCTGTTTTCTTTTGCTTTTGGTTTCACTGAGAAAACCCACTCAAGCACACCTGTATTTTCTGGGTACCCTACTCTTTTGCAGGGGGCAGTGCTAAATATTCAGAATTCAAAGGACAATAACGAATATGTAACTAGTGGGAGAAGCAGAATTGTACAAAAATTATTTTATGGTATTTGAGTTAAGTACTGGCGTGAATTGTTTGGTGCAGGTTTTAAGATTAGAGTTTGTGGCTTACTAGAGGTTTCCAGGATAAACTTAGAAGCCCGTGATATGGCAAGTTGCTCTTCAGCTGGAGCTGTATGCACCCCACAAGGTTAGAGAAGATTTTCTAGAGGAACAACGAGGACCCCAGGGTGTCTGGGGCTGAAGAGAGAAGAGGGAGGGTAGGTATGTAGTCCATGTGGAAGTTTTGATCATTTGTGAAGGAATGTAGAAACTCTTTGACTAACTTGTGACAAGTTAAACTCTCCTTCATCTTGATCCTCTAGTAGGTTTCAGATGTAAAGACTGTCAAAACCTATTGGATGAGATAATTTGATTTACTTAATCTGACTGACTACCTAATGAATCTGTAGGTCAAAATCTAGGAAGCTTATTTATTTTAATTCTTTTCTTCCCTTAAGATGGGGTATTATTACTGAATTGGAAGTTTCTGGTGGCAGCCATCTCATTTTCTTTGGTCTTCACACTTTCCTAGGCATCTAACATAGGAAACAAACAAACAAAAAACCAATGACAACCCCAGGAGATAAAGACATCCCATTTAGGGCTCCATGGTCTCTCACTGGACACTGTCCAGTTGTGTGTGAGTCTCTGTGTTAATTACTGTCTACTGCAAGAAGCAGCTTCTCTGATGATAGATGAATGGTGCCCTGATCTATAGGTATAACGATGTGTCATTAGGAGTCATTTTATTGCTTATGTTCATTTAGCAGAGTAATAGTTGTAGGTGTTCTCCCAGGCTCATGATCTGTCTAGCCTCAGGTTCTTGGCCTCATCACAACACGTCATTGACTGATTCCATCTCATGGAGTGGGCCTTAAAGCCAATCAAGAAGTGGTTGGTTACTCCTATAACATCTGAGCCACTATTGTACCAGTATATATTGCTGGCAGGTCTCTGTTGTAGGCGGCAAGGTTTGAAGCTAGCTGATACTAATGATGAGTTTTTACCTGTGGTAGTTTGCAAAATACCTTCTACTACCACGGGTGCTAGTAAGTATGGGTGAAGCTTCTAATTGGCACCAGATTGATTTCTCCATGTTTGATGACGTAAGTAAGCATTGTGTTCAGCAATGAGGCCTTACCATCAGGTTGTAGAGGGTAATGAATAGCATTGGAAATGACCTATGATATTTGGAGGGGGTCTATGGGATCTCTTTGGCCAATACTTCATTCCAGGTACTTGGGGTTTTACTTGGTAGTATAAATAAGATGCCTAGTTGGGACATTCTCTGCCCTGTTAAATGGCGACTCTTATTTAAATTCCTTTTATGTATGTATTCATTTTAGGAAGCTTCCGTAGTAGTAGGTTTCCATAGGGCCTTTCAAAAGGTCTTTAGTGTTAGTTGTCCTGTCCCCTACTCCCCCTTTTACCCTCCCCTGCCATCATCCTCCCTGTTTAACCCACCTTCTCTAATTTCCCCTTTATCTCTCTACAATACTCTATTAAATTTCCCCTTCACTGAAGGATCTTTTCCTCCCCACTGGTCCCTACCTGGTTACCCAACCTTCTGTTATTTGGATTGAAACACACATACCTTAGGTTTAAAAGCTAACATCTACATATGAGAGAAAGCATGCAAAGTGTGCTTTTCTGGGTCTGAGCTACCTCACTCAGGATGATTGTTTCTAGCTACATCCATTCACCTACAAATTTCATCATTTCATTTTTTCAGCCGGTGAATAACATTTCACTGTGTAAATGTACCACATTTTCATTATCCATTCACCAGTGAGTGGACATCTAGGTTGTTTCCAATTTCTGGCTATTCTGAATAGAGCATCAGTGAGCATAAGCAAGTATCTATGTAGAAAGATAAAGAGTCTTTGGGGTATATGCCCAAGAGTGGTGTAGCTGGATCTTGAGGTAGATTGAGTTTCAGTTTTGTTGTGGAATCTCCACACTGATTTCCATGGCAGCTGTAAAGTTTGCACTCCCAACTCAATGAGTAAGCTCCCCCTTTGCTCACATCCTTGCCGGCATGAGCTGCCACTTGTTTTTATTGGGTTTGGCCATTCGGACTGGGGTAGGATGAAAGATGGGAAGCACCGTCTTCAGTGAAGTCCTTTGATAGCTCACACAGTCAGCTTCTTTAACTCCTCAGACATGGAGTTATCACCTCTTTATTGTCCTCGTTTAAGTTTCAGAACTCTTTACGAACCTTCCCTATTTCAGTTTGTAGAGCTCCAATGAACAATGCTGCCTCTTCTAGATCCAACGTAATCTGAGTATGATGGAGGCAGACGCTGTCTTCAGTGCGCTCCTTGTTCTTTGTGGTGAGGCCTCCGTGGTCTCCTGTAGTATAGGTTCTCTAGGGTGTATTTGGATAATTTCAACTTTGTAATATTCAGCCTTGTTGTCAACATCCCTACTCATTATCCATGTCATTGTTTTGTCTCAAGAATTCAGATTCAGACTTATTCTTCAGACCCCAAAGAACCCACCACAGAACAAAGAGGAGCTGTTGGCTTTTGTGTGGATCTGCTATTCTTCCCTTTTCCCTTCCAGAGTCACTTTGTTAAATTTCGTATGTTCTTCACTTAGATCTAATTAACATTTTTAATCCATGTGCAGTGTAGTTCTGGAAACCACATACTAGACCTCATAGGTGTCCCTGGCAGCACAAAATGTTTAATGAGAAAAATAATTATGTTGTAGTGGAATGAATATGTATATAGTCACTGAATGAATGAATGAATGAATGAATTGAGGACGTTGTGGAAATTTGAGAAATTGGCTTCTCAGTGTAAGACATTCATGTGTGTGTGTTGTGTCTGGAGGTTTTGGAAGACAAATTTTTTCTTTTAGGTTTAACATTGCATATATGTATAAATTTAACCCAAATGAGAGTGTGTACCTAAACTGGGAATCAAATCCTGTAGCTGGGCCTCAGAGGGGCCTGGGAAATGCAGCTAAACGAGGCCAGTAGGGTGTGCAGTACATACAGTGTGTCCCGTCAGTGAAACGGCGGATTTGCGGCTGTGCAGAAACTAACACAGTCAGAACTATTAGACTCTAGTTCCTACTCAGACAGGCAACCTTTCGTCTTGCATTCCAGAGGGGATGTTTCAGGAGTAGGAGCTGGAGGTAAGAAAAGCAGTCTCTCTCTCTCCAGGGTGGCTTACAGACTACGCCTGCATTAGTTGAAGAAGCAGATCCCAGGGGCTTGGAGCAGTAGTGGGTGTGGGGAGCCCCATGAGCTCTTAACTGACAGCCCAGAGTTCTCTTGTCTTGACTCATGTTTCCTACCCCTGAGACGTTCCTCACAGGGGGAAATCGAGGGGCCGAAATTGGTTGCAGGAAGCTGAGACTCATGTTCCTCAGCTGGCAGGAGTTTGTCTTAAGATTTCTTGTGGAGAAATCCAGGCACGCTAACTACCGACCACGAGGCCTGAACACCCACAGTGCCTCAGCCTGTTCCCCAGAGTGCTCCGTGCCCCCCTCCCTGCATCTGTCCCTGCCCCGCCGAAGCCCCTGCCCTCCTCTTGTGGGTCCTACCCCGCCTGCTTCTTTTTGCTTCCTGCAAGCAGCCTTGCCTGATTCTGCATCTGCTTCTGGTCTTGTCTTGTAATTTCCAGCCCCCAACGGAGCAGTCAGGCTAGCCTAGGGATACATGTCTCAGCTGGGTACGCAGGCCATCGGCCAGCTGGGACCAGATGACACTCTCAGTCAATCAGGAGGTAGTGCAGCCTCTTGGGTTCCACCGACTCCCCGGATTTAGTGGGGTGGCCTGTGTGCAGTGGTGGCATGTCTGTGGAGTGCTCCCTTATCCATGAGATATCCTAGAGGCAGGTTTCTCAGAGTGAGACTCCTCCAGTCCTCTTGCCTCGCATTTTAGGATTTCTTTCCCTGACAAAAGCTGGTGGGGCGTGTGTGTGTGTGTGTGTGTGTGTGTGTGTGTGTGTGTGTGTCCGTCTGTGTGCCTGTAGAGGAAGTAAGAAGGAAACGTGGAGCACTGTCTGCTCATCTGTTTTCAATATTATGTTTCTGTGTCAGATTCTTTTTTCATATAAACTGGTTATTCTAGAAAACTTCAGGTTAGCTGAAAAAACCCACGATGCAGACAGTGCTTGGATGCCCATCACCCAGTGTCCGCTGGGGACACCTCACTGTTGCCCCAGTACGTTTGTCAAAAATAACAAATTAACACTGGTCCATCACGAACAGCTAAATTACAGACTCAGTTTGGGCTCCGCCACTCTCCCCGTTCTCACTGCAAAACCGCAGCCTGACCTCAGTTGGGAACAAGAGGAAGTTTCTCCTGGATGAGCATTAGCTCAGCAGCGCAATTCAGGTTGCCTCAAACATCCGTGTTCTGATGCGGTAACAGTTTCGTGAAACTCTCATAGTTACAGAACAAAGAAAGTCCTAGACCAAGGTACTTTAAAATATATTGATGGGAATATATTAGGTAGGTTTCAGAAATGTGGAAAAATCTCTCCTATAGGTCTCAGATGTCCTTTTGGATTGGTGGAAACTAGAGATCCATTTGTGCATTCCAAAAAGATTTACCTGGAAATCTTACAAGGATGGACGGCTGGGTCAGATACTTTAAGAGGGCCAAAGATAGCTCAATATAGTTTGGCTTTAGACTTGCAAGATTCTAGCCCTCTCCAATTGCAGGAGTTCTTCTAGTCAGTCAATTGGTATTTTAAAATCTTTAACACGAGTGTAGCACTTTTCTAGGAACTTCAGTTCACACCATTTCTATTTTTTTTTCTTTTTCAACATCTAACTAAGCCAGGGTACCACATTGTGCTAAGCACTGTAAGATTCAGTGTGAAGAAAGGAGTCCAGCCAGGCATGGGTGGTGCCTGTTAACCCTAGCACTGCAGAGGCAGGCGGATCTCTGTGAGTCTGAGGCCAGCCAGGGGAGGTAGTGAGCCCTTGTCTTAAAAAAAAAAACAAAACAGCCGGGCGGTGGTGGCGCACGCCTTTAATCCCAGCACTTGGGAGGCAGAGCCAGGCGGATCTCTGTGAGTTCGAGGCCAGCCTGGACTACCAAGTGAGTTCCAGGAAAGGCGCAAAGCTACACAGAGAAACCCTGTCTCGAAAAACCAAAAAAAAAAAAAAAAAAACCAAAAAAAACCCCAAAAACCGGAGGAGAAGGAAGAAAGAAGAGGAGAAGGAAGAAGGAAGAGGAGAAGGAAGAAGGAAGAAGAGGAGGAAGGAGAGGAGGAAGAGGATGAGGAGGATGAGGAAGAAGAGGAAGAGGAGGAGGAGAAAGAAGAGGAGGTAGTCCAACTAACTACACAACAAAGTCCTGAAAGCCCCTTTGTCCCCCAGTCCTTACCATGGAACTACTTTCGGATGTCTCTTCAAGAATACTTTCCCTGTGACCCTTCTCTCTGGCCCAGGGCCCTTCAGTAGATACCAGGTCCAGGCTCTTTTCTCAGCCTGAGTGCAACCCTGCTGCCACATGTCTCTCTGAGTCCTCACTCTTCCCCCTCCCTCAGCCAGGCTCTGGGTCTGCGTTGCTGAGAACACGCTCCTCCTGCTGCTTTCTTAAGCCATTTCTCCACAGCCCACACCTGTCTTCACACTTGCGGAGAGTTGAGTCGTACCGTTGGCATACTGTACTCTCTGGCCTCAGTTTAAGTCTTAGTGCGGGTCTGTTGTCACAGCTGGAAGAGCGGGTGTTGACTGAAATCACCTGAAGGCTGTACACACTTGGCTGAGAGGAGGAACCCGCTTCGTATTTTAGAAACATTCTCTGTACGATAAACATGGATACTGCAAGTTGAATTTGGACAAAGGAGAACCAGGATGTAGGTACAGCTTTGAGATCTTGCCTTCACATGAGGTCCTGGGCTGGGCACTTTGCACTTCAAAGCAAGCAAACCCAACTGGGTAAGCGCTGAAGTGTGAGCCATCGAACATCTGTCTAGTCATCATAGTCACGTGATTGAATTTTTGTTCTTGAGTGTTTTTAGGCCTTGGACTACCTAAGAAGTTAGACAAGGAATACTTGTTGTGTGAGCTGAAGTGTAAAGGGATGATGTTCATACCAAAGGTGGTCAAGTGGATGATGGACACACTGCATTGAAGTTCAGTTCAGTTGATCCTTGGTATCATCAATTGAATCTGTGTAAATATAAAGTACTTAAGTTCAAATAATTTCTCATTTTCCTAAATGAAGAATTTTTTTAAAAGCATCAGGCTAGCTTGGATGTTTGAATTTTTAGAAATAAGTGGAACACCCAAATATCCACTTTTAACATTTAGCGACTTTCATTATGCATTTTAAAAATCACGTAAAATCATACTAATTAAAAATTGTTTTCACTCTCATATTTTATAAACTAATTTAATCCAGAAATCCCCTGTGAGTTTTTAACTTAAAGAAATAATGTTGCTGTTGCCGTGGAACCTGTTTGATCAGAGTTTATCACTCCACACATTTTGTAGACATTTTGTCCAAAGCTGTAGGACTGATTCACTCAACAGTAGAGCAGGTGGCTTTTTGAGAGTGGTGTTTCAAGGATCATTTACCTCAGCCAGCATAGGCACTTACTCCTGGAGAGGGTGCAGTTGCCTCCTGAAGGCCGAACCTTTTGTGTGTGTGTGAGCTGGGACCAGGGCACTTGAGTGTTGTGCCAGCTCTTCACAATTCAACTTTAACTCTGTCTTCTCTATTAAATAATAATAGTGATTAACTATTTCCTATTCTGCCTGTCCATGTATCTGATTCTTCAAATACATGGTTCAGCCCTGAAAGCAATACGCAAACTGATGCTATCTTATATCTTCCTTGCAGGCGACCATTTGATCTGTACACAGTATGGCCAGGGTAGGAATTATTTATAGCTTCACAGATAGGGAAGGTAGTACATTACTTGTCCCAGGGCCCACACAGGTGCCAGAGGCCACTCTGAGCCATCAACAGGAGGACTGTGGGCTCTGGAATCCCATACACCTGAGTCTCAACGTATAGTATCTCTGAGTGAGCACCTCAAACCTTCAAGCCTCAGTTTTCCCTTTCTATAGAATGGACACACACAGCACTTCATGAGGTAAATGACACATTCCTTGAGCTTTGGTGCAGGTGCGTGTACCATGGCCTCTCCAAAAATGTGACATGTCTAAGCTATGCAGTTATGTTGTGTTCCAGGGGTACACCTCCAAGTGCTTTAAGTTGTGGTCTGCCCTTCTTGGAGTGATGCCTCACTATGCTGGGGTTTCAACTTCTGCTTTCTCCTATGGGAGTCCTAGAGGCTTCTTAGAGGGTCAAGCCAGTGTTAAGCTGTCCTTACACCCTCAAGCTCAAATCAGCAAGTGTTGATTTTCATTCATAAAGACAGACATTTGTTAAACAAAGGCTTGGACTTTCCTAGCAGGATGAAACATGGAGGCAGGTTTTTTTGGGGGGAAGGGGAGCTTGTGACTGTGCATTGGTAATGGCCAGCGCCTTGAGGGAGGCCTAGCCTGGCTGTCCTAGTCAGAAGTTCCACTCAGATGCTTCAGGGTGGCCGTGTGGTGCTTACTGTGTGTTCTGGGTCTGGCTGCAGAGAATGAGCAGGCCCCTTAGAGCCTGGCCGTCTCTTAGCCTCCTGGCAGCTGCTTCCGTGTGGGGTTGGCATTTCTGCTCTGGCAGAGCCTCCACTTGCAGAGTTCAGAAGCAAGAAGGGTTTGCCAAGGCCAGCGAGGCAGGTGAATGGTTGCCCAGAAAAGTAGACCGAGGTGGATTGCCAGGGAGGCTTGTCCCCAGGGGACAGTGGCCTCAGAAAGCGACAGACAGTATAATTTTTATCTGCAGTTTTAGAAAGAACAGTAGGACCTATTTTGGCTCACCAGCCCGACTGAAGCATGGAAACTACACATCTGGCTGGGGCCCTGGTGGTGACGCAGTGTGACCGAGTGGCACTGACTGTGGTGGGCACTCTGAGGTGCACCTGCAACGTGTTTTCCTGGTCGCTCGAATTTCCTTTCATTAGTGCTCGAAAGGTAATTACTTTTCAGTATATAGTGACTGGGGGAGGAATGGTCCGATAGGACATATTATCAGGCAAATAGCTCTTTCCCGTTCACTGTGAGTAAAATCGGGTGTAAGAAGTTCTGAGCATGTGTATCTAAAAAACAACCACAATGCAAGGCTGGATTGTTAGGTCACTGGGAGAGTACATACGTTGCAGAGAGAGGGGCTTGTGTTTTAGGGAGATTCTAAATAAAAAACATCTCGTTTTAAGTCTGTGATCTAACAGACTTAATTTGTGTGAGGCAAACACAATTCAGCTGTCTGGACTGAGCTTGGAGGGCTGGCTTGGGACACTGGTGGCTTCTGATCGATCCATGCTAGACAGGAGAGGGGAACCACATTTTCTTGTCAGGTAACGGCTTTCTCAGCATGGATGTAGCCCATTGCCCTGCTGTCTTGTCAGTCAGTTACCTGCTGGCTCCTGCTCTGTGTTGGCACAAGGTCTTGGCTGTCACGAGCACATTTCATACCATTTCCCAGGCAGGTTTTAATTCCCTTGGTCACTGCAATTATCTCGTCGGACCAGGTTGCGCTTGTGTTTTCCATTTTGACCTTGGAAGAGAGCAGGTGTGGTCTCCTCATCCTTGAGATGCCCTACTAGGGTCTTGGTGTTTAATATGTCATTGCTGAGCCTTCTAACTCTTGCTGGAAGACGTGAAGATGAAGATAACCAGAATGCTTACGCTTCACTGGGCATGTCCCTTAGCATTCACACAGATGAATTCCTAGACTCTGGCAGCAGTCCAGCAGTGGGTACCACCATCATCACTGTCCTAGATCCGAGGGCAATGAGACGCAGAGAGGATGAGTAACGTGTGTGAGGTCACACGTGGGAAGAGGCAGAGCCCAGATGCGATGCTAGGGAGCAAAAAAAGTCTTAGAGCTTATGTGCTTTACCACTGTGCTGGACTAACTTGTGCAAGTTCATTTCTGTAAATTCAAAGCACGTAGGGCCAGCTACCCAGTCCTTCACGTAGACACTGATTCGTGAGCTTCGGTATAGATGAAGCAAGTAAACGCCCCTCTCCCCCAAATGAATCAAAAGGCAGTTTGTATGAAGGTTTGGAGTTGAGGTAGGAGATTCATATTACAGGAGATTCTACCCTCTTTTCGCCTCATGAGGGATCTGTGATGGTATTGTGTTCCCCGAAATATTGTGCACCCTAATAAACTTATCTGGGGTCAGAGACAGAACAGCCACTAGATACAAAGGCTAGAAAATGGTGGCACTCACACCTTTAATCCTAGCATTCCAGAGGTAGAAATCCATCTGTTCAAGGATATAGCCAGGCATGGTGACACAAGCCTTTAATCCCAAGAAGTGAGCCTTTAATCCCAGGGAGTGGTGGTAGAAGGCAGAAAGATATATAAGGCGTGGAGACCAGAAACTAGAAGCATTTGGCTGGTTAAGCTTTCAGGCTTTCGAGCAGCAGTTCAGCTGAGAGCCATTTGGATGAGGACTCAGAAGCTTCCAGTCTGAGGAAACAAGACCAGCTGAGAAGTTGGCCAGGTGAGGTTAGCTGTGGCTTGTTCTGTCTCTCTGATCTTCCAGCATTCACCCCAATGACTGGCCTTGGGTTTGTTTTATTAATAAAGATTCTTTTAAGATTTTTGCTACAGGGATCTTTGAGGTAAATGTGTTCCTTGGGGTGCACGTGAAGACTGGGGCGTGTTGGAGGAGAGAGGTACTGGAGAATGGCACCTGCCACTCAGTTTTCCGATGTAGCACCTGCCTCAGCTGGCTGAAGTCACTTAGAGCAGCCACACCCTTGCTGGCTTTGGAAGCTGTGTGGCTTCCTTAAGTAGAACCCTGCCCCGGTGCCCCGAACTTTGTGAGTGTTGGCCTATCTGCCACAGGTCACTGAATCATGGCTTACCCACAGCCTTGGCCCACTGTTTGCTGGCTCAGAGCCTCAGTTCCACACTGTTCACCACTGTGTCGTTAGAAAAAAAAAATCATCCCCAAGGATTCCATGTCCCGCTTTTTTCTTTCACTATGTTTTAAAAATAAAGTTGAAATTCTTGTAATTGCCCAATTTAATAACCCCTGTGTCTGACTTTAAAGTCTCTTTTATTTACTCTGAATTGGTAAAGTTTTCAGTGCGGTATAAAAGATGGCTGCAGACTCCCAGGAGACCCTCTTGGAGGAGGCTGCTTCTCGAGGAGGTACAAGGTCAGGGTTTGCTCTCCACTGTGTCTTGCCACTGTGGATGGAGGCTGCACCTAACTCTTCAGGACCAGCCACCCTACGCAGGTGGTGAGGCCCCTGCTTGGGCCCGAGTTCCACGCAGAGCTCACAGGCAGCTGATGAGCAGTGAACACGGTGATTTGGGATAGCCAGAGTGAGCAACCCAGTCTGCATCTGCACTCGTCCAGCTGGGAGACCCAGAGGCGGGGAACCTATTGCTCTAGAGCCCCATTTTCTCGTGCCCCCTCCCTGGGTTTCATTACACCAGGTCCTGCTTTGTGCACAGGACATGAACAGGGTGCACACATGTTTGCCCTGCAGGGCTGTGCGGTGTCTGAGTTTGATTCATTGGTCAAATGAAAGATCAAGTCCAGAGAAGTGGCACACAAGGTCCTTAGGACAGTGCCTGCAGGGACAAGCAGGGGGTCCTTCCTCTCCATCCAGCAGGGTTTGTTTGGTTCTGGGGGCACAGTTGCCTCCCCCCCCCCCCCCCCCGCACCGCCCCCTGCCCGGATCGCCTGCCTAGCACTGAAATACCAGAAATGCAAACTTCTGTATTTGCTGCCAGCTCTGCAAGGCCCTCATGACTGCCTGTCAGCAGGCCCTCTGAGAGGCCATGGCTAAAGCCAAGCATTAGCTCTGGGTTATTTATGGGCAGCCACGGATAGAATAAAAAGGGTTCCTTCTCTCTACCCTGCCTTTCTAAGTGCAGTTGACAGGGGAGAGTGTTTGCTTTTCTGGAGTGTTAGAGAGCAGCTGGCATTTTGTCTATCACCTTTGTCTTTGTTTAACAAAGAAACTGAAAATATTTTTTAAAGCTTCCTTTGTCAATCTGAAACATAGCACCTTGCTGGGAGGGGAGGAGGCAGCTCCACCTGCAACAGGCCCTCCTCCTTCCCTGCAGGGGAGCTGCACACTGCTCCCCTGGGAGCCCGGGCTTATCTCCCTGAGCATCCTTGGAGGGCTTGGGGAGGCTGCCCTGTCTTGATCTGCTTGTGTAGAGGGGTGCTTCTGAAGCAGGCCACAGACCCTTCTCACTCACCTCAGCAACAGTTTTCAGTTTCTCCCTGGATGGAAAGTGATGTTTAGAATGCGATAAAAAGCCATCTCTGGTTTCTTAAGGTGATGGAATGAAGTCTGCCAAGTGCACTCTAGAATTACTGGTTCTAGGACTTAGAATCACCTGGCTCCTTCTGGTGATTGATGTGTCATTAACAACCACAGTCAGATTTAATGGCTGGAAAAATAGCCTTTACGTTTACATTATGATCGGCTACTGTCTGGAGCTGCCAGCAGCCCTGCCTCCCAAATTGATTCCCCCTTCTCAGCACTGCTCCAAGTGCCCAGACCTGCGCTAACAGGTGAGGTGGTGGTCAGTGCATCCTGCCTGCGCTTAGCTGCAAAACTGGGCCTCTGTGAAGTGGATGCAGATTCTCTGCCGGTGTGCAGAATGACTGCTGGAAGTCCTTTTTGCACATCTGTTCAAAGCGTGCGCTGGAAGAAGTCAGAAGAAAGGCAGAGAAGGCTTGCCAGCGCATTCCGAGCTTGTCTTTCCTTTGAACTTGGCTGTGTACGGGTGGGAGGATGCCGTGTATGAGTTCTGACGAAGACTGCCGTGGAAATCACCTTTCCCTGAGACAATCAAATTGACATCTTATTTTTTTATAGGTTGCTGCTGATGGCTTGTAATATCTTCCAGAACCTTGATTCTTGTTTCCTGTGGTTTGTGTAACACCCAAATAAACATATGGGTTAATGGAGATGAATAAATTTGCCAAGCTCCCGTTGAATCTAATTATATTCTGGAGACTTGGTGCTCCGAATATTTCTTGCTGTTTTATCTTTACAGTCTAAGTACATTTAAAATACCTGGAAATTGTTTTTAAAAAACCCATGATGGGTCTTGTATAGTTCTTCTCCTTGTCTAATGGGAGGGTCTGCATTATGGAATCAGCGCATGTAACCGGGCTAATCCCTGGTTAGGGCATGTTCAATTCAGAAAACATTTTATTAAATACTTACACAAAGTACTCGGCTCTCCTTAATGAGAAAATATAAAGGACGTTACGGTATTTTGATCACTAGAAGCAGACGTAATTTCAGTAATTGCTTCCTGGGGAGCAAGCTGAGGACTTGTCTCCCCATGTTTTTACTTTCCAAATGAGGGAACAGAGACACAGGAGTCAGATTTGGTTCATTTTGAACACAGAGTCTTTAAGCCTCCCAGGTGGGTGCTCATGCCCTTTGACCTGCCAGTCTAGTAGATTCTAGAATCTCTTTATGACCGTCTGTACATATGCTTGAGCCTGTCACTGTTCCCCAGGCTTAGGGCTCTTTTGGGAATCATGGCCTTCTGGGAAGGGCTTGAGATTCCTGGTATATCTCAAGCCAGGAAAATGAGATCTTTTCCCCCACTTCCTCTTCTTTTAAGGAGGCATTTTCAAAATGCAGTGGATTTATAACATTATTACTAATTGGCGTCATTAATTTCCAGATTAGCAAGGAAATGGACTCAACTTTCTTTTTTAATGAAGCTAGGTCACATAAGGCCATTCTCATGTAAGCTTACAGTGTATTTTGGATGTATCTCCCCATTTGTCACTGCCTCTCCTGCTAGTTCCCCTTTATTACTGGGAATTTGATTTTCATTAGCCCAGCATACATTGGCATTAGGTTAGATCAAATCATTATATAGAGAATAGGTAACTTTTGTGACTATGGCAACATGGGCCTCAGGTTGGACTGTCATCTTGAGACATGCGTGGCCTGATAGGCAGGATGAGAACATAGCAACAACTAATGTGGAACAAATGAAGATATGCATTACAGCTGTGGAGTCGGACTTTATACAGTGACTTCTATGTGTGAAGGAATTCAATTGAAGACTCGGACACGTCTATCCCTGGGACCTTCAGGGTCAGGACATGTGGAGGTCATAGCAGTGACAGGTGAGATAGACATGGGGGGGACATCAGGATGGCTTCACTGCGCACAGTAACAAGCACCTTCTCACGTTCCACGATTCTGTGTGGTTTCAATTCCTGACATTCCGTTAAGATTCCGGATTCTATCAAGGACTCTGTGGTTAAAGTCAGTGAGATATGTGAACGGGGGCCTTGTGATCAGTGTGCCTGTGGCTTGGCAATGTTGCAGTACAGATCTTTTTATTAGTGTCATTATGATTCAATACACAGAGGGAGTGGACTGAAATTATGGAGGAAAAGTTCTCATCTTACAGAACAGCTGGATTTGGCATTGAGAGGAAATGCCAGAAGTCTTGTATTTGGAAAGAACGAAGTGGAGCAAATCATTTGCACTTCCTGGCAGTTCAGGCCAGAAAAAAACAACAAACAAACAAAATGCTGGATGGTGTTTCGGTCATCCATTCATTCTCCTTTTTTTAAAAAAATATTTTATCAAGAAAAAATTCATTTGCTATGCAAATTTAACCATTCAAAGTGTACAATTGAATGGTTTTGGTATTTTCAGTAGATGTGTAACTATCACCATTATACATCTTAGAATAAATATCACCATTAGGTTTCTTAGAAATAAATATAAAGTGGTTTTGGTTGTTTTTTTTTTTTTTTTTTTTTTTTTGTCATCCCATCAAAGAAATCCTAGCCCTTTCCTCTCATTATGTCCTCCAGCTTCCTCTCTGGGTATATTAGTTACTTTTCTATTGTGACAAACACCATCACCAAGACAACATATAGAAGAATGGGTTTGTTTGGGCTCACTGTTCCAGAGGGCATCTTAGTAAGGATTTCTGTTGCTGTGATACAATACCGTGACCATGACCAAGAGCAACGTGGGGAGGAAAGGGTTTATTTCACCTTACATTTCCAGGTAACAACCCATCACAGAGAGAAGTCAGGGCAGGAACCCAAGCAGGGCTGGAGACTGAAGGGGCAGGCAGTGAAGAGAAGCCACGGAAGAGGTCTGCTTATTGGCTTGCTCCCCGTGGCTTGCTCAGCTTTCTTCCTTTCTTCCTTTCTTTCTTCGTTTCTTTCTTTCTTTCTTTCTTTCTTTCTTTCTTTCTTTCTTTCTTTCTTTCTTTCTTTCTTTCTTTCTTTCTTTCTTTCTTTCTTTCTTTCTTTCTTTCTTTCTTTCTTTCTTTCTTTTCTTTCTTTCTTTTTTATTTTTCGAGACAGGGTTTCTCTGTGTAGCCCTGGCTGTCTTGGATATCGCTCTATAGACCAGACTGGCCTCCAACTCACAGAGATCTGCCTGCCTCTGCCTCCTGGGTGCTGGGATTAAAGGTGTGCGCCACCACTGCTTGGCTCAGCTTGCTTTCTTATAGCACCCAAGATCATCACCAGCCCAGGGTAACATCATCCACATCAATTTTGGCCCTTCTACCATCAAGCAAGAAATGCACCACAGGGGTTTTGTCTCAAATGAGGTTTCCTCTTCTCAAATGACTCCAGCTTGTGTTGAGTTGACATAAAACTAGCCAGCCCAGAGGGATGAGTCCATCACCATTAGAGAAGTGAGGAAGTATTGCAGCAGGCAAGCATGATGGCTAGAACTGGAAGATGAGAGCTTACATCTTGATCTGTAACAGGAAAAGGAGAGTAAACTGGGAATGGCAGGCACATGGCTTCTGAAACTTCAAAGCTGGTGGTATATTTCCTCTGGCAAGACCATACCTATAGTAGTAGTAATAATCATGATGATGATAAAAACAGCATGGTACTGCCATAAAAACATACACACTGATAAATGAGTAGAAATGAGGACCCACATACAAGCACACACTTAGAGCCACCTGATCTTTGACCAAGAAGCCAACAATATACATTAGAGAAAACATAGCATCTTCACCCAGTGATGCTGGTCAAGCTGGATAGCTACATCCAGAAGAATGAGACTCGAGCCTTATCTCTCACTCTGAACAAAACCCAACTTCAAATCGATCAAGGACCTAAACATAAGATCTCATTCCCCGACTGTAATAGAGGAGGAAGTAGAGACGATGCTTGAACTCATTGGCATAGAAAGGGACTCTCTTGAATGGTACCCAAATAGTGCAGGCATTTGGGCCAACCCTTAATAAATGGCACCTCATGAAGTGAAAAGCTTCTGGATAGTGAAGGACAGCCTAAAGAGGGAGAAAAAATCCCCACTAGCTGTCCATCTGTGATTGTTTGAATATAATTGGCCCTCATAAGCTCATAGGGAGTGGCACTATTAGCAGGTGTGGCCTTGTTGGAGGAAGTGTGTCACTGTGGGGGCTGGCTTTGAGGTCTCCTATCCTCAAGCTACTCTCAGTGTCAAGGGCATCTCCTGTTGCCTTCTGATCAAAAGGTAGCTAGCACCATGTCTACCTGTACGCCTCCATGCTCTCCTCCATGATGATAATGAACTGAACCTCTGAAACTGTAAGCAAGCACCCCAATTAAATGTTTTCCTTTTAAGAGCTGCCATGGTCATAGTGTCTCTCCACAGTGTTAGAAACCCTATGACACCATCTGACAGAGGATGGTATGTAGAATATACAAATCACTCAGAAATTTAAAGTTCAACAAAACTACCCAGTTAAACAATGGGGTGTAGAACTAAACAGAGAGATCTCAAAAGATGAAACACAAATAGCTGAGAAACATTTTTTTTTAAATGTTCAACATCGTTAGTCATCAGGGAAATGCAAATTAAAAACTACTTTGGGATTTCACCTTACCACAGACACAATGGCTACGATCCAAAAACAAATGATTCGAAGTGCTTCCTTGGATGTAGGCGAAGGGGAACACTTATTCACTGCTGGTGGGAGTGCAAACTGGCATAATCTCTATGGAAGTAAGTGTGGATGTTCCTTAAAAAGTGGGAAATGTATCTACTGCGTGGTGTAGCTAACTCTTGGGCATGTATCCAAAGGACTCTATATCCTAATATGTAGATAACTGCTCACCCATATTCATTACTACTCTATTCATAATAGTTGTAGCCTAAGTGGCCATCAACTGATGACTGGATAATGAAAATGTGGTATATTTACACAATGGAGTATTTGAGCTGTTAACAAAAATGAAATTATGAAAAATTCAGGTAAATGGATGGAGCTGGAAACAGTCATTCTGAGTGAGGTAACACAGACTCAGAAAGTCAAACATCATTATGTTTTCTTTCATTTGTGGATGTTAACTTGGAGTCTTTAGATAGGTGTGCTCCATTTGGAATCCTTGTAGAAATCAAGAATTAGTAAGAGGCCATGGGGTCAGTTTCTAAGGAGTGGAGCTGGGATGCAGTAGTATAAAGGGTTAAAGTGGAGATTAGCTGTCATCAATGTAGCTAGCTAGCTGCCTGCCTGCCTGCCTCTCTCCCACCCTCCCCCTCCCTCCCTCTCTCCCTCCCTCTCTCCCTCCCTCCCTCCTTCTCTCTTTCCCTCCCTTGGAACTTAGGTTTCAGCTGGCATGTGCTGGCCTTCATTTTTAATTCTGAATGTAGATCTCTTTTCAGAATGGCCCAAGAGGCAATGAGAATTTACATATTACATTGAGAACGCAGTTACTACAAACTCAGCCCCGCCCTCCTCTACACACGCTGAAGTTAAAAGAGAAAAACACCCCGGGAGGAAGTAGGGAACCAGGCGGAGCAGAGCAGGGTGACTCATGCATCTTTGCCTGTAAAGGCCCAAGACAGAAGGAAAGAGACTGAAGACAAATGTTTTACAGGGAGTCTTCGTGTTTCACTTCTTGACTGAAAAGGCAAATATTTTAAAGATGTCTTGGCAGTGGCAAATATTTTTTTTTTAAAAAAATGAAGAAAACAAAACACAAAAAGGGGGATAAGTTTGTTTTCTGGAAAGCAGAGGTGACCCTTTGTGGCTGGACCCAGGTACAGAGCAGATGTCTTCTGTCTGTACAACACCGTGCAGGCCCAGGGAGGGGATTACAGAGGGCCTGCCAGCTAGGGCTGTGAGCTAAGCAATGCCCAAGGACGGAGGAAGGATGGCAGCCAGGAACAGGGGAGCCCCACTTCTGGGGCTACCAGCTGTCCCTTGCTCCCAAGGACAAGGTCTAGCCCTCAGACACCCCTTCACCTCCTTGGCCTGACTTCAGAGTAGCTAGTGGCTTCATTTCAGAAATCCACATTCTTTGAGAAAACCGCTTAATTAAGTTCTGATTTGCACGTGAGGCTGGCATACGTAGTGGGGTGTCCCTCAATGGACGTGTTTTTACGTGGATTTCTGGAAAGAAGCCTTATCCCCCACAGGCAGGCTCTGCGTGTGTGCCAGAGAGCTCCACATTCGTGTCTTGTTTTTCTAAGCACTTGGGATTTGAGATTTTGTTTTTGAAATATATTTGACCTAGACTCCTGATTGCTTTTGGCCTGTGGTGTGTGTGTGTGTGTGTGTGTGTGTGTGTGTGTGTGTGTGTGTGTGTGTGTGCGCGCGCGCGTGCGTTCAATGGCCTCCAAAAATTACCCTTCTACTTCTAAATACCTGATGCTGTTATCACCTGATTATCTGCTGTGGAGTAAATCTCGGTGTTCGGTAGCTTGCCGGACCATTTTTTCCACCTTCCAGTGCTTCATGGTCATATTACCAAGGGCCCAGTCCTGTAGGTCAGGAAGCATGAGGCGCTATCTCGTGGGTCATTTGGAAACTGAAACCAGGATTTCTAGAGATGTGCCACCTTGGCAAAGCTGACGGTCCGCCTGCTTCTCTGTGCGGAGGTCACAAAGAGTCCTCCGGCTGTTGCTTGAATGCTCTTTGTGGGACAGTGTGGAGGCGAGACAGGCTCATGCTTCGTGTGAAGGCCACGTCATGTCTTTAGGACACAGTTGGTTACCGAGGCCATTGCAGGCACCGCTAAGAGGAATGGTGGCTGACTGTCCTGTCATGACTACCTTGTTGTACACTCCTGGGCTCTGGGCTGTCCACTACCAGTTATCCTGACTCTATGTGTCTCCCTTACCCAGTGACCTGGCCTTTGGCTGTGTTTGCCTGTCTGTCCAGCTCAAAGCCTGTTTTAGGTCCATACTGTCACTCAGTGCCCTATCATGGTCACATCACCTTGCCCTATGCTCATGGCTGTGCTGCTGCCTGGACTCTTCAGCAGCAGAGTGGGGTGTGACCAGTTCCTTCCATCTGCCCAGCGTGTGTACCCAGAAGGCCCTGAGCTTGACTGCCTGAGGGAGTGGCTGGGTGTGAACGCTCTCTGGTGTCACTGTGCTGTGTTGACAGCCTGCGATGGTCTGGCTTAGGCCACTTGGGCACAGTGAGAAGGTGTGATGTGTGCATTCTGACCATGTGTATACTTCTGTCTGGAGGAGGGAGCTGGCTTACTGTTCATCAGTGGCCTCCCAGGCTCTCTTTTGGCCGAAGTATACCAGGTCTCTGTAGGATAATGGGGACTATACTCACTCCCTTGGATATGATAAGATTAAAAAGGTCAATTATTGAATCTACTTTTAAAAAGGAACTACTTGTTTTAAATAGGATAAGTAATGAAAATTTTTTGTCTGAATCTGTCAAATGTTAATGGACTAGGCATTGTTAATGTAATTCTTGACTGTATATACTTATTGGATATAGTTTTTCTTGTATTAGTTATAAGCTTTTTTAAATTTTAGACAAAAAAGGGGAAATGTGGTGATATTGTGTTCCCCAATATATCGTGCACCCTCATAAATTTATCTGGGGTCAGAG
Source organism: Peromyscus californicus insignis (assembly GCF_007827085.1). Lineage (NCBI taxonomy): Eukaryota > Metazoa > Chordata > Mammalia > Rodentia > Cricetidae > Peromyscus > Peromyscus californicus. Next base: position 27,735,028 of record NW_026294491.1, on the reverse strand, counting down.
AACAGAACAGCCACTAGACAGACATAGAGGCCAGAAAATGGTGGCACTCACACCTTTAATTCTAGCATTCCAGAGGCAGAAATCCATTCGGATCTCTGTGAGTTCAAAGCCACACTGGAAACAGCCAGGCATGGTGACTCACACCTTTAATCCCAGGAAGTGAGCCTTTAATCCCAGGAAGTGATGGCAGATAGCAGAAAAGTATATAAGGTGTGAGGACCAGGAACTAAAGCTGGTTAAGCTTTCAGGCTTTCGAGAAGCAGTTCAGCTGAGATCCATTTGGATAAGGACTCAGAGGCCAGGATCAGCTGAGGAACTGGCAAGGCGAGATGGCTGTGGCTTGTTCTGCTTCTCTGATCTTCCAGCGTTGACCCCAGTACCTGGCTCCAGGTTTGTTTTTATTAATAAGACCATTTAAGATTCATGCTACACTCCCTGACTCCCAACTGGACACAACTCATGAGAAGTTTCCTTATGGAAGGTTCCTGAGCAAGCCAGTCAGCCGTGTTCCTTCCTGGTCTCTGCTTCAGTACCCATGGTTCCTGCCTTGAGCTCCTGTCCTGGCTTCCTTAATTGATGGACTATATTATGGAAGTGTAAGCCAAACAAACACATTCCTTCCCAAGATGGTTTTGGTTAATGATTTACCCAAACAACAGGGATCTCACTAGGACAGGCTTCCAGTGTGGCTGCTTCTACTTGCCTGTAGGTGGATGCAGTCCTTCGACCCTGTGGGGTTGGCTCCTGGTTGGGGGGCGGTATCCAGGAGGTGAGCCCCAAGGCCGGTAGTTGCAGTCTCTAGGTACCCTAAACAGTGCACTTAAAGGTCTCACTTGATTCCAAGGACCTCAGGGACTCTAAATGGCATCGACAGCATATGTTGAGTATGGAAGCAAATCAAGGAATCAGCAATCCAATCCCTTGGAGATTAAAGCTGCACATGGCTATGGGATTTATGGCCCTAAGGAATAGATTTTTCACAGAAGCAAACAGGAACTGCTTTAAACATTAATGGGGCAACCAGCCTTCATGGTGGCTCCGTGAGGCCAGGCGTGTGTAGGAAGAGGGCATGGTGTGCTGTCTGCAGTGTCCGTCCACCATGAACTGATGAACGGCAGTTGTTTCCGTTTCTATGTAGTGCTGTAACAAAGTCTCAGATATTGATTAGCTTTGAGACGCTCACTGGTCTTAGAGCCTGGAGGTCTAAGATGAAGGTGCCTACAGATTCCTTTCTCATCAAGGGTCCTCACTCTGGTTTGCAGATGGCTGCCTTCCTGTCCTGCTCTAAGATGGTTTTCCCATGTTCCTTGTTATTAGGACACTGCTAGTGTTCCCAAGACTCTCCCTTGTGATCCCACCACCTCCTAAAAGCCCCTGTGAATTCTGTTACTGTGAGGCTGAGGGCTTCATGAGAAAACTTGGGTGTAGTAAGCTCCACCGAACATGATTCCACAGTACCAGCCTTATAGTGTGTGTCTCCTAGAGGGGACACAGTTTTTGTTAACCACAGCAGCTAAGGAGCATGGTGCTTCTGGTTAGCACGAAGAGACCAGGGATGCTGCCGAGCATCCTACAGTGTGCAGTACAGCCCCTACCTCAGAGATAACACCAGTGACAGAGGTGACCATGACCTGGCCACCTGGTGAGGTGGCAGAAGGAATGCTACAGTTTATTTGCACATACTCTTACAATGACTGTCAGACTATTGACAGATGACATGAAAACAGATTATTTAAAAAAAAAAAAAAAAGGAACCAAAGTCCGGAGCATCCATTAGCAGAGGCACTATGGGAATAGCCACGTTCGGCCAGTGGAGTCAGATTCATGGGAAGATATTTGCAGTTAGTGCCTCGGGCATGGCTGTCTTTGCAGCCTCTGGCTACAGAACTTAACACCAAAACCCAGCCTCCTTTTCTCACAGTCCTCTGCTTGGTCCCCTTTATCTGTCTCATCTTTCTGACTTTCCCTCTGTCTTTCTCGGGGGTGCCACATCCCTCCTGGTATCCTTGGGTGTGGCTCTAGCACCTATTTCTAATGTAATTATCATTTTTAGTTGTGTATTTTCTATGTCCATGAGGCTATGACTATTTATGATCCTAATACATCTGGATAGTTGAGGAGCGGTCAGCATGATCGTTGTTTTCCTGCATCTTCACGGAGGTGGTGATTATTCTTAGAAACCTGACCGTGGCTTCAGAGTGTAGCAGACAGAGCCTGAGAGTGGGCCCTATGGTCCTGTGCTGGGAAATGGCTACCCCACAGTCCTTAGATAAGCACGTTTCCTCCGCAATCCTCAGTTTCTTCTTCTGGAATACCCACACAGCAACACTTAACCTCGGAGGCTTCAGACCTCCTGTATAGAGTGAAGATGGAACACATGTCTTAGGGAAGGGCAGTCCTCATTACAGGATTCACGGAATGAGGGTCTGCATGGCTCATTAGCAGTTTCCAGTCCCAGTGGGCATGTTTTAGAGTGGAGGTTACATGGAGAGGGCGAAGGCAGCATTTTACCGTAGTGTATAGAGGGGACTTTGTCTTGTCCTAACACGTCTCAGGGACACAGCTGGCTGATGTGCTGTGGATATTAGAAAAATTAGACAGCCCTGGGCCTCAGAAGCTTCATGCAACCCGGAGCCCCGTGCTGCTGACCTGCCTCTGCTGGGAGATGATCATTCCCACTCCTGGCCTCAGCACACAGTGAGGGTGATAGGTCCACAGCAGGGAATGGTGTCGGGCCCCAGAGCACCTCTTCACAGAGCGGAAGGATGGTGTCTCGAGGAGAGGGACCGCACAGCTGTTTTTACCAAGCTGTGCATTGTTTTGCTGCATGTAGACGTGCTTTCTGGTCATCAGTGCCACCCTGTGGTGAGAAGGGTGATCATGCTACTTCTGTTACCCAGTACTTTACTATTCTTCTGTAACCCCCCCATGTCCCCCTGTGCCTACCCCCAAAAAGTGTCCTTCCCTCATATCTCCCATGAAGCGGTCCCTGGCCATGTTTTCCTGTGTATGCCTAGACTCTGGGAACACCTTGATGCTTTTGCCTTACCTTCCTTCTCCTGGCCATGGCTTATCTCTCTCATGGCCCATAAACTTCTTGAGACCAGGGCCCACCTGTGCACTGCCACTGCCCTGGCCTCTGTGCGGAGTGCCTGTGTGGTACCCCAACACGTGTTTATGTGCATAACGAGGTCCTGAGTGTAAAACAGAATAGCCCACGGTTTTATTTGTGCATTTTAACCTCCTCCTAGCTCTTGTCATGGTTAGTCTTAAAGAAAGAGGAGGAAGAGGAAGAGGAGGAAGAAGGAGGAGGAGGAAGAAGAAGGAAGAGGAGGAGGAGAAGGAGGAGCAGGAGGAGGAGGAGGAGGAGGAGGAGGAGGAGGAGGAGGAGGAGGAGGAAGAAGAAGAAGAAGAAGAAGGAAGAAGAAGAAGAAGAAGAAGAAGAAGAAGAAGAAGAAGAAGAAGAAGAAGAAGAAGAAGAAGAAGAAGAAGAAGAAATAATAATAATAATCATCCATCCGGCAGCTGTGTCTTCTTGGACTCTGCCTCTGACTTTGTCCTGTTTGCGTTGACCTTTGTATCATTCTCTGACTCTCTTGGGTGAACCATGAAGTGAATTTTGCAGATGCCACTCATCTCTCAGTAGTATAGCCTACCTCTCCAAAGAACAAGGTTGCTCCTTTCCAGTATTATCATTATGCCTAAGTGGAATTTCCTAGGAAACTTATCAAATTCATTCAGTTAATTTCAAATGCCAGTACACTTTGAGTTTAACCAATTTCTTTTTCTCTTAGAAAACATGTGGTTTTGGTGAAAACTAGATTCATTCCTTGCTATTAGTCGATGCCCTTCATTGTTTTTTAAAATCTGGATCAGGGTTTCTCAACATCAGAAAATTATTCAAATGCCTACGTAAAGGTGCAGAAGAAAGTCCTTGGCTTGTGAGTGCTTAGGATGGTGCAAAACCAATGCAGATTTCAAGAGAAATTACTCCAAGTTTTGACTTTTCATATTTTCCTGGGCAAGTCTCACAGAGGGTCAGCCTCTGTTTTGATGCCAGACAGGAGCAGTGAGTCAGAACCAGAAAGCCTTGCTTCTGGCCTGGAAATAGTCAGCACACTAGTGTGCATTGGAGGCTGTGGACAGCAGAGGGTGTTTAAAAGTCCCATGTGTTCCGTGCTCATTTGACTCAGGGTAATTTTGAGGAGTTGTACCCTATGACCCATGGAGGACCCTGCTTAACTGTGGTCTGTCTTAGCTCCACCTTTCCCAAGATATGACCACAAACGTGCTTTGTGTCAAGTCCCCACAGCAGGCAGATGCCACAGTGGGAGTGAGGATCACCGTTCTAGAAGTCTCCTAAATTTTATCTCTCAGGGCATCAGTTCTTTGAAGAGACCAGGTCATTTTTTAAAAATAAAATGTCTTATTTCCTGGATTTGTTGGGTCATTTCGTTGGGCTGTCATTGGACTTATTTCTCAGTTTCTTGTACTTTCTATAAAGTGTCGACTGGGGTTAAATTAAATCCTAATCCTGTTGAGGTAAAGTTATCTTGGAGGCCTGCCTTTGGAGTAGAAAGCTGAAGTGACAATTGATGGTCATACGGAAAATAAATCCCCAGAGTGGAGAAGGGCAGGTTTCCCAGACATCGGAGAGCTGCAGGGCATGCTTTATTGGGAGCAGCTAGCCAGCTGTCACCCTGTGAGTGCTGTGGGGGCAGGTGTGTGACAGTGTCTCAGCAGGACACCATGCTGGAAGGGCAGAGAGGCAGCCCCCTGCCGTGTGGCCTTTCTAAGTGCCCATCTAAGATGTCTGTGAGAGTCAGAGATAATACAAAGGCTCTGTGCCTCTCTCTCTCTGTGTGTGTGTGTGTGTGTGTGTGTGTGTGTGTGTGTGTGTGTGTGTGTGCACACATGTATGCTTACAGTTGTGTTTGACTTAGGATATGTGTGTGTGCTTGTGTGTGTGTGTGTGTGTGTGTGTGTGTGTGTGTGTGTGTGTGTGTGTGTGTGTTTAGCTCTTCTGACACTGGGGTTGAAATTCTCCACTCTCCATTTTCCCATAGAAATCAACTGTAAGGTTATGAATTATTTATTGCTTAAGAGGAAAAAAAAAAGTAGGAATGTATTTGGTATTTGTCACCCTTCTGTACCATCCCCGGAGTTATCACGGTTACTTTTCACAAGTGTTCAGGGTTAAAGAGCAACCAAGAGCCGCTGGTGAACAGCAGTGTGCACTCCTGAGAGGGCCCTTCCCGCTTTTCTTTTGGGTTTCACTGGGGATTACAAGTGTGTACGTGGGTGGCCCAGCCAGCGCCTCCTTCCTGGAGATTCTCCTCGGTGTGAAATATTCCGGGCACTTGGCCGGGTATTTTTAACTACAGGATCTGTGCGAAAGGGACAAACAGTTGTTTAACTCTTGCACTGGCTGTTCTGGCACCAATAATTATCAGTTAATTTGATCATCCCCAAGTCCCATCTGTAGCCCCCATGTTTTTGTCTGTGTTAGTAAGTCTCTCTGTCATGGCTGACGAAATAAACGTGGACATACAGGTACTGGGCTGTGACCTGTGAGAGCTGCGTCTGCAGGGAGTGAGAGTGGCGGGTAAACCCTAGGGCATCCTCGGAGCGCCTGTCCTGGCTCATTCGGAGGGACAGGCTGGTGGAACTGGGCAGGCGCGGGAAGGAAAGCTACAGGTGGTGACAGAGGATGATACACAAGGGTGACGATGTGATAGTGAGAGAAGCCCGGTGGCGTGTTTAATGACAGTGCTGTCATCCTGTGTAAACAGAGGGCCCTGTCCACATTGGTTCATTTTTTTATGAACTGCAACAATTATTTCTAGATAATGTTGGTGTGTGATAATCATTAAAATAAGCTGTGTTTGATTAAATAATTTATCTCTACTGTATTCCAATTTAAAGATGTCTTCTATGTTCTTTTTGTTTCAGGGGAGGGAAGCAGGTTGCCATGGAAATAGCATAGGGGAAAGTGACAAGCAGGAAAGCTGAGCCGTTTTGCATTTGGAAATATTTGTGACATAGGTAACTGTGTATGTAATAGCGTTATCCAGCAGAGCCATCTGTCTTGGGAAGGATGTGTGTCATAGGCTTTTATGGGAGAACATTTTTATTAGAAGCACAATTTTGGTTATTTTGGGATTTGTGGGTTATTAAGATATCAAATTTTTTGGACAATAAAGATGCAATGGCATCCTAAAATTGTTTCCAGAATGCAATTGGTGTATGACACCACAAGTCACATAGAGAACTGAGAAAGCTATTTCCACCTGGAAAGAAAGCACATATACAGGAAGACGTCTTTCCTGAATTGAGTACTTAGTAAGCTAACATCACCTGTACCCTGACTAATGGCCATTTTGATCAGGGTCTCTGGGACCATTTTTTTTCCCTTTTATTAAACTATATCACACATTGTTGGGAAGCAGTTTAACAGAGTGACTCCCATTTCCATCTCTTCCCACTCTCCCTCAGTTAATTTCACTGCATTGCTATAATTTGGGATTCTTTTTTTTTTTTTAACACCCATGCAGTTAAGAATATTTTCTTCCTCCATTTGAGAATCCTGATGGGATGTAAAAGAGAGACTTCCCTGTGAGTCTTAGTAATTTTAACAAATCTTCACATTCACTCAAAGCTCGTGCTCATGCTGTACTGACCATCGCGCTCCCATCTCTGTGGGGTTCATGGACCACTTCAAGCTCTGCCAAGATGCTGTGTGAGTTTTCTACAGTGCTGAAGTGGGTCCCTGGACAGAGTTGACATTTCAGTGCTCTAGTCTATGTTTCTCTCTCTGTCTTCGTCTGTCTGTCTGTCTGTCTCCCTCTCTGTTTCTCCCCTACCCCACCAGGCCCTATCCCTCTGACTAGAACCCCCTGTATGCTAAGTAAGTTCTCTACAAATGGGCATTTGCCCTCCATCCCATTTCCCATCTTGTAGTAGATGGAGGATGGTTGGGACTCTGTAGATGCTCCTGCCATCTAGAAGAGGACAATAGCTCTGTTCCGGAACCTGACGTGGGTCTTTGGACCAATAGAACACAGTAGATGGGACTTTGCCAGCTCCAGGGCTTGGGTCTTCCAAGACTGGCACTTTGTACTTCCTGCCTCTTGGAGCCCACTCATCGTGTAAGCGTTTGCAGGCAGCTCCGTGGACAGGAGCCCAGGCTCTCAGGTGCCTGTATCGGCTAAGTCTCATGTGAGTAATGTCTTGGAAGTGGAACTGCCAACCCGAGTTGAATCAGCCATCTGTTCTCACAGAGAGCAGAGGCAAGCTTCATGCCACACTCTGTTGAAGTTGCAGGTTTGTAGAGCTGGGGCTGGAGCTCAGTGCTAGAAGAGCCACAAGAGCCTGTGTTTGAGCCTAAGCATATTAAAAATGTTTCATACTCATAAGCAGCCAGGTGACTGTTGTCTGAGCGCACTAAGCTTTGAACCATTTGTGAGGCAGCAGGAAATACCTAGTACTCGGTTTCTTCTGTAACTCTACCCTGCTGCTCGGTAAATACGCTGATGTTGACTCTCCTTGTCAGAGGAAAGAAGCCAAGGAATCCACCTCTTGAGCAGATGTGTCAAGGATGAGATGAATCTTTGGAAAAAGGTAGACTTAGAATCCTTCTCTCTTACCTGTTAGCAAAGATCGTCAAAGAGGGTATGGATGGTGTCTTGGGGTTTCTGTTGCTGTGAACAGATACCATGACCATGGCAACTCTTCTAAAGGAAAACATTTCATTGGAGTGGCTTGCTTACAGTTCAGAATTTCAGTCCATTATCATGGTGGGACACAGAGCCGTGCAGGCAGATGTGGTGCTAGAGAACTATCCAGGAGTCCTACATTCTGCATGCAACAGGAAGTAGACCGAATGTCACACTGAGTGAAGCTTGAGCAAAAGAGACCTCAAAGCCTAGCCCCACAGTGACACAATTCTTCCAACAAGGCCACACCTACTTCAACAAGACCATACCTCCTAATAGTGCCACCCCCTTTGGGGGCTATTTTCTTTCAAATCACCACAGATGGACACAAAAGGGCTATGGGAAAGGACACAGGATATGGATACAGGTGCCTTTTGCAGCAGGATGGTGGGTTTGGAAACTCAGCATTGGCTGGACACATGCCCAGGGTGAACAGTGCTGGCTGGCCTTGTCCACTTACGGCAGTCTTCCATGGCAACCATGCCTCTGATCAAGCCCCTTTCTTCTTCTCGCTGCTTTAAGTTGGAGGGTGTCTCTTTATGGGCATCAACAATGTTCTTAGTATGCTCATCTGGGGTTCCGTGTTTCCTTGGCAACCTGCGTGAAGCTCAACGCCAGTGCTTTCTGTAGGGGACCTGTCGACAATGCTGTGTTCTATGGGTCTCCTGGGCATCTCAGTTGTGCACTGGAGGCCTGGCTTGTTAAAGTGCTTTGGTATCATAGACTGTGCCAGGGATACATGCAAGCTGAGAGGCCATCAATTCAGAAGATACCTCATGCCTGGTCATCTGCCAGTGACTTCGGTGACCACCGCCAAGTTTTATCAGCCTCAGTGGTATATTGGCAAGTGTTTAAATGTTGGATTTCTGTAGGGGGAACCTTCCCCCACTTTACCTTGGGTAATCTTGAAGAGAGAGGGATAAGAAAGTATCAGACAGCAAGAGAGACCCAGCTGATGAGAAGAAAGAGAGCTTCGGGAGGACCTGGGTCAATGCCCAACGACCCAGAACGCTATTCAGAAGGGCTTTTTATAGCAATGCCAAGGGGCGAGGCCAAAGACCTCCTTCTTCCTAGATACAGCCAAGTGTAGACCCTTCCAAACACCTGGTAAACATGCCCGTGGTCAAATCATGCCCTTATGCAACCCTGCTGGGTAAAGCCAGCTCAGATTCTCTGACCCTGAGGAATTTGGGCCTCCACAGATTTCTATGGAAAAAAATATTTGCCTGTTAGCAGTTGCTTGTTTCTAGGGTATAAGCCCAGACTATTGACGAAAGATCACTGGTTGAGTTTTGGACTATTGTAAGCCAGCCTTGACCTGGCCTGTGGGACACTGAGAATGGTGTGGTATATTCTGGGCAGTGTCTCTTATATGCTATCCAAGGAGAGGTTCCAACCCATGGGGACCCCCTTTGTACCAACTGTCCAGTCCTCCCTTGGGCCCCTTATGAGCTGGTGGGAAGAGTACAAAGTTCTTTCAACTCTGGTGTTTCTTTGGTAGTATGATGGGCTGAACACACATTTCACGATTTAATATTATAGTTCCTGTTATAAAATACCCAGAGTATAAATTTACAACTTCAAGCAGAGAGCTCAGAGAAAATGGCTTCAGCAAGTTATCCTGCAGATGGGATGTGGTTGATATATTGTGCACCCGAATAAACTTATTTGGGGGTCAGAGAAGAGAACAGCCATTAAACATAGAGATTAGGCGGTGGTAGCACACACCTTTAATTCTAGCATTCCAGAGGCAGAGATCCATCCAGGTCTCTGTGATTTCAAGTCCACACTAGAAACTGAGCGAGGCATGGTGGCACACACCTTTAATCCCAGGAAGTGCTGGCAGGAAGCAGAAAGGTTTATAAGGCATGAAAACCAGGAACTAGAGCCCTTTAAGCTTTTAGGCTTTTAGCCGCAGTTTGGCTGAGATCCATTCAGATGAGGACTCAGAGGCTTCCAGTTTGAGGAAACAGGATCGGCTGAAAAGTTGGGGAGGTGAGGCTAGCTGTGGCTTGTTCTGCTTCTCTGATCTTTGAGAATTTATCCCAATAGCTGGCACTGAGTTTCTTTTTTTAATAAGACCATTTAAGATTCGTGATACATTGGGACCCATGTCTGTGCTCATAGAAATGCGTCCTCCTTCCAGTGGGAGGCGTAGATGGAAGTGTGTTTCTTGTGGGTTGCTTGGTTCAGGAGGGGGTGACTCTAAGTCAGTCAGATGCTCCTCCAGCAAACAGTACATACTTGAAAACATGACTCACTATGAAACACGTTCTATTTTATTTTATTTTTTTAAGTTTAAAAGTCTATTTACAAACATAGGTGAAAAGCCCTGGATTGTTATTTGATAATTGAGAAGAAAAACCTTATGTAGGGTCGAATGCCTGCTGTCTCCTCCCCTCCCCTACCCCCACCCCCAGGCGTTCCTGCAGGATGTGGTTATATGTGCATACTCACTGTGCTCAGTCCTGCGGTGATTGCAGACAACTCTTGCATCCATTTGTTTTGCTATGGCCCTCTATTAAAGCTGTACCTATGTACCAGTGGCTACTACACCCATTTAGGGGGTGTCTTTGGGGGAAAATGTAGAGTTAAGCACAGTTAGATAAGAGGTGAGTCCTGCACGTGGCCTGCAGTTGGTGAAGGCTGGTGTTTGGCCACAATAAGAGGAGGCAATGACTGTGGTAAGTGGTGGTAGGTTAAATGGGAAGAGATGCTCCACCACTGTAGCCAGCACTGATCATGCCTGGGTTGTGTTTAACATCTTAATTAGTACACGCAGAAGGCAACAGTCAACAGCCATTTAATAAAATGAAACTAAATAGGGAGGTGTTTAAAGAGCAGGAGTGGTAGGCCCCTGAAGATGTTAGGAATACAAAGAACAGCTAGTCTGGGGCTCGTCTAAAAGAAATGCAGAAGGGCACAACCGGCGTGGAGAGGGAGAAATGATCCTGTGTTCGCTTATTGGAGCGCGTTAGGACCGTCGAGGGGAGCGCAGAGCAGGAGGATGGGCAGTGTCTGACACACAACACCAATGATTCCCTACATTTCTCCAGCTCTCTCGCTACCTCTGCTTTGAACCCCCAACATGAACCTGTGGAGTCCAACATATACAGTCTTCTGAGTGCCTTCTGTAGTGCAGCTGGGCCGGTGTCGTGGAAGTCCAGCAAGCTGTTGGGATGTGGAGGGGCCATCAGACATGGCGTAGTTGGAGCAGCGTGCTCAGGGTGGCAGGATCACGTCCCCGGGAGAGCGGTGGTTTTTGAGTTTCTGCTGATTCTTCAGGTGCCAGTCACTGGTGCTGGACATAGAACTTCCTTCGTCTTCTTTGCTTTCATTCTTTCCACGGCCATGAAGTAAGGCTGCTCAGACAAAACTAAGAAGGGGAAAACTAGCTTAATAAGGGAGGGGGAGTTTCAATCCAATTCCAGTATGTACAGCTGATTGGGCTGCTTTTAGCTAATTGACACACACACAAAAATATACTAGAAAAAGACCCCCCAAAAGAAAGTTATATGTTAATATCTCCAATGAATGTGGATGCAAAAATTAATTTAGAAGTCTGAGGAGGACTAGCATAGTTTGAGCTGCGGCTAGAGAGATGGGGCAGCAGTGAACCCCCATGGAGACTCTGCCGCCCCTCAGAACACTGGAGGAGCCCCTTAGTGTAAAAGGAAGGCGATGGGTAGTGGAACAGGTGTCTACAGCATTCCTGCTTGTTTTGAGATAAGATCATGTTTATATAGCCCAACCTGGCCCTGAACTCTGGATTCTCCTTTCTCAGTTACCGTATGAGCCACCACACTGGCTGGGCCACCTCTTGATGGTCATTGGATTCTGTGGTCACTGGGTCTCTAACACAGGAAATTTACACCTGGTGAGGAATTTGAGAGCTCTGGCTTGGGTGCTCTTCAGCGAGTGAGCTTGACCTCTCCACTTAGTTACCTTCTGGCGGACCTGAATCTCTACACTGTCTCCTCATGGCCATTCCTGCATGCTCTGGGGAAAGGGGCTACTGCTGTGCTCCAACCTCCTAGAAGGTTCTGAAGAGTTCTGGTATGTATGAGTCAAAGGCTCTGACAGAGAGAGCTAGGCTGCCTGAGTTACAAAGAATAGACTTTACATGCCTCGTGCCGATAACCATGATGCCATCAAGGTTACCATAACCGTAGAGGCAGGTTTTGTGGAGCTCCATGCTGCATCCCAACTTGACTTCTTTTCTTGTCTAAGTGAAGAAGAGACACTGGCTTCCCTTGTTTCATTTTTAGTCTCGGCTCCGGGCTCTCCTGGTCGTATCTGTGGGTTCTTGGCAGGCCAGCATGCCTTCCTCCTAGCCTGGTGCCCCTCACCCCATGAAGCTCGTCTTCGTATAATCCACCGTCGTGACTGTTGCTTGGATGACTGCTGAGAGCAGAGGGCTAGTAAGGCTGCGGCATGCTGGGATGGTGGGCTCAGCCTTGGCCTGTGAGTCTGCTGCCTTTGACTGCTATGATCTGCTCACGGGTCCAGCTGAGGAAGGCTGATCTCTGTCCCAGTCACACTGAGGCATCAGTTCTCTTCTCCGGGTCATTCACCTAGGACCTATCTAATTTTCATTTTTAAAGATTTTCATGAGGAGGGAAAATATAGCAGAAAAGGAAATGTGGTAATATAGTTGCTGTGGAAAGGGGGGCCAGGATAGGCTTTCCCAAAACCCAACACAGAGAGACCAGAGAAGGTCGCCTAGCTCCGGAAGGACCCTGGATGCTGTCAGGTGACCTCTGTGAGGGTGTAAACTTCCACCCACGCCAGCCCCTGCATGCAGGAAGATCTCTGCTGGGGCTTGGCACCGGAGGAGCTGACTCAGAGAGCAGAGACTTCAGGTCCCCCAGCTAGGAGCGTGTGGAAACATTTTCTTGAGGGCTTCCATCTTGTCACGGCTGTGTCGGCCTCCTGGATTTGCTGTGATGGACAAGATGGTAGAGAAGATGATGTAAAGGTTTCAGCAAGGGTGAATGTGGTCCTGACAGCGTCATGCAGAGGTTGGGGGAAACTGAATGGATACCGGAAATTGTCTTGCTTTTCTTTTCCACCCTTTAGAAAATCTTGTCTGACCTCCCTAGTTTCAGAAGAGAGCCTCAGCTGGGTCACTCCTTTGGCATGACCCAAAAGGGACGTTACATGGCATTTCCTTGGAACCCTTGCCCATTTCTTCTGTTCCACCAATTTGCCAGTTTTTTTTTTCTTTTGATTTGAAATGTGGTCTTCTACCTTTGTGGGGGTGTAAACCAGAAACAGTCTTAGAGTGAAAATATTAGGATCAAGACAAATGAACTTCCATTTCTATTTCTGTGTGGACCTGCATGTGTGGTAGATACTAGATCAGATGAAAGGATGTGTACACCAATGCCCTCTGACCACAAAACCCAGCGAAAGTGTTTTTATCTCCTGGTCGGAATGCATCAGTTCCCCTTGTGGCCAAAAAAGCAACCTCCAACTGTACAGTACAGGCTTCGCGATGCTTAGACATCTTGTTCTCGAGGTAAAAGTGAAAACGGCTCCGTGCTAGGACTCCAGTGGTATTTTTATTCTGTGCCTCCTTTGTTTTGCTAAAAAACCAATTTGAGATGATTTATCAAAAAAGAAAGAAAAACTCATCCCCCGTCAATGCAATTAGGAAGACAGAGGGGGAGGGGCTAAGAGCACAGGGACACATGGGACAGATAGGTTAACTGGAGGGACGGGAGCTAGCTTATGTTGCAACCATTTCCTGAAGAGCAAGTTTAGAGTCCAAGAAAAAGGGGGTTCAAATGGCTTCATCTTCAGGCTGCAGATGATGTATTTTCAGTGTTTGGCAAACACTATGCCCCTTGCTTGTAATCCTGTCAGAAATTCAATCAGCACTTTCATAGTCACCAGGAGTGTTTTTGGTGGCAGGTGTTACACTTTGCAAATGTTTCCCCCAAGGGCTTCTTGTATCACTGGCGAGCAGGTGTGATAAAGTGTACTACAGACTCAGCTTTGTTACTTGGAAGATGTCTGGGGAAATGAGCAATCGATTTCCACATGTTCTACGTGGAACAGTTTGCATCTGTACCAGATGTGTGGGAGTTTTCTCATACTAAGCCATGCTCAAGTTCCCTGAAGATGACGCAGGCCAAGGGCTCAGTCTCACAAGATTACCCCCATGTCAGGTACCATAATGTCTTTCCAACATACATACCCATTGGAGTTTCCTACCACCCCCTTATCACATTTGAGCATTTGCTAAGATGGCTCCTGGAACTCAGAAAAGCACTGGCCACAAGGATTGATGAAGGAGACCTGTAAAGACACAATGGACAACCAAGTTGAAAGGTAAGATGTGGCAGGATCTCTACTACAGGAGCCCCTTTCCCATGGAGCTAGGTGTACTACCTCTAGGCATGTACAGAGTCCACCAGCCTTGGAGTGACCCAAAGCCTACCTTTTAGGGATTTTTATTACAGAATCATCACATACACACTATGGATTATCCACTCATCCTCAACCCCTTTCTCCTTCTTGAAGGACAAGGTGGTGTCCTTCTTAGAGTTTCCATTCTTGGTGATAAGACGCCATGATGAAAGCCACTTGGGGAGGAAAAAGCTTGTTTCTTTCTCTTACTCTTTCATATCAGTCCATCCTTGAAGGAAAGTAGGACAGGAACATAAGCAGGGCAGGACCTAGAGTCAGGAACCTACACAGAAGCCCTGGAGGAGCACTGCTTATCAGCTTGCTCTCTTGGCTTGCTCAGCCTGCTGTCTTACATAGCTCAGGACCACCTGCCCAGGAGAGGAAGTGCCCACAGTGGGCCTTTCTATATCACTCATCAATCAAGACAATACCACCCAGGCTTGCCTACTGGTGAATCTTACGGAGATACTTTCTCAATGGGGGTTTCCTCTTCTCAGAGGACCCTAGCCCTTGCCAAGTTGACATAAGAACTAGCCAACACAGTTTACCTGTTGTCAGCTTGACATACAAACACATCACAATTCACCTATAATCTTTTCTTTCTTTCTTATCCACAGAGCTCACATTAATATTTACATCATAACGCAAAGCATTCCAACTTTTAGCAGTTCCACAGTCTTTAAAAATCCAAACAGGTTAAAAGTTCAGTCGCTTTAAAATATCCAAAATCTCTTTCAAAGTTCTAAGTCTCTCTAAAATATCTGAAGTCTCCTTAAAAATTATCTGAAATCCCTCTAAAATCCCCAAAGTTTCTCTACAATTCCAAATCTCCTTAAAGTTCAAAGTCTCTCAGCTGTGAGTTCCTGTAAAATAAAAATAAATTAAATACTTTATCATTCCAAGAGCGAGTAACCATGGGATAATCATATCAAAGCAAAATCGAAGTCCAGCAGTGTGGAGTTCAGTGTCAGACTTCTGGGACTCACATGATCCTCTGGGCCCCAAACCACATGGAGTTAGGTGTACTTTGGGCAGCCAGCTACAGTACACACAGCTTGTCTCCCAGGCTCAGGGCAGCTCCACTCCATACCTATTGCTGTCCTTGGTGGTCATACCATGGCACTGGCATCTCCAATATGCTGGGATCTTCATGACAACTGGGCTGTACCTTCATGAATGGTCTTTTTTTTTTTGAGCTGAAGACCGAACCCAGGGCCTTGTGCTTGCTAGGCAAGCGCTCTACCACTGAGCTAAATCCCCAACCATGAATGGTCTCTTTTGGCCTCTCACAGTGCCAAGCCTCCGCTCCTCTCCATAACCTCTTCTTGCTTGCAAAATCAGTACCATTGGGATACTCTTACATATTGCCAAGTTTGGCTGCCAACACAAGGAGCAGCCGTGGCCCCACCACCTTTGGACCACAGTTTCTGTGTGCTCACCCTGGGGAAACACTTCCCAGAAGACTTTGCTTCAGTGCTGGTCTCTTCTTAGTAACAGCTGATTTCCCAATTCCAGCTAACCAGAACCCCAGATTCTTAATCCAAATCAATGATTATCCCAATAGAGTCTTTAGGGACTCTTAAACTTCCCTCTGAAACGTCACAGGCCAGGCCTCTATCATCTGCATTTCTCATCGAAACTCTTATCTTCTAAGTTCCCTCAGAACAGCTTGCTGAGCTCTGAGCATGTAACAGCTTTCCCATCCGAAGTCCAGATGCTACACAAGCCTCCCCAAAGTGTACAGTCAGATCTGTCGCAGTAATACCCACAACCTGCTAGCAATATCAGCATAAGGTGGTGGTTTTTAATGTGGGGGTGAATGAAAGTCATGAAGGATACATGAGCAAAGGGGTTGTGGAATCATCCTCGGCGGTCATGGAGAGCTGCCGAAGCCAGTCATGTGGCAGAGGAGGCTATGCGGAGTCCATTTTGTAAAGCTGTGAAAGCGAAGCCTGGATTACATTGGAGTTTCCAAGATGTTGGAGGTGCCAGAGCCAGGAGACATGTGCAGAGGAGAGCTGGAGACCGGGAATTGAACAAGCCCACGAGAGGGACATGTGCTGCAGGTGGCAACACTGGAAGGTGGAACCGTCTACATCCTTTGACACGAGACACAGAGCTGCAGGATTTGGAGTTTGCCTGCTGGTCAAGCATTTCCTCACTAAGCCCCAATTTCTTCATTCTGGAATGGTAATGGATATCCTGTGCCATTGTATGTTTAAGTGTGAAGCTTGCTTTAGGACTTTATAGGTGGTTATAGTTAAGAGATTGCCGTGAGTTTCAGAAGAGACTTAGATTTTTAAGCATTAAATTAAAAAAATCACAACTGAAAGAATATGGAGGCTTTTGAACTTGGACCAAATATATTTTGCATTATGATATGGCCATGAGACTGTGGTGGGCAGGGAGTAGAATGCGATGGCTTGAATGCGAATGGTCCCCATAAGCCCCATATGTCTGAATATTTGGTCCCTAGTTGGTAGACCTATTTGGGAAGGATTAGGAGGTATGGCCTTGTTGAAGGAAGTGTGTTACTGGGAGTGGGTTTTGAGGTTTCAAAAGCCCATGGCATTCCCCGTATGTTCTCTGCCTCATACTTTGGATTAAGATATTATCTCTCAGTTGTTCTATTAACTACCACAAACTCGCCATCTGGAACCAGAAGCCCAATTAAACACTTTCTTTTATAAATTGCCTTGGCCATAGTGTTTTATCACAGCAATAGAGGAGTGACCAATACAGTCAGGGACTGAATGCCCTAAGCTTCTAATTATGGCTGGCCTTTCTGGTGACTAGACCCCTCCAGGAGCCCAAAAGGAATCACCTCATTAGAGCAAACATATTCCCATCACCTAGAAAAATCTCAAGAGGTTGGGAGCTTTGTGTCACGAACTAAGACCCTTAACCAAATACTGGACTAGAAGACAATGGACCCAGTGCCCCTGCTGCTTAGGAAATCAAAAGAGTTTTAAGAGCTCCATGCCATGGACCAGCAGTGAATGACAAATACACTGCCTTAAGCCACACACGTCTTCCTTTCAACCCTTTTAAGTTTAAAATGTTCGGGGATGCGTAACAGAAAGTGGCTATATACCTCGCCCCCGCCCCCTACCAACGCTGCCATTGTTAACACCTTACATTAGTGTAGTAGGTTTGATACATTAGCTAAAGTTCATTTTGTATTTAGATATTCTTAGTTCTTCCTTAGCTGTTGCCAGGACCCCATCCAGGATACCAATTACACACACTCATCAGATCTCCCAGGGCTATTGTGGGCTGTGAGAGTTCCTCAGGCCGACCCTGGAGTGAGTAGGACAGGCAGATGGAAGCCAGGGAACAGGAGCCTGATGAAGTGGCTGGTGGGAGTGTGGGTCCTGGGTTGCTTAGATGGTGTTTTAAAAGCTCTCTCCTGAGAAATGTGTTTATTATTTCTAGGAACTGGCAACCCCTCCCACAAGGCCTCAGATGTTAAAGTGTCAGAATATTAAAAGTACCACATGGTTAATAGAGCTAGGTACTTCGTATAACTGTATGCATACCAATAGGAGTCCTATGTGGTGGGATTATTTCACTTAACATAATGTCTTTAATTTAGCATAGTGAACCTGAATATTCATTCCGCTTTGTGTGAAAATATCCTTCAATTTTAAGGCTGATTAATAGTTGTTATATATATATATACATATGCTGCCTGCTGCCTGCCTATATAATATATTTTTAGTGACGATCCAAAGCATTCCATTTCATTTTTAAATCCTCAGGATGTTCCCTGGCCCATGGAGCTCCCTCCCTTTGGAGGCTCCTTCCATCTCAGCTAGGGGACAACCTAGGCAGGAAGGGAGGAAAGGTCAGGTTTATTTGTGGAAGAATTGTGCTAAATGGATCCAGACAAAAGGGCACTTGGTTATATGCAATTAATACTGTTGGTCCCTGCATGTCAGTATTCAGAGAGGTGCAGAATTGGATTCTGGGATGCAATTATGGCTCGCTGTCCTTGTCTAGGGGGAGGCATTGAGTGGCCTGGCTCGCCTGAGATGGGTGACCTACATCCCCACCAGGAGCTGGGGTGGAGCCTTTTGTCGCAGGGTCAGATGAGCTGGGCTGTCAGGCTCAGAACATTTTTTTTTTTTCTAAATTCAGGGCAGTTTCCTGCTCTAATTACTGCTCTGTCTTTTACAGCTGAGAGAAATCAGTGGGAGGATGTGGGAGAGGCAAGCTTAAAGCGTGATGACATTTTGACAAATGTGTTACAATAAAAAAATTATTCCCCAAGAGAAGGTTAATACACTTATCACCATGTTAGTGCTAGCAGCCCTAGGTCTGTGCCTGGGCTAGGCAGGCTGTTTTGATTTTCCTGCCCTGGCCAAGTCTCACCCACATGCACGTACAGTGCTTGGGTTTCACCCACCTGCCCCAACATCTTTGAAGGGTGGAAGTCCCTATCTGCTCACAGTTTTCTTGTATCCCGTCTTTCTATTGTCTTCTGTAATCAGCCTTTCCCCACCATCTACTAGTTAAGTGGGCTGCCTCCCTCCGCTCTGCTGACATGTCGCCGAGGAGCACATACTAATTTTAACATTAGTCTGAGTACTTTCAGTCTGCTTCCAAATGAGCGCCCATTAAAGGCCGTTGCGGAGCATCTGGCATTCGTTTGTTGTGTTGGATTCTTTCTTCCTCTCTTATTCATTTTTTTAATGTAGATTTTTCTTTGGCTGGCTTAGGTGTAAGCTGTTTAAACAGAAAACAGCTTCATCGAGACATAGTTTGCCTGTCATTTAGTTTTCCCCTTTTAACTGTTTGATCTGATCGCGTCCCTTGTGTTCATAGTTGTGTCTCTGTCATGTAGGTTTTTAGGCTACACATGCCCCCCCCCCCACCTTTTTTTTCCTGCTACATCATACCGTGTTGTGTGAAGAGGCCACCTGGGATTTATCCATTCATCAGATGTTGTACGCTTGGGTTGCCGTCACTTTTTGGCTTTTGTGACTAAAGCCTTCGTGTGTAGGCATCTGTGTGGACTGTTTACATGTCTCTTGAGTTTACGTGTAGGTTCATACGTGGCACCTAGTTGACCTTTTGACTGCCTGCTAGACTGTTGCCACAGTAGCGGCATCATTTTTCATAGTCTTCAGCAATGTATATTACATGTTTCATATTTTATGAATTAAACAAAACATTTCATGGTTTATTGTTATTTTATTGTATTTAAAACATTTCATATTTTTAACCACATATCAAAGTCACCCTAATGATAAACTTATATTAAAGTCACCCTAATGATAAACTTTGGAATTGGGAAGTAATCAGAGGAGTTCCTGAAAATATGGATTATTCAACGTACTCAAGTTAGTACTTTATCACTTGCTACAAAAATCTGTTAACTTGGTACCAGGTTGAGCTGCTACATCTCTCTGAGCCCTGGTTTGCCTGCCTATAAATAAGAGAAGGTTTTATGTGTCGCACAGGATGTTGTAAATAGAGCCACATGTTGTGATGTCCAGTAAATGAGAGTTTTGTCATTGTGCATAAAGATGTGCTTTGAGTCTCTCCTCATTTTTGTGTGCTTCTTCCTTCTTTGGGGGATGGGGTAACTCATAGTGTGCTCTAGAGGAAGGGGATCGCTAGACTGAGCAAAGGTGAGCTGATTTGAACTATCCAAAGAGGCAAACCAGAGCTGCCAGGGCTGTCTCTGAATGTCCTTCATGATGTGTCAAGGGTAACTCAGGTACTTCTGAGCTTCGCTTTACCTCTGGGGACTCTGTGAACAATACGTCACGAAATCCACACACCTTTAGTGTATAGTCCTGCACATTTTTTGTTTTGTTTTTCTTTCTTTCTTTTTTTTTCTTCTTCTCTTATATATTACATCCCTAACACAGTTTCCCCTCCCCCGCCTCCCCTTTATTCCCCTTCTCCCCCAGATCCATGTCCCCTCCATCTTCCCTCAGAAAAGGGCCAGCTCCCAGGGACATCAACCAAACATGGCATCATATGCTACGGTAAGACCAGGCGCATACCATTACATCAAAGCTGGATGAGGCAACCCAGGAGGAGGAAAAGGGTCCCGTAAGTAAGCAAAAGAGTCAGCGACCACCCCCGTCCCTACTGTTAGGAATCCCATAAGAACACCAAGCCACTCAGTCATAAAATAGATGCAGAGGATCTAGGTCAGACCCCCTACAGGCTCCCTGATCTCTGCGAGCCCCTATGAATCCTGGCCAATTGATTCTGCGGAGCATGTTCTCGTGGTGTCCCTGACTCCACAGGTTCCTCCAAGCCTCCCTCTCCCCCGACTCTGCAGGACTCCCTGAGCTCCACCTAATATTTGGCTGTGGGACTCTGCAACTGTGCCCATCAGTTGCTGGATGAAGTCTCTCTGGTCTCTTTGACGAGGATTTTACTAGGCTCTTGTTCCAGAACACTTTTCAGGCAGGATAAACTGTAGGAAGAAGGTTTTTGTGGCTGGGTTGGTGTCCCAACCCCTCCACTGGAGGCCTCGCCTGGTTACAGAAGATGGCTGATTCAGGCTCCGTGTCCCCCCAATCCTGCACGTTTTGACAGGGAGTTGGAGTCAGGTGGCATGAATGCTATCAAGATGTGTTAGGACGATTGCTAGGAAGGCTTGCAGCTGGATGTGGGACTTATGGTAGCCCTGGGCTTGTAAGGCTGTTTGTTTAGAGTTTGCTGTTCTGCAATGCCATGGAGGGATGGAGAGGTGACATGTGTCTACAGCTGTAAAGCGTTATACAGTCTGTGCGTCCCTGTGGAAAGGCTAAGTTCTAGTGACTGTGTGCCTGAGACTCCTGTATGTGCCTCCCCTTCAGTTCACACTGCATCTTCCCACCTGCCTTACGGTTGGCTGTCCTTCCTGTGCGCTTGCTGGACAAATGAGGCCGAAATGGTTCATGGAACCTTCTTCCTGAAACCTAAATTGTATAGAAGAGGCTTCTGTGTCCACTGGCCACCGTGGGAGGCTGTGGGTGAGCGTCGCTCTGACCTGCTCTAATAGGATTAGCCTGTTTGGCTTTAAGCGGCTGTAAGATAAACTGATTGCTTTTCTGGGGGGCTACTTTTCGAGCTGCTCAGCACTTTGCCCAAAAGAAAGTAAACTCTTGAAGTGAAAACTAGTTCCTAATTACTATGTTATTTTGGACTCAGTATTTATGACGGACCAAATTCCCTGAGCTGCAGTACAGGAGGTTTCTGCAGGGGAGGAGGCAGGAGGGAGGGCCCATTGTTGTGCAGCATCTGCTGCTTACAGAACAGGCTGATCTTCTAACTGAACCCCTGGGGCATGGAGCGTGCCCCACACTGTGGCTACAAACTTACTGTTACCTCCACTGCCTCCCTCTCCCTCCGCAGAGTATACCTGTTCAATCGATGAACTGAGTTGACCAGGGAGCAGGCGGACTCTTCTTGGATCAGCGCATCTTAGGAAGGAAATGATACATTTTTGTTAAAGTGTTTCTGTGCTGTATGTTGTTGTAACAGTGCTGACTGTTTTCCTTAGAAATAGATTCCCGTTAAGTAGCCACTTCAAGAAGCATCCAGATGGGGAGATTAAGAGAAAACCTCAAGGTCACGGTCACAAAGTGGTTCTGTGAGCCTGCCCCTCAGTTTGTTCTTATTCCTCTGGCCTGTTGGGCCGATTCCCGCCCCTGGACAGTGCTATAGCTGAAATGTGGCCTGGGTCAGACTCATTGGCCCGAGGAAGCAGTCTCTACCTACAGGTAAGGGGACTTTATATCCCAGGTTAGAACCAGAGCTAGGTAGCCCGTTGTGAAACCCTGTGAGGTCCTAAGCGTTTAGATCAGTGACAAAGCCAGAGAGTCGCTGGGGAAATGGGAAAAAGCCATCTTGATGAGTTCCAATGGCTAACTGTAGCATGATTAGATTGGGATCTACAAGAAGATCCTCCCAAAGTAAACACAACCCTGAAGGCTTTCGTATGAAGTTTTCATTTGAGATTTATAAGATAGATTTTAAAAAAGAATGACTCCAAATAATCAGTTGATGATTTAACAGCTAGCTAAGGATTATGCATGCAATTTGAAATGGTTTTCGTGAAGCCCAACTCCATAGGAAAGTGTTGGCTCTTTAAAATGGAGCAGGATGCCATATGGTTTGTGCGTTGGTATTGCCCCGTGTTAAAGGATCTTACAAACCTATGTGCAGAGCAGAGGCCGGGAGACAAATAACGCACGTTATTTACCAACTTAGGTTCTGGTGCTTCATTTTCTCTTTAAAATAGTCTGCTGTTTTGCTTATTGCTGTGTGTTCTCTTTCACAATAATGGAAATAAAGTTTACTCTCAAAGTCTTTGGGTGTCCTTCATGTCCTATCAAGGCGCCCTTCTTCTTGTGTGGAGGGATGGTCAGAGAATTCCTGGCACCGCTGTGATTATTATGAGTTCCTTTCCCATTTGCACTGTGCACAGTTTTTACCTCTCCTTTATCAGGCAGCCCTTGTTCATACACCAGTATTTGGAGGAAAGGGAGCGAGAAGAGCAGGTTCCATGTGGGGATCATGGCCAGGCCTGGCATGTCCTAGGAGAGAGAGCATGTTCCCATCCATGAGATGGCCTTTCTAAGGTTTCTGAGAGCCAGAGACTGCTCTGCATGGGTTTCCATGCACAACTGTGTGTCCAAGGGTAAGGATCCTAGTGCCACAGCGAGGAGCCTGTTTTTGCTCTGTGTAGTGGAATTTTTCCACGTGGACTGTTTGGCTTCATGGGAAATTGTACAGTCAGCAGCATCTTCATACTAGAAGATATGGGGGGACATTTGCCACAGGAGCTGCTTTAGGATTACTGATGCCATCACTGCAGAGCTCCTTAAACCTAGGAAGCAGCAAGCTTGTGGCCTCACTCCATAACATTCAGGGGAGAGTCTGGTTGATTAGGCTTTTCTTTCTCTCAGGCAGCCAGTCCCTAGGTTTCAGTGTTGCCCTTATGCTACAGAAGCGAAGCTGGGAGATGCCGATGGCCCAGTGCTGTGGGCCGCTGCTGAGGCACAGGGAGATGCTGCTGCCCTCACTCTGTCTAAGGGGAGGGATGGCACTCTGTCCTGTGCACACAGTAACAGGAGGCAACAGGTGAAGAACCTGTGGAGAGAAGGGGCCCCTTCACTTGGCTTTTATGACTTCAGCTATTTCTGCTGTGGAGAGTAAAGAGCTACAGTGTATAGAGCAATGACAGATATGGATAAAATAGATGAGTTCACTGGGTTTGTATGGATCCAAACTGGATGTCAGTGTGGTTGTACCTAGGAAGATGTAGGAACCACACTTTTCTCAAGTGCTTCAGTGAGGCTGGCTTGCAGAACCCCTTCTTTCTGTAGTGTGCCAGGCCTGGCTTGGTGCTGGGAAAAGAGCTTGGATCAGGAAGTATAATGGAGCAGAACAGCAGATGCTAACACAAGACAGCTCCGCTTCTGTACTTACGCCGTGTGTTCGGGAGCATCTGGAAGGGAAGCTTTTATGCGCCCCATGTAGCCCAAAGGATAGTTTATTCTTAAATGTTCAGTGGGTTGTCTCCAAAAGCATCATTTGTTTCTTCACACACATTTAAAAAACAAAACAGAATAAGGATGTATTTTGTGAGTTAAACTGTGGGCCCTTTCCTCCCCCACATCAAGTAAGTATTTTTCAGATGAAGTGAACTATACTGTTCTAAGAGGTTTCTTTGAAATCCAGTGTGGGGAAAGGGAGTTATAAACAGCATTGCTTGGAGCACAACGTGATTTTCAAGGCATGTTTGATCTAGAAGAAGCAGAGGTGAGGGGCGGGCAATGGTTTTAAGATCGTTCTTAGTTGAGACATAGGCTTTAGGGAAAGGGTCTGTCCTGCCAAACACTGCAGATTAAATAGATGCTCCCATGGAAGAGCTGGCAGCTCTGTGCCTGTGCAGTCTTGACGATCTCCATAACTACCTGCTTTCATCATGGGTTTCCATAGCTACCTGCTTTCATCACAAGTTTCCATAGCTACCTGCTTTCATCACAGGTTTCCATAGCCACCTGCTTTCATCACAGGTTTCCATAGCTACCTGCTTTCATCATGGCTTTCCATAGCTACCTGCTTTCACCATGGGTTTCCATAGCCACCCGCTTTCATCACGGGTTTCCATAGCTACCTGTGTAGCTAGAGTTTTCCTGCCTGGCCCACAGTCAGGACAAATCTCTGACACCCCCCAGTCCCACAGCCATTCAGACCCAACCAAATAAACACAGAGACTTATATTGGTTACAAACTGTATGACCGTGGCAGGCTTCTTGTTAACTGTTCTTACAGCTTAAATTAATCCATTTCTATTAATCTATACCTTGCCACGTGGCTTGTGGCTTACCGGTACTTTACATCTTCCTTGTCCTGATGGCGGCTGGCAGTGTCTCCTTCACCCAGCTTTCTGTTCTCTCAATTCTCCTCTCTGTTAGTCCTGCCTATACTTCCTGCCTGGCCACTGACCAATCAGTGATTTATTCATTGACCAATCAGCAACACATTTGACATATAGACCATCCCACAGCATACCTGCTTTCATCATGGGTTTCCATAGCCACCTGCTTTCATCACAGGTTTCCATAGCTACCTGCTTTCATCGCGGGTTTCCATAGCCACCTGCTTTCACCATGGGTTTCCATAGCTACCTGCTTTCATCACGGGTTTCCACAGCTACCTGCTTTCATCGCTAGAGGTGTCCATACCGCTAAAGCAACAGTATCAGTGGCTTCTTGAGTTGCAGATACGCTTCCCCTGAGGCTTGGGGAAATGATTACTGACAGTGAGGAGTCGCCTCTTTGCTGGGATCAGGACCAAACTGACTTGCAGATTTTGCAACGCCTGTCCAGGTGCAGTGGGGTTTGCAAAGCAGTTGCCAGGCTGCTGTTCTGGAACGGCTCACTGGTGTGCAGAGGCTACCAGGCCCTGGCTCAGACTTGGTTCTTGAGTGATGTCACATCGCATGGTGCAGTGAGCTATGTTGGAGATTTAAGTTTAGTTCTGTCATACATTTTTAAAGAAACCTGAGGCATTCACCATCACTAGGTCTGTTTACGTTTCTGAACAGCCTTGGCGATACTTGGCTCTTCCCCGTGAGTTTATGGTATCTAACTAAGCTCCTCACGTTTGTAAATCAAGCACTTTTACCAACTCAGCTATCACTGGATTTCACCAGCCCTCTCCCTGTGCCCCAAGAGTCTTCTTTTTGGCGTAGGTTTTCTTTCTTTTTCCCCTCAGGGTCTTTTCCTCTTTTTCTCCAGAATCTTTTCTTTCCACCTGTACTGAAATACCCGGTATTCCAGTACTGCCCTTACAGATGAAGAACCCTGCACCAGTACTGCCCTTACAGACTGAAGAACCCTGTACCCAGTACTGCCCTTACAGACTGAAGAACCCTATACTCAGTACTGTTCTTACAGACTGAATAACCTGCACCAGTACTGCCCTTACAGACTGAAGAACCCTATACTCAGTACTGTTCTTACAGACTGAATACCCTGCACCAGTACTGCCCTTACAGACTGAAGAACCCTGTACCCAGTACTGTCCTTGCAGACTGAAGAACCCTGTACCCAGTACTGCCCTTACAGACTGAAGAACCCTGTACCCAGCACTGTTCTTACAGACTGAATACCCTGCACCAGTACTGCCCTTACAGACTGAAGAACCCTGCACCAGTACTGTCCTTGCAGACTGAAGAACCCTCTACCCAGCACTGTTCTTACAGATTGGTTTCTTGGCTGGATAACCCAACCAGCCAGTCTTGGATGAGGGAATTCATTTCCCAGTATTTCTTCGGGTAGCACTGACTTTTGTATGAAAAGAGTCTTGGGGGGAAGAAGAAGAATTATTCACTGCTGGTGAGAGTGTAAACTGGTACAACCACTATGAAAATCAGTATGGAGATTCTTCAGAAAGCTGCAGATGAATCTATCATATGATGGAGCAGTACCACTCCTGGGCATAGACCCAAAGGACTCTATATCCTACAGTCCTAGCACAGAGATCCACGTCCATTGCTGTACTACCAACAATAGCAAAGAAGTAGAAACAACCTAGATGTCTGTCAGTGGATGAATGGATAATGAAAGTGTGGTTCATATGCACAATGTCTATAATAGAGTTGAAAAGAGAAATGAAATTATGAAAGTCATAGGTAAATAGAGGGAATTGGAAGTAGTCTTCCTGAGTGAGGCAATCCAGACCCAGCAAAACAAGTGCTGAATCTTCTTACTCATATGTGGACGCTAGGTTTAACTCTTTAGATATGTGCTTGAATCGGAGTACTCACGACAAGCAGGAAACTAGTCATGGACCATGGGTGAGGATTTCAAAAACAAAGGGGAGCAGAACAAAGGTGGTATGAGATGGGGAAGGAGACTAATGGAAGAATAGAAATGGTGCCCCAAAGGCAAGATTCCATCCACCAAATGCTCCAATTTGTAAAAATGCAAATTATTTGAAAGGAGAAGCCTGAACTGAGAACACTGCGAAAAGGGTTCCCAGCTTGAAATCAACTGCTCAAGAAAAATGCTTTTGCAGATTCAGCCATCAAGATCTACAAAAGCGGTTGTCCAAGAGACCATCCTGAGGGGCAGCCAAGGGTGGCAGCACCATCTACGTGGTACTAGTTTTGCAGGCATGAAGGATGTAAAATTGAAGGGTGGGCCGTGGAATCTTATCCTATGGTTCTAGAGAGCTACCGAGGCTAAGAAGTATGTGACAAGGTCGAAGTACCTCATGGAGAGCCTCAGAGGCCACTTTGTCAAGCTGTGAAGATGAAGCCCGAGTCACATTTAGACACCAGGATATTGGAGATGCCAGAGCCATGGCACATTGAAGAAAGCTGTCAATACTGAATAATGCTGGCCCCCAGGTGCTATGTGTACTTTAGTGGCAGACCTGGGAGAGACTGGGCTAATGAAGCGCTTTGAAACTCAGATTACTCTATCAAGAATCACAGATGTTGGGCATGGAGCTGCAGGATTTGTTGGTCTGTCTGTTGAGTTTGGGTCTTGTTTTGGTCCAATCCCTCCTTGCTATCCCCCCCACATACACCCATGTTTCCTTTATTGAATGGAAACATTTAAAGTTCCATTGCATGTTAGAAGTATATAACTTGTTTTATGATCATAAGAGATTGCCCAAGTATAAGAAACTCATACATATACTTTAAAACATTATCGGAACTGATAAAGAATGTGGGGACCTTGGAAGTTGAACTAACTATATTTTGCACTATGAGATCACCATTAGCTTATAGAAACAAAAGGTGCAAGATAATGGCTTAAAAATGATGTGTTTTGGGTGCCATGTTGACAAGAGATGAAGATATGCTTAAGATTGACTGTCAGCTTGACAAGATGTAGAATCGTGGAAGGGGGCAAACCCATGGCCATGTGTGAGTAGTTGCTTAGATGAACTGAGGTGGGCAAGCCTACTGAATGTGGATGGCATCATTCACTGGGCTGAGGTCCTGGTCTGCATGAGAAGCGGAATGTGAGCTGAGCACTTTGCTTTCTGACTATGGGCACCATGTGACCAGCTGCCTCCTGGTTCTGCTGCCGTCTGTTCCCCGCCACAGTAGGGCATGGTACTGTAAGCCAAAATAAGTCCTGCTTCCTTAAATTGTCTTTTCAGGTGTTTTGTTGTGTTTGAGAGTGGAGGTGTCTGTTAGACATCAGTGGCTGTATAAGCTGAGGTGCTGCATGTCGTCGGAATTGGCATAGTCAGAAAGGCCACCCTGTGTTTGTTTTCCCAGGACAGTTGTGGTCTATAGCTATTGTCCTCATGATTGTTTGAGGACTCCATTCTGGTCTAAACCAGATGTGAACCCTGTGAGCTTCATCTGCCACTGACCTCGTAAGACACAGCTACTCATACAAAAGTAGCGCAAATGTCATGGGAGTAATCAACCACATTCTGATTGAATTTAAGGACTACTCACATGTTGATAGCCATGTCTGGCACAGTATTAGTGCCAAGAACCTGTGCTTAGATAGGTCATAGGCCCTAGGGGAGAACTTGCTACTAAGTGGGCATAACATGAAGCCGACTCCTAATGACTTACCTATATTACACCCATAGCTTAGTGCACCTCTCAGCCATTACTGGAGAAGCTTCTTTTTACAGTAGATTAAGCTTACCAAAGAGACTCACAACTGGTCAAGGTGCAGAGGATAAGAGTCTATGATATGCTCAGCTCTCACTGGGTCTCTGTATCATACTCTTTCCTCCCAAGACTCAGGGTTTATTGTGTTACAGGTGTAGTAAGAGTGTGAGGGCCCAAGACGGTAGAGAGCTCCGTTTTCTAGACATCACAGGGCAGCTGCACATGCGACCTCGGGGTTGTCGCAGTGTATACAAAACCTGGGCGAGCTCAAGCTAGACAAAATTTGAGTATCGAAAAAGGAGAGGCTGTGAATTCCCACCCCTAACTAAGGAGCTATAGGCAATTGATAGCTTTGGGGAGAGGGAGTGTCAATACTCTTTAAGGATGTGGCTCCTGGTTGGTGGATCACATTCCAGTGGAAGGCTAAGTATGTATGGGCAACACAAACTTGGGTGGATAGGGAAGGAGGGTGGATCTGGATAAAAGGATAAAAGAAGTGAATGCGTCCCAGGCGGTGGTGGCTCACACCTTTAATCCCAGCACTTGGGAGGCAGAGGCAGGTGGGTCTCTGTGAGTTGGAGGCCAGCCTGGGCTACAGAGTGAGATCCAGGAAAGGCGCAAAGCTACACAGAGAAAACCTGTCTCGAAAAACAAAAACAAAAAAACAAAAAAAAAAGTGAATGCAATCAGATTAATTGTAGAAAATTCTTAAAGAACTAATAAAAATGATTTTTGAAAAAAGGACACTATTACATTCTTAACAGAGAACTACTTAGAAGTGGCATTTGAAACTGTAGGGCTGAATTAATGAGTGAGTGGGACAGTAATTCAAAAAATGAATGAACAATTGAATGAATGACCGAGTAGATGAATGAGTGAGTGAGTGGATGGATGAGGAAGAGATGATCAGGACCACTTTGGTTTCAGTTCGATGTGTGTTACTGACGCCTCTGGGCAGCATGGTTTTTTCTATTTCCCATTGTCTAATTTCTGTTAAAGCAAAAGTTCCTGCTGCCAGGGACATCGTTTAGTGCCACACTGGATAACTGCAAGGAAGGCGTCTCCTTTTCTGCCAGTACCTGGGATTGTGATGCGGACAGTTGCTTCATGGAACTGGAGGCTGTGTGACTCGGCAGCTATTAATTAATTAATCTAATTAATTAATTAACCTTATATTGTAGGATACTTCTTATGGCCTGAAAGACAATAGATTCTAATCAGAGTTAGAGATAAAATATAGAGGGATCTTAAAATAGTCAAGAAGAATGTAGGAATCACAATAAAGCATTCTACAAAAGCTTTTCAGGAAAATGCAGGTTTTTTTTTTATTTAGTAACATGTGACAATACACGAGCCTCTGGTAGTGATATCAAAACAAATACTCTATATTAAGACTTGGGGCAAAACTATCAGAAGAACCAACAATCTGTCTTCCTGACGTATTGAACACCCTGCTCCTGGAAACAGATGCCAAACTTGAAATTGAAAATTAAATGGGAGCTGTGTGGATCTCAGCTTTGAGAGATGAGGGCTGCTTGGCCTAATTGTTGCTATGTTGATTGTC
The DNA here is from genome assembly GCF_007827085.1 of Peromyscus californicus insignis. Lineage (NCBI taxonomy): Eukaryota > Metazoa > Chordata > Mammalia > Rodentia > Cricetidae > Peromyscus > Peromyscus californicus. Next base: position 27,705,225 of record NW_026294491.1, on the reverse strand, counting down.
AAGTGGTAGTCAGGAGGAGAAGAATCAGAGTGTGCCAGAGAAGAAGGAAGCATCATATCAAAATGTGCTGTTAGACACAGACAGGAAGGTAGGATGGTATCATGAGTATAGGATGTCCTGTAGCTTAGGGCCACAGCTCTTTCTCATCTCCTTATTCCCAGTAGCAGGTCCAGAACAATTGTGCCTGCTGAACTTGGGACATTTTCTATACCATCCTGGATCTTGGGAAACAGTCTTTTTGAGGAGGAACCATGGCTAGGCTGGTCTACCGAACTCACAAGAAGGGAAGAGCATCTGACCAGGTGCACTCCGTGCCTGGCACGGTTGATTTTGTGGCATGGTCTCCATGTTCCTATTGGACATAAGGATCCTGTGTTGGTTTGAATGTGAATGGCTCCCATAGGCTCATTCATGTATTTGAATACTTGGTCCAAAGTTGATAGAACTGTTGGGAAAGGATTAGGAGGTGTGGCCTTGTAGATATGTCACTGCGGGTAGGCTTTGACATTTCAGAATCCCATGCCATTCCCAGTCAGTTCTTGCTCTTTTTGCCTCATGCTCGGGGATCAGATGTGAGCTCTCAGCTCCTGTTCCAGTACCATGTATACCTGCTTGCTGCCGTGCATCCTGCCATGATGGTCATGAATTCCTCTGGAACCATGAGCCCCCAAATTAATGGTTTCTAAGTTGCCTTGGTCATGATGTCTTTTTACAGCAATAGAACAGTAGGACAGACCTTGTCTTGTAGGATCAGCTTTGCGACTCTCTGAGGTTTCCAGACACCTGTAGTGTATGCACCTGTGTGTAGGTGTGCATGCCTGTGGGCCTACACAAAGGCCAGAGTCTCATATAGAGTATCCTATCATATCATTCTTTACCTTAAGACACAGTCTCCTCACCAAACTGGGAAGTAGGCGGGAGTGAGCAATTGCCAGTCCTCAGCAATATTCCTGTCTCTACCCACGTACCATCTACCCCTATCACAGTGCTGAAGTTACAGAAACACTCGCAGCCATGCCTGGATTTTTGTATGACTGCTGGAGATTGAAGTCAGATCCTACAAAGTGTAGAACAAAGCCGCCCAGTGCATATGAAGGTTATGCTGCTGGAGCTGTGGTCATTCCAGGAATTCCTGGCTGTCATCAGCCCCTGCTGTGATCGTAACTTTCTTGGCACTAGGATCTAACTTCTGTTTCTTGTGTTTTAGTGTGGGTGCTCACCTCCTCAGACTCTGGAAAAACCTCACGCACATTAGTTCTTCCATGTGAGTTGATAATTTTCTAAGTGTTAACTAGGAATTACAAAGTAAATTAATTTTATTTTCCTTGAACTCGTTTGGTTGGACTGACTTGGTTCTGTAGGCACTTGGGCTCTGGGCTACCAACAAGGCTATATAATACACGTGCTTCTTGTGTCTTGAGCAGCTCTCTAAAGATTTTCTCTTAAACCTGGCGTGGTCACTGCCCTAACTAATTTAAAAAGTACATTGGAAATCACTGTTAATATCCCTGACCTTCAGACCTGCTGATTGAAGTTGCCCCAAGGGATTTTCTCATTTTTGATAGATTTATAAATGTCTTAAGGTTGAGGTCTCTTAGACTTAGAATCAGACTCTTTTATCAAACCTGGATACTATTTATCGGACACTATTATAAGGCCCATGTGAGAACAGAAAATATGCTGCTAACCTACAAGGAGGCTCATTGACAAAACACAGAATAGTAACACAGAAAGAGTATGGATGCTTGAGATATGTGCAGATTCAGTCTCACGCCAAGGACTGTGACATTATCAGGCAGGCTACTCAGCTCTCAGATTCTGTTTGCCCATTTGTAGAGTGGAGTGAGGCTTGCTTTGCTGGCTGGTTGTAAGATTACAGTAAGCTGTCCTAGACCTCTTGGGCTGCCCTCATGTTATACCCTTTAACTGAAGGGTTCATAGGCCGCAGACATCTCTCTCAGTTGTAGAAGTTGTCATTGAGGCAGCTGTAGATTTCATTTCTGCATATCTCCTGGTTCATAGATGGTACCTTCTTTCTGCATCCAGGCAACTGTCTGAGACTCATCTTAGGAGGGTTCTCATCCCACATGTGAAGGTCCTGATTTCATCATGTCATTTCTTCCTCAAAGCCTTGTTGTTGTTTGTTTTTGCTCTTTGGCTCTTTTGAGGGGCCTGCCACCCAGCTCCCAAATAAATCACACATGGAAGCTTATTCTTAATTATAAATGCCCAACCTTAGCTTGGCTTGTTTCTTGCCTGCTTTTCTTAACTTAAATTATCCCATCTACCTTTTGCCTCTGGACTCTTTCCTTTTCTTGCTTCTGTAAATTCTTCTTTCATTCTTACTCTGTGACTGGCTGTGTGGCTGTGTGGCTGTGTGGCTGTGTGGCTGGGTGGCTGGCCCCTTCTTTTCTCACTGCTTGATCTCTCTTGCTCTTTCTTCTTTTTCTCCCAGATTTCTCCTTCTATTTATTCTCTCTGCCTGCCAGCCCTTCCTATCCCTTTTCCTGCCTTGCTATTGGCCATTCAGCTCTTTATTAGACCATCAGATGTTTTAGACAGGCAGAGCAGCACAGCTTCACAGAGCTTTAAACAAATGCAACGCAACAGAATGCAACACATCTTTGCATCATTAAACAAATGCTCCACAGCAGAAACAAATGTAGCACCTCTTAAAATAACATTGTACAACAAAGCCTCACCTCTTAGTAGCATCTGCTGTGGTGTGGAAGTGGTGTGTGTCTCCCCAGTCTTTGCGTTGGCACTAGGGTGAGGTGCTGTCGACGACAGGTGGAATGTTTAACACATAGAGCCTAGTGTAGAGTAATTAGGTCATGGGGCTTCAGTGTCATAAATGTATCAATAGTGTCTTTTGGGGTGGGCCAGTTCTGGTAAGAGAGGAGGAGTTCACAGTAGAGCATGTGGTTATGAAAAGTGAACCAAAGCCCCTCCCTGATCGCTTGCTTCATGTCTTGGTATATGACACAGTGTGCTTCCTGAACATTCCATGTTCCTTTTATTCCTTCCTCATGTTGCGATGAAGTCAGTAGGCCCTGGTCAGCATTGCCCTGTTTGGACTCCCACTGCCAGAAGAACCATGAACCAAATACATTCCATTACTTTATAAAATATCCAGTTTCACGTACTGTGTTGCAGCTATAGCAAATGGACCGTGATGCCATTGCCTTGGAGGTGAAGGAAGCCAAGGAACAGCTCTCTCCAGTAAGATGAGTGGTCTGTGGAGATACGACACAGTAGCGGACCCACTTGTCATCTTATGGCATCAGTGTTCCTGGTGGAATTGCTGTGGCCTGCTGCAGATCTAGATTCCTCTGTTTGGATGGAATGCAAGACTAGAGTACCCTGTGTGGTGTGAGTAGGAAGAAGGTTCATACTCTGGCTCTTCCGTTTTGGCAGTGAGTACTACTGAGATGTCACCACTCCAGGCAATGTGGCATTTGGCACAGAAAACACTGAACTCTGGGCTTTCAGGGACTCTTGCAGCCATCAAGCAAAGATCTTCAGTGGCTAAGGAGGAACCCCATACAAGAGCCTGTTTCCTTTCTTTATGGCTGGACCAACCCTGTGCAGATGTGATATCGTACCTGGAATCACAGCAATGTATATTGGTGAAATCACTTTCATGTTTCATTTCCCCATATGGAGAGGGGTGTGTAAAATTCCACGGGTGTATGGCTCTTGTCCAGAACCTGGGGTTTAGGCTGGTTAGGACACAGGGAACAATGAAGAAATGGAGAACGTGCTTAAGTCACATTTACACATAGTTGTCCACAGAGTAAGCATGGCGATTATTCTTTAATTCAAGGAGCCGGGGGCATGCCAGGAGCTTTGGAGAGTTTTCCAGAACTCTTCCTCTCTAACCCTGCACCCTCCCATCAGTTGCCAAATGTTTGCCTTCTGAGAAACCCCAAACAATAAGGCAAAAGAGTAAGGCAAACTGAGGTCCCAGGGGGTCCTTTCCCCTTTACTGCACTTCCTCTGACCTTCCTCTGGAAGGTGCTTTCTGTAAGCTGTTCTTCCCAGCATGGATGTGCAAAGTCCACCCCTCCTGCATTTGCTGACACTCTTGCCTGCTTACACACGGCAGTGGGTCCCCTTTGTGAACGAGGATGACTGTCCACACCACAGCTTTGACGGATTGGCTGCTGGTTCTTTCTTTGGGAGTCACTGATTGCTAATAAAGCATGTTTGCATTTTCCTCAGCCAGTTCGCATTTTGGCACACCCACCCCTACCCCTGCCAACTGAGAAGCTTAAAAGCCTAGGCTAGAACCTAAGACAGCCTAGGATAGACCTAAGATAGAACCAAACATGACTGGCAAAAAAAAAATAGTCAGTGAAATGATGAAATGATTCCTGATGATGATATTCTGCTATACTAAGCCTAGCACAATTGTCATTGGAGAGACTTCATCCAGCAACTGATGGAAACAGATGCAGAGACCCACAGCCAAACATTAGGTGGAGCTGGAGGAATCCCGCAGAGAGGGAGGAAGGATTGCAGGAGCCAGAGGGGTCAAGGACACCACAAGAACACAGCTCACAGAATCAACTAACCAGGGCTCATAGGGGCTCACAGAGACTGAAGCGACAATCAGGGAGCCTGCATGGGTCTGACCTACATCCTCCGCATCTATGGTCTGGTTGTGTAGAGTGGTGTTCTTATGGGACTCCGAACTGTGGGAACAGAGGCGCTCTCTGACTCCTTTGCCTGCTTTTGGGACTCTCCCTCCTGCTGGGTTGCTTTGTCCAGCCTTGATATGAGGATGTGTACCTAGTCTTATTGTAACTTGTTATGCCATGTTTGGTTGATATTCCTGGGAGGCCTGCTCCTTTCTGAAGGGAGAGGGAGGAGGAGTGGCGGCTCTGGGGGAGGGGGAAGTGATGGGGAGGGACAGGGAGGAGAGGAGAGAGTGGACACTGTGGTCTGGATGTAATACATGAGAGAAGAATACATTAACTAATTAAAAAGAATATTCATTAATTTAGTTCACGATGAATTAAAAAGGAGATTCATTAATTTAGTTCACGATGTGCATTGGTGGAGTGACTAGGCCAGCAGAGGTGCTGGGGCCCCTCTCCCATGTTTCTTCTCCTGGCTAACCCAGGCCTTTTCACGTGATGGGGCAATGGCTCTAATAAATAAGAGAACACCAGCTCCAATGTGAAATCCCCTTCCAAGCCACTGTGAGCATCATACTATGGTCTCATTGGCCTAAACAACTCATGTGACCCACCAGTTCCAAGATGGATATAAAAAGGGACTTAAGTGCCTGGATCCAGGACACAGGCATTATGGAGGTTATTACTACGAGCCCACCCTGGTGGCCAGTCCTGGTTTTGGTTTTTGAATTTTTATATTGGTAGGCAATCTTCATATGAATACTGCTTGTTTATAGATACCTGTGCTAGTCTTGTGTGAATGGAAGTCCTTGATATATATTAACTAGAAAGACCTCTCTGACTTGTTTGTAGATTGTTTAAACATCCCCCCTCTCCCCTGAATAAAGGAATTCTTGCGTACTGTCTTCTGGAAATGTTCCAGTTTTGCCTCTTGTAGTTACACTTCGTCACTCTGATCTTTTCCTCTGGGGAGGATAATGGAGAGGCTCTTTCTTCTAAGTGAGCAAACGTCTCCACTCCGTTGGTATTGTTTATATAGTGCTGTTCTGAGAACGGTGTTTTCCAGGTGGAGTAAAGTCCGCACCATCAGGTCAATTCCATAGGAGACAATTACAGTGCAATCAGAGACACTTAAGGCATCAGTCAATCAAATATCTATACTGAATTGCTTTGATCAATATGTGCAAGAAAATTAAATGGCAGATTAGGTGAGTCTGAGGAGACCAGAGGCATTGGATCCCCTGGAGTTGGAGTTAGAGGTGGTTGTGGGGTGCCCTGTGTGGGTGCTGGGAACTGAACTCTGGGCCTCTGGTAGAGTAGAAAGCTCTCTTAACTGATGAGCTATTTCTCCATCTCCTAAAACAATATCTTTATTTAAAATTCTTTGGAAATTTCATTCATGTATACAATGTATCTTGATGTTCTCTATCTCCCCCTACTACCTCTTTCCAACTTCCTCCAGGACCAACCAATCCACCTCCCTTCCAAAGTTGTATACTTCATTTTCATTGTGACTTTTATTAATAGATCCATGAGTCCAATTAGAGCAAATATGTGAGGCCATCTACTGGGACATGGGCAACCTGCCAGTGGCCAAATCCCGAAGAAAAGCAGTTCTTCCTCAGCGTCCATCAACTGTCATCGGCATCCTTCATAGCTCCTCAGTTGGGTGCCTTGGGAGCCCCTCCTCTGCCCTTGCTGAGATTTTAACTGGCTTGATCTTGAGCAGGTCTTATGCAGGCGACCACAGCTTCTGTGACTTGATGTGTGCATCAGCATCTTCATGTTCAGAAGGCAACATTTCATGGCACTTGTACCCATTGTTTTGTTTTTACATTCTTTCTGTCCACTTATCCAAGATGTGCCCTGAACCTTCAGTGGGGATAGACTGATATAGGTGTCCCATTTAGGGCTGAAGACTCACAGTCACTTACTCTCGGAAGTCTCTCCATTAACCATGACACACGGCAATAAAGAATTTTCTCCGGCCCAGTTGTGTTGAGAACAGTGCACATCTATGGGTATAAACATAATATATAAATATTAGGAAGGCATTTTGACAACGTGACCATTTATCAGAACAACACCAGTAGGTTCCTTTGGGCCTATGATCTCCCCGGGCATGGGGTTTGGGTCAGGTTCACAGTACTGGACGTGAAATTCCTCCCAAGGAACAGGCCTCAAATCCAGTCCGAAACAATTTGTTAATATGAAGAGAAGGGATCCAAACTGCAGTCTTCACAGAAACCGTTTAGCAAGTTGGTACTGCTATGGTTTGGATTTCCAGTGTCTTCCGAAAGTGAAGCCTCGGTCTTTAGCCTGTGGGGTTACTGGGTTGCTGAGAGATCTTTAGAGAGTGGGGATTAGTGGGAAGTAGTTTAATCCCCAGAGGCATGCCTTTGAGAGGTGAAAGGGACTTCAACCTCTCTCTCTCTCTCTCTGTTGGCTTCCTGGTAGCCATGGTGCCGGCAGCTTCTGCCACCATGTGCTCCTGCAACCATGACTTTATAACAGTCGTAGAAGTGGCAGAGCCACCCATGTACTGCAGCCGTAGACACCATGAGCTGAGCGAATATTTCCCCTTTACGCCCGTGGTTTCAGGCGTTTTGTGACAGTAGCGGAAGGCCGACTAACAGAGCCACTGTGAGCAAGCCCAGGCTCGCAGGAGATTGATTGACACTCAGCTGAAGGGCAAGTAGTCCAAGGGACTCGGACCAAACCTTGTGGGTTTCTGTTGTATCCGCCTGCTTTCTCTAGCTCTCTGGAGAGTCCTGGAAGAGTAGCTCTTTCCTCCAGCACCACGTGCCTCCCTACAACATTCTAACTCAAGGGGAAGATGGGGGAAAAGTTATTTTAGTGGGGCAGGCATTGATGTTTTTCGTGGCAAAAATGGTAGTGTTGCAATCCTTCTAGCCTGGGTGCTTGTACTTTTTCTGTCCTTAGTGGCTTTCTTTACCCACACAATATTCCCAAAGGTTTGGCTGTAATTCAGTAATTTGTATTCTAGGAAAGGTGCCTAAATAGAGTTATATGGATTTTCTGGAACCCTGGAAGCCCCAGGGAAGCATCCAGCTTAACATTGGTTGGTTGGAATAAAGGTGAGGGAGGTCCAGACACATGCAGCAGGATCAAAGTCTCCTGACAGCTCTGAGTTCGCTTCCGGGCTTCACCGCACGAGCTGTACTACATCTGACTTTACTTCTTCATGAAATTATCATCGTTTAAAAATTGTTTTTGCTATATTCAGATTAGGTACCAGGTTGAAGTATCTGTTCCTATGGTTAATAAATCAAAACGGATAATGGCAGACTTGATTTAGAGAGGTTGTGATGTTGCTTTTCTTTCCTTAAGTGTGACAAAGACAAAAAGAAAAAGAAAACGTTAATGAAGTGTAATAATGGAATGCTTCCTGGGACAAATTTAGAAAACCTCATAGTGGAAAGCAAAGGAAGAAGACAAACCTTTAGGGTCTACAGAGCTACGTCATCTGCAATAAGGATACTTGGACTTCTTCCTTTCCTGTGTGTATCCACATTATCTCTGCCAATTGTCTTAGTGCTCTAGCTAATAATTTTTTTACACAGGCAGAATTGTTCTTTAATCAGAACAACTGAAGGACAGACACTAGTCTCTGGGGCTTGGGGTTTATAGGGCAAAAAGGAGAACTTTGGGGATGGAAGATTCCATCTGCCGCTCGGTTCCCCTGCGGTCTCGGATATAAGCGGGGGTGTTACATTGATGTCCTTATGAGAAAATTCCTGGACCCTGATAGCCCAGGGGTGTTATCAGTCAAGTCAGCTTTCCTGTCTGGAGTCTCCCAGTCCACCTGAGGCTTTCAGGTCCTTAGTCTCCTCTTACTGGCTGATTCCCATGGGAGGGGGACCATGGAGGGAGGGATAGACTGTCCTCAGGATCTGAGGGGGCATGGATTGGGTTGACTTCCTGTAGCAGGAGGAGAGTTTTAACTTGATCAACTCTGGTGGGTCATGGCTTTCCGAGAGCTGGCAGAGAAGTTAATTGAGGCCAAGAAGCCTTAAGTCTATCTGTTTTAGTTCTGAAAAAGAGCCCAGAGTGGCAAGCAGAAGGATGAGTGGGATGGCCCATTAACCCCCTTTTCAGAAGTCACCCAAAGTGCTGACTGCTGGGAGGCTTGGCTCTTCTCTGCAGCCCCCTTCTGGCTTGTGTGCCTGTGTCCTCCAAGGCTGTCTCGTCCTCTAGGGACATGACAGTGGCATTGTTGTGAGTCTTTGGGCCTCCAGGTGCTCTGTCAATACTCCCTGGGGCTCAAGTGGACACTCTGTGGTGCTGTTCTACTGGTCAGTGTCTCCAGAAGCTTCTAGAAAAACACTTCAGGATACTGACTGGTATGTGTCCCCGTGGTCTGGGTGGGTGCGTTTCTGTCTGGATAAACCGCAGCCTGTGGAGCTGAAGGGCATCACTGGCTCAGGTCACACTGGAGTCTGGGGTGAGTGAGGACACACTGTGTGCCCGAGTGTGGCCTTTGCTTCTGTGCCTGTGACACCTCCTTTTCTTGAGCAAGTGTTGGTGACTCCTTGGGACCACTAAGTGGCCAATGCATGTGAGGGTTTCTCATTAGGGTCTGTCATACCAGGGCTGTAGCAGACCTACGTGGCTCTGGGAGGGACCCTTCAGTGGAGAACACAGAGCCTGGGATGCTGTGGACCTCACGTGGTCAGTTTTGCCCTTATAGCAATATTGTGATCGGCTTTCATTTTAACGATCAGGGTGGAGGGCTATGTAGTACTGAATATAAACAACCTGCCCACTGGCCCAGTATCTTTATTCCTGAAAGATAGAAAGCTGGCAAGGTCACCCTGTCCAAAGGACCTTGGGTGTTGCCTTTTCTGGATGCTCTAAGGTCTGTAATTTTGAAAATGATAAATGCAGTGAACCTGGAAGTTTGAACACATTTTAGGAACCATTGGAACAACTCACTGCGTTAAAAATCTGTTTCCCAGGAGGCGGGAAGAAGATGGCTCGTGGTGGCTTTTGGTGAGGTCCCATCTCTGAGCTTTCAGCTGATTTTCATCCTCCTGGGTGAGGAAACACGACAAAAACAAATAAACAACAACCCACTGCCTCCGAGTGACTCTTTCCTTGCCCTAAATGTAGACACAGGCCATTAGTCCTTCACCTCTGTGGGTTCCACATGTGCACAGGCAACCACCCATTGATCAATAATACTTTTTAAAAAATCGTGGTTGCTTGTGTGTTCTGAATTACAGTTAGATGGGAGCAAGAACTTCTGGGATGCTTTTGCACAGTAGATTGACTTCAGAGAACAATAATATACTGTACATTTCAGAAAGCTGTGAGAAAGGATTTTGCTATTTCAGAAGATAAATGTTTAAATCAATTAGAAAATGATGCACTATATTTATGTATTTAAACACTACATGGTGCTCTATTATATGTATAATTTTCTGGTATATCAATTTAAAAACTCGTTTTTAAAAGTTGAATTCTTTAATTATTTCACAGTTATTTAATAATTATGTAGGTCATTAAAATGTTTGACTTTTAGGAGTTTCTACTATACTGTCTTCTAGTTTTATAAGATCATAATTTTCTAAAGGCAACACTTTCGTGTTCATTTACCATGCACATTTAAAAGGCTGATAAATAATACAAAAAGTTTATAAAACTAGATCAACTCGTAGTAGGCCTGAATATGTGACAGATAGATTTTTTACCATGTACAAATAGATCGGAGGTAAATTTATGAAACAATATATAATTGAAATCTTTATAAAGCTTCAATATATTTTCAAAGACCTTGAATCACACCATGACATAAAATTGTGTACTAGATTTATAACAACACAGACATTGGCGTTATTGGTATACATTCCAAATAAATTGAAAAGAAAATTTTTAACTGTTTAATGCTGTGTAAAACCAGAATTGTGACTGAGCTGTATATGGAAGAACATAAGAAAACTGTATAATTTATTTTCTAAAAACTATATTTGTAGTGAACATAAACTTTTGTCATTGTTCCTTAAAGAAAATACTATATATTGGCTGTTCATGTAGCGTTTTGTCATTCACATTGTATTTGGTGTTATAATAGCACAGAGATCAAATATTCAGGAGGATGCGAAGGCTGCACAGTTTTTATCAGGAGCCTGAGCATCCAAGGACTGCGATACCCTTGAGGATCCTGCTTTTCCATGGGGCTACAGAGAGATGGCTGTACTTTTTTAATGCTTATCTTTCTCATAGACTCTAAACTTCTGAGGGAGAGGCCAGTCCACACTGCTGCTACTATACCTAACACTTATTCCCCGAATTGAGTATAAAAGATAATCTGGGCACCCAATTCACACGAGCCGTGTTGCCCAACCTTCCCCCCTTGGCCCTGGTCTAATGTAATTCCTGGGAATGGAGGTGGCTGATGCTCTGGTCACAGTCCTGGAATGAGCCCAGAAGACATTTCTGACATGTTATTTTGAAGGGATTTTAATCTTAGGGATGGAGACATGGCTGCCATGGGTTCCTGGAAAGAATGGCATGGTCTTATGGCAGGTGCTTCCTTCAGGAAACAGAGTCAGAACTAAAGACTAATATCCATGAGGCTCAGACACAACTCACAGGACAGAGCTGGCAGCAGGTTGAGGGAGTAGCACCATGAGCTCCTCTGTCCAAGTGTGCTCAGGACTGACAGCTTCCGGGGCATTTGCTTGAGGACTTACTGCAGGGTGTCCATCCCTATTTTCTAGTCTTCAGTCCTCACTGTCTGTCTTTTGTTTTCAAAAGCTTTCTTTTACATCTTCTGTGAGTGGAGTTAACTTTTACTCAGTGAGCATGGTTGTTGGCTTTAGACAACTCTCTGGAAAACTAAGCCATAGAAACGGGGTGGTAAATATGATGGTAGCTCATTGGAAACACATAGACCTCACTAGTCTTTAGACAGCTTTTCTTACCTACTACTGGCTTGGAAGACATAATGTGCACTGGCGTGCAGATACCAGTAACTGGGCGGGGGCAGGGGGGAGGTGATCATCATACCCAGATCCTGAAACTTAGGCACATATGCACCCAGCCCCACAGACATTCAGAAATAAAAAACTCTAGCACTCCACGGAGAGCACATCATTAGCAGCTGTGAGATTACCTGGGAAGAGATGAAGGAAAACGGAACTGAGAGTTAATATGCACAGGGCCAGCTGTACTGATAGCCCATGAGTGTGTAAAATGATTGATAGCAGAATGTGAAATAAAAAAGAGACAAGAGGCCACACAGTGGGTGGAAGATGACCCTTCACACTGCCTTTTCTCTCCACAAGCTTCAAGATTCAGACAGTGGGAATGAACACTTCAGGACTAAAACCAACAGTGAGCCCAGGGGAGATAGGACCTTGTAATGATGGAACTGACCCCATGCGGAGACAGTCTGATCCCCTGCCCTGACTCAGGGAAGAGCTGCCTCTGTGGATGAAGTGATTCGTCCGAGGGTCCAGGAAGCTCAGGGCTCTTTAAAGGTAGGAGTGCCTACTTCTCTCCTCTCTCTCCCCAGGTGGTGAGCACAAGTGTGTGCATGCGTGCATTCATGTGTGTGTATGTGTGTGTGTGTGTGTGTATGAGAGAGAGAGAGCACTCACACACTCGTGCATGCATGTGTACATGCACATGTCCTGCCTCTGTGCCGGTCTGGCTGAGTTGGTTTATTCTAACATGATATGTCTCTGCTTTGGCTGGGTCTGTAGCCACAGGCCCTCTAATAACACCTGAAGGTCCGCTGAGCAGTTGTAGGGCTGTTTTATTAATAAAAAAGTTTGTTTCAAAGGAGATTAATACCTAATCCTTTTTAGTAAGTTGGGGGGGGGCAGCAAGGAATAATGAGAGGTCCCTGGTAGGTCGACATCGCCCAGCTGAGTCACTGAGATACTTTCACAGCCAGACAAGCTCAGTCTGAGGTGTTTGGGGGAATGAATGGAAAGCTGAAATCACCCACTGGGCCTGGGGAAATCCTCAGGAACCCAGAAACTCCATTCCCAGTAACATATTATGTGTGTTAGCCTTCTGCACCAATAGGATCCATTCAGTGACGTGTGGAGGGGCTCTCTCAAGCCTGAGTGTCCTCAGACAGACTGTAGGGATAGAGTGACCTGAATTTGGGGGTGTTCTCATGTGTCGTTCATTTGTCCCTCCTGGCCATCTCCCCTCTCATTGCTCCCCCAAAGAAAGCAAAGCCTTTACCCCCATGCTAATGCCGGCAGGGCCCTATGCCAATGTGAAGAGTGAGTAGAGTGCACAGAGGTGTTCTCTTCACTAGGAGTAGTGGGCATCCCCCTTCCCCAGTGGGCTTGCTCTCTGGGGACCCTCGCGTGATCAGAGTCCCATGTTCTGAATGATTCTCCCCAGAAGGAGGAGAATGTAGAACCAAGTGAGAGGGATAGAAGGGTCCTTCAGCAGGACGGCAACATCCCAGAATTCAGAGTGCAGGCTCCCTGGCCTGACCCCACCCCACCCACAACGGCTGTGGTAAGGAGCCCTAGATAGGAAGTTAGCCTGACGGGTAGCTGGAAGGGAGTGGAGCTGGCCAAACAAGAGACATGTGTGTCTTGAAACACAATTTTGTCCTTTTACAAGGAACCGGGTGGGAAGACTCTCCTTTGGGCACACGCAATACTTCCTGAGAGACAGTGGTTGTCTCCTGGACCTGCTTAGATTTCTTTAAGCTGATGGTTTGTGTTTAGACACTGTCCTTTGGCCAGACCCTCTTATGGGTCTGACAGAAGGCTCTGTCTGGTTCTGTATGGATAGCTCTAAAGCCCATTGCTCAGAAATAGAATGGGAAGTTTCTGTTCATTGGCATTTTACGTGCCGCATTAACAGTATAACAAGAGAGGGGCTGAACAATGCCCGTGTGTGTGTGTGTGTGTGTGTGTGTGTGTGTGTGTGTGTGTGTGTGCGCGCGCACGCTGTGGGAGCCCATGGGAAGTATTGGGATTAATTTCATATTATTAAGTCACCTTCCAAATATTCAGAGTGAAAAGTCTGCTGTTGCAGACAGTCTCCTCCCTCTAAGGATGCAAATTTGTATACACAAATTGTAGATTATGTTTATTCTCCTGCTTCTGGGAAGGATCATTCAGAACAGGGAGCTTTGGTCATTCATGTCAGGGGTCCCCGGAGAGCAAGCCCACTGTGGAAAGGGAGGTGAGGACTGTGGAAAGGGGCTAAGGGAGCTGCTGCCACCACACTCCTAGGGCCACAGGACAGGAGGAGACAGGAGACAGTTGTGTGTCCCGGCTCTTGGTCTTATTTGCCTGGTATCTTCACTGTTTTCTGCTATTACCACCAAAGGGCCAGAGTCTGAAGACTTGGTAAAGAATGACTTCCTTCTTTCAGTGTTAGAGGCTGAAAATCCTCTAAATTGACCCTGCCTGTCTAATTTCTGCTGAGTCCCCCTGCCCCCCACTACATCACATGGTGGCATGTGGCATCGTGTGTAAGAGGCCAAGGTATGTGGTGAGAGAGGAAGCTAGGAAGCAGCCAGGGGCCAGGCTCACTCTTTTGTAGTAACTTGCTCTCTAGGGAGCCAACCAAGGTCTCAAAGAATGCTTTCAGTCTGTCTGAGGACAGATGCCCCAATATCCTAAATGCCTCCTTCCCGGCCCCACCACAGTGTCAATGTCATCACTGAGGGTCAAGCTTCAGGCCCTTGACTCTTTGGGAGAAACATTCAGACCATATCCAAAACCTAGCATGTATTAATGGCTCTGAGACCCCCATTCCTAGCTCTGATGGACCCCCATTCCTAGCTCTGATGGATTCAGTGGGCTCCTTGGCCTGCCCATGTATCCCATCTGGAGCCCACAGCAGAGGACAGGCAGGTGCAGGTGGGGCATGGGGACGCTGCTTGTCTCCTGTAATGTTCGCGTTGGTGATATTGATGATGTTAAAGATGACATTAATAACAAATGGACCAAAATGTATAGATTCAGATGACTTTCGTATACAGAATTGACAGCACCGAGTCTCAAAGCTGAAGTCATACTTTTGATACCTTTCTTTTTCTTTCTGATAGATGTCCAACACAGCATTGACAAGGTGGGAATCATGAGATGCTGATGTTTATATGTAGTTCCGCTGCCAGGTTAAAGAGTTTTCCTTTAACATTCACAGCGCTCTGGCCTCACATAAAAATGTACCTCAGTGCTGTATTTGGGGTTTCAAAAGGAATATTTGCAAGCCTACACCTCACAGGGCGGAGAGAGAACAGTACAGATAATGGCTGTCCCCTTTCTTTGTCCCGAGAGAGCTTCTGTGACAGAAGTGGACTCCTGCATTCTCATCCCTGATTTATTGACAGAGAATGACTCTCACCAGATCAGGCGTGATGGCAGCAGGGACATTATTAGATGACCTGGCTGCCCAATGAAACATTGCTATTTCTAGGAACTGGTGTCTCTTCCTGGCTCTGCTGGGGTTTTCTGGTCCAGCGACTGAGCACCAGTATCTCTTCCTCTTCGTGTTCTGAAGAAGCCAGCTCTCCTCTCTGCTGACTTCAAGTACCAGCAAGTGCGAGTCCTGACCCATTTTCAGATTAGTAGACCAAGACTTGAGATAACTCATGTGCTCCAGCATTTACTAATTATATCAGATTCCTAGTGTCCCATTGCGGAAAAGTATAATGTCACTAGTACCAATAAACTTTTACTGTGCAGAGAAGTCTTGGTGGTAGAGAAAACCAATGAAGTCCTAGGAAAGAGAATGGTGAAAGCTGGTCAGGGTTTCTACTGCTGTGATAAAAACACCATGACCAAAAACAACTTGGGAAGCAAAGGATTTATTTCATCTTAGAGCTTCTACCCCAGGAAGTCAGGGCAAGACCTAGAGACAGGAACTGGCCGAGGCCCCTGAGGTGTGATGCTTACAGGCTTGTACCTCATGGCCTGCTCAGTCTACTTTTTTGTTTTTGTTTTTGTTTTTTTGAGACAGGGTTTCTCCGTGTAGCTTTGTGCCTTTCCTGGAATTCACTCTGTAGCCTGGGCTGGCCTCAAACTCACAGAGATCCGCCTGCCTCTGCCTCCCGAGTGCTGGGATTAAAGACGTGCACCATCACCGCCCAGCTTCAGTCTACTTTCTTACAGAACCCAGGACCATGTGCAAAGCAATGTCCCAGCCACAGTGGGCGGGCCCTTCCATATCACTCATTAATCAAAACAATACCCCACAGACTTGTGGCCAATCCTAAGGAGGCATTTTTTTTCTCAATTAAGATGCCCTCTTCCATTGATTGAAACCAACCAGCATGACTGCTAAACCACCAGGTCTGTCCTGAGCTGAAAGAAGCAGAGTCCAGAGCCCAGCAGACATTTTTCAGTGTCATTGGCTCCTGTGTGGAGGCTGGGAAGCCTTGCCCTCTACCTGGGCCTTGTTGTCTCTTTCTCACAGGCTCAGCCCTGCTCAGGGTCTCCAGGGGTGTTTAGAATTAAGGTCAGCCAATTTGGGTAGTTATGCCCAGTCAGAAGGAATATCCGTGAGAAGTTGAGTTAGGCTGGAGACGCCAAGGGCACCTTCCACACTAGCGTCTGTGGTCTCTTGGGTGTGTGCTCTGCAATGCTCATGCAAGACTGGGTGTGCTTCAGAAAACAGCATCCTGGGCAGTCAAGGTAGGGTTACCGACACAGTAGCCTTGAGATCTGCTGTAATGTGGGGCTAAGCAGGACCTAGGCTGCCACAGCCATTGGGAAGTTTCCTCTTGTTTCTCCAGCATTAGCCAGGGCTGGGGGGCCATGTGACTCACACATGCAGGGGTGGAATGGGGATGTATCGCTTCCTTTGTGATGGGCAGCTGAAGCCCAGGCAGTGTGGTTGTGTCTGTTCAACAATGAACTCATCACAGGGGCCGCAGAGGCTGAGGCTTGGAAACAAAGGGACAAGGAAGGGGCAAAGCTATGCCGTGTTTCCTGCCACGTTCCTGCCGAGCTTCAGGAACTTTGCGGGTACCATGCCTGGGTCTTGCAAGCAGCTTTGCTTTCTGCCGGCGGGGGTCCTGTACTGGCGGTACCTCTGAGATGCTAGGACGGACAGACATTCCTGTGACAGAGCTTGACTTCAACCAGTCGTTCGGGGATTCTGAGCTAGTGGCAGCAGAGGGACTTGCTGTGAGCTCATGGTGGCTGATTTTGTTCTGCCTCTGAGTTATTACAGAATTATAGTTTCATTCAAATATTTAGTCACTCCTGAGTCAACATTAGTGTGTGCCTGACACTGTACCAGTGTTAGGGACAATACTCAATGCGGTCCTCACAGGTTGGCACCATGACAAAATACCTGAGCTAATCAACCTATAATGAGGACAGGTGTTTTTGATTTATGGTTTTAGCCTGTAGGCCCTTGGCCCTGTTTCTTTTGGCTTACGGCATCACAGTATGTCATGGGGGGAGTAGGTGATAGAGGTGGTTTGTTATCATCATGTCAGAGGGGAAGCAAAAAAAGGGGGGCAGGATCTTCTTATCCCCATCAAGTGCATGCTTCCAGGGATCAACTTCCTGTACCAGGTCCCACCTCTGAGGTTCTGTCACCTCCCCATAGTGCCACAGGCTGGCAACCAAGCGACTCACAGCCATTTCCAGGAGGTTTTAGAGACAAGCCGTAACAACTTCCTGCTCCTGGTCTCATCAAGCCAACAGCTATGAAGATGATGCTGGGCAAGAGCAGGTGGAGGCTTTGCTTTCCTGGAGTGTATGTTTAATGAACCAAATAAGGTTGCTTGCTTTGAAATTAAAAATCGGCAAGACGCCGAGAATGAATTACTCCAGGAAAACTCTCCACAGTGCCTAGGGAGTGCTGTCTTGCTTGGTATGATATTCATAGATGTTTCTAGATTTTGGAGACTTCATTCAGGGTCTTAAACTTACCCCCTCCACAAAGAACCTGGTTGTGTGTCCAAAGAAGTCTTAAAGAACTCAAAGTCACAGCATGAAAACATGCTGCTTTGGGAACCAAGAGTTTTTAGTAACCTAATTCAGACCATTTTACTATTAACAAAAATAATAAAAAACCATAAGGTTTTGCTCTGGAGCCTACTGTAGCAGGAGGAAGGACTCTTCGGACATTCTCAAACTTGATCACAAATTAATAGTCTAAACTACAGGTTTAGGGTGCCCCATCAGAACTCCCCGGAGGGCATCAGAATCCAACAGAGGGGTGGAGCCCTGTGTGGTTCCTAGAATCCTCTGGAGACATATCATCCGGCTGGCAGTGGGGCACCGTCCTATGATTTCGGTAGCGGGGCCTCCTGCATGGCAAAGTCACAGCTGGTTTATGTAGCAATCCAGTGTGACTCTGTTTGGACCGTAGTGTAGTGTCAATAGAGAAACCCGAAAGTGTGCAGATTGGGTTAAATGTGTTTCCCTATAACTTGATTGTTGGGAAAGGCCCCAATTATCTAAAGGAGGTCCTAAACTCCAGTCACTGCCCAAGCGCACTTTCAGGTGTGGGCTCTCTTGCTTATGTACTTCTAGGGCAGTGGTCCTCATCCTTCCTAATGCTGCGACCCTTTAATACAGTTCCTCATGTTGTGGTGACCCCCCAACCATAGTTTTCATTGCTACTTTCATAGCTCTAAGTTTGCTACTGTTATGAATTGTAATGTAAATATCTGATATGCAGAATATCTGTCTGATGTGTGACCCACCCCCAAAGGGGTCATGACCCACAGGTTGAGAACCACTGTTCTAGGGTGATGATGACTTTCAGATGATGGGGCTTGCTGTGGAATATTTAACCGGGCAAAGACGTGTTACATTTGTTTATGCTGCGCTGGATTTCTTTAACCGTGTAAAGGTGTGTTACTTTCGTTGATGCTGCATTTGTTTAACAATGTAAGGATGCGTGTTTAATTATGTAAGGATGGGTTGCATTTGTTTCACCTTGCCTGCCTAAGGCACCTGATTGGTCTGATTAAGAGCTGAATGGCCAATAGTTAGGCAGAGAAGGGGTAGGTGGGGCTGGTGGGCAGAGAGAATAAATAGGAGGAGAAAGCTAGGCTCGAGAGGAAGGGAAGAAGAAGAGAGGAGAATGAGGGAGACACCTGGGGCCAGAAGCCAGGCAGCTGCCAGCCAGCCAGGAGAAGCAGTGAAAGGAAGATATGCAGAAGAAAGAAAGGTAATAAGCCCCGAGGCAAAAAGTAGATAAAGAGAAACAGGTAAATTTAAGTTAAAAGAGCTTGCTGGAAACATGCTTAAGCTATGCTGAGCATTCATAACTAATAATAAGTCTCCATGTCATGACTTGGGAGCTGGTTGTTGCCACAAAAAAAAAAAAAAAAAAAGAAAAAAAAAAGAAAGAAAAGGCCTTGTACAGGGGCCCTCAGGTGCATGGAGTGGGTGAGTTACTTTTTATGATGAAGTGCTATTCTGCCTGCCCCGTGCTACTGATAGGGCCCCTGCCGCCCGCCTCCAGACATCCTCCTGTCTCTCTGCCAGCTGTCTGGGTTGAACTTACTCCTCTCTGGCCTGAAAAGCAGTGTGTGTTCTCTGTTCAGAACTCTCGGAGCCTTCCACAGTGGATTATCTGAGCATGGTTCCTACTAATAAGCTGTTCACTCTTGTGGGCGAGGTTTCTCTAGTAACTCTGCTCCTCGGAGTCATTGGCTTAGCTTCCTGGGTAGACGTGTCTTCTGAGAAGCAAGAGTTTCTGAGGAGTGGGCAGAAAAGGTGCCCAATGTGTGTGTGGTAGGGGGCGCTGTGCTGAGCTGAGAAGGAGAATCCAGGGTCTCTGTGTGTGTGTGTGTGTGTGTGTGTGTGTGTGTGTGTGTGTGTGTGTGTGTGTGTGTGTGGCGGATCCTCACGGTAATGCTTCTGGCAGGGGTAGCTTCTGCCTTCAGGAAACATGCCATTTGGCTCTTTACCCTCCCTTCCCCCTCCCCCCTGCCCCATTCCTCTCTTGTGGTGCTGAGAACCAAACCTCTTACCCTCTAGATAAGGGGTCTATCGCTAAGATGCACCTCCAACCTTTGTTTCTCTTGTAATGAGTAAGTCTGTTGGGAATTTCCTTCCCTTGGGAATTCTGCTGTCACTGAGTGAAAAGCACACATTTTCTCACACAAACATATTTCCCCGTCTTCCTCCTTGGCCATAGTCTTCATTTGCCATGAGAACAACTTGGGTCAAGCAATGTGTGGTCTGGGTAGGCACATGGCTGTGCTGATCCCCTACTGTGGGGTATGCTCAGATCTCAGTACATTTTAGAGTTCTTTCTGGGTAGATTCTTTTTAAGAGTATCACAGCTCAGAATTAATGTACCTCAATAAAAGCAAGGGGCCTTTGTATTTATGGGTTTAGGGATTTGCTTTCTCCCCCTGGACAAATCGCCACCCACCTTAGGGTACAGTTTCAATATCATACTCAGAAGGCTTCCTGGCAGCTTCATTTTTGAAGGTCACGAAGGGTCTATTTTCTTTCCCCTCTTAACCTCCTTGAATGATTACCTTTAATAAGATTGTTTCTTAATGTTACAACTGAGATATTCCAACATGCAAACAGAAGTTATTTGCTAATTATTTAGTGCTGACAGAATACTGGTTCTTGGGGACCATATGGATTATTTTGGATGAATTTTTGCATCTCCACAATCTGAAATTTAGGTGATGCATATTAACTAGTAAGTTCCTGGCCTGTTTGAGGTTTGTGCATGCTTATCTTTATTCCATTCTGGCCGTTAGGCTGTGCAAAGTCAGGCCTTTTTGGCCACGTAGATGTAAGGACAGGGGCACAATGCCTTGGAGGCTGTCTTACCGAGGACCGTGAGGAAGAGTTTTGATCCTTGGACATCTCAGGTTCCATAGGCAGGGAGAAACCATGAACCACAGATGAGGAAGAACCAAGCTCCATATGGAACATGTGGATTCATGTCTACACATTTGTTCTGAAACATGAACAAAGGTAGCTGAGAAGAGGGTAGAGCTTGCAGCCTGCAGTGTATACCGGTAGCTGAAGACATCAGTCCAGCCTCTTGCATCCAGCATATGTTTAGTGATTGCAAGCAAGGTGCTGGCTGTTGAGCGTGGTCTGGGCATCTCACGATGGGACAAATGTGGGTCCCTTCTGTGCTGGATCTTACGGCTTCGTAATTATGACAAACATTGAATATATGAAGCTGCTGAAGGGGATGCATAAGATATGTTTCAGGGGGAGGCAATCATATGTAGCGAGTCACAGATACTCCTTTCGTGTAGTGATGGGCTGTGTGGGTTGTGATTGAAGCCAGTTGTGCTGCTCAGGCTCAGGACAAGTGCCCCGTGGTTGTAAGTGGATTGCTTGGTGTCAGATAAGAAATGTTACCGCGTTTGGAAACTTGCACATTAGAATGGTAGGACCAGTCTTGAGACTCATATGCTACGTGACTCTCTCTGTAGAAAATGAGACTAATAGTAGTGTTGACATGATACTCAACATTCTGCTTGCCTCAAGACATCAGTACTATTACCATTTGTGTTATTACTAATGTTATTATTGCTATTATCATCATTTTCGTTGTTATGTCAAGGAACATTGCTTGTGATTGCTAAAAAAAAAAAAAAAAAAATTAGCATTCCTGAAATCAAACATTGGGTAGATGTGAAATGTCGGGTTTATTGATCCTAAACAACATGGACAATTTTATACATTACAATCTAGTTCTAACTATTTCGTTCCTAGGTATATGCTCAAAAGAACTGAAAACAAGTATTCAGGCTGGGGCTACAACTCAGTGGTACAGTGTTTCCCGAGTACTGGATTCTATCCCTAGAACCACAAAAAATAAAATAAAATAAAAAAACTAAAAAAATTAAAAAAAAATTCAGCAGGTGGTCAAATCATTACTTGTATTTGGATAATGGAGGATGATGGAGTGACAGTATTCACAAAAAACAGAAGGTAGAAGCAACCCAAGTGTATGTTGATTGTAACACGAATCTTAAAATAGTCCTTAAATAAAATGCAGAGGCTGGACAACAAATGATACATCTACCTCTCCTAGGACTTGACAGTTAACCCAAAAATTTTCCTTTCAGGATCCTCTAAAGATGCCTTTGCCCCCAGACAGCAGGAAGTAGTTTTAAGACCATGACACCCACATTCCCAAGAGGTGGGGTGGGTGGCTTTTGGGCTTTCAATAGGTTATGGATAATTGTCATTGTTTAGGATGGTTGGTTACAAATTGTTAATTGATAATGGTCAGAAAAAAAAGCTAAACAAAGGAGATTAGATTCAGGGTTCTTATTTGAAAAAAAAAAGGATATAGGTAAGAGGTAGATTATTGAATCTGAAAAAAAAGCTATAGAAATGATAGGATAAAAGGGTAGATTATTGAATCTATTCTGAAAAAGAAAAAATGGAGGATATAGATAGAATAAGATAAAAAGGTAATTATTGAATTTACTTGTAAAAAGCAACTACTAGTTTTAAATATTTTACATTGGATTGGATTTTTGTATATTGATACAAATTTGAGATTATTTTTGTTAGAACATACTGTGCATATGTTTCTAATCTTGTTCAAGATATTGTACCTATACAGTTCATTTAACAATGTAATGCAAATTGGTAGTTCTTGAAAGTTATTATTACCAACTAATTAGGATATAAATAAGTTAGTAGTTAGTCATTACAATCAAACTTGTAAGTCATATTAGGTACGTTTTCAAGGTCAAACAGATATTTTAGATAAACAGGTCATCTTCAAACACTTCAGAGATCTACAGAATATGGCATTTAAGATGTTTTAATAACATAGGTTCTTTTTTTATGACAATGAGACATATCTGCTCCTGGCAGCACCAATCTACTTCAGAAAAGATAATGGGCATTGAAAAAACTCTCTATGGAGTTTACTTTCTTTATGGTGAAAGTTAGCCACTGGTCAAAAAGCCCTTGCCTTGACTACTGACAGTATGCTGTCCAAAATGGACGAGCAGGACACAAAAGAAAGGACTGCCGAAGAATCTTGCCAAGACAAGGTAGGGCAGCCCTTCAGAAAATCCTGCTTCACAGATAAGTCTGTCAGATATGCTAGGCCTGTAGGCCGAAGATGGATGCCCCCAATGTTGCAGAGGAACCTTGGGTGACTGTCCAGGCAGCCAGCTTTTCTGTTATTTCTCACATTTTTTGAAAGTCACTTGTTTGTACTTCCTGCTTACTTAGTAAATATTATTTCCTTCTCAGGTCTCTGAGGGAGTTGAAGATTAGATAGTTACAGTTTTCCTTGTTAAAAAATTCAGAAAAGAAACTCACTAAAGATGTATAAAGTGTATAAGTTTAAAAGATATCAAAAGATAGTTTTGGATTGGTAATAGAAGTTAGGATAGAACATAAATTAGGTACAACATTTTGGACTCACTAAAATAGGGTAAATAACAGTATTTTCTCTGAGTTTGTCAAATGTTGATGGACTGGGCATTATTAATGTAACTCTTGACTATATATATTATATATACTTATTGTATATAGGTTTTCTTATATTAGCTATAACCTTCTTTTGTTATTTTAGACAAAAAAGGGGAAATGTGGTGATATATTGTACCCTAATAAAATTTGCCTGAAGATCAGAAGACAAAAGAAGCCACTAGATTAAACATAGAGGCCAGGCAGTGGTGGTAGAAATTAATCCTAACATTCAGGAGGCAGAGATTCATCTGGATCTCTGTGAGTTCAAAGCCACTCTGGACTACATGAGATTGATTCAGTCTAGGAGAGAAACAGAGCCAGGCAGTGGTACCACACACCTTTAATCTCAGTACTTGAGAAGGACACACACCTTTAATAGCTGGGTAGATAAAGGTATATAAGGCGTGAGGAGACAGGAACTAAAGGCTTTTCAGCAGAAGCATCCCTTTCAGCTAGAAGCTTTTTTGGCTGGAGCCTTTTGGGACTCAGAGGATTTCAGTCAGAGGATTTGTGGAATTGATAAGGTGAGATGTAGCAGTGGCTTGTTCTTTTGTATCTCTGCTCTTTCAGCATTTACCCCAATATCTAGTATCAGGGTTTTTTTTATTATTATTAGAAGACCATTTTAAGATTCGTGTTACAGTTGATGGTTTGGCTTTGTGGAGACACAAAGTGTGGCATATACTGGTCTTCTGTCAACCATGAAAGAAATGGAGTGCCAGCAGCCAGTCACAGTATGATTCTCTTTATTGAAATTTCAGAAGAAGTAAGTCTGTTTGTGGGAACAGAAAGCAGATTAATGGTTGCCAGGAGCTGTCGGGGAGAGAGAAGGGAAAAGAATTTGCTTAATGAATATTGGGCTTTATTTTGGTGCGATAAATATGTCCTGGGTGGTAGTTATATAACATTGTAAACATGCTAAATGCCCTGCTGCTAGCTTTTATAAAGTGGGGAGGTGCTGTGCAGGCTATTTGGGGAGATAAGGCATCAGGAGTTTTACCCAGCTCTGAACCCTAAAGACAGTAACACCAACCCACCAAGAAGATATGCCCACTGGCGCAATAATGACATGATTGTTATAGGGGCAACCAGCCATTCTCTGGAGTCACGGCCTGCTCCTCAGAGAGATTCCAGTAAATTCACTCAAAACCTTTTGGCTGGGGAGGTCCTAAGTCCTAGGAAGAATTTACTTCTGTGTAGCTACATTGCTGTAGCATCCAACTGCTTCCCAAACATCAATGTTTATACCCATAGGTAAGTACTGTCCTCATCTTTAATCAGAGAAGCTTCTCTTTAGAGTCAACAGCAGTGAATGCAGGAAACCCTTGGCTGAGCAGAAGAGACAGTTAACTACTCAGCCTTAAATAGGACATTTGCACCCTACCTTCTCAGGCTCGAGGAATATCACAGGAGAATAATAGAAAGACTGTAAGAGCCAGAAGATAGGGACAAGTGTGGAAGAATATTACCTTCTGGGTGTTATACAGCCATTTCACTCATGAACTCACAGCTCTGACTGCCCACACTAAGCCTATATAAGTCTGGACCTGTCAATAGCCTTTCATGAAATATTTCCTGCTGAAATACTGGCTACTAAAGGATTCCAGAGTCAAGAGGGAGTCTTTATCTCCAAATGTGTACTCTCTGGTAAGCCCGCCAGGTCCCATTGGATTGTCCCATACTCATTATCACACAGATGGTCTGGGGTCACCACAGTGAGTCACAAAATAAAGCAAAAGGTCATGAACACAGGAAAGGGACCTATAAGGGGAAGTGCTGACAGGTATGGGAGGGAGATAATAGAGGGTGGAGGGTAAGAGTAATCAGAATTCAGTACATACATGTATAAAGAACAAATTTAATTAATAAGAAATAAGGTTGGGAGTGATTGAGGAAGACATCATCCATTGGTGCATAGGTGTGCACACATGCACAGGGGCACATAGGCCTACATGAACACATGTAATACACACATGTCTATTTAAATAAATAAAGGTTATTGTGAAAGAAGGTGGAAGTAGTTTATTCTTTAGTATTAATTTTTTCTTTTAAAGATAAGCCATGATATATAAAAAATATTTTCTTTAAGCATAAATAAAAAAAGTAAGGTTCTACAGCTAGATAATCATATATCTTAGGGTTTCTATTGCTGTGAAAAGATACCATGACCACAGCAACTCTTATAAGGGAAAACATTTAATTGTGGGTGGCTTTCAGTTTCAGAGGTTTAGTCCATGATCATCATGGTGGGACATGGCAGCATGTAGACAAACACGGTGTTGGAGAAGGAGCTGATACCTCTATATCTTGATCTGCAGGCAGCAGAAGGAATCTGTGTGTCACACTGAGTATAGCTTCAGCAAAGATGACCACAGAGCCCACCCCCATAGTGACACACTTCCTCCACAAGGCCACACCTACTCCAACAAAGCCGCACCTCCTAATAGTGCCACTCCCTATGGGGGCCATTTTCTTTCAAACCACTAAATCATGTTTCTGTTTTTTCTAAAATGTATGATACTTATTCTAATAAATGGATCAACTCCTCCAAAGAGGAATATGTCCCATATTTATCTACATTATTGTCAGGTTTAGATTTTCATGAAGCTTTGTATGGCTATTCATAGACTCATGAATATGGCTATTGTATTCATTGCCAAAGCAGATATCAACCTGGCATTTCTTTTGATTCTGAGTAGGAGAGACTTGGGCCTTTTCACCACTCTGGAGGCGGCAGGCCTGGAAGAATGGAGCTGATAAGTGAGATGGATTGATAGCCAACTTTATTCAGAACCTCAGACAATTTATACTCTGAGGGTTAAGAATGGTCACCTGAGTATAGTTCTCATGAGTTCAAGCTGTAGACAATCAGAAGGACTAGCTACACATGACAAAAACATGGTTCTCCGTAGAGACATAAAAAGGATCATTTAAACATTTACTTGAATAACAGCAGCAAGCAATAATGAGTAATCTGAGGTAAACTCACTCCTACCTGTTACACCTGGGAGGAACACCAAGACACATTCCAAGAACAAGTCCATGTTTTGAAGAAACAGAGGCCACAAGACTTTTGCCTTGTTTTCTTGGAGTGTTCTCACAAGCCCTGAGAATTCTCCACATACATAGTTTCTGGATCGTGTTCCAACAGGGCTTTTCAGGGGAAATAAGCTGACTGGTTTCCCTTTGTGCACGTGGAATTATGGTGGTATTCTGCTCACAGCCATACCTGGCCCTCGGTGAGGGAAAGCTCCATGGGTGTTTTTGGATGTGGTTAGAAGAAAGTCTCTGATTCGTCTCCGTTTATCTGGGAGGATGTTGGAAAGCCTCTCTGGGGAGGAGCAGAAATTTTTCTCATTGATTCAGGGAGTTGTTTGTGTATTTTGGGTTTTAGCTTGTTTAAAATGACCAAAGACACCAGAAATCCTATCCTTAAGTGTGTACCTCAGTTGATCTTAATTGTAACCCAGACCACAGCGTACCCATTCTTTTCTTCTCCTGCCCGTGAGTGGGTTTCTGCTTCCACAGTCAATATCGGCCAAGGTTATGAGGTATTTCTTTGGGTGAGTCATTTTAAGAGATCCGTTCTCCATTTTCATGGTTAAATGCCCTCCCCCTTCCTCTCCAACACGGCCACATAACTGCTGTCCTGGCTTATGACAGTTTATGGAGTGTGGCGCCAGCTAGTGTGACCTGAAGTGTTCAGAGGGAGCTGGTAATAGAATTTAGCCTTTTCCCTTCAAGGTCAGTTGGCTTGCTAAGTCTACTGTAAGTTACGGAGAGGAAACTTCATTACAATTAGACATTATTTGTCTGCAGCTGTGGAGTGGATTTATAGACCGTATCACTACAGCTGGGCATGGGGAGAAGGAACGCACTCCACTCGATATGGTGCTGTGCCCACTGTTTTCATGCCAGGGAGGGTTTCATCACTCATCTGCAGAGAGGACACCAACTCCCATTCATTCATGTGATACCTGTTCTACCGAGGACTCCAGTTCCCATTGATTCAGTTGGTACCTGTTCTACTGAGGACTCCAACTCCTATTGATTTATGTGATACCTGCTCTACCGAGGACTCCAACAACCATTCATTCATGTGATACCTGTTCTACCCAGGACAGCGTGATGTGGATTTGGAGAGGACTAGGGGTGTCCTTTGAATCAGCAAGGGTTAGAACTGGCAAGACCCTCCCCCACTTTTTTCTTCAGGGCTGCATGTCTGACCCTAGAGGAGCATTTAATAGGAAACCAGAGAAAATGTCACTATTCTCCCATATCACCATGGGAGGGATACATACATGAACATCCCCGAAGGTGGGAAGTCTGTGGTATCTTACGGAAAAATTGAGCTGTAGAGAAGGGTCACGGTGAGGTCGACATAGGATCAGGTTTGCAAGGTCTGAGTGGTACTGATGGCAAATGGTGTCTCCTTAACAGAGAGCAGCCGTGTAGTGGTTTGAATGAGAAATGGCCTTCCTGTCGGTTCATATCCTTGAACACTTGGTCCTTGGTTGGTAGCTCTGTTTGGGAGGTTATGGAACCTCTAGGCAGTGCAGCCTTGCTAGAGGAAGAACGTCACTGGAGATGGGATTGGAGAGTTTGTAGCCTTGCCCCTCTTCAGTTCACTATCACTCTGTTCTTTGTGTGGTCGAGATGTGGTTTCTCGGTTTCCTGCTGCGTCCCCTGCTGTCTCTGCTATTATAGACACACTCACTGTCTCTCTTTCTTTTTCTGGAATCATAAGCCAAAATAAACACACACACACACACACACACACGTGTGTGTGTGTGTGTGTGTGTGTGTGTGTGTGTGTGTGTGTGTGTGTGTGTGGAGTGGAGGGTGAGGGGCACAGGAATAATGGGCCAGACCTTTAGGGCATCTTCATTATGTAGTTAGAAATAATTTCCAGAATTTTCAGCTCCATTGGTGCCAGGCTACTTGCCACTCCGGCCTTTTCACGCTTGGCCTGTCCCTCATTCATGAGTTATTGTATATGTGACCCTGACGTCATGATTATTGAGGTTTGCAGATAACGGTAGATTGGATTGTGAATTCATTATTTTCCTGGTGTCATTTCCTGTAAAACTCTTTATGTGATTCCGGTTCTTGGTTACAGAAATCATGTTTATGTTCTCAGTAGCCACACATGTAATTCCCTAAGCTTTAACATTTCCTAGGAAGATTTTTACTTGTCTTGGACCATCTAGCAAACTGGCTGACCCCTGAGCAGGCCACAATGTACCAAGGAATAGGTGTCTCTTCCATGGGAAGTGACCCCTGGGGAGATACTGTCACACTGCAGTTATTTATTGGCCCTGGCCCCCTCAAAGACTGGTGCAGAATTAACTGAGTTCAGCAGGCAGTGCTTAGCTGGGGGTCCATCTTGTATTCATGCCATGTTCTGCACAGCTCCAGGGGTTGGCCTGACTGGGGCTTTGATGGAATGAAGGAAAAATGAACACACAGACACATAGAAACCTGGAGCCGGGTGATCTGGACTCTGATAGAGTACCTGAAGCACCACAGAAACTCAGAATGTTTACTATTAGTTGAAGAGGGGGATGGGGTTATTGCATACAGCTGATTAAAGATGCAGGACTTGTGATAAGCAAGTGAACAAGGAGGCAGGCTTAGCTAATCTTGGTAGGAACAGTCTCTCTGGGGGAGCAGTCTTCAGACTGTAAACACACAGGGGTGGAAGCTACCATGCACATTTTCTGTACATGGTGTTAACATCCTTCTAATGTGAACCCGAGAAAGGTCTTGCCGTCTGTCTGAGTCTTACCTGGCACTGGGGAGCTTTGCCAGTTTCCCATGTCAGTAACACCGATCCACTCAGGGCTTCACACACTCAGAGCTTCCTCGGTTCCCCCGGCATGCAAGGCACTCTACCCAAAAGGAACCCCCTACTCAATGAATGACAGCGAGATCCTTGGCCACAAGAAAGTGGATAGGAAGCTTTGGAAAAATAAGTTGTTTGGAAATTTCTTCAACTTGACAGTCTCACATCCTGAAAATGGTGAAACAGTAGCCAAACAACTTGGCAAGGACTCGTGACAGTGAGTTACAAGGGCACTTCTCTTGATTAGGGCCATCTAAGAACTTCAACCAGAATATTGTCTTTATGTTCAACTGTGCAAGTGTCCCTCAGGCCTGTTGTGGGTTTCTTGGTTTCTCTCTCTCTCTCTCTCTCTCTCTCTCTCTCTCTCTCTCTCTCTCTCTCTCTCTCTCCCCTCTCTCTCTCTCTCTCCCCCTCCCTCCCTCCCTCCCTCCCTTTCCTTTCCCTTTCCCTCCCCTTTTCCCTCCCCCATTTCCCCTCCCCTCCCTCTCCTCCCCCCTCCCCTCCTTCCCCTCCCCTCTCTCCCTCCCTTCCTTCCTTCCTTCCTTTCCTTTTTCAGGGACTGCTGATGTAGTCACACTATCCTGGAGTATTCTCAGAGGCAGGTTGTAGGTATAGACTTTAGGAGCATCAGGTGAGATGTATCAGTTCCCATTATGGATGATGCTTCCGAGGGAGCTGGGGACATTTCTTCTAAGTGGTCATTTCGCGCTGCCTTCGTAATTCAGATAAGCATGTGCTCAGTGGAGGAAGGCTCAAGGTTCAAGTGGAAGGTCACTATCCTGTCAGTCATCAGTTACCCTGTGCTGTTATGTGACAAACCATGCCACGAGTCAAGGGCACATATCAATCTATATGCACTGGCATGGCCTCATGTTGGGGTTGGATTCAGGTCAGTTGTATTTTATCATTTTTTGGATCAGCAGCCACCTTGTTTGGTCTCATTGTGAAAGGTCAGACCTCAAGAAGGCATGTCCCCTGTGCCCATTCTGAAATCTACTTCAGGCCTTCATCTGTGTCTAATTAGCCAGCATCCCATTGGCCAAAGCGAATCATTTGACCAAGCACAAAGTTAATTGTGAAGGGGTACACTTCACAGAATGAGTGTTGGGGATTATTTCCCATTATATTATATCCATTGGATATTTTAATGTTGTTGGTTGCTGGATTAAGAAATGGCCCACTTGGCCGGGCAGTGGTGGCTCACGCCTTTAATCCCAGCACTTGGGAGGCAGAGGCAGGCGGATCTCTGTGAGTTCAAGGCCAGCTTGGGCTATAGAGTGAGTTCCAGGACAGGCTCCAAAACTACACAGAGAAACCCTGTCTTGAAAAAAAAAAAGAAAAAGAAAAAGAGATGGTCCACTACAGAAAATCTAGTAAATCGTACTAGAAATGGCTGTGTGTAAAATTTGAATAGGGCTGCTTTCAATTTTCCGCTTATTATAGTCTCAAGATGCCCTGGGTTTTTTTTTATTCATACTTTCTCATTTAATCCCTGTAACAATTCTGTGGGGTTGAAATACTATCCCCACTGAATGACAGAATAAACTAAGGCTTGGAGAGACTAAAGTTACTTGTTAGTTAGAAGTGGTAACATTATAACATATTACATTTCCTTCTCTGGAAAAAAATGTGTATTTTTGGAACATTTCAGGTTTTTTTTTTTTTTAAATTTATAGTATAAAATGCTACATCTCGTCCTCTTGTGTGGAACAAGAGCATGTTTTCCGGGGAGAAGAGTTTGTCAGGGTCCCTGTTGACTTACCGCCTTGTGGAATACTGCGTGACATGTGGGGTCTGTACTCCGTATCTTCTACTACGGGAAGAAGTGCTATTTCAAGGCTCACGACAGGAAACTACCTGTCGTAGTAGATCTACCCCAGACACCAGTGCATTCTTTCAGCTGCGAGGAGACACCAGATGCTCTGTGCCTTCCTTCCTCATCTTCTCAAAAGCCTGTGCTTGGTTCTGAGATCATTCCTCCAATGTGAAATGTGAATGAGAGCAAGTGGTCTTAGGGACTGACGGGGACCGTTAATGTGATGGCAAATGCCATTCTCTCCTGTGCAGCCATGCCCGTGGCGGTGAGTGACAGATCAGGAACCATGATCTCAAGAGCATGGGTGCATTAGGAGAACAACACACGTGACCTGTGCTGACTGAGAGCCATCCGACAGCATCTGAGGCCCGTAGTTGAGATTCCTTTTCTCTGCCGTAACCACCTACTTACATTTCACCGATGCATTGCAGACCCGCCTTGATTTATCACATTCTTTGTTCTGTGACTATAAAAATTCATCAGACTGCTTCTCCACTGGAATGTGGAATGTGGGGTAAATCCATGTTTCTGGGGCCGTGGCCACTCATGTTGGCTCCAGAATAAAACTCTCTGCTGTCCTCTTGGAGCTGAGGCTCGTGCTTTTGTGTGGACACTGGCTCCTCTGCCTTCTTGATGAGAGGGCTTAGGGGACTAATCAAAGACATTCTGTATGGCGCTATCAAATATGTATTCTAAGTGGGAATCCAGCTGCCTCCTTAAGCATCTGCTGCCTCTGTGTTGAGCAGCAGGGTTCCCCTGTGGCCAGGCTTGCCACACTTCAGTAGATTCCAGCAGCTCTGCTTTTGACCTGGAAAGAGCCCAGGACAGGGACAATGGTTTATTTCCTATGCAAAGCTACTTTTAAAGGATGCTGGGCCCTGACGGTCTGCTGTGGGAAGAGCGCAGAGTCCTCAGCAGAAGGAAACCTGTAATGTGAATCCGAGGGCAGCTTCCCTGCCATACCTCCCTGCTGGGCCGCCTGGGAACATGTGGAAATATCAAGTGTTAATAGCTGGATTAAACAAGCTTGTGAATCAATTTCAGCCTTCCCCAAAGCAATCATACAAAATGTTTTGTCTTAATTAGATTTAAGGCATAAGCCGCCGATTCTCCCGTGGCTTTCGCTCTCCATGTAGTGCCTTTGTGGACATATCTGAAGACATATGGACGGTGCCTCCTGAAAGGTAGAACACTGGAGCACCCAGTGATGGAAGCTGGGGTGGCATGCCTTTTCTTGTCAGAGTTTGGCCCAGATTGTGTTCATGTTCTGAAAAGGACTTAAATGTGTTGTCTCAGAGGTCCTTACAGGCAGATTCCCTGGAGATCTTGAAAAGTCTGCTCGTCTATCTACCCACAGTGTGGGGAAGCGATATCTAGTAGTTTCTGGATCTTGCGGTGTGGGTCTTCAGGTCAGTGTGCTGTTGTTTGGCCCTGGCATCTAGGTACAGAGATGGCCTCTGTACTACTCTATACTACTGAGTGAGCTCCTTGGGTACTGTTCCCATTGTGTTCCTAGCTTCTAGCTCTACTCCATATTCTCTTCTCTGCTACAGTATCTGAGGTCCCAAGGTGGCTCCTATGCTAAAACATGGCATATAAATGAGAGGCCAGTACAAACCCAAACTCCACCGTGTACTTAGGAAGCTTCTGGTGTTGAGAGGTAGATTTGTAGCCAATTGTCATTGCATGGCAGCGAGAGAATGACATGGTAGTCAGTCCGTTGGTCTGGAGCGTGGCATCTGTGGGTTTTCAAATTTACTTTCTCGGGAGGTTTCATTTTGCTGAGGCAGGGCGGCTTCTGTGTCTAACTGAGCAGAGGGAGTTGCCATGCCTGAACATCAAGTGTTCCTGTGAGGAGGGAAGTTGTGGTCCAGGGATATTTCCCACCTTCCTGGAAGTAATGAGGATGGGATGCGGCCTCACAGGGTCACCCTTAGCTCTTCATTGCAGTTTTCTCTTTTCTTTTGTTTGATTGCTAGGTAAAAATGGTGCACAGTTCTAAAGTAAGCAAGAGCCTAGAGTCAGAAGTAAACTGTTCAGCCTCACCCTGGTCAACTTCATCATACCCATGTGACGTTTATTCATCTCTATCACCTAGAGCAACAGGCAAAATCACCGAACCAAAGAGTCGGGATTTATGTAAGGTCCAAGCTGCTTTTGGACTCGGTCTTGGATGGTGACAGGTTAACTCACAACTCTGTCTATGTGAGGAGAACCTCACATAATTCTAACCCCCTCCAAAACTGTGTAAACAGGAAAAGCTTTCTCTTGTGTTTAGCACAACCCTGGTTGACAGCCACATCTGCTCTGAGAGATGGATTGTGGACCACCTGTCTCAAATGTATCCCTGAAGAGGAAGTGGCTAGGTCAGAAATTGCCCCAGAGTTCCTGGGAGCCATCAGGCCATGCAGGGCTGGGAATGTCTGCTCTTCTACATGGTAGCCTTTCTGAGTCCTCAGGAGTTACGTTTAGTGACTTCAGTGATGTGGGTCATCCCTGGAAAGGGTAGGGGGGGGGTCTTTTGACCTGGAGGCTAGGCCAAACCCTAATAATAGTGCACGTGTGCCTACCACGCCTCTTTCCAGGCTTTGCCAGTAACCTGAGCTCAGCAGCCTCCTGGCTGGTACCAGTTGACTTTCTCACCTCATCTGTAACATGTCGGTGATGACAGTGGTTGGGTCCCAAGGAGGTTTAACCAGAGATTAAGAGGTGAAATTACATGGTCCAGAATTTTAGACCCACGATTTGTGTTTTAAAGTTTCCCTAAGGAGCACTGGAGTCCAGTGAACTATCACTCGGTCACGCCTGTGGATGTTTAGTGATCCCCAAATCACAGGCATCCCCATGTGCCTTGTAGAGAAATAGTCCCTGTGTCTGTGGATGATCACATGACATTGCATTTTAAATCACAGCATGAATGGCCAGCTACATTTATACGTGGGCCTAGGAGGACACACTTGTTAAAAGGTCTACCAAGAATTTCTTGAAAACACCTGGGAAGATGTCTCAGTTTGCTTTCTATTGCTGTGATGAAACACCATGGCCAAAATTAACTCGGGTTTATTTCTGATTACACTTTGTAGTCCACCATTGAGGGAAATCAGGGCAGGAACTCAAGGCAGGAACCTGAAGGCAAGGAGCTGAAGGAGAGGCCATGGAACAATACTGTTTACTGGCTTATTCCTTATGGCCTGCTGTAGCTTAAGTTTTCCTGCCTGGCCCACAGTCAGGACAAATCTCTATCACCTGCCAGTCCCACAGCCACTCAGACCCGACCAAGTAAACACAGAGACTTATATTGGTTACAAACTGTATGGCTGTGGCAGGCTTCTTGCTAACTGTTCTTACAGCTTAAATTAATCCATTTCCATTAATCTATACCTTGCCACGTGGCTCGTGGCTTACTGGCATCTTCACATGCTGTTTGTCATTGTGGCAGCTGGCAGTGTCTCTCTCTCAGTCTTCCACTTCTCAGCTTTATTCTCCTCCTTGTCCCGCCTACACTTCCTGCCTAGCCAATGGCCAATCAGTGTTTTATTTATTGACTAATTAGCAACACATTTGCCATACAGAACATCCCACAGCAGCCTGCTCAGCCTGCTTTCTTAGAGAACCCCAGATCACCTGCTCAGAGGTGGAGCTACCCATGGTGATCTGGACCCTCCCACATCAATCATTAATTTTTTTAAAAAGTGCCCCACTGGTTTACCAGTATGATGGAAGATTTTCTCAGTTGAAGTTCCTCTTTCCCAGGCAACTCTACTTGTGTCAAGTTGACAAAACAACTAACCAAGACAGTGGGACACCATCCTTGGTGGCCTCTACTCACCTGTAGAGCTTCCTCTACCTTGACCCTGTCTGTTCCAAGAGCCTCAAGAGAAAGAATCTTTTTTTTTCTTTTCCACTGAGGGAAGGGGCTCTTCTCCAGCCTCTTGGGATTCACAGAACTCTTTCCAGGTCAGGATGCTTGAAATATCCTAAAGGAGCCATTCCTAAGGTACCGCACCCCTTCAGTTACAGTTCCCTGAGCCCTGCCCACAATGTTGACATGTTTCCTTTTGAATGCTCTGGAGTTACCAGTTCAGTGTACTATATCTCAACTCAAGACCTGCCTCTTAATAACCGAGTGGGAGGGATGTTTAGAGTTCATGTTTGATGGCTTCAGCAGTTCCGTGCTGTTGGTTGAGTTGCTACCTGCTTGCTGAGTGTCCTCTTGTGATATCACCCACTTTGACACCATCTTGGGTCCCTTCTTACCTGGAAGATGAGGCTATCAAGAAAATATTTTGAACTTGTTCCCAAGGAAAATAAGGAAGCCTAAATGCACTGTGCTCGCAGCCATTCAGAATCCAAATCCCTGGGCCATGTAAGAACAGGAAGTTAGGTATCGGGATGACCGTCATTAGCTGTAATTGCTTTTGTGAAACTCCTGGAGTTCCAGGGAGGCTGCCCACAGCTCTGTTGCATGAGAGCACATGAACTATTCTCATCTACGTTTCAGCTCACGAGGGAAGCATTTGAATGTGAATGGGCCAGCTCTTAAAATCTGGTGAAGCCACAAAATGTGGTAGCTATTAAAGACATTTTTCCCTCCTTTCACTATTAGGCACCCCAGGTGACATCGCCCCCCCACCGCCCCGCCAACAACTTCAGTCATGTAGGTCTGAAACCTCCTCCATTCCCTTTCTGTGAGGCAGTGTTTTGTTTCTTGGTAGCAGAATATGGGACTTGGACAAGGCAAGGCATTGCCAGTGGAGGGGACTGAGTTCATGTTACCCCTTGAACCATTTTCTTTCCTCCCTGTATAATGGAGGGATCCTGCCAGGCCCCTGGGAGGTTGCTGACCCCAATCATTGCTTTAGGAACAGTGTTAGAGTGGTTGCCATAATGGAGGACACTTGGGAGAAAATGGAAGCCGCTATAGGAGAAGTGAAGTCATTTTCTTATTTAGGGCCTCCTAGAAATCTTATGTGATAGGAAAACAGATGGATGTCCCGTAAAGAAAGCAATCCCTCCGTCTACAGAGCATAAAAGATTGTATCTTGACGCTAAAGCACAAGCTATGAATAAATTGACAAATTTATTTGTGGGCGTATGAAGGACATAAAAAAAAATTGGTCTGATTGGCAAATGAAAATGGCATTGTGCGGCTCGCTAGCATTCATCAACTGTTTTTGGACGAGGTGTTAAATTATAACTGAAGAGCTGGCATTAGGAAGCCAAACTGGGATTTTCCAAGCTGTCAAATGAAAAGAAAATGAGTAAGTGTCTTTTCCTCCACCCCACCCCCCCCCCCCCTCTAGCCCCTGCAACAAAAGCCCGATTCTCTGCTGACACAGCTTGGCCAGCTCGCACGCCATGCTGTCACTGACCAGCTGGGGTGATTCTTATTATTTACCTCCAACTGGAACAGAATTTCACAGTTTTGGCTTCTCCACAGAGGAGTCTAAAATAACCATTTCAGAGAGTTATTGGAATCGGAGTTTTTTTGTAGCCTTCTGTGGAGAACCTGTTGTGTGTATGTGAGTTTGAGTTTCTGATGGTGCCTATGGCCGTTGGACAGTTAAGCTAGACATTGGGAGTTGTAGAAATCTGTATGAGGGTCTCAATAAAGACGATGATGGCCCCGTCGTGCTTGGATAGTTTCCTCGCAGTGGACTGCCTTGGTTCCCGCTTTGAGTGGTGGAGAGTCATGTTGATTTCCATCTCTTTTATTCATTCTTGCTGTGCACAGGATGCTCTGACTGTACTTCACAACTCTGAATGCATCATGCACGCTCTGTGGTGTGTGTGTGTGTGTGTGTGTGTGTGTGTGTGTGTGTGTGTGTGTGGTGATCTTTCTCTTTTATCAGCCAGAAACTGTGTGGCAGTGAAATATTAGGAACAGGGAATTGGAAAGTCGTCCATCTCTTTCAGACTTGAGTTTCCCCATCAGGCACAGTGTGGAGTGTGGCTGGGTGGCTGTTGACACCCTTTGCATCGATGCCTGTTGGCTGTTGAACTTTGGGGGACACTCACTCTTTGCTATCAAGAACATGGGGGAATGCCTGGAGCCCTGGAGGAAGAAAAAGAATCTTCTCAGCATTACCAGAGCTGCCAGCCCCTGGGTCGCACTGAGCATTGTAGATGGAGACCATCAAAGTTTCATGCTTCTGGAGAAGCCAATCCTCCCTCCTACTGACTCAAGTCCAGACTCTGGTTGTTCCTTCTCTTTAACAATGATGGCATACAAAAAGGGCAGTGTGGATCTCCAGTTTTCATACTCCGCTGCTTTCAGACCAGGGCCCAATAAATCCTGACCCATCAAATGAGGAGGAGAATCAGTGCCTTAGGTATTTCAGGTATTTATGTATCCTAACACCTAAAGATCTCCCCACCTGCCAAATGTCTTTTATTTCTTCAATTTAGGGTTTTAATGTGCTTCTTTTTCGTGTGTGTGTGTGTGTGTGTGTGTGTGTGTGTGTGTGTGTGTGTGTGAGAGAGAGAGAGAGAGAGAGAGAGAGAGAGAGAGAGAGAGAGAGAGAGAGAGAGAGAGAGAGATGCTGGGTACACATCAAGCCTTGTGGAGACTGCCAGAGTCCTATCTTATATGTCATCGTTCTGCATAACCATGCTCGAGTGCTTATGTAGTTCCTGGTTCGACCTGACATGGGAGGAATCTAGAACTGGCCACTGAGTGGCTCAGAGGAAAGCCAGTGTGAGACGGAGTTCATGAGTGTGGGATGGGGGAGGGGGACCTGCCAGCATAATTCCTTGGAAAATACTGTGATGACAAACGCGAGAATTGTCAGGAAAGCAGCCACAGAAAGCTATCAGGAGAAAAGGGAACTCAGAAATGTCTCCTCTTTCCCTCTTCCTCTTTTTCCTCTTCATCTTCTTTCTCTCCTCCTCCTCCTCTTCCTCCTCCTCCTCTTCCTCCTCCTCCTCTTCCTCTTCCTCTTCCTCCTCTTCTTCCTCCTCCTCTTCCTCTTCCTCCTCTTCCTTATCTGCTTGATGAGGGATATAGGTCATTTTGCTTTTCTAAGTTCTGCGTGCAGCAGCCTCTGTTGCTTTTAGAAGGACGAGGCCCGTCTACTTAACCCAAGTGGGGATCGTGCATTTCACTTTCTGTGCCTGCTTGGACTGCTTGCTGCCTTGCCTTGTGGGAGTCAGATGGAGGGGTCCCCATATACACCAGGCTTGGGTCCAAGTGGCTCTCGGGAAACATGCTTTGGAGGAGTGCCCAGAAGATGCCAAAAAGCCCTGTCTGCTTCTGAAAATGATCTGCAACTGTTTCTGTTATCCTCCGAGCCCACGCAACGGCTCGGTGCCGTGACAACTTGCCTAGCCTGGGTCAGGTCCTGGGTTCTGTACCAGTATTAGCACCACCAAAACCACAAATATTGACGATCCTTTCCTTACTGAAGTCGCCCTTTCAAGATCCCATTTCAGCTCACCATCCCAGCCTGCCGGAGTTTGAGCCATTTTTACACTCCTCGGTCTGAGAATCTGTATCTTTAAATGTGTCTTTGACAACTAAAAACATCACTTATGCTCACTCTAGAATATGTATAAGGTACGTGTGTATAAAGGGGTATTTTAAGAAGGAAATGAAGCTTACTGTATTCATAATCCTCAGAAAGCCCTTGTTAGTATTTTGGGGTTCTGATAGTATTTTGGGGTTCTGTACAGCGTCTGTTTGACAAATCTGGTTGGAATCATGTTAAACATCAGATTTTGCATCCTTCTGTTTTCCCATCATGCTATACTCAATTAGGATACTTTCCCGTGTTAAAATGTCTTTAATATTTAACAGCTATGAAAGGGGCCATGATTTACATAACTACACCTTTCACACGTGTATGCCTGGTCTAGTTTTTCTTTCCTTTAAATAATATTGTCCTATGGCTTCAAGTTGCATTTTTATTTCTATTTGGGGAATTCACCTCTTCCCTCTGGCCCACTTTCTATCCGTGTTCTCTGCCGGGAAAAGCACCTTGTCAGGCTGATGCGTACAGGGAACATACACCTGCCTGGCTGACTTAACATCTACTTGATGTTCAAATGCCGGCTGTCAGTTCAGTGTAGAAGGATTCCCAGCCTACAGGCAGAAGAACAGGCTTTTCTGGGACACAGCAGGAGAGTCAGAGGCAGGGCCCACAGGGCAGGGTCCCATGGGTTTTCTAGAAAGATCCATGTCATGAGAATCACCTATGGTTTGTGCTGGCTGCCTTAGGGCAAATGGGGAGGCTTAGGAAAGGACTAGAATTAGAACCCATCTCCTAGATTCTTACGTTGTTGGAGACCTAATCCCCAATGCAGCACTGCTGAGGGACCAGCCCCCACATTTATTTACCCCAGGGACTCTTGAGGAATGAGGAATAAGAGACTTAGTTAGAAATAGAGGGGAGAGAAATGCAGGATAGACTCAGAGTGAGCCTGGATCCTTATCCACCGGTCCTGAACTTTATTCCAAAGATCTATTTATAACAATGCCAAGGGGTGGAGCAAAAGACCTCCCCCTTGCTAGTTACAGTCAAATGTAGACCTTTACAAACACCTGTTACCCAGGCCCATGGTCCAATCAACCTCTTATGCAGTCTTGCTGGGTACAGCCACTAGGAAACCTCGTGGGCTCCAACAGTGGGGGAGGCATTTAAGAGAGGATTACATCATTCAGGGAGTGGATTCCTAAAGAGTTCTAAAGAAGAACTGAGCTCCCTTCCCTTGTGTAATCTTTGGGATTGTCTAGAGGATAGAAGCCATAGAATGAATATGTGTTACAAAGGGGATTGATTAAATGGCTGATACAATGTAGGGTCCATCAGGGGAGAGCTACATGCAGGAGAGACTGAGAGCCTCTTAGTTGCCCATTCCACAAGGCTGGAGGCCCCAAAGGTCCCACTCTGATGCTGAAGGCCCACCCAGAGGATTCCTGGAGAGTTTCTGGTCTCCAGTCTAAGTTGGAAGGGCAAAGAAGCTGTGTTCCTAATGTCATAAGATTGTACCACTTGGTTGGAAGAGAGTGTCTTGGACTTAGTGTACACTCTCTGGTTTTGTAAAGATGAGCTCCTAACCATCTTCTGCCTGGTGAAGATGAGTGGATTCTCCCACATAAGACTGCCTGACCAGTCCCCATGGCTCTGTGCAGAAGCAGCTTTTCCTGTTATCTCTACTAGATGACGAAGCTGTAGCTCAGGGCAGGGCTGAGGATTCCCCAAGGTCACACAGCAGGTAGCATCTACTAGCTTGTACCCTGACTCACTGGTGTCCTCTACAGCCCCTGAATTCTTTGTTAAATGCAGAGCTGAGTTTAGGAGTTGCACAGGATAGGGGAGGACTGTGAGAGATAAGGCCCACAAAGGAGAACACAGAGTAGGCTTGATATGCTTGTGAAGAAAGTGGGCTTTGTACTCAGAGAATCAATGAGTGGAAAAGCTTATGTCCACACTGATGCTGTGTGAGACCTGATCCTGGTCACGGGGCTGGCAGCTATCAACTAGCCCAAAGCCTCATCTGCAGGCTTCCTGGGACAGGAGTACGCTACTTGGTTGGTTTCTGTGGGGCAGGCATTTTGGAACATACATTTTAGTTACTTTCAGAACCTTCAGTGACCACATGATATTGAGACTACATCAGCCAAGAACTCTGGGTGGTTTTGTGGGTGAGCATTATTCCCTGTGGGACACACCTATAAGGGAAGGCTGGCTTCTATGCTGTCATAAAAAAGTGTCTCTGAGAAAAGTGGTGCTTGCTCCTTAATCCCCTTCATATGTGGTTTTGGAAGCCTGTGTCTTGACTTTGGCACATGTGGGACCTTGGGGTATGGTGGGCTTCAGGATCAGGCTAAGCTTTGTACGAGTCTCTGTGTCCTGACATTGGGTAGTATCACATATTGGTGGAAATATTAAGGCAATTCCACATAGTTAAAAAGGAGGTTTATTTTGTGGGGTAACTTACAAGTAAAGGGATAGGTTACAGGATCCAGAAAAGGTGTAGTACAGTCCAGCGGTGTTCTCTGGAGAACTCTGCTCCATCTACCTCCAGTGTCCAGGACCCAGGAACCAAGAGCACCGGCACTGGGGGTAGTATTTCCAGGTCAAAGCTGGAACAGCTACCCACTACCATCATGGGTTTCAGTATGATAGTGCTGAGTGGCGGGATGAGGGTGTGAGCCTTGTTCTGGGGAAGAGCAAAGCCAGTCTGCTGTCTTTCCAACAAGACTCCTTCCTGAACAAGCCACGGAGCATACCTCAGCCCCTGTTGGAAGAGGATCCCAGCATAGCCTAGAGGCCTGTAAGGCTTAGTGGGGTCTTGAAGGGGAAAGGGTGAAGCTTCCTTTGCTCATGCCCACTTCATTGGCCCACCAACCCGGCTGTCATGTCCACATCTCTGGTACTCCCGGCTGTTGTCTCCTTATCTCCCTCACCCATGTCAGCAGCATCCCATGCCCTGCTCTCATTTCCTGGCTCTGAGCAGAATGACCTTGGACTGGGGTTCATCAAAATATCATTTGGCCCCAGCTTAACTCCATCCAATCTCTGGTTTGATTTGCACGAAAATGGCCCAGGCCCTATACTGCATTGGCCTCTTTGTCACATCTCATCACAGGAACTGGATTATTCAGGCACTGTAATGATAGTGTCTCTTACCTTAGGGCCTTGGCAGAATGGTAGCTTCTGCCTAGAAGCCGATACTTGGGCCTTCCCATTCTCCATCTTCCGGGCTTGAATGTCACCTTCTCAGCTTCCTGTTCTTCTGGTTTCTGACCATCTCATATCCCTGCTCCTCTATGTATCTCCTTACCTCATCTTGTAGCTATTTTGTGTATTAACTTGCTGCTTGTCCCTCTCCCACTGTGGTCCAAGCTCCTCACGGTCAACACTACACCTTTCTGCCTATTTATAGAGTCCAGCCTGGTGGGTAGGCCAAGGTCCCTACCAAGGAGCCCCTGGGGGAATGATGCAGTCTCCTTTGTCTGAGAAGGATGCTGTGAAGGGTGGAGGATGTGTTCAGCAGGGCACAGCTCAAGAAGGCTGGGTCATGGGTGCAGGAGAGGAATGAGAACTTACGTTCTTCTCCAGGTTCACCTGGGCTGTGGAAACAGCAGAATGGTGTTCTAAAGGCACCCGTTCAGCATCAGCGGGACTGGTGTCAATAGTTCATGTATCACTTTCTGAAATCACCTGGCATTACCCAACGTATTTCTTGTTTTAAATATAAGAGTTTGAGTGTGGATCAGCCAGATCTCCATGTTTCCTCTTTCACCAATATACACTGATTAAGCAGCTGCTGTATGCCCAGCAAGGTAGCCATCTCAGGGCATGGTGGGATGACACAGACAGGGCTTCTGGTGAGAGATGTTCCTTGAGAATGCCTGTAGGTCTTACACGTGTCCAAAGATACACAGTCAGCAAGGAATTGCCCGCGTTCCTCTGTGCAGACTGGAGTGCGGGAGGTGTCACATGGGGGCATTCGCATCTCTGTGCAGAATGGAGCCTGACCTCATGACAGCACTACCTCATGACAGGACTGTCACACTCCCATGTGACTACACTCGCTAAATGTGTTGTAGTGGTATACTTACAGATATAGTGTGTGTGTGTGTGTGTGTGTTTTATATTGTCATGGAACATGTCTGTGAGTATGTGAATGTGTAGATGTGTGCATGTAGCTGGATATGTTGAATGGTGTGTATGGGCTGTGTGCATGTGTGCAGTGTGTGTGCATAGGAGTGGCACATATGTGAATGAGATATGGAGAAGGAGAGGTAGAAAGAGGGAGGGAGAGACAGAGGGAGGGAGAGAGAGGTAGGGAGGGAGGGGGAGAGAGAGAGAGAGAGAGCACGAGAGAGAGAGAGAGCAGGTGTGTCCTCTCCCGCATACCTATATACCTATATTCCTTTCTCCCAGAGGCTGGGAAGCTCCTTTCTGCTCTTTAATCAAGTGTGCATGAGAACAGCTTACCTGGGAACAAGTCACTGCTATAAATAGCACAGGGGATATTAGGCTGCTCTGTGCCCAGAGCAGGTCAATCCGTGGAACCCCAAGGCCTCCAGCAGGGAACTGAAGCTGCACCTTCCCCAGGGCTCTGTGGACCAAAGCGCTTCCCCTGCCTTAGGTCAACCAAGGCCTAACAGCTCCTCCACACAGAAATTTTGTGACTCACTGAGTTTTAACCGGGACTATCTGTGTTGGCTGCCATTCATTAGAGCATGGTGAGCTCATCAGTGGCTATACAGCTGAAGACAATGTCTGCCCTCCCCAGAATCTATCGGTAGCTCATAGTTCAGCAGGGAGAGTAGGGCCTCATGGGCCGCTCCCTGATCCAGAATTTACTGGTTTATAGGCCCAGACTTGTGTCATGCCCACCATAAATTAACTATTTGGCAGATACACAGAGTAAGGGAATAGGAAGACCCAGAGACAGCCCCATGCAACTAAAACTATCTTATTTTTGGCAAAGATTCCAAAAATACACATTGGATAAAAGACAAATGGTGTTTGGGCAACTGGATCTCTCTGAAACTAGACCCTCAACTCTTACCTTGCACAAAAATCAACTCCAAAATTGATCAAAGACCTCAATGTAAAACCTGAAACTGTAAAACTGCTAGAGGAGAAGGTAGGGATTATGCTACACATATACATATATACACACACATATGTATGC
Source organism: Peromyscus californicus insignis (assembly GCF_007827085.1). Taxonomy (NCBI): domain Eukaryota; kingdom Metazoa; phylum Chordata; class Mammalia; order Rodentia; family Cricetidae; genus Peromyscus; species Peromyscus californicus. Next base: position 27,661,863 of record NW_026294491.1, on the reverse strand, counting down.
ATAAGACTTTTTCATCAGGACACCGGTTGCTCAGTAAATAAGGCCAACAATGGACAAATGAGACCTCATGAAATTGAAAAAAAAAAAGTGTGTACAGCAAAGAAAACTGCCAATCAAGTGTGAAGAAGTCCACAGAATGCGAGAAAAATCTTTGGCAGCCATACATCTGACAGAGGATTAATATCTACAATACATGAAGAACCAAAAATCCCTAAGCGTGAAGAAAACAACCAACCCAGTCAGAAAACAGGCCATGGATCTAAACAGAGAATCCTTGAAAGGAGAAATACAGAGGACTAAGAGAACACTTTGGGGGATAAACATCGCTGCCATTCACTGAGTTGAGACTCGACTCGGTGAGGTGGTACCCTTAGCCACAGTTATACAGCTGGGAGAAGAAGATTCCTGCTCTGGCTGGGAGTAGCCCTGCTACCTTTTAAGCGGCCAGTCACCAAAAAGGAGAGGAGGAGGAGGAAGACGAGAGAGGGAAGAAGGAGGGGCGGTCTTCTATGTTAAGAGCAAAGGGTGGAATCTCTGGCTCACAGCATAGAGGCTTTCTCAGGGTGGTGCCCTTTGCCTGAGAGATGCTTACATTATCCACAGAGACAGAATTTGCGACTCTAGGCAGTGGTGGAGGAGTGGGAAGAGTGGGGAGCTTGGTGTTCTAGGCACACTTGGCACAGTGGAAGCCAGGCTGAGCTGGAGCAAGAGAGTCTGAGGAGCTGTGGGTGTGTGAGTGCCCAAGGCCTGTGACCTTGATCCCAGAGCTTTGTGGTTCTTAGACATTTGATGTGGCTACAGAAGTGTTTCCAGCATGCAGTTCTAAAGCAGGGAAGAAAAAAAAAAAACTAAAAAAAGAAAACGATGCTTTCAAAGAGAGCGACAGATGTGGAGGAGCTGGAGAATGTGCGGAGTGGGTTTTGCTGAGCTTGAATGTGGGGGCAAGGTCTCAAAGCATCCTGGTTATTGGTTTTTTTTCCCCTTGCAGCAGATCTCCACAGCTCAGGCTGTGCCCGAGTTGGTAGCAGCCCCTCCAGAGGGAGGTTGGTACATACTATGAAGGGATTTGGGGGGGTGGTGTCATGTGATGACAGCTGATTCTGCATACCACAAGGTGGGTAGGTCCCTTGTAAAGCTGGTGTTCCTCCTCAGCTCTGACCATGTGTCTATTGCAGATGAGGCTGAGCTATGATGTCATTGTTATCATCACTCTGCAGATGCCTTTAACAACACAGCCATGTGATAAATGTTTCACTTATCTTACAGATACAGATATACAGAAAGATATTACTCCAGTAATATCAACCTGGAGCTGAGCTAGAATCTTCCTCCATGATGGATAGGTTCTTGGGGGGATGGGGGACAGAAGATGCTGTGCAGGCAGCTGGGTAGGGAATTTATCAGTAGTCTTACCCAGCTATGAACCCATTACGCTACAGTCCTGACCAGCCTGACAAGCTGTGCCCACTGATCCGATAGTGGCCTGACGGTTAGGGAGGGTCACTAACCACTTTGTGATTGAATCTGAGGCCTGCTGCACAGTAGGGGAGACATGATTGACACTTTACATCTGGCCCAAATCCCAGGGGTCTTGAAGAACCAGCCCATCTGTTCAGATTCTGTGTTTTGAAAAGAGGCACATACCTGGAGAGGTGAGAGGTGTGTGGCCAATGGCAGTCCACTGAACGGGACAATCCAGTTCATCCCCTGACCAAAGCTGTAGGGACAATGAGAACACTTGCTCAGAAGGGCAGACGATGTACTGCGTACATAAGGGTTGGAGAAAACAAACGAAAAACTATTTTCTCCTGTTTCCCTGAGCCATGAGCTGGCTGAATTTCCCGGTTGGGGTTGGGGGCGGGGAGGACTTCAAGGGGAAAAAAAAAAAAGAAACATTCTAGTGATATTGAGATAGTAGAAATCCTTTCCTAATTTCGGATTAAGCAAAACATAAGCATTTGGCAAATGGCAAGACTGTAAAGTTGTATAAGCTGTAGAATCGCTTTGAAATTTGAAGCACAGATCCAGATGTTTTAGAGCCTTTCCTTCTGCTGTTACCCCGAGTGTGGCTGACTGCAGTCTTCCCAGACTTGAGACCCAGCTCCAGAGTGTGCGCATGGCCAGTTTGATGCACCCAGGGAGAAGGAGGTTGCAGCTGAGCTCTGTTGGTGGAGGGTTGTACAGGGGTGTAAGTCAGAATAGATTTCAGAATCCTCGCTTAACACAGTAATTGAGTTACAATGCTATGATTATGGAATCTGTGGGATTGAGATCTATAGATTGTGTTAGTCCAAAATCAAGAAGAATATAAAGATTCTGAATGGAATCATTCCTCCCTGGGCCAGAGCTGGGGCAGTATTTGTTTCTTTGGCACTACAGGTGAGATCTGGGTGCCTAGAACACTCTATCCAACGGCTCATGCTCTGGGCAAAAGCTGGGCGTGCTGGCTGGCTGCTGTCCATTGACGATCAATTTTTTTCTAGTATTTAAAGACGGAGTCTGAAGATTAGCCCCATTAACATGTGTTACTGGTTCACTCAAAGGCAGAGGTTTACTTTGAGATGGGAAGGTGAACGTCTGGGGGCAGAGCAAACTAGAATGCCTGCCAGCTGTGAGTAGAGTCAGGTGGATCCGGGAGGCCACAAGGCACTGTTCTAGGACTCCTTGAGATAACCTGATATGAGTGTCTGTCCTGACAGGTCCAAGTCCTCCTCAGCAGGTTTATGATGGGAAGTGAATGGCCCTTTGTTTCCAGAGCAGAGCTAGCCTGGTGTTCGTATCCTTTAGAGATGAACAGTTTTGGGCACAGTGACCATCTCTGTATCCGTCATTGAAGAACCTCCATCCTAGACAAGGCAATACGTGGGCTTCTCTCTAGTGCCTCAGTTCTCGCTTGTTGCCTTACAGACACTAATGGGGTCATCAGCACAGCTCTACAGGACAGCTGCAAAGGTTGGTGCATTATTTGGGGATGAGAAAGAATTGATCCCTATGCTGTCCACATTTATTTCTCTCTCTGAAACAGTGGCAGTTGACTGAAAAAAGACAAGTGCCCTTGACTATGTCTACCTCAGGCTCAGTGGGCCCAGGAACACCAGTACATCTTTTCTATGTGCTGGACCCAGAACTTGGATTTCCAGTCACGTTGCTTTCTTACTCTTGCCACTTTTCTGCCCAGTGATGGGTCACAGGAAACTCGGGTTAGTACTTATCAATGTCCCAGGTGTTCACAGCAGAAAACAACTTGAATGGGCTAGCTTCAGAGCAGAAAGCTCAGCTTGCCCACGTTTTCTTAATGATCTAGTCATTTTTAATATTCACTTCAGAATATTATTCACTCTTCTCTCTTCTTGTGATTAAAAAAAATGCCTGGCAGAGCCAAGAGGTATAGGCAGGTGTGGACAGGTGAGTGAGTGGCTATGGGAAGCAGGGGGACCAGAAAATCTGAGCAGAGGGTGCCAGGCTACTTCGGGATTCCTGGTCTGAACCATTTTCATTTTAAGAATTCAAGGTAGACTCTCAGGGGCTCTTCCCTAGGCCCTGCTCAGTGCTTCTGGGTTCTGCCTGCCTAGCCATCAGCAGGCAGGAGCAGGGAGAAGGGGCATGTGACCCTTCTCCAACTCATACAAAGGCAGGAAGCACTACCTGCCTCCTTTGGGCCATATAGCCCAAGGTCATGGGTAGAGCAAATACCACTACAAGCAGGCAGAACAGAAAGGGGAGAAACCAGACTGCCTGCCTCCATTTCTCAGGCAGCTTACAAGGCTAAAACCAACCTCCCCATGAAACCTTTAGAAACTTTAGGGTTGGGGAGCTGGTTAGATTTTGTCCCCCCGACACACACTACATCTAGGAAGAAGTAAGATTCCATCAGATTGGCCTGTAGACAAGTGTGTGGGGCATTTTAAATATATTATTATTAATGATTGATGTGGGATGATGTCCCAGCCCCACTCATGTGGTGCCACCCCAGGCAGGTAGTCCTGGGTTGTATAAGAAAATAGCCCAAGCAAACCAGTTAGCAGCGCTCCTCTATGGCCTCTACATCAGCCTCCAGGTTCCCACCTTGAGTTGCTGCTCCACTTCCCTGCATGATAGACTGTAAGCTCTAAGCTGAAATAAACCCTGTCTTCCTCCGGTTGATTTGGGTCATGGTGTTTATCACAGCAATAGAAAGGGAGCCTAATTTACAAGTGAGTTGGTTTTTGCGCAGCCTGAATAACCATGGCTGCAATTCAATAATTTAGGCAGCACCTTCTGCTGCTTCTACATCCATGGATTAAACCAGCCTTAATATGAACAAATTACATCTGTACCAAACATACAGATGTTTTTAAAAATCAGTATCCCCTAAATAAGTAATACGCTGTAACAACTATGTAGCTAGGACTTACATTGTATTTAGTAGAGACGAGGATGTGCATAGGTGAAAAATACCAAACGTTTTTCATACAAGATATGAACATGCATGGATTTTGATATCCAGAGGGATTCTGGACCTAGGCCCCCACAGAAGCCCATGGACAGCTGTGTAGGCTTCCTGGAGACCTGAGGGTCAGCATGGGCATGATCTTTGCATCTTTGCCTGCTACTTCCACGCCTCCTTCCCTGTGATACCTGATGATGGAGTTGATACTCTGAGTCCTGCCTTTCTTCTACCCGGCAAACTTCTATTTATCGTGCAGAACCCCAAATGCTGCCTGCTCTGTGAAGCCTTTGGCGACACCAGCTGTTCAGCGTAAACTTATCTGCTACTCTACTTTTGAAGTATTGCCATGACAATGGCCTTGCTTCCGTGAAGATACCACCATGTGTTCTGGCCTTTCTCATATGGGATTTTCATGAAGACCAAAAAGCACACAATTGTAGCTACCTAACTACACTCATCAAGAGTGCTCATTTAAATTCTTCTCTCATCTCAGTTTTCCTGACTGTTCGAAGTGTCAGGCTTGAGCATGGGTAGGCAACCATCTTTGATCCTATTGGAGGCCTTTCCTGTAAAGATGTCAGCCAGAAATGCAAATGGTGGCAGGCAGGGTCAAACAAACAGACTTCCTACAGAAGGAAAGAGAAGCTTACTAGACATGATGCTTCATGCATGGGGGCTGCAGATCAGGTTAATGACACCATCCAAATCCAAGTCCCTGCCCTGTTTTACCTTTTAGAATAATGATTCTCAACCTGGGGTTGTGACTCCTTTGGAGGGAGGTCAAACGACCTTTTCCCAATGGTTACTTAAGACCATCAGAAAACATAGATATTTGTATTATGACTCATAACAGTAGCAAAATTAGAGTTATGAAGTAGCAACAAAAATAATGTTATGGTTGGGGGTCACCACAACATGTATTAAAGGGTCGCAACATTAGGAAGGTTGAGAATCAATGTTTTAGAAACATAATCCCCTCATCTGTAATCTCTCCCACCTTACAGGGCATTTACATGAAGATTAGAATATATATAAAGCATCTACAATTATCTCAGAAGAGCCCAAAATGGTGGCTACTGCTGGGAAAGTTAACCAGTGTAAGTGATCTCACAACTGCAGGGTTTTGATGACAAGTGGGAACCATAGAAGGAAGATGTGGATTACAGATGTGGATGGGAGGCACATGGATATATCCCTCAAACACGTTCAGTTGTCCTTAATATTCTTTGAGGTATGCAGTCAATAACAGACTTCAAACCGTATATCCTTAGATTAACTTTTAATTAGACTGTTCTCATCAAACGTCATCCCCCTTACTATCCCGCCACTTCATCTAGTGAATTGGCAGAGCGAACGTGGCCTGCAGGCTGCCTCCTCACTCCAGAACATCACCGTTCACTGCCAAGGCAAACGTGGGATTAGGCATTTGAAGTGGAAGTTAGTTGAGTGGGGGCATATGGTTGTTGAATTTTGATTATCCACTTATGGTATTTTAAAAATTAGATTATGCTTTGCTTCTATTTAACAAAAGAAGAGAAATGTAGTTGGTGTTCCTATCAAAACAGAAATTAACAAACACTCTTCAGTGAGTAGGTGGATTACAGGGAATGAGAACAATCAATAAAGGATTTAAATTTTCAAAGCCAATTTAGAAGGCTTATCTATGGAAAACCCTCTTGTTGCAGAGTAGATCTGATCAGCATATGAGAGTGTGTGGCAGGTGTCACCCTGGTCCCCCACCCCCATTCCCCTGTGAGCACCTTGAGGAGAGAATTGTAGCGCACCTACCTCTTTTACCATTTTACCTGCTGGACAAGATGTGTCAAGAAGGGCTCAGTTACTTGTTGGCGTCAGACTGAGCAAATGGTGATGGATAGCCACTGTGCCTGTAGACCGGGTGTGGTCAGGATTCAAGGCTGCGTGAAAGGGGGATAGGACCATTTCCTAGCGGATCCAATCCTCTGAGAACAGTCAGACCTGATAATTCGGTAAATGCCACATTTGAAGCTGAGGATAATGCTGCTTTAAAAGTGACATGCCGTGTCAACCTTGAACCCATTCACACGAAGACAGACAGAGTAGATTGTATGGATACACGTGTCATACATACACTTACATTCACATGTTTGTAACAATAATAGATGAAGAGGAGAGACTACCAATTTGAGAGTGAGGGCTTGGAGAGAAAAGGGAAGGGTGAAAGTGCCGTCATTCTGCTTTAATTAAATATTTAAAATATTGCCCTGACCACTTGACAGGCGCAGCAGGAAAGACAGGGCTGGGAGGAGAAGACTAAAGGAAACAGGGAAGGTGGGAGAGGAAGAGAGAAGGGGATCGATTCACAGGCAGCGGACATGCCTTTTTAGCACTCTGGGATCCCCAAATAGGCACCTCTCTCCCTTCTACCTAAAGCTTTGTGTTTATTACCTTAAGTCCACCAAGTACCAAGGCAGCCTTGGCCATGGAAGGAAAGCTGGAGTCCAGGACCTGGGCTAAGGGGAGGGTGCACCTCCCTTAGGGCTGATCATCACTCAGCCAATTATATTGTCAGTCTTGTGGAAGCTTGGGTTTCTAAATAGGGCTGTAAGTAATTTCACAAATGGGGCCTCTGCGCTATAACAGTGTGCACTGATTTTTAAGAGCTACTACAAGAACGAATTGGCTGAATGAAGAAATCTGTAGTAGCAGCCAGTCATATGTGAAAGGCTGGCCCAGGGCAGAAATAACCTTTGAGAAGGGGGCTCATTCATGGGGCACAAAAAGCCACCACACCATGTAAGTGATTCCTCATTCATCTAGGGGCAGACTATCAGCGCATTCTTTGTTTCCAGCAGCTGAGAATTCAAATAAACCCCTTCTGCAACCCAGAAATCAGACTTCTGCCAATCGCCTCACATTAGACTATGGCACACAGCTGTATTGCTATCAATTAAAGTTCATTGCACCAATCTTGTCAAGTTAAGAGGAGGCCAAGAGATGGCTTTTCTTCCCCAGCTAGATTGGGGTGTAATGAGAGCAAACAGGCATAAGCGCCATGTTGGGGGAGTGGGTGGGCTCTGAAGCTGTGTGATTAGCTTCTACTAGTTCACACAACGTCTTTAAACCCCCAGGTGGTTGAGTGTCAGAGTCAGGAGGGGACTTGCAAGCTCCCCGTGGCTTCTGTTTTGACCAGCTGTGCTTGGGCTCCCCAGCTGGCTCTCCTCAGACAGCATGGGGATGCTGCTGAAGTGGGAGGAGGCAGGACCCTCCGGAGCCTCCAGCTTTTCAGATCTTGAGCTGGGGTAGGCAGAAGGGCTGCCAGGTGTCTATGAAGCTGGAGAGAGAGTGATGGACCAAGAAGAGACCTAGGTGACTCTGGTTTTGGTTTCCCACATTTTCTCCGTGCTGGGTATCTGTGTGGATGGAAATTCAAAGACACATATATTAATGCTACTGGAGCAGAGCAGATGCCCCAAGACATTCTTCCCTAGTCACTTGTAGTGCACAGTTTCCAACAAGAGTGTTAGAGATGGTGGGAAGTTGTGAATAAAATTCAATCCCTCTGGGAGACTTTGTAAAACTGAACATACTTTTGTACTGTGTCCAGGGACCCCTGGGCACAGATGTGGTATGTGAATTGACTCACTTTGTATCCTTAGAGCCCCCAAAGCCTGTCCTTGGAGGAGGTGAAAAGCCTGGTGTTCTCACTCCTGTGAGGGTGGGTCTTCAGAGAAGTGGGTATTGTTATTCTATTAGTATATTTTATAGGCATTAGTTATTATTGATATTTTACATGCTAAAACATTTCAAAGAGATGAATTTTGTCTTTAAAGGATTTTCTTGCTATCATTTCTAAACAGATTTTGCATGGAGCTGTGCTATCTCTGCTACTAATTCCAGAACATTTTTTTTATCATCTCTCCCCAAAACTTCTTACTCAGTAGAAGTCATCACTTTTCTCTCTGTCTCCCAGATGTCACTTTGGATGTTTGATGTTCATTTCATAAGGCAACATGTAACCTTTTGTGTCTGAAAGTTTTTCACCTAGTGTTACATTTTCAAGGGTTATCTTGGCTACTGCATACACCCGCCAATGCTTCCCACTTATTAACAGCATGTTCCTATAATGAATATGGAGGTTTGAATGACTTACAAAGGAAATTTAGCTCATTGTATTCAGGGCTGAAAATTCAAAGAATATGGTACAGGCTCTGACCAGGGCCTCCCTGCCTAGGTCACATCATGGCAAGAGAACATCTAGAGAGAGACATGGTGTAAGAAGATAAGATTGTAGTTCTGTGAGAACCAACCAGTCCCATGAAACTACATTGGTCTCTTCTAGGGTGATGCTCACAGTGGCATAACAATGTCTCATTACATCCCATTTGTGGTGGTTTGACTGAGAATGCGCCCTGCCCCCGAATGGGGCTTGTACATTTGAATACTTAGGCCCCGATTAGTGGAACTGTTTGGGAAGGATTAGGAGGTGTGGCCTTGTTGGAGAAGGTATGTCACAGGGTGTGGGCTTTGACATTTCAAAAGCCCATGTCAGATCCAGTCAGTCTGTCTGTCTCTATCTGTTTCTGTCTCTCTCTCTCTCTGCCTGGTGCCTGTCGATCAGGATGCAAAGCTCTTAGCCTACTGCTTCAGCACCATGCCTGTCTGCTTTCTACTATGATGATCATGGACTAACCCTCTCAAACTTTAAACAAGCCCCTGATTAAATGCATTCTTTTATAAGAGTTTCCTTGGTCATGGTGTCTCTTCACAGAAATAGAACAGTAATTAAGATATCACCTTTAAAAGGTCCCATTGTGTGCCAACATTGCTATGCTGGGAACCAAAGTCCTTCAACACGACTGTGTGGGGAACTGATATCCAGATTCCAGATTAGAGCATGGCCATGTAATAAGGTATCAGAATTCTGTTTATTCGTCTGTTGATGAACATTTGAGAGGCTCTCATTTTCTTGATTTTTGAGCAGCACAGTTGTGTGTGGGTGGGTGTTGCGTCTAGGACAACACTGCTGGGACATCTGGCTGTGCTCTTGGCCATAGGAAGGGGCTGTTGTTTCAAGTAGCCATACTCTGCCCATGCCCATCAGCAAACTGCAAGGCTTCCACTGTTTCTGCGTTTCTTCCAACACTTGTCATTATCCATGCTTTTGACTTTTGTGTCATAGTGAGTGGGGAGTCATTATGACTTCAAGAACATTTTAGAATTTTCCCACTTATTAGTTCCTTGAGAATTTTGTACAATGTGTTTGGATCATATTCACCTCTCCTCCTACCCTTCCGAGTTGCAGCCTCCCTTCCCTACACACTCAACTTTGTGTCCTCTTTTTTTAAAAACAAAAGTACAGTTTGTGCTGCCTATATATTCTTTTTTAAAAGTTCTATCATAGATTACATCCCAAACACAGTTTCCCCCTCCCTTCTCCCCTCCCAGTTCCTCCCTGCCACCTCCCCTGTATCCCTCACAATCCAATCCTCTCCATCTCTATCAGAAAAGGGCAGTCCTCCCACGGATATTAACCAAACATGGCATATCAAGTTGCAATAAGACTAGGTACCACCCCTGTTCTAGAATATTATTTTAAAATGTATTATTATTATTTTAAGATCTGAAACATTTGTTTAATAATGCAAAGATGTGTTGCATTCCTTTATGTTGCATTTGTTTAACTCTGTGAAGCTGTGATTCTTTGCCTGTCTAAAACACCAGATGGTCTAATAAAGAGCTAAATGGCCAATAGTGAGGCAGAAGAAAGGATAGGAGGGACTGGCAGGCAGGGAGAATAAATAGAAGGAGAAATCTGGGAGAAAAAAAAAAGAGCAAGAGAACAAGGAGAGGAGGATGCTAGAGGCCAGCCACGGAGTAAGAGTGAAAGTAAGATACACAGAAGTAAGAAAAGGAAAAAGCCCAAAGGCAAAAGGTAGGTGGGATAATTTAAAGTTAAGAAAAGCTGGCAAGAAACAAGCCAAGCTTAGGCCAGACATTTATAATTATGAATAAGCCTCTGTGTGTGATTTATTTGGGAGCTGGGTGGCAGCCCCCTAAAAGAGAAAAAAGCCAACAAATTCATACCCCTCATGTTAAGGGTAGATGAGGCAACCCAGTATGAAGAAAATGGTCCCAAAAGCAGCCAAAAGAATCATAGACAGCCCCTGCTCCCACTGTTAGGAGTTCCACAAGAAGACCAAGGTACACAACCATAACATATATGCAGGGGGCCTAGGTCACACCTATGTGGGATCCCTGATGGTTGGTTCAGTCTCTGTGAGCCCCTATGAGCCTAGGTTAGTTGGTTCAGTGGGTTTTCTTTGGTGCCCTTGACCCCTCTGCTTTCTACAATTCTTCCTACCCCTCCTTCACAGGATACCTTGAGCTCTGCCTAATGTTTGACTGTGGATCTCTGCATCTGTTTCCATCAGTTGCTGGATGCAACCTCCCTGATTATGATTATGCTAGCTGCCTATATATCTTGGATGTGTGCCTTTCACTGCAGCATGGTCAACCTACCAGGGGCCACCCCCTTAAAGATAACTAACTCTCCCTTCCAACAGCTAGCAACTGCCAATAGCTCTAGAGCTGAGCCTTGAGGCCATTTCCTCTCTCCATGCTGAGATTTTGGTCTGGCTTGAGATGGTGCAGGTTTTGTGCATGTCATCTCAGCTTCTATGGGTTCTTGTGTGCAGCCTTGCTGTGGATGGAAAATGGTTTCCCCATAGTCATCTACCACCTGTGGCTCTTACAATCTTTCTGCCTCTCTCTTCCACAGTGATTGTGGAGCCTCCAGGGAAGGAGTGTGGTACAGATGTCCCATTTAAGGCTGGGCATTTTGTGGTCTCTTAATTGCTGCACCTTTGCTAACTGCCAACAAATGCAAAGAGCAGCCTTCTCTGAAGACTGAGGGGTGCATTACTCTATGAATATAGCAATAAGTCATTAGGAGTTTGTTTAACATTATGTCCATGTAACAGAATAATAGTAGTAGGTGCTATAACCTGTCTAGACACGAGTTCTTAGCTCTGATGTCAGTGCCATATGAGTTTTAACTTGTGGAGCATGTATTAAGTCCAACCAGAAAATGGTTGACTATTCCCATGATGTGGTGCCATTATTACATCAGTGGGCATGTCTTACCAAGGCAGTCATTGTTGTAGCTCATCGGGGTCTCAGTTGGATAAGATTAGCGGTTATTTTTCTCCTTGGGGAGTGTGCATAGCAAACAAGGGGGGAGGGAGCTTCTAGGTGAGTGCCAGCTTCCTTTCTCCCTGCTGTATGACTCAAGTGTGCATTATCTTCAGCAGTAGAGCTTTATCATCAAATTACAGGGAGGCAAACAAGTGCATTGGTGGTAGCATGTAATGTTTAGGGGTCTGTGGACCTTCATGCACCAAAACCTCCATAAGAGGTGACCTACTGCTGGCACATTGTATTTGTTAGCATGTAACATCTAGTAGGGATATTGTGTTCACATTATATAGTAACTCAAAATATTTTTATGAGGATAGAGATATAGGAAGTTTCTCCAGTAGGTTTCCATATGACTTTTTCAAAATGTCTTTAGTGTTAGTTATGCCTACATATATTCTCTCATCTACCCTGACCTCCTATCCAGCTCCCCATTTAAGCTGTACTGACCAATGATTCTACTTTAGCCCTTTATACCACTGTATTCTCCCTTCCCTAAAAGCCTCCCCTCCCCCCATGGGCCCTTACTGGTTTCCTTCTATGAGGATTCCAAGTGAAACTAACATATCTGAAATTAAAAACTAACACCCATAAGAGAGAGAAAACATGACATTTGCCTTTCTGGATCGGGGCTGCCCTACTTAGAATGATTGTTTTCAGCTCCATCCATTGACCTGTGAATTTCATGACTTTGCTTGTTAACAGCTAAACAAGCTTCCACTGTGTACATATGTACCACATTTTCACTTCTCCATTCATCAATTGATATGCATCTAGGATGTTTTCATCTCCTGGTTATTGTGAATAGGGCAGCAGTGAAAGTAGATGAACAGGTATCTCTGCAGCAGGATACAGCCCAGGAGTGGTATACCTGGGTCATGTGGTAGGTTTCTTTGAAACTTTTTGAGAAACCCCTGTAGTGGCCACACAGTTGCGCTCCTACTGGCAGTGAATACATGTTGCCCTTTTCCCATATTTACGCCAGCATTCGTTGTGTGTGTGTGTGTTTAAATCTTAGCCATTTAATCTCAAAGAAGTTTAAATTTGCATCTCTCTGATGGCTAATGATGTTGAACCTTTTGATGTTTGGGTGTTTTGGTTGTAAGCCTAGATTTTAATGGCTGTGTCATCTCCCCAGCCAAGGATGTTAAACTTTACAAAGAAAATGCTTCTCAGCCATTTGTACTGTGTCTTTTGCAAGCTCTATGTAGTTCCATAACTAGTTTTATAATAGAGTTGTTTTCTTGATGTTTAGTATTTTTTATTTGTTTGTTTTGCTTTTTGTATATTCTAGATATTAGCCCTTGTCAGATATATAGCTGGCACAGATTTTGACCATTCTTTGGGCTGCTGCTTTTTCGTTCAATGATGTCATCCTTTACTGGACAGAAGCTTTTTAGTTTCGTGGGGTCCTATTTATTAATCATTAGCCTTAATGCTTGCACTATTGGGATCCTGTTTAGAAAGCTCTTTCCTGTGTCGAGACCAAGCGTATGCCCTACTTTCTTCTCTTTTAGATTTGAGGGACAAGTGTTATATGTTGAGGTCCTTGGTCCCACTGAGTTTTGTCCAGGGTGAGAAATAAGGATCTAGTCTCATTCTTCTGCATTCCATGTGACCAGCAGTATATGTTAAAGATGCATTGTGATATGTACATCTAGAGTTAGTTTCTTGGTTGACTTCCTTCCTTTTTTTCCGTCACATTCAAGTCACATGTCTTCTTTTAGCAGAGCTGTTCAAGAAGGTCCTAATAGCAGGTTTGGGATCTCAGTATCTTCTGTTTGCCTGGTATTTGGGTCTACAGCCTCTATCCTAGGTCTCCTGTTTTCTCTGCTACAGTCTGGTACCTTCAGCAGTTTGGTCAGGGTGCCTGGAAAACGTTTTCCCTGGCAGTGTGTGCTGGTCCTGGACCTGTAGGATGGACAGGGCAACCTGGTGTTCCTAGTCAGGCAGCTGGCAAGGCTCTGGCACCCTGGGTCATGCGGTTGCTTGAGAGTCCCCAGTGGGTATTAGATTGGGATCTGAGGGTCCCCAGTGGAGAAAGATGGGGCTAGGGAGAAGCAGCAAGTGACTGCATTACTTAGGCGACCAGATGGAACAAGAAGGGAGGGAGAATGTTGGTATCCTACCTGGGTCCAAACCATGTGTGTTGTCTACAGAGCCCTTGGAGTAGGAGGCAGACTGCCAACTCAATGTAAGGAAAACCCCGTGTAGTCGGTCAACTAATATTTGTAAAGTGTTGACAAGCCTTTTGAAGAAGGAAATATTGATCCTCTTTTCCCAGAATTCCTTTCTCAGAAGCTGTAAGTACCTTCTAGATGGAAGATGAAGTGAGAATGACTGTGTGCACGTTGAGTGATGTGCAAGGTGCGTGTGTAGCTGAGGATAGAGGGTGGCTGTCAATCTGATTCTACATTCAAGGAGCAGACCTTCCTGCCACGAGTGTATTTCCCTCCTGGGGAATGGGGCGTGCATACTGACACAGTATCCTTGAAGGAACTGTTTAGATGTCACTCATACCCTCCCCTCTTCCCACTTCTAACAATGATGACTAATACAGAAAATGCAGTCTGTCAGCATTGGCAAGGAAATGTCTATTCCAGGACAGGGCTTTGGCTGTATAATGATCATGAGGTGTGTGTGTCTTGTTTTTCTTGAAGCCAGCGGGAAGAGACTATGGCTCTTAGCCTAGGAATCAGCGTGGGTTCTTGGTCACGTTTCCTCTTCAGTTCTGGGAAACTATCCAGAGGTCTTTAGTTTTCCCTAAAGAGCAGAATCTAACTCATCCATCCATCTCGCTAGCCAGAGCCAGGCTGGGCTGGTTACCCAGAACAAGGTCTGTGATGGTAATTTCTTCTGCATTCTTCCTTTTCTCAGAATTTCAACTATCTGGGTCTTTGGTGGATAGTGTTTTCTTCCCCCTGTTTCTTTGATGAAATGAGGATTTTTGATTGGGACTGTATTTTACATTTTCTACTGTCTATCTTTTTTTCTTCAGAGATTTAAATTTTTCAGAAGTTGGTTGGTTAGGTTTATTCCTATTTTATTTTCCTGGAGGCTATTGTGAATGGGAGTGTGTGCATAATTTCCTTCTCTGTGTGTGTGTTGCTGGTGTATAGAAAAGCTATTGATTTTTGTGTGTCAGTTCTGTATCTGTCACATTGCTGAAATTGTTGATTGTTTCTAGAAGTTTTCCCATAGAATGTAACAGATTTCTTATAATCTGTCATCTGAAAATAGGGATAGTTTGGAATGACTGTTTCCAATTTCATCCATCTACCTGAAAATGTTATGAATTCATTTTCCTTTACAACTGAATAATATTCTACTGTGCATATGAACCACATTTTCATTATCCACTCATCAGTTGATGCACATCTAGGCCATCTCCATTCCCTGGCAGCAGTGAACATGGATGAGCAAGTACCTCTGTAGTAGGATACAGCATCCTTTGGGAATATGACCAGGAGTGGTAGACCTGGACCATGTGGTAGACTATTTCTAGCTTTTTGAAGACCCTCCACACTGATTTCCATAATGGCTGCGCCAATTGGCACTCCCACCAAAAGTGAGTAACTCTTCCCCATTCCCAGTCACCAAGGCAGAATTTGTCATTTTTAAAAATCTTATCCATTCTGAGTGGGATGAGATGAAATCTCAAAGTAGTTTTAATTTTCATTTCCCTGGTGGCTAAGTTTGTTGAACTTCTAAAACAATATTTCTCAACTATTTGTATTTTGTTTTCTCAGAATTCACTGTTAACCTCTGTCTTAGTGAGGGTTTCTATTGCTGTAGAGAGACACCATGACCACGGCAACTCTTATAAGGAAAACATTTCATTGGGGCTGGCTTCCAATTCAGAGATTCAGTCCATTATCATCATGATGGGAAACAAGGTGGCATGCAGGCAGACAGGGTGCTGGCTACATCTTGATCAGAAGGCAACAGGAAATGGACTCTGACACCGGGCGGTATCTTGAGCACAGAAAACCTAAAAGCCCGCCCCCACAGTGACACACTTTCTCCAACAAGGCCACACCTACTCCAACAAAGCCACACCTCCTAACAGTGCCACTCCCTGTGGGGGCCATTTTCTTTTTTCAAACCACCACAATTTCCATTTCCCAATTTTCAGTTGGGTTGTTTATTTTCTTGGAGTTTAGTTTAAGTATTTTATGTTACAGGTATCAACTTCTCTCATATGTAAAGATTTTCTCATTAGTAAAATTTTCCCCCCCCATTCTATAGGCTGCCTCTTCAATGGAATGATGTAGTAATAAATCTACAGCATAAAATAAATCTTTTGGTTCCCTAAGGTCCCATTTGTCAGTTGTTGGTCTGAATGCCTATACTACTGGGGGCCCATTCAGAAAGCCCATTTCCTGTGCTGATTAGTTGAAGCATATTCCTTACTTTCTCCTCTGCCTGCCTTGGGGTCTCAAGTCTTACACTGAGGTCCTCGATCCATTTCAAGTTGACTTTTATGCAGGCTGAGATACGAGCATCAACTCTCCTTTTGGATGTTACTATCCAGTCTGACCAGCACCATTTTTGAAGACACCGTCTTTTCTCTAAATGTTTATTTTTGGAGTCTTTGTCAAAATAAAGTGGCTGCAGGAGTGTGGGCTTATATGTGGGTCTTCAACTACATCCCATTGATCACTGTACTGTGTTTGTTTTTATGGCAGTACTGTGGTGTCTTTTATTGCTATAGCTCTTTAGCATAACTTGAAATCAGGGCAGATGATACCTCCAGCAGGGTTTGTATTGTTCAGGATACTTTGGCTATCCTGGGTCCTTGTAGTTCATAAGAATTGTGAGATCATTGTTTTCAATTTCGGTGATGAATTGGATTGGAGTTTTGATGAGGATTGTGTTGAATCTGTCTATTGCCTTTAGTTAAGATGGCCACTTTCACAGCACTAATCCTGACCATCCAGGAGCATGGGAAGTCTTTCCATTTCCTGGTATCTTCTTCAGTTTCTTATTTTGGTGCTATCAAGTCTGCACTGTACACATCTCACTTTCTGAGTTAGATTTGTTTCAAGACTATGTTTTTGAGGCTATGGTAAATGGGATTATTTCCCTGCTTTCTTTCTCAATGTTTGTTGTTGGCATATAGGAAGGGTAATACTTTCTCTGTGTTAACCTTCTACACTGCATCTTTGCTGAATGTATTTATCGGCTTCACAAGAGTTCTGATGGAATCTTCTATGTATAGAATCATATCATCTATAAATAAGGATACTTTGATCTCTTCCTTTCTTAACTGTAACCCCTTCGTCTTCCTCTTTTGTCTTACTGCTCTAGCTAAGACTAAAGGAACTATGTTGAATCAGTGTGGAAAGAATCTTGTTCTTGATATGGGAAAATTTTTCCTCCATTTCCTTTGATTTTGGCTGTGGACTTGTTCTATATAGCCTTTACTGTGTTGAGATGTGTTCCCTATATTCATAGATTCTCCAGGATTTTTTTTATTATAAATGATATTGGATTTTGTCATAGGCTCTTTCAGTGTCTAATGAGATGGTCATGTGGTTTCTATCCTGGAGTTTTTTTCTATGGTGGATTAGAGTTATTGATTTATATGTACATATAGAACCTTCCCTGCATCTCTGAGATGAAGAGGACTTGATCATGGTGGATGATCTTTTGGATATGATTTTGAATTCCATTTGCAAGTATTTTATTGAGATTATTTTTCTCTGTATTCATTGGGGAGATTGACCTATAACTTTATTCTTCTCCCTCCTCCTCCTCCTCCTCCTTTTGGTTGGATCTTTGTCTAGTTTTGGACTCAAGGTAAAACTGGCTTTATAAAAAGAATTTTGAAGTGGTCTTTTCTATGTTGTGGAATAGTTTGGGGAGTATTGGTGTTAGTTCTTCTTTGAAAGTCTGGTAGAATCCTTCACTGAATCCATCTGGCTCTGGGCTTTTTTGAGTTAGAACATTTTAAATTATTGCTTCTCTTTCATGGGTTGTTATGTGTCTGTCTAAATTATTCACTTCATCTTGATTCAACTTTTGCAGGTCATATACATCTAGAAACTCATCTATTTCTCTTAGATTTTCCAGTTTAGTGGAAGATAGAATTTAAAGTGTGTGCTTACAATTCTCTTTATTTCCCCAGTGTCTGTTGTAACATCTGCCTTTTCATCTCTAATTTTATTAATTTGGTGTCTTCTCTCTCTTCCTTTTGGTTAATTTAGCTAAAGGTTTGTCAATTTTGTGAGCCTTTTTAAAGAACCAACTCTTCAATCCATTGATTCTTTGTATTATTTTTCTCATTCCTATTTCATTAATTCCAGCTCTGGTTTTGATGATATCTTCCCATGTACTCTTTGCTGTTGTGTTCCTTGTTCTTTTCTGGAGCTTTTAGATGTATCACTAAGTCATTATTTTGAGATTTTTTATATAGGCAGATAGTCCTATCAACTTTCACTTTATGAGTGCCTTCTTTTGTCCTATAGATTTTGGTATGTTACTATTTTCATTTTCATTCAATTTTAGGGCATTTTAATTTTACTTCTTGATTTCTCCTTTGGCTCAATTATCATTCTTTAGTGTGTTGTTTTTGTTTTAGCCTCCATAAGCTTGCACACTTTCTGTAGCTTCTATTGCCGTTGATGTCCAACTTCACTCCATTGTGGTCAGATAGAATGCAGGTTGTGATTTCAATTTTCTTGTATTTGTTAAGGCTTGCTTTTTGACCTAATATGTGATCAGTATTAGAGACATTATCATAGGATGCTGCAAAGACTGAATATTCTGTAATGTTGGTTGGAATGTTTCAGGTATCTGTTAGGTCCATTTGATTTATGATGTTGCTTGCCTCCAAGGTTTCTCCATTTAGTTTGTTTCCATGTGACCCAGATGCTGGTGAGTGTTGGGTACTGAAGCCACCCCTATCACTGTATTGTGATTATTTGTATCTTTTTTAAAATCTAATGTTTTTTTTAAATGAAATTTGATGCACCTGAGATTTGTTTTTCTATGTTTAGGGTTTCGATATCCTCTTGGTTTGTTCTCTTAATGAGTATAAAGTGACCCTCCTTATCTCTTTAGACTAGTTTTGGTTTGAAGTCTGTTTTGTCAGATATTGGAATAGTTATACCAGCTTATTTATTAGTTTTATTTGCTCAGAGTACCATTTTCCATTCTTTTATCCTAAGGTGGTATCTATTGTTCATTTTTGTAGGCAGCAAAAGGTGGAGTCTTGTTTTTAATTCAATCGGCTAGTCTATGTGTTTTTATTGCAGAGTTGAGGTCATTAATATATAAGTTATTACTGAATAATGTGTATTAATGCCTCTCATTTAGTTGTTTTCAATGAACTGTCCTAGAATTGTTTGTTTATAGTCCCTATGACCTCTAGGGTGTGTTTATCCTTGTCTTCAGACAAGTATTCCTTCCATTATCTGCTGTAGAGCTGGCTTAGTGGTCATAAATTCCTTTATTTTGTTTTTATCATGAAATGTTTTTATTACTCCTTCAAACTTTATAGATAGCTTTGCTGGGTATAATATTATGGATTGACAATGTTGGCTTTCTGAACTTGGAATACATCTTCCCAGGCCCTCCTGGCTTTAAAATTTCTGTCAAATAATCAGGTGCTTTTCTGATGGGCCTGCCTTTATGTGTACCTTGACCTTTCTCTCTTGTGACTTTTAGTACCCTTTCTTTTTTCTGAGTTTTAAACATTTTGACCATGTCATGAGGAGTTTCTTTCTGGTCCTCTTAGGAGTTTTGTAGACCTCTTGTACCTGGATGGGCATCTCTTTCTCTAGGTTTGGGAAACTTTTTTTTTTTCAGTGATTTTATTGGAAATATTCTGTATGCCTTCCTGTGGTGGTATTCTCTTTATATGCTCATAATGAAAAGTTGCATGTTTTCATGGATTTCAAGAGATACTTCATTTTTCTGTTGATATTCTTTTGAAAATTTTCATTGACCTTAACTGAATGATCCAATTCCTCTGCCTGTCTCTCATTCCTCATTCTCTCTTTTCTCCATGATCCATCCTGTTGATGAAGCTTTCCACAAATTTTTTTTTTTGTTTTTGCCGTATTTAATTTTCCATTTCCAGCGTCATTTCCGTCTGGGTTTTATTCAGCAATTCTGTCTCCATTCCATGTGTTGGATTGACTTCCTCATTTCATTCACATCTTTGTTTTGGTTCTCTTGTCGTAGATTCATGCCTTCTTTGAATTTTTTTAAAATACTTCTAACTACCTTTTATAGTCTTTGTCTGGTGGTTCTTCCAACTCATTTTCATTAGCAGAAATCTCTTGTGTGTGTGTGTGTGTGTGTGTGTGTGTGTGTGTGTGTGTGTGTGTGTGTGTGTGTGTGTTGTTTCTGTTTCTGTGCTGGGACTTGCATATCTGTGGCTAGATTGTTGGCTGAGTTTTTCTTTCTTTTGTATTTTTGATTTTAAAAATTCAAGTCTAAAAATTATTTCTCTCAGTGAACCTTTCCAATATTTAGAGGAGTACTAAGTCCTGGTAGAACTGAGAGGTCCTTTCACTCTGTGAGACTGGCATTTGGGCTGGATGCTCTGTCTTGAGTCTTCCTCTGTGGGCCAGATTGTCCCATTGTCAGCTTGGACCTCCTTCCTGGGTCTGAAGCTTTCGCTGTGAGCTGTGGGGACTCTCCACATGCCTGTGGTCCTAACCAGTATCAGATCTGGTCCTTCCTCTGTGTCTTTGGCTCCCCTGAAGCTGCTACAAAATAAAACTTTCCACACACCAGTAGGCCTTACCTGGTCTGGGTCTGGTCCCTCTCCTAGGTCTGCCCTCTTTTCAGGTTTTTTGGGGGAACATCCAAACCAGCTTGCTTAGTTGCTGGACTAATTAATTTACATTCCCACCAGCTGAGTATAAGAATGAAAGTATGATTAAGACTGTCCTCCGAGTCCTCTCTCCATGCTCACCAGCATTGTTTCTAAAGTAGAGTGGAATCTCAGTATAGCTTGGCTTGGAGTCTTTTGATGGATAACAATGTAGAGCATTTTTTCATGTCTTTGTTGGCCATTTATACTTCTTCATTTGAGAAATATCCTTATGTTTTTTAAATTCTTTTCATATTCAAGATATTAATCCCCTTTCAGATGAATAGCTGGCAAAGACATTTCCCAAGTGGGAAATTTTATGTATTATGTTTATAACCAAATCCAGGGCCACTACAGATCCCCTAAACAATAGACACTTGTTCCAGTTGGGTGAATCGGTTAATGTACTTAAAGCACTTTCTGCTTACAACAGAGATTGAAGATCAAATGAAAATGCTTTAAAACATTTATAATGTTAAATGAATTTGAAAGGTATAATCATTAGCAAAGTAACCAACAATACATAAATAAGCCTGTTTGAGTATGGGTCAGACCAGTACATGATGTCATAGAGACTTAGGGGACTGGTTAAAGCCTCTGGCAGAGAGCCTGAGACATGTCAGAGTGTCTAACACATTCTCTCTCTCTCTCTCTCTCTCTCTCTCTCTCTCTCTCTCTCTCTCTCCCCCCCCTCCCCCTCCCCCTCCCCCTCCCTCTCCCTCTCCCTCTCCCTCTCCCTCTCCCTCTCTCTCTTTCAAATTAAAGAAAAACTGCCAGCTTTAATACTCTAGGGAGTCCAAATGTATTTAATATTTTAGGACCTATCACCTTAGGAAGGTCAAAGATAATATAGACGTTTTCCCACAAGGAAGTTCTTCCCTGTTCGTGTGTTGGCCGCATGCTAGGAAAAGAGGCCTTATTTTTCTGGACTGGATACAGGGAACACTTGACTTTTCAATTTTCACTTTAAAAATTTACATACAAAGTCAAATTAAATTGTGGGGAAGGAATTCCTCCTAGGCAAAGCAGAACTGAGCTGGATTGAGTCCCTAGGACACAAGACACAGTCTGAGGCAAAGTTGCCACCACACTGAAACGTGCTGGCATGTCTGTGCCACCGCAGACCGAGGGCTGACTGCGGGTCCTGTCCAGTCTGCGAGCTGCTGCCTCGTAAGCCAGCCGACATGTGAGGGCAGCAGCGCCGGCCTCGGCACCATTCCACCGCGTTGATTCCGAAGACCGTTCTCTGTAGGGACGTGATCTACATGAACTGACTTTGGGGGGTGCGCCTTGAATCTACAAGGTGACCGCAGCACCCTTTTGTGGCCCTGGCCATTACTAAGTTGGCAAAGCATTTTGTAATTGAACACCTTGAGTTTCGAGGATTCCTAGAAGGGGGTGGCTCAGAGTGTAAAGTGTGCAAATGTGGCCATGCGTAGTGGTGGCATGTATCTGGTGTGCCAGCGCTCATATGGTGAGAGGGAGGCAGAGGCGGGAGCATCTACAGAAGCAACCAGGCGCCAGCTTAGCACATGCAATGGCAAAACAAAGAAAGAGACCTCATTTCAAACAAAGTGGAAGGTAAGGCCTCACACCTGACGTTGTCCTCGGGCTTCTACATGTGCACAGTGGCATGCACAAACCTACACGCATGCACGCGCACATGCACACACACACACACACACACACACACACACACACACACAAAAGCGTCTACAAATCAACATGGACATTAAATATCCAGGGACTTCCTACTCTAACCATACCCATCAATGCCTGGGAGGAGATGAAATCTGTCTCGGTTCTTGGCCATAGACCTGTCTGAGACCCACATACCCAGGTCATCATCCTCTGTGGGCAGCAAATTAGAGAGTCAGTGTGAAGTGCACAAAGGCAGTGTAAACATGTAGTAAACCCAAAGCGTTGAGTAGTAGGTCTATTTGGAATCAAGCTTATTTTTTTAACATAGTTATTAGCTCCACATAAGTCCCAAATGTTAATCCACGGCTTCCATTTTTCATATATTCCTCTTACAGTAGTCCCTCCCCCCCCCCCCCCCCACCCCTTATCCACAGTTTCACTTTCTGTGATTTTCAGTTACCCTCGGTGAATTCCAGAAATAAATAATTGAAAAGTTACACGCTGTCCCGAGTGGCATGACAAAATCCCACTGTCATCCTCTGTCGTCCCTGAGACATGGCTTACCCCTTGATCCAGCAGGGCCCCTTTACTGCTCACTTGGGTCATCTGTCACTGTACCACAGAACCCGAGGCTAGAGCACCACATCTGCGTTGTTCTCACACTCTCTCTAGGGGGAAGTAATTTAACACAGTAACTGGAAACCGTTCCCTGGTATTTACTTTGCAGGCATTAGTAATCAATCACTGATGTGTGTGAACTGAGTCTCACGTTGAAAATCCCCGTGAGAGAGATGCTAATGGTATCCATTATGCAGATGGACAAATGAGTCTCAGAGCCATTGGGATAGAGAGAGGCCAGATCTGAGCCCCAGTCTGTGTCAGAATCAGGCACTTAAGCACAACCCCATGTGGTCACCTGCAAAACCCCTCCAGGACTAGGGAACATTTCTTAACCCCTTATAGCCAGGTTCTTAGGAAAAAGGTTTTACATCGGTATTTGCAAAAACAAGCAAACAAAAACTTTTTGCCACCCTTGTTTATGAAGCAGGACCTTGAAGGGTTTACCTACATAGACCAGGCTGACCTCAAGCTTAAAATATCTCTGCCTCAGCCTCAAAAGCGTTGAAATTACAAATGTTGCACAGCAAAATGATGCACAGCATCACCAGACTTATCTTCCTTTACCATTCTTATTAGTTTTTGTAACATCTAGATAAAGATGAAGTTGCTGTTGACATAAGCTATAAGAAGGTTCTAGAAGGAATTACCTACCCCTCCCTCATCCCTCCTGAGGGCAGACAGGAAAGACCTAATGGGTATATATATATATATATATATATATATATATATATATATATATATATATATATATATATATATATATATATATGCCTTGCTTGCCAAGATCATTGATGGAAGGCTCCACAGACCCATATCTGTCCATGAGGCGAGTGGGTTGCCTCGGGAGCTAGCAGTGTATTGGGGAAGGGACCAGCTGGGCTGGAGCTGGACTGAGGCTGTGAACTATGCCAAGGTAGAACTCTCTGGGTTGTACGGAGTAAGCCCTAGTTTTCTGGAGGGGACCCTAGGCACGCAGAGCTGCCAGACTGAGCCTCTTTGCAGCTCCCCACAGTTACCGTGGATGTGTTCACTTGCTTCTTTGTCAGGATCTAGAAATGGTTCAAGCATTAGTCACTGGGCCATGGCCATCTTCTAAGAACGTAGGAGGCATTGCTTAATGCCTCTCCAAACTGGACAATGTAACCGAGAATCTGCTTCCCTCTGGCCTAATGGACACAAGATGCTGCCGTCCTTTTCCTGCCAAATGTAAGCTGTTTTTTCCCTCTCCTTGAGGCGCCTCTCACTCTTTCAGGGAGAAGCTGTGCAGTGGCGGGTAAGACTTGAAATCCTGCTCCCGCTTAGGAGCCATGAGAACTGTTTCATTTCTTCAAGGGTTTGCTCACTTATAAAAAGGCAATCGTAATTCCAGCTTCCCAGAACCTCCATAAGCAAAAGTCAGGCTACCTGGAGTGTTTGCAAGCTAGCTGCACAGAACAGTCATGTTATTTTGAGGAGGTTGCATATATATTAGCCTACAATTCACAAACATCTCTCAGGTCAAACGGTTTGCTTCTAGTAATGTTTGACGGCCTGTGGGAGGCTCCTGAACTTCACTGTGTCTATTTCCTGTCTGTAAAAGGCTAGTAAGTACTACAAGAACGACTTCAGGGGGTCGCTGTCCAGATCCCATGGGCCAAGAGGTTGAAAGGAGGAAGTGACGCATGGTACACAAAGGTGCTGGGGTGATGAGAACAGCTCTTGAGAATCGAGGTGGTAAGGACCACTTGAGTCCCAGCAAGCGCCCTCAGACCCAAACAGGCACAAGAGGAATTTGTACTCAAGAGGGCACATTAGACCCTTCCTGGGTTTGCTCTGGGTTCCATGTGTTTATAGAGCTAATGTGTGCGGACACTGAGATATGGCCCCTCCCTCAGTCATTTGCATTTACTTCAATGAATGGTCCAGTGTCATTGTGGATTGATTGACACACCTCGAAATGTCTGCCCCCTCCGGCCCTGAATCCAGCTTCCCGGAGTATCTGTTTTCATCCACAAACATTTTTATAGCAACTTCTTTATTAAAAGACAAAACCTCATTGCACATTAATTTTATTCTCTTGACATGAGTAGGAAATATGAAAGGACAGATGATTATTTCCAGTGTTTGGAAAAATGAAGTCTCTGAAAACTAAAAGCTTTCTTTGAAAGGGTTCACGGCAAGGCTCCCAGCCTCCCACACTGCTCCCGTGTCACCAGAAGTGCAGCCTTGACAGTTTGTACACACTGTGTGCCCCTGGAGGCCTGACCTGCTCCACTCCTCACAGACTATGCTATAAAAGGTTGATGTGCTGCCCCCCCCCTTTTTTTGTCACAGGACACAGCTAGGGTCATCTGGGAGGAGGGGACTCAACTGAGAAAATTTCACTATCGGAAAGGCCTGTAGGCAAGACTGTCCGGCATTGTTTTGATTAGTGATTGATACAGAAGATCTCAGACTACTGTGGGCCATGCCACCCCAGGGCAGGCTGAGCAAGTCTGAGGAGCAAGCCAGTAAGCAGCACCCCTCCATGGCCTCCGCTTCAGTTTCTGCCTCCAGGTTCCTGCCTTGACTTCCTGCCTTGTCCTTCCTTCATGATGGACTGTGATTGGAATGTATAAACTAAATAAACCCTTTCCTCCCCAAGTTGCCTTTCGGTCATGGTTTTCATCACAGCAGTAGTAACAAATTAGGGCAAATGGACATCAGGTATGCAAGGCTTTGTCACCTGTGTGGCCACTGATGCAGTTACTCTATTAGATAATTTGAACAAACATCTGGAGCTGTGTCCCATTAAAGCTTCTTTACAAAGGAGGCCAATCTCTGGAGAGATGGCTCAGAGGTTAAGAGCACTGGCTGCTCTTCCAGAGGTCCTTAGTTCAATTTCCCATGACCACATAGTGGCTCACAACCACCTGTAATGAGATCTGGTGCCCTCTTCTGGACTGCAGATGTACGTGCAGGCAGAACACTGTATATACATAATAATTTTTTTTTTTTTTAAAGAGGCCAATGGATTTGGTCTCAGGTCCCTAACAATTCTCAGTGACTTCAAGTTGATGTACACAGTTCTCTTATATGTGCATGAATGTATATGTGCATGCACACATGTGTACATGTGAGCATGCCATCTAAGTGTGCTCCTTTCCATACAGTGAGTCATGGGTTCAGGAGCTTGAATATGCCATCATGGACTCAAAGGAAATTCTTACCAGTGACCCAGATTCAGGACCAGCAGCCCCAGGGTTCACACGTTTCTAGGCAGTTCTGACTATCTCACTCTTTCATGTTCAATCAGAATGAATTTTTATTCTCTTTGTGAACTCCATGTAGTAGAGCTTGCCTGTTTTGTGCTTCTGGTTCACAAAAGGAAGTACAGAGAAGTGGAGTAGATGCCACCTCTGAGCAGCTCGGGGGCACTTGATGGCACAGGGGACCTTGCCGACCAGAACAGCTGGCTGTGCTGGGAGGCACACCTGCTCTTCTCCTTTTGATCTTGTTCATGCTCCAGCCCTACGCCTGTCTTTATCATAACGGGGAGAGCGCAGCAGTGTGGAGGTGAGGACAGGGCGGGAAAACTGTTGTGGGAGTCACTTTCTTTCCCCTGCGGACCTCTTGGGGCCCGGGAAAACTGATGGCCAAAGCATAGCTTGTTCCCACCGTGGCCTTCGGTCACCCGTGGTGCAGACAGGTTCAGCCCCACAGAGCAGCGCACAAGAGAAACTTGGCGAAGGAATCGAAAACTCATGTTGACATCGTGTGCCGGAAAGTCGGGTTTCCATGCCTCCCTCTGCCCCTTCCAGGACAGCTGTTGGGGTTGGCCATCCCAAGGACTTCCAGGAAGCCTGGGGAGGGGCCTTACCTTTGCAAGCCAGAATGTGAAGGCTGCGAGTGACACCAGGAGCCTCTCGAAGCTGCTGCACGTGACCAATGTGTGCAAGTGTGCCGTCTAGAAGGCCCCGTGAAGCATCGGTAGCTGGCCCTCAGAAACAGCTGTGCAGTGCCTGAAGCTGCTCGGGCTTTGGAAACTGTATGGCTTTCAAAGAAGGAAAGACATGAATAAACACACACGCTTGAGTTCCCTGGCCTGCACTGGCCACCCGTGGGCTTTAAGGGCACCAGTAAGAAGAGACTGAAAGAAACCGAAAGCCAGGACTCGGCGGGTAGAATTTACTGAGAGAAAGAGAAATGGAAATTTGATATAGACGTAAAACCTGGGGCCATCTTGTTTGCAGTGTGATAGAGTGGCAACTTCTTCGCCGTGGGTGACATTTATAAACCAGAGGGTGGGGTATTGTTTACAGTAGGATAATGCAAACGCAGCTTGGGCCTCTTTTAAGTTGAAGAGTGCCTCTGATGACGTGCATGGAAGCACACACGTGGTCACGTTCCGTGTGATATGGAGAGGAGTACACTGGCTTGAAAAGAAGTACTATAAGCTAAAATAGGGAGGAAGAGGGAGGGGAGACCTGAGCTCTTGACCCTGACTCTGTCGGGATACAGCCTAAACTGCACGTGAGCGGACTACGGAATAGAAACCTCAAGTAAGTTAGACTGCACTTCTTCTCCTATGTCCGGTTCTGGGCTCTACTGTGCTCTCTAGCTTCTGGCTCTCTGTTGTTTTAGGCTAATGTCCTTGTGGAAAGAGATGGCTCACTCCCTGCCATATTTACTACCTAGTCCGTACAAAGTTAGAATTTCCTATTAGTGTCCCTTTAAAACTTGGTGCAGAATTTGCGTCACTTACTGTGGCGTGCCCTCCAGCAGAAAGAGATTTGCCACATCTGTGGAGATGCCTGCAGATGAGGCTGGAGGGTGAGAACTCTGCCTCAGTGAGCCCCATTCATCTGATGACTCGAGCTATTCTCACAGATGAGAAGAGAGAAGACGTGGACATTGGCGGTCATCAGCCATCATTTTCAAAGACCCTGTCATGCTTGAACGTTTGGAACTCCGTAGTCTGCTTTCTATTCCTGAAACATGAAACAGCTCTGCCATGGGCTGGGGAGTCTGGATTAGCAGTGAGGGAACATCATGGCCACCACCAGCTTCATTTCTTTGCGCAGACTCAACTTTCAGTTGGAGAATTTCTCCTAGCCCAGAGTGTAATCCTGGGGAGTTGGTTTTCTACTCTACAGATTTTCTAGTCTAAATACTAACCATAAAGAGATTTTCTAAACAATGAATGATACTTAGGAATAACAGAGCTTTGTGATGGGAATTTGTGTGCCAAAGAAAATTATAGGAAGACCACAAGGAAACTGAGGCCGTGAGAAGTTTTAAAAAAATAAAATGAGGACCATGCAAAATGATTTTTAACAAAAATTCTTTAAAAAATAATGGTTATTTTTGTTCTATGTGTATGGATGTTTTGCCTGCATGTATGTCTGTGAACCATGTGTGTGCCTCATACCTGTGAGACCAGAAGAGGGTGTCAGATCCTCTGGAACTGGAGTTACAGACAGTTGTCATCTATCTACCATGTGGCTGCTGAAAATCAAACCTAGGTCCTGCTGAGACATCACTTCAGTCCCTTTGGGCTACTTTTTAACCTTTGCGTTTTATACTTTATTTCATCCAAATAGCCAAAAAGAGGATTTTTTTTTTAATAATTCTTTTGAATTCTAATTACATCATTTTTCCTCTTTTCTTTCCTCTAGCCAACCCCTCCCATGCAACCTCCTTCCTGTCTCTCAAATTCATGCTGTTTTTCTTTGTTACACACACACACACACACACTCCTAAATATACAAATACAACATGCTCGGTCCATATCATGTTACCTATATGTATATCGTATCAGGACCTCCCACTTGGTATTAGATAACCAGTTGGTGTTCTGTTCCCTAGGGAAGAAAATTTCTCCTGCTCTCGGGATTCCCCAGTTATCTACAGTTCATTGTCTAAGGGTTGAGGTCCCATGAGCCTTCCTCTTCCTGTCTGTGGGTATCGTCCTTGTTCTGGTCTGGTTTACGCAATTGTATTGTTGAGATTTCATGTGTATAACTTCCATGATATTTCTAGGAGGCACAATCTCACAGAAGACTCACTTTTCCTCTGGCACTTAGAATTTTTCTGCCCCCTCTTCAGTGATGCTTCCTGAGTCTTAGATGTAGGAGTTATGTTGTAGTAATCTGTCTGTTGGTGCTGGGTACCACACAATCACTTCTCTCTAAATTGTCCTTGGTTATGGTTTCCTGTAATGGTCTACATCTGTTGCAAAGAGAAGTTTATTTGATAGGGGGTTAAAAAAAACTACACTTATGTAGGCATAAGGATAAATATTTAGAGTGCAGTTAGGAATCATGCTTGTTTGGGGAGTCTCTTGGACAACCCTGAGCGACAACTCAAAATGGGGCTTCTCATGGCTGGCGTTGGGGTCTTTGTTAGCTAATCCGTGGCTCTTGAGGGGGAGTACTGTCAACCCAGATGGGAATTTTTAATTTTAGGTGCATAAAGAATATTATGGGGGCTTGTGACTTTTTCAAACATCCTTACCATTATTTTGCACTGCCCTCACTTTCTATATTTCTCTTCCTCTCCCCTCCCTAATGACCTCATTTTCCCCATCCCCCCCTGAAATCACTTGTACCCTTTCTATTATCCATCCATGTTCTTCCTTTACTTGCCAACTTCTGTAGTTACTCCAGGTTATATATTTACATGTGAAGAGCTGGAGCTTGGAACCACAGATGGGTGAGAACATGTAACATATGTCTTTCTCTGTCACTCAATATGGTCTTTTTCTAATCCCTGCAACTTTACCTAAAATTTCATGGTTTTTTTTTCTTTACAGCTAAATAGTATTCCCTAGTGTATATGTACCACATTTTCATTACTCATCAGTCGAAGGATATCTGGTTGGTTTCCATTCCCTGGCTAATGTGAGAAGAGCAGAATGAACATGCTTGAGCAAGTGTCTGAGGAGCAGGCTGTTGAGTCTTCTGGGTATATGCCGAGGAGTGGTCGAGCTGGGCCATATGTATGGTAGACCTATGTTTAGCTCTTTGATAATTGTCCACACTGATTCACAGAGGGGCTGGACAAGTCTGCGATGCCAACAACAGTGAGCGAGGGCCCCCTTTTCCCCACACCCCCCTCCATCACTCGCTGCCTCTTGATCTGTTCTTTGCCATTCTGACTGGGGTATGGTGAAGTCTCAAAGTTCTTTTGATTTGCATTTCTCTAATTGATAGGAAAGATAACATTTTTTGAGATATTTCTTAGCAGAACTTTCTTTTATTTCCTTAGAGAACTCTCCAGGTGCCCAGCCCATTTTGTGAATGGGTCATTTGATTTTTTTTCACACTTTGTTTTTTTTGAGTGCCTTATATATTCTGTAGATTAATCCTCTGTCTGATGTACATCTGGCAGAGGTTCTCTCCCATTCTGTGGGCTTCCTCTCCATCCAGTTGACTGTTTCTGAGCTGTGCAGATGCTTTTTTTTAGGTTTAGGAGATTTATCAGTTGTTGGCCTCCATTCATGGACAAATGAGGTCCTATTCAGAAGGGCTTTTCCTGCACCTTGTAAGGCACTGCCTGTGTTTTCTTCTAGCAGTTTTGGCATTTCAAGTTTAGGTCTCTGATGTATTTGAAGTTAGTTTTTGTGCAAGGTGATAGATGTGGATCTAATTTCATTCTTCTGCATGTGGACATTCGGTTTCCCCAGCACCATTTGTTGAAGATGTATGTACACATTCAGTTTTCCCAAACTGCTTGTTGAAGATGCTGTCTTTTCTCCAGCGCATGTTTTTGGCCTTCTTGTCCAAAAGTAGATGGCCGAACTTATGTGCTGTCGTTTTCTTATGGGTCTTCTGTTTTCTTCCATCGGTCTCCATGTCCGTTTCTATGCCCATTCTGTACTGTTTTTATTACTATGGCTCTGGAATATATCTTGAGGACTGGGATGGTGACCTCTCTAGCATTGCTCATTTCACTAACAATTTTATGACTATCAGGGGTCTTCTGTGGTTCCATATGGGTTTTAGGATAGTTTCCTTCTATGCTGTGAATAATGAGATGGGATTTTTCTTGGGATAGCATTGGATATCTAAATGGCTTCTGGTGGATTTGTCACTTTCACAATATTAATTCTACTGATCTATGAACATGGGATATCTTTCCATTTTCTGGTGTCTTTATCTCTTCAGAAATTTTAATGTTTTCATTGTGGAGGTCTCTCACCTCTTAGTTTTATTACTGTATACTTCATTCTCTTTGAGACTATTGTGAATGGGAGTGTGTCCATGGTCTCTTTCTCATTTGTTGTTGGTGTATAGGAAGGCTGTTGATTTTTGGAAGCTTGTACTGTATCCTGCCACTTTGCTGAAATTGTTGATTGTCCCTGCAAGTTTTCTCATGGAATTTTGGGATCTCTTATTCATCATATCATCAGCAAATAGGGTCAGTTTGACTTCTTCTCTTCCTATTTTTATCTATTTTATTTCCTTCACTTGCCTTATTGCTCCAGCTAGTGTTTCAAGCACAATATTGAAAAGGAGTAGAGATAATGGACAGTCCTGTCTCATTGCTGATTTCACAGGGATTGCTTTAAGTTTTTCTCCATTCAGGATGACATTGACCATGTTTCTCATATGTATTTTTATTATAGTGAAGATTGTTCCCTCTTATCCAAGGCCTTTTCTACATCTGCTGACATAATTATGTGGGTTTTTTCATTTTCTTGTTTGTTTGTTTATTGGTCATTAAGTCCATTTATATGGTTTATTACATTTATTTACTTGTAGGTCTTGAACCACACCTATATTTCAGGGATAAAATCAACTTGGTCATGGCAGATAGTTTTCTTGATGTATGTGTGCATTTGGTTTGCAAGTATTTTATTAAGCATTAAAAAAAATCTATGTCCATCAGGAATATTGGCCCACAGTTTTCTTTTTTAGTTGTGTCTTTATGGCATTTTGGTATTAGATTGATAGTGGCTTCATAGAATTTTGGGATGCTTCTGTTTCTTTTCTGTTCTGAATAGTTTAAGAAGGATTGGCTGTAGGTCTTCTTTGAAAGTCTGTTGGGATTCTGCTCTGGACCCATTTGGGCCTGGACGTTTTTTAGTTGGGAGTTTTCTGTCGCTCTTTCACACAATGTGGGTCTGCTTACATTATTGACTTCCAGTTTTGTTTTAGTAGTTTGGATGAATCTAGGAATTCATCCATTTATTTAAGGTTTCCCAACTGAATGGAATGCAGGTTTTTAAAGTATTCCCTTTATATCTGAACCTGTTGTAATGTCTCCCTGTTCGTTACTGATTCTGTTAACTTTGGTCTTCCCATTCTTTCTTTCCAGTAGGAGGGAAAGGGTCTGTTTATCTTCTCAAAGAACCAGATCTCAGATTCATTGATTCACTGTGTTATTTTCCTTCTTTCTATTTCATTCATTTCAGCCCTGATTTTATGAATGAAGTCCTGATTGCCATCTAGTGGGCTTGGTTTGTTCTTGGTTTGTTCAAATTTTTGAGCGGTGCCATCAAGTCGCTTCTTTGTGCTCTGATTTTGTTTTTAATGCAGACACTTAATGCTGTGACTTGCTCCTTTTCCTGTGTCTCAGAGGTTTCTGTGGGTTGTGTTTTGTTTTTCTTTAATTCCAGGAAATAATTTTAAAAAATTGCTTTTATGATTTCTTTTTGACCCATTAATCATTCAGTAATGGACTGTTTAATCTCCATGAGTTTGTGTATTTCCTAGACACTGGTTTGCTGTCAATTTTAAGTTTGATTGCATTGGAGTCAGTTAGATACACAGTTGTTCCAAGGTTACTGAATTTGAATTTGTTAGGATTTGTTTTGTGTCCCAGAATGTGGTCTATTTTACAGAGGTTTCTATGAGCTGCTAAGTAAAATGTGTATTCTTTGGTGTTTGAGTAGAATTCTGACATCTATTTGATTATGATGTATTTAATTTTGATGTTTCTCTAAACAGAGATGTTTGTCCTAATGACCACTCTACTAGAGAAAAAGTGAGGTATTTAAATGACCTAGTCTTAGTGAGTTAATGATAATTTATATCTTTAATTCTTAATTATATACTCAATTAAGTACACTTTTATGAAACTGGGTACATCCCAGTTTGGTGCATATATGTTTAGGATCGTAATGTCTTCTTGGTAACTGTTCTCTCAATTAGACTGAAGTGTCCTCTTGACCTCTTCAGGTTAGCGTTAGTTTGAAGTCTGTTTTGTCAGATATTAGGATAGTGGTGCCCGCCTAATTCCTTGTCCCTTTTGTCTAGAGCCCTTTGGGGCATTCCTGCACGCTAAGGCAGTACTGACCTTCAAAGCTAAGATGTGTTTCTTGTAGAAAACAGGTCATTTTTGTTTCTTGACTCATCCAGTCATCCAGTGTCTTCTGCTGGGAGAAATGGGAGCCATTAATATTTCAGGGTTTTATTGAAAGGTGTGTGTTGATTGGGATCATTGTATTGTTGAGTCTGGTGGTGGTGTGTTCTAAGTGGTGCTTTGTGTTGGAGTAATTTTATCCATGTTTGTTTTCTTTCCTCTGTCTCCCTGTGTTCTCTCCTCTCTTCACCCCAACACATTGCTTCTTATATTTTGTAGCTCTTGGATATAATTTCTTTAGGTTGCTTATGTCATGGGAAGTTTTTCTTTCTCCTTCAACTGTGGGAGATAGTTTTGGTGGGCACATTAACCTGGGCTGGTCATTGTGGTCTTGTAGGGTTTGGAATGCATTGCTCTGGGCTCCTCTGGCTTTCAAACTTTCCATTGAGAAATCAGCTGTTAATCTGATGGGTTTTCCTTTATATGTAACATGTTTTTTTCTCTTTTAGCTTCCTTTGTTCTGTATACTTCATGTTTTAACTATGACGTACCATTGGGGAGTTTCTTTTCTGGTCCTGTCTGTTGGTGCTCTGTGCACTTCTTGTATTTGTGTGGGTATGCCCTTCCTTATTTGGAGGAAGTTGTCTTCTATGATCTTTCTAATGATCTGGCTGATGCCACTGATGTGGGACTCTTCTCTCTCATATTTCTATGGTTTAAAGGTTTGGTGTTTCTTCTGTGTTTCCTGTTTTGTTTTGGTTTTTAATTTCATAGTCTTTGCTTATTTGTCTGGGCCCTCTGTTTTATCTGCTTTATCCTGGGCACTGCTGTCCTATCATCTGCCTGATTTATTCTACTTATGAGACTTTCTTAGGTTTTCTAGCTGAGTTGTTGCGTTTTTCATTCCCATCTTCATTTTCTCTTGAGTCCTCTTCAATGTTTTTATTTCTTTATTGCATTCCATTTTCAAATCCTCTATTGCCATTTTCAACAGCCTTATGTTTGTGTTTTCTTTGGTACTGCTCAGACATTTATTCTCTTTAATTTATTGAGCTGTTTATATCTTCTTTAAACTCCTTAAATCATTTGATGAAGTTTATGGTCGTTATTTTAAATTCTGTATCCTGGGCTTCATCTGGGTAATTCTTATGGGTGAACACTTCTATAGGACTGGTGGATTTTGGAGGGGAGATCCTGCCTTGACCTTTCATATTGTTTGTATACTTGCAGTGATACCTGGGCATGCAGACTTTTGTCAGTTCTGTATCTGATCTAGACCAAGTAAATGCTCAGAACACAGGTTGTACAGGTCGGGTCAGGACTAAAAATTGGATATAATGGAGTCAGGTGGACACAGTGAGCTGGCTGGTGTGTAGGGTGTGTGTCCTGTTCCTATCCTGAAATTTGGAGGTAGATCTAGGATTTGATGTGCGTGTGTGCAGAGGAGGATCTGTGGACTCACCTGGATAGACTCTGGAGAAGGGTGTACAGGATCTGGTTGGGTGAAGACCATGGATGTGGCCTGGGAGGGGCCTGTAGGTTGTAGGCAGTCAGGGAGGGTTCTGCAGGAAGCTTAGAGATGTGTGTTGTGCAGGCAGGGGTGGCCAGACTAGGCTGATGTACTGGATGTGAGGTCTGGGCTAGATCTGGGGTTTGAGGAAGGGTACATGAAGGGGAGGACCAGGCAGACTCACTTTGATAGAATCTTGGGAAGGATTGATCCTTGATTAAAAAAATAAATAACAAGAGTACCACTGGCCCAAGGTTGAACACACACACACACACACACACACACACACACACACACACACACACACACGTTCACTGATCTGAGTTCCTAGCAAAAGTAAGCTCCGTGTGTGTGTGTGTGTACCTTTTGGTTTGCTGCATTTATTTATGTACTTACTTTTATCTAGGGCTTGGCAAAAGTGATTCCATAACTTTCACATAGTTATTCAATCAATTAATGTCTTGATCCTGTGACCTTTATCAGGTCAGGCATTATGGACAAAAATGGACTTAACTGTCTGTAACGATGGAACCCATAGCCATTGCTAACAGGTTGATCTAACTCTAAGTAGAAAGCATTGAGTGAAAAACACTGAATTCATAGAGCCTAAAGGTGGAAGGGTTCTTGATTTCTGTGCTTCACTCTGGTTTTCTGGGGCTCTGGTGGTGTAGGAGCCATCTACGAGTGCTCATCTACTTTGCTCAGGCCATGGTGACCCCATGGTCTAGCGATGTGTGTGATATCCTGCAGAGTTGGAGGTATAATGGAATCCCATTTGTCAAAGCAAACTGCTGAATTTGATTCCTTAGAAGCTGGAAAGCGCTGCTATGCATATGTAAGAACCCTGTCTCTGTGGGGTAGGACATTAAGCCCAGAGGAAGATCTGCGTGCCTCATCTGAGTAATGAGCCATGAAATTGACATTATAAGTTTTAATTATTATTAATGCCTTGCAGGGTAGCTGGTGTTAATTATTCTGTAGGCTTCCCAGATATATTTCTTCCCTTTTCCTTTTATTTCCTTTTCTTAATGCCTTAATGGTGGCTTCCTGGTCGTGTTTGAACTCAATTCTTCCTAAGGGGCATGCCCTCCCTGTGAGAGAAGTTGTCTCTGGAAAGAAGGCAAATGACTGTGATTGGAACACAGGCAGCGGGAACCTGGGAGTTCGATGGGTTGCCACGGTGAGATTTGCAGGAGTCTCATCTCTGCTCCCTCCCCAGTAATACTCATCTTCCTCTAGGACCATCCATGAACTAATTAGTTAACCTTATAATGGGCTTTGAAGATCAAAGACTGTGGAAAGGGCCATAAGTCACGTTTTTGAGCATCTTTTAACAGGGAGTTCCGGTTTCTGGCTCTTATGCTCCTGGATAACTTCCTGTTAACATCATTTCTGACGTGTGTGTGTGTGTGTGTGTGTGTGTGTGTGTGTGTGTGTGTGTGTTATTCAGAACTGTGTCTATATTGCTTCTATAGACTTTGTTCTATTAGATACTCAAGAGAGTCAGAAGGGATGCCGAAGTGAGCTCTGACCTCCCCTGCCCCTACCTATCCCTACTCCTTTCTCCTTACCTACTAACTGCAGCAAAGACACAGGCCTGACTCAGAAATACCCCGAGTTCCTTTGAACTCACGGCAAAAAGATGGTCTCTACTGTTTCTCGGGCTTCTCTCAGGTCCTGGTTGTCAGGGTGAATACAGCACAGCCCTGTTAATGCAGCAGACAGGAAACTTCCAGGTCTAGGAGCCCAGTACCAGTGCTGTGGATCTAGAAGGGAGAAAGAGATGGTGTGGAGCTGTGTCAGCAGAGCCCACAGAATTCAGAAGTGTATCTCCTCCTCGGGAGTTGTCGTGTTACCCAGCATGGCTAGAAAAGTGTGCATTTGCTCCTGTGCCAAGGGGTTGGGATCCCTTGGCACAGTGAAAGCCACTGGAATTTGCAGGGTAGGTTCTGATTTACACCTGTGCCGCCAGCACACAGTATAGTACATTGAGAACAGAGGAGAGGTAGGTAGGGGGTTAGATGCAAGGTTACAGCAGTAGATTAGCAAGCTTTGAGGAGGAAGGCTGGGGTTCGGGGAAAGATGGGCACAGTTAGATGGAGTTTGCATGGTCAGGATGAGGAATACAGGAAGTAGGGATAAAGGGACAGAGAGAGTTTATGGGATGTCCAGAAGATATGCGTTCCAAACAAGTGGCTAGACTGTTTTGAAATCTACTGGTTGGCATGGACGTGGACGTACAGGTAGATTTAAGAGTGGGGGACACACAGAGGCAAGTAGAACTGGGCCTGTAACATTGGTGATGAGTAGCCTATGGCCCACATATGTGTGGGACTGGCAGCCATGTAGAGAATCAACAAAAACCAGAGTCCCCTGAGGCTCAGGATTGATGCCTTTCAGGACCAGGAAGTGAGTAACTTGTGGGTCTCTGGCCTGGGTGGTATTCTGTAGTCCAGGCCCTAAAGCCAAGCTGGCTCCTAGGAATTTCCTCTTTCCCTGGCACTACATTCCTACCCTCCCAGCTACACTGGGTGATGCAGTGCCATGGTTGTCCATAATGGATGAGAATGGTACTTGAAATGGCCCCTGTGTCAGCCTGGCTGGAGAAAGCCAAGGGCAGCTGGGGGAAGGCTCCATGTTCATTGGAATGAGATCTTTGAAGGAGAGGGCAATGGCGTAGGTTTGGCATGGTCTATACTGTGATCAATGGTAGCAGAAGCTTCCAAACAGCTACCAAAGCCCTTCTCTAAGATTACTGCTTCGAGCACACACACTGTCAATGAGAAGATGAGTCTAGGAAAGAGAGGGCACACAATGCCAGCCTATGTCAAGGGAAGTTCCTGTGGGTACCTAGTGGAGGTGCTTTTCTGAACAAAAGAACATGTTTTCTTACCGCCACTCAAAACCCCTTTTCTGAGGAAAATTCTAAGTGTTACCATATAGTCAATAGTGAAAATATTCCTGCCAGGAAATTCCTGTCATTATTTGACTTTTAATGGGGCGGTAAGCGGAGTTGAAGAAGGAGAAACGGCATCTTTTTGTAAATTAGCTAGCAGAGCGGGGATGGGTTTCCCGATCTATTGATATCCTGAGCTTGGTAAATTCTTGGTTATTGGGGAATGAACGTGCTGTGAACTGAGGGGTACTTGGCAGCAACCCTGGCCCTGCTCGTTACATGCCACCAGCACCTCTCTTTGTTGTGACAACCCCCAAAGTATCTTGAGAAAAATTGTTCCCAATGGAAAAGCCATGGGCCAGGGACTGGCTGGCCATTATATGGCCCTGGGGTTTTTCTGATGGCCCACAGCCAGCCACCTCTTTAGTCTTTTCTAAGCAAAGTATTGGATTGCAAATTCCCTTTCGCCTGTGCTCTCTAAAGTCTGGGCCGAGTACAGTCTTTTGTGCTTAGACCGCAAAGCTATCCAGAATGAGTTCTGTAATGAAAAGTTCTCTCGTGTTACTATTTAATTGGCTAGTGGGGGTTGTTTGTCAATCTGCCAGCAGGTTTCTCTTAAATGCTGTCATCAGACATCTCTGAGACATAAATGTGGAATGATTGATTTGCAATGTGCTATTAAACCCTCTACAAAGACTTTTTGATGTACTGCGGCTTTGAGCTTTGTATAGCTATTGATTGATTTAAATACTACAGAACCCTTGGCTCAGGCAGCCCTTGTGAGAAAAATGCCACTTCTCGTAGGGAATTGCTGGACATTGACTCGGGCACAATGACAAGGCTTTCCTTGGGCACAAAATGGATTATTGAACAAGTGTGGACCACCAGGAAAGAAAAGCAAGAGACACTTATGCAGCTGGCCAGAATTTACCAATCAGGGCCAGTTAGAGAAGTACAGGGCATGGACAGTAACATCTGATCAATGTAGGATTGGGAGAGTCCTTGCTGCCATGAGAAGGGAGCCAAAAATTTTGTTTGGGCTTTAACTGTGGTCATTGTTTGAGACCACAATAGCAAATGACATTCAGATAAGTTGATAAACTTTGACAGAATGACAAAACACCTCCTGATTGTACAAGACCAGGGTTAGATATTCTTGGAAGTGTCCTTCCCTCTGGAGCAGATGGTTGTGTGAAGTGAAAGCTTGTGTGGCTTGGGGAAAGGGGGGGTGTGTGACCTGGGATTAGAGGCAGAGTAGCCTCTGAATTCCTCTGCCGGACATCTCTCACCTGGGCTGGGCGAGTATGTACCACTGGTCCACAGAGAAGGAGACACATACAATGGGTGAGATATTGGCTGCCCCCTCCTGTGCCTGTATCCTCCTTATCTCCAACAGATAATAACTCATCACCTCCTTTGGAGCCTTTTCAGTGCAGTGAAGTGGTCTCTGTAGAAAGCTGGGCTGCACTGGGCCCTTATGTATAGGATTGAGAAGTTTGCTCTTGTAGAGACTATCTTGCTAAGGTCAGAGAACGTACGTGTTCCTATGTTAGACTGTTTGTTCCTTTAGAATGTTTTCTGGTCTCAGAATGTTGTTTACACTTAAGACACACAATGACTATTGAACTCATGCTTCCACAGACAAATTTCTCAGGTTATTAGGGAGGGTCATTCCAAGTAACCACCTGCTACTTTCTGTTTCAGAATCTATCCCAGCTTCCCTATGGCAAGGCCCTCTACAGCTATGAGGGAAAAGAACCTGGTGACCTCAAGTTCAACAAAGGGGACATCATCATCCTGCGGCGCAAGGTGGATGAGAACTGGTACCATGGGGAGCTGCAGGGCACTCATGGCTTCCTCCCGGCCAGCTACATCCAGTGTGTCAGGCCCTTGCCACAGGCTCTGCCCCAAGGCAAAGCACTTTATGATTTTGAGATGAAGGACAGAGACCAAGACAAAGACTGTCTGACCTTCACTAAGGTAAGGTGAGCCCCGTGGTCGGCCTCTATGTCTACTCATGTCTTCTTAACCAAGAGGCTACATCTAGGCTTCTCTGCTAGGCCATGAGCAAATGACCACCCTCCCTGTGCCTGTGAAGAAGGGGGAGTGTGTCTTGCTTCGTGAATTTGATTGTTTTGTTATTGATTTTGTTTGTGTGAATGAGAACTCCTCAGAGGCTGTGTCTGCAGAGGGTGACTGGCTGATTAGAAGTTCAGGACCGTGGAGAGATTGGAATGTTGCAGGTCCAGAGACTAACTACCCTGTCTTAGGCTAGCATTATCCACCAACAGCCGTTCTTAGACTACCTCAGTGTCAGAACTAACATCGTCTGACTGGCAAATGAAAACCTTTTTGAACCTACTAATTTAACAAACTACTGGCTTCCACCACCCCAAAAGCTAAGCATGCCATCAGAGAACATCTTAGGCCTATAGACAAGCTTCTCCCAACTTGCTGTATTGTAGCATGAATTCTAATTGATATATAATAGAATAATTATATTTTAATAATAGAAGCCTGGAGTCAGACATAGGGGTAAATGCTGAAAGACCAGAGAAGTAAAGCAGCCAGAGTCACCTCTTACCTCTACGACTCCTCATCCTGAAAAGGGGGGCTCCTGTCTCCTTCTGCCTTATATTACTGTCTCCACCTCCCTGGTGTTGGGATTAAAGGCTTGTGCCACCACTGCCTGGCCTCTATGGTTAACTAGTGGCTAGCTCCTCACTCTGATCTCCAGGCAAGCTTTATTTGTCAGAACACAAACAAAATATCACCACACGGTATTTTAAACTTGACTGGATTATTGACTTTCCTTGTTCTGTAAAAACTATTCAACTTCATGAAATGACTTCCATGATGGAACATGGCTTTGGGGGTAACCTAAATGTGGTTTCCCAGGTCCTGGTCATTCAAAATGGCTCCAGAATAATCCATCTCTTACTCTCTTCAAGGTGAGAGCTGTGGTTTTTGCACTGACATTCGTTTTGTTTTGACTTTCATCTTTGATTGTGGAATGGTAAGAGATGACGTGGCTCACTGGTGCATGGCTCCAGCCAGCACTGGTGCTGACTCTTGAGATTGGTGAGCTGTCAGCATCAGTAGTAATTTTACCGTTTTCAATAGTGAGTATATGCAAGGGAGCTGAGTGTTCCCAGGACTCAAGGGATCATGGTAGAACTACGGTAGAGCCACAATTCATCCCTCAAAGCCAACATCACACCCCTCCTGCAGGGCAACAGTGGAATCAACTAGGCATGAAGAATCTCTATTTATTATTATTATTATTATTATTATTAATTTTATGGGTATAATGTATTGCCTGCGTGTATGTCTGTGCACCATGTGCATGCATGATGCCCGCAGAGGCCAGAAAGAGGGTATTGGATCTCATGGATTTGGAGTTATAGTTATGAGTTGCCATATGGGTGCTGGGAGTTGAACTCAGGTCCTCTGGAAGAGCAGTGGGTGCCGTTAACCACTGAGTCATCTCTCCAGCCTGGCATGGAGTATCCTTTGAAGTACCTAGCCCGAGGACTTGGTCACTAACCAAACAGCATTTCCTGTGGAGCCAGTGAAATGATGAGTCAGGTTTGTGGTCTTGCTGGAGTTCCTGCCTTTATTCATGACTGCCAGGACCGAGCAGCACTTGTACTCATCACAACATTTTGAGTTGCCAGGGAAGCAGGTGGAGCCTTGTGGTATTTACTCTGGGATCCTCTCTCCTCCCTCCTTCCTCCTTCTTTTCCTTCTCCTGCCCCCTCGCTCCAAGGCTGTAAACGACAGAACTGGATTCAGTATCTGGCTTGAAGAAACAGCTCCTGGAGATTATAGTCACTCTTCCCCACCCGCCGCCTCCTCCTCTGCAGGTACAGAGCTTGGCTGTAACATTGCAGCTCGCCAGCTCCAGCGGGCTTCAAGAACACCTCACACTCCGGTTTAAGTTGATGGTTCCTGTGCCAGACTGCTGTGTCTGTCTTCTTCTATTGTACACCCTGACAGTGACTAATCTGTTTTCCGTTCTGGGAACCAGCCCTTTCTCTCTTCCTTTCATCGAGGCGTTGAGATGCTAATTCCCACTGCCATCTATCTCACTTAGCTCCCGGGGGAAGCCCGCCCTGGTCTTCTTCACTGTCTCCCTCTCTTTTCCTTTTCTCCGTCTGAAGCCTCTGGTGCCTTCCCAGGATGCCTTGCAGGCTTCTCTGCTCTGGAGAGCCTGCCCCGAGCGACTGTACTCCATCCTGTGTGTGCTGGTGCTCTGCTCTGGCCATTGCAACTTCTTAGTGTCCTCTTGCATCCTTGCTAAGAAAACAGGCTCCAAATGAGTGTTAGCTCTCTTGGCTCCAGCGACTGAATCAATGGAGTCAGACTCTCCTT
The DNA here is from genome assembly GCF_007827085.1 of Peromyscus californicus insignis. Classification (NCBI taxonomy): domain Eukaryota; kingdom Metazoa; phylum Chordata; class Mammalia; order Rodentia; family Cricetidae; genus Peromyscus; species Peromyscus californicus. The sequence continues at coordinate 27,620,123 of NW_026294491.1, read as the reverse complement.
GCGGGCACACAGGGGCACTCGGCCAGACAGCTCACCAAGTAGACTGTAAAGCCCTGGGGTGTTTCCTGACAGGCCAGCTTCTCCCTGTAGGATCCTGGACTTCCTTGCCTTCCATTTCCATTCTAGATGCTTCTGCCTGTAGTACTCACTGTCGGTAAAGACCAGAGCCCCCTGGACAAGAGGACAAATGGATATTTGTCTATTTATTTATTAATTACACACACACACACACACACACACACACACACACACACACACACACACAAATATTCAGGGCCTGACCCATGCTAGGCACTGTACTGTGTTCAGAGACAGAGGCCCGGCCCTTCCTGGAACCTGGACTTGGGAGACAGGTCCAGAAGTCTAGAGAAATGAGTGTAACAAAAGACTGCCTCAAGGGAAGCTGCATGGTATCGCCATATGCAGGAGGAAGATGAGACAAGGCGTGAAGACTCCAGTGTAGAGGGTGATAGACCCGAATATTCCGTGTTTCCGAAGAAACTGTGCATTAGTCTTCGAGGGGCAAATGAGAGCGGAGCTTGTTTTGGATTTGTTCTGTGGCTGGCATGTTTAGGATGCGTTGTTGGCCTCAGTACGTCCCTGATGTAGGTTTGGTATTTTGAGGCTCCCTAGAAGGAGACTTGGACCAGCTGTGACAGGGTCCAGGGCTCTCCTGTCACCAAGGGTGGCTGTTTCTATGGCATCCAGATGGATTTATCATATCACACCATCTTTGCACAAGGACTTTCTTTCTTGAATCCCTGTGGGTTCCTATAAAGAATGGGAGACCTCTGAGTATAACTCCCAAAGCACTGAGACACCTACCATATATCCATGTCAGCTTGTCCCTAGCCCATCTATGCCCCCCCCATCCTCCAAAGAGCAAAGTTGCCCCATTTTGGTATGCACTTCTTGCCCTCTCTACACCTCGGTCCCAGAGGATGTGGGCATCTTCTTGGAGCGCCCCACTTGGTTCCATGCTTCCTGGCAGAACTTGGATAGTGTCTGCAGGTGCCACTGAGATACAGCCCCATGCAGTAGGGACCAACAGTCAGATCTAAGGCTGAGCTTCTGGGAACCAGCAAGTTAGTGTTATTCTAACACCATCCATCCAGGTAGTTGACAGGCCCCTATCTGCACACGGTCCCTCCCTGTAAGCCCAGCCTTTCTGTGGACTAAGGAGACACAGAGAAGAACCCCATAAAGCCTCAGACCTGCTGGAAGGTTCGGCATTACTTGTCTTCAGTCTTTGTATTTGCACTTGCTGGTTTTGGAGGGAATGAAGCTATTGGGAACTGATCAATACGGCTTCTAAAGTCATGTTACAAAAGGTTATCATTCTCTTCTTAAAACAGATTGGTTTTACAATGACTTGATGCTGTTTTAATGCTACCTATTCAAACGATAACGCTGCAGGTAAAAATGAGGTTTTGATCCAACCGCTTTGTGACTTCTCAAATGCCATCCCAATGGAGAGTTTTAAAAGGAAGTGTCACAGTTTGGGTGTTAAATGCCCTTCACAGTCTTGTGTTTGAATCCTTGGTCCCAAGTGGTGATGCCATCTTGGGGAGGTGTCGGGCATTTATCACGTTGGGCCCAGATGGAGGAAGTAGATCGTTGGGAAGAAGGCCTTTGATAGGAGAAACCACTTCTGGTTTCTCTCTGCTCCTGTGTCTACCTCACATCCCACTGTCACACTTTCCTTGCCATGGTGGCTGTGCCTTCAAACAGTGAGCCAAAATAGATCTTCGTCAAGTTGCTTCTTGTTAAGTGTTTGGTCACAGTAACTAATATAGGAAGTCATTAGCAGCCCTGGTTTTTATAGGTCTGTCTGGCCTTGCAAATGCCAGAATGGAACACATCTAAATGACATCATGGTCTGTGGTGGCAAACCCAGGTGACATGAGCCAGGGACACTGGGACATAAGCATCATTAAGTTAACTGAGGTGCGAGGTGGCAGGAGGCTGTTGGGACATGGCCGTGTGTATCTCAGTGGGGCTCCGGGAATTGCCCAAGTCTTGCCAGGGATGTAGATGTGGAGAGTGAGAAGTGAGAGGTGCATACAGAACAGGACAGCTTTGCTCTTTGGAGGACAGGGGTGAGGCACAGATGGGCTACTAAACAGGTAGCGTAGATACGATGGTATACAATAGGTGTCGCTGTGCTTCGGGAGTCAGATCCAGAGGTCTCTCACTCTCTATAAGAACCCATGGGATTCAAGAAAAGAAAGTCCTTGGGCAATGATGCTGTAGTATCTTAAGTCAGAGACACTGAGACAAGTACCATCAGTCTGCTGAGGTGTGCAGCAGCAGTCAAGTAAAGAGGTGAGCTTTGGGCCTAAGAGGAAGTGGCGAGTTTCATTACAGTTTCAACAGCTTGCTATCATTCCCTTTTTTTTCATTTTTATTTATTTATTTATTTTTCTATTATCAGCTTGATACAGTATAAATTCTTATCCTAATAGTGAAATGTTTCCCTGAGGCTTGCCCAGTAATTGAGTAAAACCAAAACTTATTATAAGCCACAGTCATCCTAGGGTCCCCCCTGCTATATAGCCTCCCTGGTTCTGTGGGTTGCAGTCTGATTGTTCTTTGCTTTATATCTAGAATCCACTTATGAGTGAGTACATACCATGTTTGTCCTTCTGGGTCTGGGTTACCTCACTCAGGATGATATTTTCTAGTTCCATCCATTTGCCTGCAAATTTCCTGCTGTCATTGTTTTTCTCTGCTGAGTAAGTACTCCATTGTGCATATGTACCACATTTTCTTAATCCATTCTTCAGTTGACGGGCATCTAGGTTGTTTCCAGGTTCTGGCTCTTATTTCTATTCAACTATAAAACTCAGAAAATGCTTCTTGAGCTCCCACTGTACAAGTTCTAGAGACATTGGCATCATTGTGCTAGGGAACTCTGCTGACTGTAAAGGGCCTGGGTTGCCCCTGATAATTCATTGTGCAGCACTGTGAATATGCAAAGGCTACAAAGTCTTTCCCAACATTGCCTGGCTGCTCATGGAATTCCTTTTGCTCCCCAACACCAGCAGTACTGAAACTGGCCATCTCAACCTCAATCCTCAGTGAGAAGTCACATGGAAGAGCCACAGAACATGGTCGATCAGTGGTTCTCAACCTCTGGGTGAAGGCCCCTTTAGGGGTCAAACGGTCCTTTTAGAGGGGGGTCACCTAAGATCATCGGAAATAACAGATACTTGCATTCCAATTCGTGACAGTAGCAGCAAAATTACAGTCGTTAAGTAGCAACGAAAATAACCTTATGGTTGGGGGTCAGCACAGCATGAGGAAGTGTATTGAAGGGTTGCAGCACTAGGCAGGTTGAGAGCCACTGTGGTAGGTATAACCACTGCTGTGTTCAGACCCTAAACTCACCCTCCAGTCCTCAGCTGCTCACAATGCTCCAGGGCCCAGGGGATGCTTTGAGTTAGCAAAATGCCACCGCAGTTTGTCCTGACCTGCTCGGACTGTGGTTCTGCTGGTGTCTCTGCAAACTCCCCCATCTGACCTGCTTAAGATTATAGGCTGTCTTTTAAATGACCGTTTCCCAACAGCCCAGGAACTCTTTCCTTTGTGGATCAATCCAGCATGATTCCCAGACTCTGTTCTTCCTACCCAAGGGACTGACTGCATGCTGCTTGGATCCAAGAGTCATATGAGAAAATCTTGGGTTTTTTGTCATGTAATGACTTTGGAGCATGGATCCAATTTTTGAGGTTTTTTTTTTAACTGAAAAATATAGTTGATATCGGGAATACATTAGCGAAGGCATGTGATGAATGGAGTTCATAGGAGACATTCATATGTCTTCTGTCTGTCCTTCCCTTTCTTCTGGCTCAGAGAAAGGCACAATTCTCTCAGAAGGCATGTCTGGCTTAGGGCAAGAAAACAATCACAAGAACGGAGCTTCCTCCCTGTGCCGCTTCCATGTGGAGAGACCTTGCCCTGGATGTACAAAGCATGCTCCACAGTCTGCAGCCCAGCCAGCCTCCGGGTGCAGTCTCGTGGGCCGTAGCATCAATCTCCACTGCCTCCTGCTGCAGGGATGCATGTTTTCCGGGCTTGGGTGACTCAGGCATGTTAGCTACATGCTATTTCAGTATCCATGACCCAAAGCAGGAGGAGCCCAAAGAGAGATGGGGTCCTAAGTCACCCCTTTCAAAGCACTCCACTTGCCTACTTGACTTGAAAAAGTTATCAGGAGCACTCAAAGTGTGGGGTTCAGCTCTCTTCCTGACCTTCTGGATTCCTCTGTTCCCGCCCTGAAAAGTGGTTTTAAAGAAGACACAAGGGCTCCAGAAAAGGTCATGTGCTTACAGTACCCTGGCCTTGCCCCGCCACTTCTTTTGATCTCAAGATGGGGTTCAAAGAAACGAAATGGTCAACAACCGCACAATCTTAGTAAGAAGCAAGCAATGGTTCTGTTTGCCTACCTGCAAAGTCCCAGCTGAAGTTTTATAGGCAAATAAGATGAATGTACAACATGAGCACTTTTCCCTCAGACATTCCTGCATGCTGACCTTGGCAGCATGGCCCTTAGCATGTTTACCATGGATGGATGCAATGACTTTTCAAAGCCTTGTCACCAGGGCTCTGCCTAGAACCCATCTAAGTCAGTATCAGAACCTGCACTGTCTCCAAGGTTCTTTCTAACCCAGCACTATGCCTTCTCAGCTCTCATTCCACTCCTTACCTAAGCCCCAGCTTACCCTATACCTGGCCATTTCTGTCTCCAGCAGGCCTCAGGCTTCCTGGCCTGGTACATCTATCTATCTGAGAGGACCAAGCAGATGCCGTTACGGGCTACTCAGTCCTCTCTCAGAGATCAGGCCTCAATTTCAGTTTCCTGAGACTGAGCAAGCAGTTTCTGAGAGGGTCATGAACAAAAGACAATTAATCACTGATGCCCCCGCCAGCAGGGACAGGGAGATAGGACGCACCAAGCCTGGGTCACTGAGCCAGCCCCCACAGTCAGTATGTGCTAGGCCAGCCAGCCTCTACAGCAGCTCAAGGACAAAGCCTGGGACTTGTCCAGACCTGCTTCCAAATGGATAACTACAGCCCTGATGAACCCTCAACTAACCCTAGCCAAATAAAAGTTGCTAACATGATTGCCACTTGCATAAACCAATCCTGAGTCTGTTCCTATGTCGTCTGTAGACCCCAAGTCCCCCCTTTGCTTTACTCCCTATAAAAACCCTGCCCCATTGCTACTCGGGGTCTCTGCTGCTCTGCTGCTGCATCAGACAGACAGAGAGGCCTGAGAGTTAACTCGCAACAAAAAGACTCTTTGCTTTTGCATCGGATTTGGTCTCTTGGTGGTCTTTGGGTATCTGGACTCTGGGCACAACACTATCTACTCCCTCAGCTCTGTGCCCTTCCTCAACTGCTGGCAACTCAGCCCTTGCCTTGCTCTTTAGATCCTTCCTCTTTAGAGCTGTCTCACTCCTGTGTGATGGCGCGCCTATGCTGGAGACTCCATTTTTTACCCTACCTTTCTCCTTCTTAGATGCAGGCACTTACAGTATAGCACTGTCTTCTCCCTGAGGCTTGGTCAAGATCGCTTACTTCCCATTCTCAGCACGCAACAGTGATGGGCATGTAGAAGGGAGAGATATGGAAGCATCTATAATAGGGAAGCTAGAGCACTCTGCACGTGGAGAGATCAGATCTGGCAGTTGGTAGTGTTCATGTCTTCTCGTCGAATCTCTTTAGCCTTTTCAGTTACTTTCCAGATGTGCCAGCTGTGGAGTGTGTTGGAGAAGCCAGCTCTGTGCCGGGATAGTGAGAGGTCTGTCCCTGCTTCTCTCTCAGCAGAGTCCTGGCCACTGCAGCAGCTGAGCTGGGACAGATGATCGAGAGGTCTGTCAGATCAGAGCTGGGGGCTGCAGAGCCAGCTTGCTCTGTGGGGGTCAGTGGCAGCCAATGACTCCATTAAGAGCCTCTGTGGGAACACAGCAGTGACCAGAGGCACAGTTCTGTGTCATTTCTACAGCCAAAAAAAAAGGGGGGGGGGAGCTTCTGGGCTTCTGCATTTTTAATTCTCCCTCTTTCTTGACAGTGTTTTGAGGTAATGGCTGCAGCTGGCTGGCTGGGGCGGGGCAGGGGGCTGTGGTTGGGGGTGGGGCCGTGGTCATCCTAGAAAGCTCAAGGGATCTGGTTTCTCTGGGCTCTGATGCATTACCACTTCTTTGGACATCCCTTAACTATAGTAAAGAGGAGACTGGGGGGGGGTGAGGGGGGTTGACCCCAGGGTCTCCACACCTGCTGTTGCCAATATCAGTTGTGTGTGTTCTGCTTTCTCCAGCACGACTGAAGGGACCCTCCTGTGCCCCTTTCCAAGCTGTACCTGTAATGTCCAAGGACGCTGTGCTCTGGCAGCCTGGGAAGGTCTAGGGACATCCAGCTCCAGCTGCTGTTCTTGACAGGGGGCTTGTAGCTTTCTTTGTCCTCAAGTAGAAAAAGTTAAATGCCGCATCAGTGTTAGAGGAGGCAGATACATTATTTAAAATGTCGATCTAAAGATCCTTATAGAAGGTGGCACTGTACTAGTGTATTATCCACTACACCTTGGGAAGAAAGGCTATCTAGCTCTTAAACAGCCCCTTCACAGTCACAGCTCCAACTTGCAATTATTTAGACCCCCCCCCCCTCCGCCCTCCCTCTCGAGACCATCTGAATTCCGAGAAGAGCCAGGGCTCTGTGCCAATAGACATTTGGTATATTTTCCAAATTCAGAAATATCAGAGAATAGGGAAAGCAGCATATGGATGAAGCCTGCTGCCCTGTAGTAAATAATGAGTCCTTGACATGAAACTTATAGATGAAGTAGAGTTTTGCACCGGAAAATGCCATGATGTCATGGAAACAGTTTTCATTCATAAAATCACCGCATACTCTCATGCTAGTTCAGAAACACGTCTACCTGATTTGGCCATCAGTGATGTCTGTGGTATCTTTTTGGCTTAGTTTGATCACCTACATCAGGGGGCTGGTAAACTAAGATGACCAACCAAACCGACCTGCCATCTGGTTCTGTAAATCTGGTTTTACTGGCATATAGCTGTGTGTGTCCATTCACTCAGGCATTGGCTATCTTCATGCGTCTACCACAGAAATGGCCTGAGAAACCCAAAAAGGCTTACCATCTGGTCCTTTCTAGACTCAGTTACTGATGTCTGCAATAGAGCACCGCTCTAGAAGACAAATGCACAGGTGTCTCTACATGCTCCCCACGTAGCACTCAGGAACCTTCCTGGATGGGTGTCCAGGAGGAGAGGATGAGTGACTGCCTTAGGGAAGCAGCTGAAAACCAATGGCCATCCCTTGCCATCCCCATTATGAAGCCTTAAGTGTTTTAAGAAGGGGTATTTCTCCATGTACTAGAGAGCCTTCAAAGTAATAATCCCTCTTTCCCTGTCCTTCTAAATGCACTGACCTGAGGGTTTTTGAAATTTGTGGCAACAAATCTGAGACCTGATAGGATCTAACCATAAAAATTAGACACTTTTTTTTTGGTCTTGCATGGAGTGCTGAAGAGGTCCAAATCTAGAGTACATAATTTTATGATGGTAGCCCTGACATGCTAGACTGTGTGTCTCTATCACCAGCACTAAAACATCCCTTCCTCACTGTGTGAGTTTGGATTAGGTGTAGATCTAGAAAAACAAAACAAAACAAAACCCTTTTTCAACATCCATAGGCAAAGTGAGTTACTTCTTTTATATACAAGGATGACTGGCTGTGTGTGTTCTCTTGGTTTGGTCCCCATAAAGAAAACAAGTACCAAATGAATAAATGCATTCTGCATCCTGCTGCTCTCCTCAGACTTCAGACAGGCATCGGATCCAGAGTGCCACTTGAGCCAGGACAGACAGCTGCCACAAAGGTGCTGCCAGAGTGTCCCTCAGCCTGATGGAACTGTGCAGACCCCACTTGCTCCTTAAGGGACGTCACTGTAGCACACTTGACATGGGTGCATTTGGGTCCCCGCTCATTGCATTAGAGAGCGATTTTGCTGTATGTTCATTGTGTTGCATGGTGGTCATCTCTCTGTAAGCTAGCCTTCTCTCCACCGGCTTGGGAAGGGATCATTTCTCCATAGCCTAAGGTCTCTCTTCCCATCTCCACTTAAAGACATTTATGTGTGTTGGCAAAAAAAAAAAAAAAAAAGGAAATGGTTTGCACTATTTAACACTGGGAGTTATAGCAAATTCTCTCTTTGGAATTGCGTTTGCTTCTCAAGAGATTTTATCCCTGGTTGCTATCTTACTCCCTTAGGGTGACCCAGGATAAGCCTGTGTAGCTGAAGTTTTCCTGTGTCCTGATCTGCCTGCAGTCAGGACAAATCTCTCCTACACACTTCCCCCAAGTAAACACACAGAGACTTATATTACTTATAAACTGTATGGCCGTGGCAGGCTTCTTGCTATCTGTTCTTATATCTTAAATTAACCCATTTCTATTAATCTATAAGTTGCCGTGTGGCCTGTGGCTTACTGGTATCTTAACATCATGCTTCTCCTCATGGCAGCTGGCAACGTCTCCTGACTCAGTCTTCTTCCACCCAGCATTCTCCTCTCTCCTTGCCCCGCCTCCACAATCCTTCCTGCCTGGCTACTGGCCAATCAGCGTTTTATTTATCAATCAATCATAGCAGCATATATTCACAGCATAGAGGACATCCCACAGCAAGCCTGGGTCTTCAGTAGACAGTGATATCCTAGCTGGAGAGCAGAGGCACAGCTCCATGCTGCTCACACTTCCCAGACTCAGGGCTCCCACTTGACTTGGTTCCAAACCACTGATGTGATCATTGCCTTATTGTGTCCCCTTTGAGGGGACATGCCATATTCAAGGTGTTGTGTGATTTGTCCAATCTGAGTGGACTGTTCCCTTTTCTCCAGGGGGAAACAAACAAGAAGACCTTTTCTTCTGTTTTGTGTAATAACATGCCAAAAACACCCACTAATAAGGCTTATTCAGCCTAATGATGAGTCTATCTTTATAATCACTGCCTAGCCAGGAAACAGCGTGGTACCAAAGCTGGGTCCCCTCCACTCACCATTGCCTTCCTTTCCTCTTGAATTTGCTAAGAACAGATGAATTGTGTTTACTCTTGAACTTCAGATACACAGAATCAAGTAGAGTTTAATTTTTTGTGTTCAGATTGTTTTCAGTATTATATTTATGAGATACCCATTGATTTGTTGTGGAATGCTATAGTTTGTTAGTTTTCATTGTTCAGTGGTTCTGTGAGTTAGTCTTGGAAAGGTAGACTTGAATTTAGAGTAGTTTTAGATTCATAACAAAAGGGAGCAGATAGAGATTTCCTGTGTACCACATTGCCCACCCCTAGCCTACACTAATTAATAAAGCCCTATGGTGGAACATTTTTATCATTGCTCAGCTGATCTTGTATCAGCCAATGGCCATTGTTTATGTGGGAATTCATTTTTGGTATTGTACAGTCTGGATTTGGGACAAATGTAACACATATACACTGTCATACACACTGTTTCCACTGTCCTGAAATCTTTGCGCTCCACTTTTAATCCCTGTCCCTTCCTTTGCAGCCACGGAACTTTTATTGTCTCCATAGCTCTCCCTCTGATTTATTGTGTAGTCATAACGATACTACATGCCTCCCTTTTATAGTGCCTTCTCTCACTTAGAAATGTGCATCTGTGTCTTCCTACAGCTTAATAGCTCCATTATTTTTAAATTAAAATATATTCATGGAGAATTTTGTACATGTGTACAATGAAATACAGTCATGTCTCCTCCCCATTTCCTCCTCCTCCTGAATTCTTCCAATGTAACCCTCTTTGAAATTCATGTTTACTTTTTAATAATCTATTAAGTCCTGTTAGTGCGGCCCATCGTACACACGAATGTGCAGCCATCTGCTGGAGTGAGAGCACCCTACCATGGCCATACCCCAAAGAAGAATGATTCTTCTGTCCCACAGCAGCTACCCATTGATCCTCACCATATTCATGCTAACATTGGTTGTTACTTTATTCCTAAGGATAGTGGTTCTAACTGGGGCGAAATAGAATCTTAAAATTGTTTTCCTCTCCATTTCCTTGATGACTAAGGATGTTCAGGGCTTTTTCAGTGTTTCCAAGCTGAACTGTTAAGTTCCATAGCCCATTATTAATTGGGTTATTTTCTTAATGTTCAGATTTTTTAATTCACTGTATATTGTAGACACGATTCTTCTGTCAAAAGAATAGCTAGCAAGGCTTTTCTCCCATTCTGGCAACTGCCTCTTCATTCACTTGGTGGCTTCCTTTTCTGTATGGCAGCTTTTTAACTTCATGAGGTCCCATCTCTTAATTGTTGGTCTAAATGCCTGTGCTACCAGGGTCCTGTTCAGAAAGTCCTTACCTGAATCAGTACATTGGAGCATACTCCCTACTTTTTCCTTTACCAGATTCATGGTCTTGAAGTCTTTGATCCATTTGAGGTTGATTTTTTTTTCAGGGATGAATATGAATAAATATCTAGTTCCACTTTTCTACATATTTCTTTTAGTTAGGGTTTCTATTGCTTTGAAGAGACACCATGACCATAACAACTCTTATAAAGGAAAACATCTAATTGGGGCTCACTTACAGTTTCAGAGGTTTAGTCCATTATCATCATGGCAAGAAGCAAGGCAGCATGCAGGCAGACATGGTGCTGGAGAAGGAACTGAGAGTTCTATAGCTGAATCCACAGGCAACAGGAAGTGAACTGTGTGCCACACTGGGCATAGCTTGAGCATGGAGACCTCTAAGATCACCCCCACAGTGACACACTTCTCCAACAAGGCAACACCTACTCTTAATAGTGCCACTCCCTTGGGCATTCAAACATGTGAGTCTATGGGGCTATTCCCATTCAAACTACCACAGTGGTGAAATCCAATTTTCTCTGCACCATTTGTTAAACATGCTGCGTTTTCTCCAATGTATTATTTTGGCCTCTTTGTCAAAAAAAACAGGCAACTATAGTTGTGAGTTTATATCTGGGTCCTCAGTTCTATTCCATTTATTTATGTGATTGCTTTTTGTGGCAGTACCACACTGTTTATATTACCATGGCTCTGTAGTATAATTTTAAATCAGGTATGGTGATACCTCTTACAATATCCTGTTTGTTCTGTATTGCTTTGGCTGTCTTTGGTCCTTCATGCCTCTTTATAATCATTTGTATTTTTTTTCTGTCTGTGAAGAGTAGCTTTGGAATTTTGAGTAGGGTTATATTAATTTTTAGAATGCTTTTGGTAGAATGGCATTTTCACAAGATTAATTCCTCTGACCCATGAGCATAGGTGGTTTTTCCATCTCCCTCTGTCTTCCTCAATTCTTTCTTCCATGTTCAATAGCGGAGGGCTTTCACTTCCTTGGATGGATTTATTCTGTGTGTGAGTGTGTGTGCGCGCGCACACACGCTTGCATGCACGTGTGTGTGTTAGGATTTCTATTGCTACAGTGAAACACCATGACCAAAAAACAAAGTTGGAGATGAAAGGGTTTATCAGCTTACCCTTCAGCATTGCTGTTCACCACTGAAGGAAGTCAGGACAGGGACTCAAACAAGGCAGGATCCTGGAGGCAGGAGCTGATGCAGAGGCCATGGGAGGGTACTGCTTACTGGCTTGCTTCCCATGGTTTGCTCAGACTGATTTCTTACAGAATCCAGAACTACCAGCCCAGGGATGGCACCACCCACCATGGGCTGGGCCCTCCCCCATTTATCACTAATTGAGAAAATGCTTTACAGCTGGATCTTATGGAGGCATTTCTTCAACAGAGGCTCCTTCCTCTCTGATGACTCTAGTTTGTGTTAAGTTTACACAAACTAGCTATTACTCTGTGTGTGTGTGTGTTTTGTGTATTATGAATGGATTGTTTCCTTCATTTTTCTTAGTATGCTTGTTATTTGTATGTACAAACGATCATAGCTAGAACAGCTACCCACTACAGAGGTATGTTAATTTTATGTCCCACCACTTTGCTTAAAGTGTTTATCAACTCTAAAATGTTTTCACTGGTGTCTTTAGAGTATTTTATGTAGAGAATCATACCCTCTGCAAAAAGGGATACTCTGATTTCTTCTCTCCTTATTTCTCTCTCTATTGTCTAACTAAGAATCCAAATACTTTATTGAATGGAAATGAGGAGAGTTGCTGCTCTGTCTGGCTCCTGATCTTGGTAGAAATGCTTTGAGGTTTCCTCTGTTTAGTATGATGCTCCTAATGTTTGTCATACAGCCTTTATGTTGAGGTATGCTCCCTCCATTCCTAGCCTCTTTGTGACTTTTATCTTGAAGGGATGTTGGATTATTTTTCACAGGCCTTTGCTGTGATTGTTGAGAAGATTGTGTGATTTCTGCCTTTTATTCCTTCTATGTGATTAATTAGTATATGTTTTATGTGATTGATTAGTATATGTTGATATATCCCTGCATTACTGAAATATAGCCAACTTAGTCATGGTGAATGATCTTTCTGATGTGATCTTGAATTTAGTTTGCAAATATTTATTGGGAATTTTTGCATTTCTGCTCATCAGGGATATTGGTTTGTAATCTCTCTTTTCTGCTCTCTTATTTCTTGCATGCTTTTGAGAAGTCAAATGTTATTCCTTTTACTTCTTTGTTGTTGTTTTACAAATAAAACCCCAAGCTTTCTGAATTCTTTATCTTTTCTTTTCAATAGTTTGAGATTGTGTGCTGATGTAGTTTTGCAGCATGTATCCCGCTTTGGCTTGTATCTGACACTAAGTTGAGAACCTCTCACTTATTAATATTTCAGATATCTCTCTTCTAGTCATCTCATCAAAGTTCTTGGATGTGCTTGCTTGCTTTTTCTTCAGTTTGCTCTGTGTTTTCGTGTTCTGGAGGTTTTTAGTGGCAATGTACTCAAGCTCAGAGATTCTTATCCATGTCCCTTAGGTAGTCTTCGCTCCTGCTGCTTCAATTTCAACAGCTAGCATTTCTTTTTCGGTGCTTCCTTTTACGGCTCTTACTGTGTTTACACTGCCCATCTGCTCTTGCGTGCTGTCTACTCTGTCCAGGAGACTTCCAGCATCTCACTAACAATTGCTGTAAATCCCCAGTCTGTTCATCCCTATCATTGCCATCTCTGGGTCTTGGTCTGATGTTTCCTTTCAACCAGTGTTTGGTTGTTGTTTTGATTTTGGTTGTCTTTTAGTATGCCTTGACATTTTCTCACAATAGATCAACATATTGGGCTACATAAGAAGAATGACTGAAATAGCCTAAGTGCTGCGGTAGTGAAGAGGCAGGCTGTGGGCTGCGTTCTAGAGTTCTGTGACTGGGACTGAGTCTTCATGAGCCTGAGACTCTGCCTGTGATGTCTGTACACTTCTCAGCTCCCTCCTTCCCATTAGTTGGGCCAAGATGTCAAGAGGGAGGTAGAAAAAGCTGGAAATAGGGCTATTGTATAATCTAGCTATACCATTTGTAGGCGTACACCTAAAGGACTTTATATCCTACCACAGAGATACCTGTTCATCCGTGTTCGTCAATGCTCTATTTACAGTAGCCAGGAAGTAGAAAAAGCCTAGATGTCCATAAATCAATGAATGGATAATGAAATTATTCATCAGTTAAGAAAAATTATATGAAATTCACAGATAAAAGAATGGATCTGGAAATAATCACTCTGAGGGAGGCAGCCTAGACCCAGTAAGACAAATGTCATATAGCTTTGAATCTTCATATATGTGTGTTTCCTTTGGAATCTCTATTGAGTTTAGGAATTCGGTAAGGGGCCATGGGAAGGTAGATAAATATAATGGTATCAGGGAAAAGAGGAAATAATAGCACAGGAAGAGGTAAATGCAGTGGGAATGGGAGGGTAGGGTAAAGGAGAGAATAGAGGGGGATAGCTAAGAGCAAAGACCTTTAAAAACATCATATGGAAATCTACTATAGAAGCTTCCTAAAATATATCCATACATATATATAAAAGGAGTTAGGCTATAATGGGGCAACAGCACCCCACTAGACACCGCAGGCCAACAAATAAAAATCATGGTGCCATATATGGATTACCTCTTCAGGAGTTTTTGGTTCCTAAGGTCCCAAAAACCCCCAAATCTTGAAGGTTACTGCTCATTCTCTTGGTTACCCCCCAGAACGTGACAGTAAAACTCTTTAGCTGAAGCTATAGAACATGGAGAAATCGAGCTGTTACTTGCCAGGAAGCTTTGTCCCTACCGGATATCCTCAGAGTTGGAAGGTGCTATGCACATGACTACAAGAGCAAAGTAACCATCCATGTGTGAACCTGACAACCTGATTTGATTCCACATGGTGGAAAGAGGGAGCCAGCTCCAGCAAGATGTCTTCTGACCTCTGTATGCACACACGTGTGCACACACACTAGAAAGATAGATAGATAGATAGATAGATAGATAGATAGATAGATAGATAGATAGAGACTAATAAAGAAATACATAAATAAATAACGAAGGAATGGAAATGGTAAAATTGTATTTCTGGAACAATGGCTTAGCAGTTAAGAGCACTAGCTAGTGTTCTAGAGGACCCAGGTTCAATGCCCAGCACCCAGATGGTAGCTCACATTGATAACTCCAGTTCCAGGGGATTTGGCCTCTTTGGATACCAGGCATGCATGTGGTACACAGACATACATAAATAATAGTTTTTAAAAAGAAAATTGAACTATACCTGTGATTTCTAATCAGATCTAACATTTTCAAATGGGTGTGATGGTAAATCGCTTTTCTTCTCTTGTGAGTTCCCTGATTTTTGATCTGGCTCTATTTTCCCTTTAAAATCTTAAATTTTGTTCCCACCATCATTTTATAGAGCAGAGATGCCTTTCCTCTCACTCCAAAAATGCTTTTACTTTTTGTTTTGTGTCTGGTTTTTTTAACATTAGAGGATTTGTTCTTCAGTCAAATCTTCATTATCTTACTTGGAGATACCTTCCCCCACTCAAATCTAAATCTTTATTCATATTTCTTTGCGGATATTTGGGGGTTTTTCTAACATGTCTTTAAATATTATGGAATTCATTTTGTCAAATATGTAAAGTTTTTAATGGTTTGCCAACTTAATCCCATTTTCTGATTATTGCTAGCATATGGGAATCTGATATTTTTTATGAGTGTTTTAAAATTGTCAGCCTTTCCCAAATTCTTATTCTAATTTTAGATGCTGCTGTTTTCTAGGTAATGATGTATTTTTCTTTGTGGTTCTTATCCCTCTTACTGTACTTTATTTCTTTGGCTCTAAATTTAAGAACGCATTAGATGACAGTGTAGCTATTCTGATTTTTTTTCTTTATACTAAAATGAACATTGTTTTACTTATTTTTGTATCTTGAGAGAATCTCTCATGTGCAACACAAAATGCCCTTTACATAGTATGTAGCCCAAGCTGGTCTTGAACTCACGATTCATCTACCTCCACATCTTCGTTGCTAGGGTTACAAACATCCATCAGCACACTAAGGTCTCCTAGCACTTCTTCATTTATTTTGGGTACAGAGAAATACGTGTCACTGAGGCAGCCTCGTGCCTACTGGTCAGTGTCTGTTCTTACTCGGCACTGCCTCCCGGTCCCCTCCCCTCCCCCCTCCTTCATCTTCTTCCTCTCCTGTTCCTGTTTCCACATATGTATTTCACACCCTCTTGTCCCTTCACCCCCCCCCTCCCCTTAAGACCTCATTCTCCTCTCTGGCAGTTCTCTCCTCTCACATCACCTGCCTGTGTGTCCGTTTCAATCTGGATTCTGCGTATAGAAGGGCACGTGCCTATGTTTCTCTATCCTTTCATCTGCAGATGGATATCTGGGTTCTTATGCACACGCGGCAGTAAATGCGGATGGCGCAAGTACCTCTGTGTTGTATTTAGAATCCTTTGGGCACATGCCCAGGGGTAGTATGGCTGGCTTGCATGGTAGTTCTATTTTAGTTTTTGGAGGAACCTTCACATTAATTTTCATAGTGGCTATAATAAGGTTTATATTCCTACCAGCAATGACTGATGATTAATGACTCTTTTCCCACATCCTACTACTCAGCATTTGTTACCATTTTATTTCTTAATGATATCCATCTGACTGGGGTGAGACAGATGCTCAAAGCTGTTTGCATTACATTTTCCATGATGGTTAAGGATAACATTTTGTTGTTGTTGTTTCTTTAAATATGTATTGGCCATTTGTATTTCTTCCTTTGAGATCTGACTATTCCATTCATAAGCATATTTAATTGATCACATGATTTGGTATTTGGGGTTATAATTCTTACAGAATCTAGATACTAATTCCCCATCAGATGTACAGTTGACCATTGGGTAGGTTGTCTCTTTACTGTGTGGAGGAATTTTTATTTCATTTAATCCCCTTTATCAATGCTCATTGTTATTTCCTGTTACTATAGTCTTTTTTTTTATCAAGTCCTTGCTTATACCTGTATCCTGGAGTGTTTTTCTACATTCCAGCAGCTTCAGGGGTTAACTAGCACAGTGAAGTCCTTGATCCATTTTCAGTCCGTTTTTATTCAGGGTGAATGTATCCTCCACTCCTTTGCATTTACATAGCCCTGTTTGTTCCCCAGATCCTTGTTGGAAAGCTGAACCTTAGGGCAGAGAAAATGAGAAGTGACTGGTGAGTGCAGTCTACCCTGTGGTCACATGAGGGTGTGCTAAAGAGATCTGTGAACATGTCAGTACAGAGCCCACACCTCACTTGCTCACCCGAGTCCTCGGGAGCTGTGCCCAGCTCCCATCAGAAAGCTCCCTCAATTTTGATGATCACTTGAAAGTGTGCACCCGCTCAACTACTACAGCCCTAGTGCAGCATCTTTTCCAAGAGTCTCATGATGTCTACCTGACATGCCATTCCTCTGACCTAGAGGGATGCTACAGATCCTGTCATACTGCTTCACTCATAGTATGTAGGCTTCCTGAGAAGGCAGGCCGAATAATAAGTGTTATTACATCAAGTTTCATTGGCCTCCAGCTCCTAGAACATTACAGTTCCTGCTGGGCCATCTCGTCTTGCAGCAGATACACAAAGACAAAGGCCGTTGAAGTTTTGATGGGAAAAAGTTGGGCAAGATATGCTTGTTGGGTGCTCCAAGACATTCCTTGGCTGCTAAAAGAAAGATGGACCCAGTAGAGTGTTGACTGGTGGTAGGTGCAGATAGCTGTACTCTCGTGTAACATCAGTCCTTCTTGATCTCCCTGGGCAGCTCCTACCCTAGAAGCAGATGCACAAGCATCTCTCACCCCTGAACTCATCACTTTTCAGCATCTGCATCTCCCTATACCCTCTGTCCTTTCTGCCAAGGGCCCAGGTGTCTGTGAGTGTGTCTTGAATATCTGCTTCCTCATCAATAGTCTGTGTCCCAGCCTTACCTCCTGGAGACACCCATATCCCTCCATCTTCATCCCTGTCTCTCTCTTTCCATATTTTCACTTTGTATGCACACACTTGTATGTGTCTGATATACCAAAGGATGTAAAAGAATAGAGAGCATTATATACTTACAAGTCTAAGTATAGTTGAACTGCATTATTCCTTTCCATTTTTTTTTTTTTTTGATGGAGCCAAAAACTTGAAACACTTTATACTGGAATGTTATATTGAATGGCTGAATTTATCTTTACTTGAAGCATTTTTATCTCATTAAATAAATATTAAAAGCATTCATTTTAAAACACTGACGATATAGTAAATTGTTAGGCTTTTCACTTGTGAGATATCTGCAATTACGATCAAATGGAGGGACAGAGGGTCAGAGTGAGGGAGTGGGAAGGTAAGATTGTAACTGAAATGGAAGAAAGGGTTAGTTTTGTTTTTTTTTTAACATGTGAGAGTCTGAATCTGTGACATGCTCTCCTTAGACTCTTCCTGCACCTCAGTGGTTCCGTTCTAACTGTCCTCTTCTTTCCTTTTTGCTGTGTGCACACACGGTGGGCTCTGGGAACCTCAGGATGAAGTTTTAACTGTGATCCGGAGAGTGGACGATAATTGGGCAGAAGGCATGCTGGGAGACAAAGTCGGCATTTTCCCACTCCTGTACGTGGAGGTAAGCCCACTAACACACCTGTGTGCCTCTGTTGTTTGAGTCACCAGAATGCGGGGCCCCGGCCTGGGGAGCCCCTTTCTGAGGTAGAGGGAGGTTCCTCCCCAAGCATGTAATGCCTCTGCTTCCTGGAGGCTTCTCCTAAACTGCCCCGGTGTCTGAGGAATCCTCTGGCCACTTCCAGCGGTTACTCCCAGCCCTGGCTGCTGTCTCCTCACCATGGGCTCCAAGGGTAGGACCTAGACAGCCTTCCCCATCCTCTCAGACACCCAGACCCATCACTCATTTTCCTGAGACGTCGGAATCCTACTGCACTGTCTCCCAACCCAGAGAGAAGAGTTTGTGGTGAAGGCAGCATCTCCCTGGACACCCACACAGATCTCTAAGAAACACGACTGGCCATTGGCCATGTCCTGACCCTGATGGGAATGTCGTTCTGTATGCTGTGAATGTGTGTTGCTCTGATTCGGTTGATAAATAAAACACTAATTGGCCAGTAGCCAGGCAGGAAGTATAGTATAGGCGGGATAAGCAGAGATGAGAATTCTGGGAACAGGAAAGCTGAGTGAGGAGTCACCAGCTAGACACAGAGGAAGCAAGATGTGAAGGCAGAACAGGGAAAAGGTACCAAGCCACGTGGCTAAACATAAATAAGAATTATGGGTTAGTTTAAATGTAAGAGCTAGTCAGTGGTAGGCCTGAGCTAATGTCCGAGCAGTTCTAATTAATATAAGCCTCTGTGTGTTTACTTGGGTCCAAGTAGCCGCAGGGCTGTGGGAGCCAGGCAGGACCAGGAAAACTTCAGCTACATGACCCCTCCTTGCATTTTTTTTTTAAATTTTTCAAGACAGGGTTTCTCTGTGTAGCTTTGCACCTTTCCTGGAACTCACTCTGTAGCCCAGGCTGGCCTCAAACTCACAGAAATCCACCTGCCTCTGCCTCCCAAGCGCTGGGATTAAAGGCGTGCACCACCACTGCCCAGCCCCCCTTGCATTCTTGCTAGCTGGGCAGCTCATCCAATAGGATCCACTCCGCAGAGGGAACCTGAGGCTAATCTGAGACCTGTTTGTTTCCTGGCTCCTTTCCGTGTCCAGGAAACACTCGTTTCCCAGTGCCGCCTTAGGACAGTTGCTAAGTGGAGGCCATGCAAGCCACATGTCTGCCCTGTGCTGTTTGTTCAACAGGATTTGCCCCACTGTGTATGTCCACCATTTGTCGCTGCAAGGCCACGTGTGGTCCATGAGTAGGCCAAATGTCTGATGACCACTGGGGGTATCCCATAAACTAAGACTGAATGCCAAACACTTGTCAGTACTTACTTTATCTTCCAATAACATGAACATTAACCAAGGCCGACCACCTCCACTTTGTAGATGATCAGACAGAGAGCCCATGGGTTCTGGGGGTGTCGGGCCCCACGGCTGATGTGTGGAATTCTGGGGGTGTCGGGCCCCATGGCTGATGTGTGGAACACAGACAGTTAGCTTTAAGCTTTGCCTTTCACCTCTTGTCCCACATGGCGTCCCACAAATGACTCAAGCTTTGTTCAGTTTTGTGTGGAGTTCCTGACTGCAAGCACACCCGGTATATAAGAACTTGAGAGCCAGGGGAGGGGCAGGCAGGACACATGGTCATCAGGGTGTGCATGTGGTAGACATTTGTTAGAAACATCCACAGGGCTTGGCTGTCCGTGGGGTCAAGGCTCAATGGTGTGACCTGGCCTTCAAGACCCTCGACAATCTTGCTGTGTTTTTCTAGCCTCAACTCTCCTCACTCCTCACTGCTCTCCCCAGATATTCTAGATAACATTTATTTCGGATTGACTGCCCAGGAGACCCAGGAGCTGCCCGAGCAATGACAGTCAGCCCATGCATTCCTATCACCCCGGTCTTTGTTATATCTACAGTTGCCTTTAATACCTCCTGCAGTTTTTACACACTCTGTATTGCTGCTCCTTTCTTGTCTGTACTGCTACTTAAAATAGATAACTTGCTGTATGAATATCATACACCATACAGTCTAGAAGTCCAAAATCCAAAGTCCCTGGAGACTTTTGATAGTGTAGTCTTACAGAGATCCCCCCCCCCCAAATGCAAGAATGACCATGGAAACTGGATGACAAGAGTTCCAGACTAGAGACAACTCAGATGTCTGTCAGCAATGGAATGGCTAAGTGCCGCATGCTGTGTCCATACACTGGGACACTATCCCACAAGGAAAATGAGGAAGAAAAGAGATGATGGATGAATCTCACACTTTCTGGGGAAACACATCCACTGAACACCTGGAGGATTCTGCATTGTAAGGTTCTAGGAGCAGACAGGCTTGGATGATGCTGGGAACCCACGTGGCGATCACTCAAGGGTTCGATGGTCCTGATCTTGGTCTGAGTGGTGTTGCTATTATAAAGTAGCATACCCTGAGAAGCATGTGTGCTTGTCTTTTTACCTCCAATACCCAATGGGTGAGGAAGGCTATCTGGGCACCCTAATGCTGGTAAATAATGCCCTTGTTGTGTCTACCTGTTTTCTGAAAGGGGCTAACACACATACCGGGGAGATTGTGAGCTAGAACACAGGCTCAAACTTAATCCCGTAGGCCTTCCTAGGCCTGCAGTTATATCCAAAGAGCTGCTGGTGAGCCCACTACCTCTGTAGTGGCCTTCCTGTACTCTGGTTCTCAGAGCAGTGCCTTTTAAATGCCTTTAAGGGGCTAGAGAGATGGCTCAGTGGTCAACAGCACTTGCTGGCCTTCCAGAGGATCTGGGTTCCATTCCAGCAACCACACGGCAGCACACAACCATCTGTAATTCCAATTCTAAGGGATCCAGAATTGTATTCTGGCCTGCACAGGTACCAGGTACAGAGGTGGTGCACAGACATACCACAGGCAAAACACCCATCCAGGAAAGACTGTGCTATCCAATGCCCAGCGTCCGCCACACCAGCTATTGTTCTGGAGCTCTGGCTCCAAAGTGAGCTGTGCTGAAGAAAGGAAATTCAGATAGGGTATCCCCAGAGAACTTTGCTGCTTCTGTACCAGTTCTTCTCAAGGGCTGAGATGCAGAGCGAAAGCCTGACATTTACCCAGGTACCCTCTAGGTTAGGTCATAGCATCTAGAGGACCAGGAATTAACTCTCATCCATCTAGAAGACCCAACTGGTATTTGAACTTAGTTCGTGGGAAGGAGGCTAGGGTTGTGGCTTTGTCTGCAGCTCCAGCAGAGGGCACGGTTTGGTGTGCTGCTTGTCCCCTAATGTTCATGAAGAAATATGACCAGTGCATTGACCTTGCACCATAGGTATGTGGCATATCCATGTCCTTATGAGAAACACAGGGTTTCCTGGGCAGCCATTTCATCTGGGACCTGATGCCTGGGACAGCAACTGCAGGTTTTAGGGCAAGCATCTGGCTAGAATCCTGCCAGCTCACCAAGGAACTCATGTCTGAGCTCACCTTCCTATCTATGTGGGATACAGACACTAATACTGAGACCTTGTTGGGCCATAAATGAAAGATAGCATGTCCCACAAGCTGCATTGTGTTCTTCAGCTGTGGCTGGCTCTTACCTAAGCTTGCCAGACAAGCACAGTGAGATGAAGGTTGCAGATGTGGCTGGAGCCAGCCTGACCTTTACTCCTGAACATCCCTATTCTGAGAAGGCAATCCCTGTCTCCAGGAATGGCCATGGCTCCTTGTGCACCACAGAAGTACTCACCTTGCCATTTTCCCTGTAATCCTCACACATTAGCTGTCCCAGGCCTGCCTCTGTCCACACTATGCTTGCCCAAGACTTTTCCTCATGTCCTTCCCAGCTCCTTTGCCTGCTGCCCCAACCCCATCCATGGCCCCAGGTCCCAGCATTGCCATTTTGTCCTTTACCCCTAGCAGCAGTTCTCAATCTGTAGGTCACAGCCCTTTGGAGGGTCAAAAGACCATCAGAAAACACAAATATTTACATTACAGTTCATAACAGTAGCAAAGTTAGAGTTATGAAGTAGCAATGAAAATAATTTTATGGTTGGGGGGTCACCACAACATGAGGAACTGTAGTAAACTGTATGCTGAGGGTTGCAGCATTAGGAAGGTTGAGAACCACTGCCTAACAGTGCTGTGAACCTTTCAGCAGTCATCTCCATGCTGAGACCCAGGGCACCTTCTCAGTCATCAGATGACAATGGGTAATGCACATTTGCTGGGATGTAGAAAGTAGAAGTCTGTATTCATCACCATTAGGAACAGGAATGATGGAGACCCAGGGGCTGGGACAAGAATTAAGCCCAACATTCAAAAAGGTCTTCCTTTCAAGGTCTTTATTCCAGGAGAGAGTAGAGTAGTGCCATTATTTTGGTATTGTATCTTGTGCTTTTATTAATAGAAGTACAATGAGCAGCCCAAGGGAATCTCTCTTCCCCCAATCAAGAGTTCAAGGATGGTTTGAATGGGCCACAGGATAGCTTTTGAAAGGCTCTAGCCCTGCCCTGTAGCATGAACCTGAAGACCTCCATCCAGCACAGTCCCTTTTCACGGGGCTCCAAAATAGTGTGGTCATAGTCAGCCCTCGGCACAGCTCTCAGCTAGCTAAGGCAAGTTAGGGACATCGTAGGCTTCAGACATGGCCCCATCTAGATACATCTTCACCTCTGCATTAGACATGTGGCCTGTGACCAACCTTGCCACCTTTATGAGACTCAGCAACTTATGTCTTCCAGAGGTTGGAGGCCTAGAACACTCGGAAGCATTATTGTCAGTGCTGCACTCGAGGTGGTGAGAGAGACTAAGGGGACCAGCTCCAGGTAGTGGCAGCATCCTCATCTCAGAACAGATAGGAGCATACGGGGTCAGATTATACCAGACCCAAGCCATTGGTCTGGTGTCGCTACATTTGGGGGTTAAACAAATCCTGTATGGTGCATGGGAAACTTCTGGTACTATTTATAGATTCTGAAGAAAAAAAATAGTGGTAGCAGAACTAAAATCCTGATTAAGCTAAAGAGATGTAATCAGCCCCAAAGTAAATGTTACTAATGGCAACTCTCTCCTATGTGATAGTCCCTAGCATCAGTTCTAGAATGCATTGCCAGGCATTTGTTGAACCTCAGTCAGCTGCCTACTGGTTTGGGTTCATCCTCTCATGCAACACATTACTTCATCAACTATAAAGAGGGGAAGTTATTTTTGAACCCCTGTCTCTAAACATAGTGTTACCACCAAGAAAAAGCTGCGCTCTGCAGCTGTGATTCAGGGCATGGTCTGTGGTGCTGTGATACTCTATTTGTCACCCCATGGTACTTGGCGCTTCTCTCTTTTGTCTTGATTTTTCAGTTCCCTGACTGGGCAGGAGAATGTTTTCAGGGAGGAAGCTCAAGAGAGGTTGTATGTGAGTCATGTTTCTCCAAAGAGATGGTTCCACACATGTAAAAAAGGATATTTATTAAGGAAATTGGCTCGTGCAATTATGGAGGCTGAGAGGTCAGACAACAAGCCACCTACAAGCTGGAACCCTGAGATGCTTGTGGCTTCATCTAAGTGCAAAGGTCTTAGAACCAGAGACTCTAATGGTGGGTCTCCTGGCCTCAGGCAGAAGGCCTGTAAAAACCCAACTCTGAGGTATAACTGCCAACTCTATTTGAACAAGTCTTTACTAGGAAATTCAATATATCCTTAGAAATTTTTTGTAAAATAATACATCATCTGAAAAACCTTTATCCTCAACCACTACCCTCCTTGAGGGCTTCTGACTTAGCCACAGATAGGGCACAGACCCACCCTTGAAGGCCAAGGGATAAGTGAAACTCCATGCCGCAGTCCCCAAGGTTTGAACTTCCGCAGCCCACTTAGCCAGGCAGACCGTGCCCACTGATGCCACCCTCAACCTTGTACCTGGGCAGACTTTACATGCTTGTAAGTTCCTCCACAAAACTCAAGGCTAGAGAGCTGGGTGCTAACTCAGGGCCTTCCTAGTCCTGGGCACATGACACTTGCACTCAGCCTTAGCTAAAGAGAAGTTTGCATGGATATAGACAGGATGTAGACAGGATGTCTGTTTGATAACACTTTTGGTCATGAGGAAAGGTAGATCAGAAAGATGAATGTGAACATCCCATTGGCAAGACATGGCATTTGGTTCAAGAACAGTCTGTTCCCATAATCTGCAAGCCAGTATGGAACTCCCTGGTTGCTGAGCTTGTTCTTGATCTGGAAAGTAAAAAGAAAAGGCTTATGCAAGTTTTCTTCAAGAGACTAGACAAAGCTGAGAGTATGTCGGCTAGGCTCAGCTGAGCATGCTGTGGGAAATTAGCATGCCTGCCATGCATCTGATGCAGTAGGCCTCACTTATCTCATCCAGGCTTCTGTCCTCTCACTACACAAGGTATCCAGGGTCCTCTCTGAGACCTTCCTCTGTTATATCCGCAAACAAACTCCATCTGTCATCGAGTCCCAGAACAGCCCTGGATGACAAATGTGCTCCCATTGGCCTGGTGAGAAGCACCTGGATCACAGGAGACAGCTCAAGCTGTTTTACTCTCTTACCAGGACAGGTCATTACAGGGACAGTAATTAATGTACTAACCCAAGAAAGTGAAAACGCAGTTATTTTTACACTTGACTTGAGCCCCCTCCACTGGCTTCTTGCTGACTTACCTCTATCCTCACCCATCTTCCTACTGGGGGACTCTAGCTAGAGTTATCCTCCGTAGGCTATCCTGAGCCACCTGCCTGCCTTACCGTCTTCCATGGCTATAGAGAAGAGGGCTTCCTTGGCTCATCTCCCCTCAAGCTGGTACACTTGTTTATCCATTCTTCATTTTGATCTTTCCTATCTGAGGGATCCAGGCTTGTGACTCACAAACCAGAGAGCCTCACTATAGCCTTCAGAGCTCTAGTCTTAGTTTTAAAAAGTCCAGTTGCAATGAAGGATTCTGGCTCCCACAACATACCTAGGCAGTGCTCGTTACCTCCATTTCCCAAGCCCAGGGGTGTTTCCTTACACACACACACACACACACACCCCCTTTCCCTCTTGAAGCCATGTTCCTTAGCCACATGACTTTCAAACCATCCCCTGTAACTCTTAGATATCGACCCCATTCTGACTCATCTCCTTACTATACAGTGCTATAGGATATCTTTCTGTATGCTGTGAATATGTGTTGTTATGATTGGTTAATAAAGAAGCTGCTCTGGCCTATGGTGAGCCAGGTTATAGCCAGGCAAGAAATCCAAGACAGAGACAGGAAGAAGAAAACAGAGGCAGGAAAGACACCAGCCTACCACCCAAGGAACAACATGCCAACAGACCAGTAAAGCCACAGAACACATGGCAAAACATAGACTAATAGAAATGGGTTAATTTAAGATGTAAGAGCTAGCTAGCAAGAAGCTTGAGCCATAGGCCATCCAGTTCATAATTAACAGAAGCCTCTGTATGTTTACTTGGGTCTGAGCGGCTGTGGACTGGGACACAGGAAAACTTCCAGCCACAATACAGTAAGTTCAAGGTGTTCTTGGAGGCTTCCTTGAATGCCATGCCCTGTCATGCCTGTCTACACACACTCCCCATCTTCCACCTAACCACAAAACAGCACAGGATAATGAAAGTGGTATGTTCTCTTGTTGAGAGGTCATGGGCTGGCCCCACCCAAGCACTTCAACTGGTGTTAGGTACCCAAGCATAGCAACTGTCAGGAATCCAGAGGAGGAATCACTTTGTGACTGGGCTATAAACCCTACGATGACCAGCCAGCAACAATCCCTTTCTACTTTACTGGCAGTCCATGCTGATTTTCTTCCAGAATTATGGAGTAAGACTGCCTCCTTGGGGAACAAGTCTTTACTTGGAGAAAGGCCCGGAGAGCATCCTCCACATTTTAAAAAGCAAATTTCACTTTATATTTAGGGTATGCAACATCTTATAAGATGCTTATTGCAGTTAAGTGGTTACTACAGTATAATAAATTAGCCCATCCATTAGCACACAGAATTACTCATTTTCCCATTGGCAAGGACAGCTGCAGTTTACTCCTGCTACAGAAATCCTTAGTGATTCTACAGCTGTTATTAACCATCGTGCTCCCGTGACACCCTAGCTCTTTAACTTGTTCACGCCACAGTCTACTCCTTCGTTGTCTTTTGACACATTTTTCTCCTCCACACCCACAGTAAACATTGCTTTATTCTCTATATATTTGACTCCTGTTTAGAGTCCGTATCGTGGAGATCGCTTAACTCTTCTTTTCTTTGTGCATCTGGCTCATTTCACGGAGCATCATGTTCTCTAAATCTGCACTATGGACGGACCTAAACAAGTTGGGATCACATACCTGGAGTTTTGGCACTCAGGAGACTGGACCTCAAAAACTTAAAGGTCTGGAGTCTGAGGTCAGTCCAGGCAGCATAGTGAGATTATGCTAAGTAAAAAAAAAAAAAAAAAAAAAAAAAAAAAAAAAAAAAAACACTTGAAAAATAAAGAATTTTCTCAGACTCTACATACAGGGGCAGGAGTAGGTCCTGGCTGTATAGGTGGGAGCCATTTTCCCAGCAGAGATGTGGTACTCTACTGCCATGCTCTTTGGGCAGGCCTGGTCAGTGGTTAACAGTTTTCAGACATGTTGATAGAGGGTACATAGCCATGCAGAAATGCTCTCCCACCTACACGGTGACAGCAAAGTATTTTCCTGTTGAGGTCAGGGGAGGCTTTAGTTCAGAAGGAATGGGGTGCCTGATTTTACAGCAGGAACCGAGCATTCATTGTGACCTCAGAGTTATTCCCCTGGTCCCCATGGTTGCAGTACTGGGCAAGGGGTTTCTACCAAGATTTATAGCCCTGCCAGTAGGGAAAAACACCTCACCTGTGACCTTTTGGTAATATTTACTATCTAGCAAAGATTGTGCACAAGTTCATGGTGACCGTGGCACTTTTGAGATTTAACAAAAATGCTCAAATAGGCATGTGCCTTTTGGGAGAATTTCTATAGAGCCTCACTTCAATCAGTTATGGCAAAATGAGAAATAACAACCAAGTGTGGCTTCATCTTATTTCTGCTGAAATCACTCAAATCCCCTCTCGACTGCTTTTTTGTCTTTCAAGTCTTTCAAAGTGAGAGTAATTAAGGGCTCTAGTTTGACACTATTGAAAACTCTCTTCCCAAGGGGAAGCCAAGGTTTGGTTAGTCACATTTTCTAGATGTCTTCTTTCCCCTTCTTTTTAAAAATATAATATTTTTACTAATCACTTGGGAATTACATTCATGCATATAAAGGATTTTGATCACATCCATCCTCCATGATCTACCTCAAGCCCCCACACAACTTCGTTTGTTCTCTCTCCCCTCTCTCCTTCCCCCCCTCTCCTCCCCCCCTCTCCTCTCCTCTCCCCCCCTTTCCTCTCCCCCCCTCTCCTCTCCCCCCCTCTCCTCTCCCCCCCTCT
Source organism: Peromyscus californicus insignis (assembly GCF_007827085.1). Taxonomy (NCBI): domain Eukaryota; kingdom Metazoa; phylum Chordata; class Mammalia; order Rodentia; family Cricetidae; genus Peromyscus; species Peromyscus californicus. Next base: position 27,592,599 of record NW_026294491.1, on the reverse strand, counting down.
CCTCTCCCCCCCTCTCCTCTCCCCCCTCTCCTCTCCCCCCCTCTCCTCTCCCCCCCTCTCCTCTCTCCCTCTCCTCTCTCCCCTCTCTCCTTCCCCCCCTCTCTCCTCCCCCCCTCTCCTCTCCTCTCCCCCCCTCTCCTCCCCCCTCTCCTCTCCCACCTCTCCTCTCCCCCCTCTCCCCCCCTCTCCTCTCCCCCCCTCTCCTCTCCCCCCCTCTCCTCCCCCCCTCTCCTCTCCCCCCCCTCTCCTCTCCCCCCCTCTCCTCTCCCCCCTCTCCTCTCCCCCCCTCTCCTCTCCCCCCTCTCCTCTCCCCCCCTCTCCTCTCCCCCCCTCTCCTCTCCCCCCCTCTCCTCTCTCCCCCTCTCCTCTCTCCCCTCTCTCCCTCCCTCTCTCTCTCCCCTCTCTCTCTCCCCTCTCCTCTCCCACCTCTCCTCTCCCACCTCTCCTCTCCCACCTCTCCTCTCCCCCCCTCTCCTCTCCCCCCCCTCTCCTCTCCCCCCCTCTCCTCTCCCCCCTCTCCTCTCCCCCCCTCTCTCTCCCTCCCTCTCTCTCTCCCCCCCTCTCTCTCTCCCCCCCAAATAACCCACCAAGTCCAATTTATATTGCCTATATATTCATGGCTCATAGGTTTTCAGTCATCTACTGGAGTGTGGTCAACTTACTAGAAGCCACACCCTTAAGAAATCTCACTTTCCCTTCTGCAGAAGACAACTGTTAATAACTCCTCAGTTAGGCTGGGAGGCGTCATGAGCCCCGACCATGCTGGATCTTGCACATGTCTTACATAGGCAACTGTAGCTGCTGTAAATTCATGCGTACAGCAGTTATGTCACATCCAGGAGACTGTTTGTTGTCTTCCCCAACCCCTGACTCTTACAGTAAGTAGTTCTATCCCATCGCCCTCCATGGTCCATGAAACCTAGGGAGAGTGAGTGGTATAGATGTCTCATTTATGGCTGAGCATTCCAAGGACACTTCCTCTCTGAACTTCGACCAGTTGGGAGTTTCTGTATTAACTGCCATCTAATCCACAAAGAGACTTCTCTGATGAGGACTTAGAGATGGACTAATCTGATTATACAGATGTGAATGTAGAGGGCAGTTTAGAACTATGTCCATTTATCAAAGTAATAGTGGCATGTTGACCCCAGTCATGCACTCTTGTCTAGATGTACCAGGGATTCTTTAGGATCCAGACTTAAATACAATTTAGAAAACCGTTGGTTACCTCCATGACATTCATGCCACTGTTGAACGCTATGTATCTCTTACCTCGCTAGTCATTATTGTAGCTCATGTAGTTCCCAGCTAGGTAAGATCGTTGATGACTTTTCTCCTCCAGCAGACTGCATAGCACTTTCTGGTACTATGAAAGTGAGCCAGCAAGGAGCAGTCTTCCTACTCAGTGCAAACTTATTTCTCCATGTCTTGTAACCAAAGTATGTGGTATTTTTAGCAATAGGGTCTTACAATCCAGTTCTTGTGGGGACCCAAGAGCAATGGTAGTAGTCTGCATTGTTCTGGGGATCCCTGGGATACCTCTGACTTGAGGGGAAGGTATCCCACACCTGGCATAAAAGGAAGATTATCACCTGGGTAGGGTAACACCAATTAAATTCATTAACATACAAATAGGGAGGTTCCCATATGTCGTTTTCAAACATTTATTGTTACTTATTCCTCTCCCAACTCCTCCTCTGCTCTACCCTCTTATCCTTTCTCCAATTATACTTCCTTCCCCATTTTTCCTCTTCATATCACCTCTGTTTTACATACTGACGTCTTCATTAATATCTTTCTTTCTCTACCTTAGCAATGGCTTTCCTGGCTCCAAGTTAAACACAAAGATCTAGGAGTTTGATACTAGGAACCACATATGAGGGAGAACATGAAACGTTTATCTTTCTGGGTTTGGGTTACCCCATTCAGTGTAATGTTTTCAAGTTTCATCCATTTGCCTGAAAACTGAATAGCTGACATTTGTTTACAGCTGGGTAATGTTCCATTGTACATCTGTACAGCAGTTTCACTATCCATTACATTTGGCTACTGTGAACAAAAATGAGCATATATCTCCATAGTAGGAAATACAGTCCTTTGAGTATAGGCCCAGGAGAGGTATAGCTGGGTCATATATGGTATCTATTTCTAGTTTTTTGAGGTGCTGACAAATTGGTTTCCATAGTAGCTGCACCAGTTGGCATTCCAACCAGAAATGAATGAGGTTTGCCCTTTCCCGACATCCTCACCAACATTGGTTGTTATCTATGTTATTAATCAAAGCCATCCCAACTGGGATGAGATGAAATCTCAGGTATTCACATCTTCCTGATGGCTAAAGACTGTGAACATTTTAAAAAATATTTCTCAGCTTCTTCTCTCTTCTCCTCCTCCTCCTTCTTCCTCCTCTTCCCCTTCCTCCTCTCCTCTTCCCCTTCCTCCTCTCCTCTCCTCCTTCCTCCTCTCCTCTCCTCCTTCCTCCTCTCCTCACTGTTCCATTACATAGCCTACTTTTGAAATTGGCTTGTTTATGAGTATTTAATTGTTTTGAGTCCTTTGTATATTGTAAGTAGTAATTATCTTTCAGATGTATAGAGAGTAAAGACTCCCCCCATCCATTCTTTTGGCTGCTCAAGTTTCCTTTGCACTACAGAAGCTTTTTATTTGCACAAAGTCCCACTTGTCAAGTGTTAGTCTTCATGCTTCTGCTACTCACCTCCTATTCAGAAAGTCCATTATGTGCCTATAAGCTGAAGTACATTCCTTACTTTCTCCCCTGTCAAGTTCATGGTATCAGGCCTTGTGTTGTGGTCCTTGATGCATTTGGAGTTGACTTCTGTGCAGAGGGAGCGACAGGATCCAGTTTCATTCTTCTGCTTGTAGCTAGCCTGTTGGAACAGCACCATTTGCTTTTCTTTCTCCAAGGCGTGTGTTTTGAGGTCTGTAGGAGTGTGGGTTCCATGAGTCCTCAATTCTGTTTCCATGGATGAAGGTGTCTGTACTGTGATGGTTTGATGTAGGAGGCCAGCTCCCACCTTTTAAACGGTTCCTATGAGGAAGAGAGAGGGATAAGAAACTTTTAGATAGAAAGATAGTGAAGAGGAGAAAGACAGAAACACAAGATAGCTTCAGGAGGACCTGGGTCAAAACCCACTGCCCCTTCTGCCTTTTCAAAAGAGCTTTTTATAATATGCTAAAGGGAGAGGCAAAAGACCTCCTGCTGGCTAGATCAAAGCACACCACACAGCCAAGTGTAGACCCTTCCAAACAGCTGGTAACCACACCTGTGGTCAAATCATCCCCTTATGCAGCCCTGCTGGGTAAAGCAAGCTCAGATTCTCAGACCCTGAGGAAGTTCTCACTAGGAAACCTTTGTGGGTCTCTACAGTTAATTACCATAGCTCTGTACTATAACTTGAAATCAGGTGATGAAACCTTGAAACCTTGAACAGTGTTTTTATTGTTCAGGCTTGTCTTAGCTCTCCTCCGTCTTTTGTGTTTTTATCTGGTTTGGGGTTCTGGGTAATACTGAATTCCTAAAGAGATTCAGAAGTATTCCTTCCATTTCTACTTTATGGAATAACTTGAGTACTGCTGAGGTCGGTTCCTCTTTCAAGGTCTGCTAGAATTCTGTGCTGAACTACCTGACCCTGTGCTTTTTTTAGTTGAGAGGTTTTGAAATCACTGCTTCTATCTTGTTGGTTGTTATTGATATATGTCACCTTGCTTTAACTTTGGTAGTTATGTGCATTTAGATATTAATTCATTACTTTTAGATTTTCCAATTTTATGGAACATACTTTTTTAATGTTTCTTGATTTTTTTGAGATTATAATACAATTACTTCATTCACTTTCCCTCCCTTCAAAACCTCCCATGTATGTACTAGCTCTCTTTCAAATTCATGGCTTCTTTTTCTGTGTGTGTGTGTGTGTGTGTGTGTGTCTGTGTCTGTGTCTGTGTATTCTTAAATAGACGACCCATTCATTCTGAATAATGTTACTTGTGTATGTTTCCAGGCTATGACCACTTGGTATTAGATAACCAATTGTGGGGGCTCTTTCCTGAGGAAGACTACTTCCCCCCTCTCTCAGGATTCCTTAATTGCCTGTAGCTCCTTGTGTAGAGTTGATCCTTTGCAGCCTCCCCCTCCCTACCTTACCCTGTCCACATTATCATGTCTATTGGTGTCCTCATTGTCCAGCTCACTTTGAGGAAGTTGGGTTGGTGAGACTTTATGCGTTTAACTTGTGACATTTCTAGGAGACAAAATTTCAGAGCAAACGTCCTGTCCCTTCAAATCTTAGTCTTTCTTTCTCCTCTTCTAGAATGATCCCTGAGCCTTGGGTGCAGGAGTTGTGTGGTAGATGTATCCCTTGGCCCTGCATTTTCATTGGTTATGGTTTTATGTAGTGATCTCCATCTGTTCCAAAGTGGTCTCCTTGATGAGGAATGAGAACTATACTTATCTGCGCATTTAAGGATAAATATTTAGGATAAAGTTAAGGATTATTCTGGTTTATTAAAGTTACAGTTGTAGGTTCCCCTCCAAGGTCCATGACTTCACTAGCTCTAGGCTACCTAGATCCAGTTTCATTCTTCTGCTTGTAGCTAGCCTGTTGGAACAGCACCGTTCGCTTTTTCTTTCTCCAAGGCGTGTGTTTTGAGGTCTGTAGGAGTGTGGGTTCCATGAGTCCTCAATTCTGTTTCCATTGATGAAGGTGTCTGCACTGTGATGGTTTGATGTGGGAGGCCAGCTCCCACCTTTTAAAGGGTTCCTATGAGGAAGAGAGAGGGATAAGAAACTTTTAGAAAGATAGCGAAGAGGAGAAAGACAGAAACACAGCATAGCTTCAGGAGGACCTGGATCAAAACCTCTTGTTGGATGGTTCTTAAGTTCAATTAGAGGGCTGTTGGTTACTCCCAAGATATAGATGCCTCTACTGCACCCTTAGGCCTTTCATGCTATGCTGGTCATTGGTTCATAGGCATCATAGCTGGGTAGGACTGTTGTTGGTTCTCTCTCTCCTTCACAAGTGCTACAGTAACTTGTGGTACCCTGAAAGCTAGTCCTAAAGCAGGAGGAGGTTTTCAAGTCAGATCCAATTCAGGGACTCTAGGTCCTATTTCTAACATTTTCCTCCATTTGGGATGCGGTTGGCCGTAGGTTTCTCATAGGTAGCTTTTACTGTGTTGAAGTATTTTCTCTCTACTCTCTCTAGGACTCATGAAGACATGTTAGATTTTGTCAAAGGCTTTTTCTGCATCTGTTGAGATGATCCTGTGATTTTTGGTCTTTAAATCCATTTATGTAATTTTATTACATTTACTGACTTGTGTATGTTGAATCATCTCTACATATCAGCTATTGTCATGGTGTTGTGTCATTTTATGTATGTCTATATTCTTTCTATTAGGCATTGTTATGTTCATCAGGGATATTGGCCTATTGTTTTTTGTTGTGTCTTTTGTGATATTGGTATTACAGTGATACTGGCTTCATAGAGGGATCTAGGGGTACTCCTTCTGTTTCTATTTTTTGAATATTTTAAGAAGGATTAGCTATAGATCATCTTCAATAGTCTGGTAGAATTCTGCTGTGTGTCCCTAGACTTTTCTTAGCTGCAAGACTCTTTATTCCTATTCCTATTATTTCATTTGCTATGGTTCTGTTTAGGTTGTTGATCTCTTTTTGGTTTAATTTCAGTGGTTTGGCAAAACTAGAAATTTTCTTTTAGGCTTTCCAACTTAATGCAGTGCAGCCTTTCAAAACTACTCCCTCATAGTATTCTGAGTTTAACTGATGTTATAATGTTTCCCTGTCCATTTCTGATTCTGTTGGTCTATGTCCACTCTCACTTTCTTTTGGTTAGTAGACCTGAGTCTATTCTTCTTATCTTCTCAATGAACAAGCACTCAGATTTGTTGATTCCTTGTATTTATTTTCCTTGTTTTTATTTCATTAATTTCACCTGATTTTTTTTTTCTTTTGGCATCTACTGTATTCACATTCGGTTTGTTCTTGTTTTCCCAAGTTTTGAGTTTCATCGTTAAGTCATGTATGTTTACTCTTTCTGATTCTTTTACTGTAGTCACTAAAAGCTAATACATTTCCCTTAGAGGACTGCTTTTAATGTGTCTCAGGGGACTTGGTATGTTTTCTTTTTCATTTCACTTTGGGAAACATAGTATTTCTTTCTTGATTTCCTTTTCAATGCATTAGTCATTCCATAATGAGTTGTTTGATTTCCATGAGTTTTGTACTTACCAGAGATTTGTTTCCTGTCAATTTTAGGTTTTATTGCATTAGGGTCAGATAGGATACACAGTTAGTTCAGGGTTTCTGAATTTGCTAAGATTTTTGTTTTAATCGCAGGATTTACCCTGTTTTAGAGAAGCTTTGTGTGCTGCAGTATTTAGGTAGACTACTCTGTAGATAGCTGTTAAATCTATTTGATGTATAATTTACCTCTGTTTTTCTCCTTATTTTTGTCCAGATGACCTGTATTGTAGACAATGTGGTCTTGAAATCACCTACGATCATTTGCTTGATGCTAATCTGTGTCTTTAATTCTATTAGTACACATTTTATGAAATAGACTGTACCTGGTGTTGGATTTTTGGTTTATTTGTTTGTTTGTTTTTAGAAGGTCTGTGAGCATTGGCAGCCCCGATGGGAAAAATTCATTTAACATGTATTATGTGTTTGGGGCAGAACTGTATAATTCCTTATGACTTTTTCAGGTATTCTTAGTATAGTTTTGCCCTCTTCCCTCCTCCTTTCAAATTAGAGCCTCTTTACCCCCCCGACTTGTGCCCTGCCATTCCCCCCTCACCTCAACGATCTCTTTGGACTTTGCTGGTTTCTGTAATTACCCTAAGTATGTATTACTGTATGTACTCACAGTTCAAGATTTGGAGTTAGCAACCCCAGATGACAGAAAACACGGAACATTTGTCTCCCTGGGTTTGAGTTACCTCACTCAATATGATCTTTTCCAGTTCTATTTGCATTTAATTGCCGATTTTATTATTTCCTTTATCTTTACAGCTGAATAGTGGACCATAGAGTGTATGTACCACATTTTTATTATCTGCTCATCAGATGAAGGACATTTATTTCCATTTTCTAGATATTTATAGTAGAATGGCAATGAACATGTCTGAGTAATATCTGTGGAGTAGAATGCTGAGTCTTCTGGGCATATGCTAAGGAGTGGTCTAGCTAAGTCAGAAGGTAGATCTATCTTTAGACCTCTAAGAATTCTTCACACTCATTCCCATATGCGCTCTGCCAGTCTACAATCCTACCAAGAATGAATGAGGGTCTCCCTTTCCCCACATTCTCTCCAACATTTGTTGTCATTTGTTTCATTGAATTTAGACATTCCGACGGGCATGAGGAAATGGCAACACAGCTTTAAGTTGCACTCTCCTAATGGCTAGAGATGCTGAACACTCTTTGAAAGATACTTCCTAGCCATTTGTTTCTTATTTTGAGAGCTCTCTGTTCAGATCCATAGCCCATTTCTTAATTGGGCCATTTGCTTTCTCAGCTCTTTGTGTATCATGGATATATTCCCCTGCTAGATGTACGGCTGGCAAAGATGCATTTTGTGGGCTTCTTCATTGATTGGTTTTTTTTTTTTTTTTTTTTGCTGTGTAGAAGATTTTTAGTTTTAAAAATAACACTTGTCAATTGTTGGTCTCAATTCCTAGGCAAATGGAGCCCTTTTTAAAAAGTCCTTCCAGGCACCCACATCATGTAGGGCTTATGTTTTTTTCTGGCATTTTCAGTGTTTCAGGTTTTACACTGAGGTCTTTGATTCATCTGGAGTTAGTTTCTGTGCAAGGTCACAGATGTGAGCCTAATTTCATTCTTCTGCAGAGAGAATTCTAGTTTTCCCAGGCCAGAGAAGAAGGTGCTCTAGAGAAGGGGGTATTAGGTCACAGTCTCTGTGAAGGGGGAAAGTGGAGAACCAACCTTAACTGAGAACAGGGGGAACAGGGGGGATCAGAAGAATAGTACCAAGGATATTTGAAAAGCCACAAGGAATCCTATTGTTTTATGTTTCCTTAAAATTACACACACACACACACACACACACACACACACACACACACACACACACACATCTTTTTTATGATATGTCATTTAAGGTAACAATGTTCCCCACAACATTAATTTACATATTTAACAAAACTCCCAGTACCAGACATGAGAAACATCCTTTTTAGTTTTTAGTTAGGGGAGCCCAAGATACTCCTAAAATACTATGGGCTTTGTGATTACCATTCGTTTTCTCCCAGAAATTAGAAGTGAGGCCCTATGACTGAAGACACAACACAGTCTGGATACAGGATGTAAAAGACCCAAGCTGGATCTTTCTGAGGACTACCTCTCACAGTACCAGAAGGAGCTATGCAGGCTTCCAATGGAGAAAAACAATCAGTAGTCATACCCAGCTCTAATGCCTACAAGCCACAACAATGACAAGAATGGCAAGATATCCCACAATGTACAACAGTGGCACTTATGTCCTAGAAGTAACCAACAGTCATCTAATTGGACCCAATTAGGAGGGAATAGACAACTACCCATTGTTGGTGAGGCCAAAGACCCTAGAGTCGAACCTGCTACTTCCAGTTTCCTAAACTAGTGTAATGTTTAACTGCATTCTAAATACTTACCATGTCTAGATGTAAGTATAGTTCTCACCCCTTATCAAAGAAACTTCTTTTGCTGCAGATGAAGACCATTACACAAATCCACACACAGTAGAAAACAACTGACCATGGGGTACTCAGTTCTAAGTGATACATCTGCAGTACAAGCCGAATAGCTAAAGCCCTGGGAATATCACAGAAGAGGGAGTGAGAATAGTGTAAGAGCCAGAGGACCAGGCCATATGCTGTGAGATGCCCATCATCTGATTAATGGATAATGAAAACATAATACATTTACACAATGGAGTATTATTCCATTATTACGGAAAATGAAATTATGTTTGTCCACATGCACAGGTGGCCTGCTACTTCACACTCTGGGACCCCCGTGCTGTGGCCACAGCTCCTGGTCGTCTCCCCCTTTCATTGTGTCTGACATATCTAGCCTTGTGGAATTTGCCAGAAACCATGTGGCTCTTGGTTTGAATCTAATCACTTCCAGAGGCACAGCAAAGGCACTGAGGGACGCTGGCCTGGCAGTCAGAGATGTGTCTAAGCTAACAAGAGGTTCCTGAAGTGTTGCAGGGAGTGTGAGGGGTGGGAGTGGGGTGGGGCAGGGCATGCAATATTCTAGAAGATGATGCTGACATGGTCAGATTTTATTTCAACTTTATGAGTCATTTCCTATAATTAAATTCAGGGCTGAAATCAATGACATAGAAGCAAACAAACAAACAAAAAGTACAAAGAATCAAGGAAATGAAGGGTTGGTTCTTTGAGAAAATCAACCAGATTGACAGACCTAAGAGAGAAAATTCAAATTAATAAACTTTGAGATGAAAAGGGAGACATTACAATGTATACCAGGGAAATTTAGAAAATCACATATACTTTAAAAATCTGTATTCCACAGCATATGTGTAATCTGATGGAAGGAAATGGGGAAATAGGGTACTCTAATTAGTGAATGGGAGGAAGATAAATACAGAGGAGGGAAGAGGGTAAGGATGTCTGAAAAAGTCCTAAGCAATCATACAGTAAATTATCTACCAAAGATACCTATTTTATATATATGTCAGTGTGTGTGTGTGTGTGTGTGTGTGTGTGTGTGTGTGTGTGTGTGTGTATACAGCTGATAAACACCTTCAGTAAGGTAGCAGGATACAAAATTAACACATAAATGTCAGTAGCCTTCCTCTATACAGATGACAAATATACTAAGAAATCAGTGAAAACATACCTTTCACAATAGCCTCAAAAAGATACTTTGGGATTACTCTAACCAAACAAGTGAAAAACTCATATAATAAAAACTCTAAGACATTGAAGAAAAAAGCTGAAGGTGACACCAGAAGATAGAAAGCTCTCCCATATTTGTGGCTCAGTAGGATTAATATTGTAAAAATGGCCATCTTACCAAAAGTAATCTACAGATTCAGCAAAATCTCCATCAAAATTCCAACACAATTCTTAGCAGAAATTGAAGAAAGATTCTTCAACTCCATATGGAAATACAAAACAACCCAGGAGAGCTAAATCAGCCCTGAAGAGAAAACCAAAACAAAACTGCTGGAGGTATGACCGTCTGAGGTTTCAGAGTAATAAAAACAGTATGACATTTGCATAAATCACACGTGTTGATCAGTGGAATAGAATTGAAGACCTAGACATAATTCTACACACCTATACACACCTGATATTTTGTCCATGAAGCCATAGCTACACAGTAGAGAAAAGGCACCATCTCCCACAGATGTTGCTGGTCAGACTGGATGGCTGCATGTACAGTAATGTAAATAAATCCACATTTATTCACTTGTACAAAAATCAACTCCAAACGGATCAAGGACCTCCTCAATTTAAGACCAGATATACTGAACCTGATGAAAGAGAAAGTGGGAAATAGGTTTGAACTCATTGGACAGCAAAAGACTTTCTGGACGGACACTAATGGTATACATAGTCACTATGACCAACAGTTAATAAGTAGGACCCTATGAAGCTAAAACCTTCTGTACAGCAAAAGACACCATCATTTGAGCAAAGCAGCAGCCTACAGAATAAGAAAAATGTACCAATTATACATTTGATAGAAGATTAGTGTAAAAAATATATAAAGAACAGAAACAAGTTGAATATGAAAAAAAACAATTTTTTTTAAAAAAGATTAAACAGAGTTCCCAAAGGTAAAATACAAATGGCTGAGAAACACTTAAAGAAATAGCCAACATCCTTAGCCATCAGGGAAATTAAAAGTACTTTGAGATTTTTGTCTTAGCCCAGTCAGAATGGCCAAGGTCAGTAAAACAAATAACAGTATATGCTGGCTAGGTTGAGGGGAAAGAGGAAAGTTTAGCCATTGTTAGTGTGACTGCAAACTCATACATCCACTGTGGAAATCAGTGTGGAGCTTCCTTAGGAAGTTGAGAATTGATCTATCTCAAGATCCAGCTATACCACTCTTGGAGATATACCCAAAGGACTCTACATCTTTCTATGGAGATACATGCTCATCCATGCTCATTGTTGCTGTATTCACAATAGCCAGAAATTGGGAACAGTCCATCAACTGAATGATGAAAATATGGTACATTCACACAATGGAATTTTATTCAGCTGTTAAGAAAAATACAATTATAAAATTTGCAGGTAAATGGATGGAACTAGAAACGGTCATCCTGAGTAAGGTAACCTAGACCCAGAAAACAAACTTTACATGTTATCTCTTGTGGATATTAGCTTATAAGCTTTAGATATATGTGTGGTTCTGACACAAATACCATAGAAGTTAAGTAGCTAGTAAGGAACCAAAGGGGAAGAAATTACCTTCCAAGGAAGAGAAAATAGAGGAGATTTGTGAAGAAATAAAAGGGAAATTATAATAAGAGGATTAAATGGGGAGGGAGATGGGGGGGTCAAGGTGAAGAAAGGAATATGGGAAGGGACAACTAACATTAAAGGCCTTCTGAAAAGCCACAAGTACTGTAGAAGCATCCAAAAATATATGCCTATATGAAAATAATTTAAATGAAGTCATCGTATGTCTAGCCCAAACTAGATATCTTATACCACCAAGGAGGACATCCAGTGCTAGAAATAGACCACATCTTGTTGCTTCATTGACCAAAAGGGTCCCATAGACACCCCTCCAAACATCACAGGCTCTTCTTGCCAAGGCTCTTTGTTGCTCTCCATAACCTGCAGACACATCTCCTATTACTGAAGACACAACTTACTTATGTAATTGAACATGGAGACATTGAACTGGTACCCCAACTAAAAGCTTCAACCCTCCTGGCTAGTTTTCATGGTTCTGGAAAGTACCTTGAATGCTACTAGAGGAGAAATGTAATAATCCATTTCACCCATCTACAAACCCTGTGACCCACAGAAGTGACCTGCCTACAAGATAATCTCACGCAACAGTGGCACGAATGTTATGGGAGTAACTAACCACTATTTGATTGGATTTACAGCCCACTCTATTGGGTAGAACCCATGCATGACACTGCTGAAGTGGCCAAGTACCTGAGATTGGCTAGATCATAGGATCATATGAATATGAACATAGCAATATAATGACTTTTAATGACAGTGATATAACCAATAGAGCAGAGCATCACTCAACCCTCATCAGAGAACCTCCTTGCAGTGGATGGAGATTAACAAAGAGATCCACAGGTAGTTAATGTGAAGAGAGTGAGAGACTTTGAAACATTCAACCCAATATGGGATATCTTTATGAGACCCCTCCACACAAGGCTCAGGGATTCATGGGAAAGAAGAATAAGATTTTAACAGAACTAGTACTCATGGACTCACAGAGACTGTGACAGCTCACCCAAGATCTGTACAGGTTCAAAGCTAACAAAACCCCATTACTGAAGGGTACTGTGTCTGATACTAGATAGGTAAAGTAACCATCGATCTTACCCAGCTGTAAACACTGACATATAGTAATAACTGGCCTAGCAAGACATGCTTACTAGTGCAGTAGTAACATGAATGTCATGGGAGTGACCAACCACTTTCTGATTGGATATGAACTCCACCCCACTAGTTCAAAGCCACACCCAGCACTGTTATCTGGGCTAAAAACTGGAGAACCTATTTATATTGCTTTTCTAAACAGACATAGTATTAAACCAACTCCTAATGACTTATTGTTAAAACTGTAGATTTGTGGATCTCTTAACCCTCATCAGAAAAGTTTCCTTTTGGAATAAATGACGATTAACACTGAACTCCACCACTGGTCAAGATGTGAATGAGAGGCTGAGATTTCTTGTCTCTGAATGGGATATCTATATGATATCCATTCTTTCTTCAGTTCGGGGATCACTGCAAAAGATGGTATGGAGACACTGTAAAAGCCAGAGGGGGGTGGATGACTAGAAGAACAGTTCTCCAGACACAACAGAGCACTTAACACTTGAATGCATAGCCGTTGTGGTAGCGTGCACAATACACAAGTTGAGCCAGACCAAATCCCAGCATGGAGAGGGAAGGTGGTCACTAAGTCTTACCTCTAGCTATGGAGCGACTGCCAATTAATAGCTTCCCAGAGAGGAAGAGTCAGTCTTCTTAAAGTTATGGTCCTCAGTAGGCTGACCATGATCCCATGGAAGGCCACACATCTAAAGTGTATGGGCAATGCAAACTTGTATTTGGTGTTTTGTTTTAAGAGGGATACAAAGCTGGGAGTTGAATCTAGGAGGAGTTAGAGAAGACGGGTCAATATGATCAAAATACGTTGTATGAAATTCTCAAGGAACAAAAAAAGAAAGTGAGTTGGTGAGGTGGCTTGGTGGTTAAGAGCGCTTGCTGTTCTTGCAGAGGACCTGAGTTTAGTTCTCAGCATCCAGGTCAAGTGGCTTACAACTGCATACAACTTCTTCTCCAGGGCAGCTGATGCCCTCTTCTGGCCTCTGAGAGCACTTTCATATATGTGGCATGTCCCCACAAAACACACACACACACACACACACACACACACACACACACACGCACGCACGCACCTTTTAAATCTACTTTTTTAAAGGAGAAAAACAAAAGAAATGCAGGAAATTGGGTACCATCTCAAATTTGCAGAGCCAGAGCTAGCCAGCAGCTTTAGAAAATTCTGGGCATGTTGAAGCACTCCAGCAGAGGAAGTGGCTTAAAGTAAGTTTTTGTTCACTGCACCATCTCAGCACATATGGCCTAGATAGACAAGGCAAGTGTACCTACTCAGTCAGTATACCATCCCTCAGTCTCCTTGGCATGTGACTGACCGATGAGCATCTCCAGGACACCAGACCAGGTGTGCCTCAAAATGCCCAGAATTTTCTGAAGATGCTGGCTTCCTTGGCCTATACTTTACTTTCTCCTCAGAGCTGTACATGGTGCCAAGAAAGGTCATGCCACTGAGAAAGATAATGGTCAACGTAGCAGCCCTAGAAAGCCCTCCTGTGCCTTCTGTGCCTTTGAGTGACCCCAAGAAAGCTTTGCAAGGAAACCCATGGCAGGCATTCCTATTTTCTATACAAACTCACGGTGGAAGCCACGGATCAAAGATCTGACCTTGTAAACACATCGTTTTCTAAGTGAGAACTCGGGCCAGGGCTGAGAGGCAAAGAGGAGAATACAGGGTAGCTGACGTTTACGTAATGAAGTTCCTTCTCCATTTTTTTTTTCACCTAGCTCAACGACTCTGCAAAACAACTCATTGAGATGGACAAGATGTGCCCTGCCGCTGCCACCGCATGCAACTACGATGCCCTCTTATCCTCCGACCCCAGCACAGTAGCCAGTGTGGCCTCAGGCCCCACCCTAAGTAGCTCAGGGGCAGTCAGTGCCTTTCAACGACGTGTGGACAGCAAGAAGAACGCCAAGAAGCGCCATTCCTTCACTGCGCTCAGTGTGACGCACAAATCCTCCCAGGCTGCCAGCCACAGGCACTCCATGGAAATTAGTGCCCCGGTGCTGATCAGCTCCAGTGACCCTCGTGCTGCGGCCAGGATCGGGGAGCTTGCCCATCTGTCCTGCACCGTACCCACCCAGGTAATTCCCAGAGCCCAGGCCCAGTGTCTGTGATTCCCAAGGGTCCTTCCTAGTCTACCTCCATGCCTAGCATCCTGGATTCCTAAACGATCATAAAGGAAGCCACACCGGAACTGCTGTGGGTGGGTGGGGCCTCTCCTCATGGCCAACCACTTGGCATCGAGAGCCTTGTAACGGTGTGCATGTTGGCCTCCATGTTGTGAGATGATTGACAGTGGTTCCAGGATACAGCAGGGGGGTAACGTTCAGTCATCTTGGAAATTCCTCACTTATGGATACTCAGCATGTTTCTTCAGGGAAGAGTCTTGGGTGGGACATTTTGAGCAACACTATGAAGTAAGTTCCTTTCAACAGAGAAAGGACGAGAGCTGAGAACCAGAATTAGCTACATTGCTTAGTCCTTGGCTGCTGTTACTGCTAAAGCTCCTTCTGTTTCTAAATGTAACCTTGACTACATTTCCACTGGTATATTTGTAGATTGAAGTAGCCAAAGTAAGATGCTTAAAGAACACAGAGTAATAATTACCTGAAACTCCAAGCAGCCTGTCCACCTGGGAAAGTGTCTCCTTCATGAGTGCCAGGAAGGGAGGAGGGGGTCTCTCCTGTGTCATCAAATTTCCACTGAGGACAAGGAGAAGGTATTGTGCCCGCTGGAGGTGCAGGCCGCTGTCCTCCCAGCTCGGCACACTCCAGGACAAAGCACCTGTGCACAGTCACAGTGGGGGAGGGCCAGGCCTTGCCCACTCTGCACCTCCTACAACAAGGTCCATCTGCCAGCCCTGCGTTACTTTCTCTCCAGGGTCACCTCTGACTGTCATGGGCATGCTTCCAAGGAATGGCACCAGTCTATAAATAAAGTAACTGGCTTTATTTTTCCAAGTTCCAGTTGACTTGGCCAAATTTATATGGAGAATCCTCTTTTAAAACAGGCTGGAGAGGTGGCTCAGCAGTAAGATCACTTGCTGCTCTTGCAGAGAACCCAGGTTCAGTTCCTAGCACCCACATGGTGGTTCACAGCCATCTGTAACTCCAATTCCAGGGGATCTAACCTCCATGGGCACCAGATACACACACGGTACACATGCTTACATGCAAGCAAAACAATACAACACATAAAATGAAATAAGAACGTCTATTTTTTGAGGCAGAATTTCACTATGTAGCTCCGGCTGGCCTGGAACTCACTATGTAGACTAGCCTGGCTTTGAACTCGTAGAGATCCACCTGCCTCTGCCTCCCAAGTTAAAGACATGAGCCACCACAGTTGGCCTCAGATAGATCTTAACAAATAAAATTAAGACACTGAACTTCTGGAGAATTGCAGTTTTGTTAGATATGCTACATCAGCTTAAAACTGCAACTGCACAACACTCACACGTTATACACATATGTACACCTGTGCACACATGTCACCACCACATACTTACAAACGTAACCCATACCCATACACACCAACACCCCCACGTGGTGTCCTATACTTTTACCAGCACAGACACCAATGTTGGTGTTATTGCAGGCAGAGGCCATGGTCTGCAGCAGACACTATGTTGGTCATGGCTTCGGGGCTCCTCAGCCCCACCCATTTTGCTGAGGGAACCTTAGGCCTTGTTCTGGTTTGCTTTCCGTTGCCATGGTAAACACCAGGACAGAAGCAACTTGGGGAAAGAAAAGGTTTCTGTTGCTTACACTTCCGGGTCATAGCCCATCATAAAGGGAAAGAAATCAGGGCAGAAACACAAGCAGGAACTGAAGCAGAAACTATGGAGGGATTCTGCTTCCTGGCTTGCTCACTGGCTCTCTCTCCAACTCATTCCCTAGTTCATGCTCAGCTCTCTTTCTTATATAGCCCAGGCCCACCCACCTAGGGATGGTGCTGCCCACCGTGGGCTAGGTGCCCCCACGTCAGTCATTAGTAAGACAATCTCTTATAGACATAGCCACAGGCAATCTGACCAAGGCAATCTTTCCATTGAGAATCCTTCTTCCCATGTGACTCTAGGTTAACAATAAAAAAAAAACTGATTACAAAAATAGCACAGGGCTGTTGGCACGTTTTCTATAAAAGAGGCGATGTTACTTGACCAGACCTTTGGCCCCACACTCCTTCATGAAATCATCTCTTCAGAATGTTAATAAGTGCTTGCTATTTTTAAGTTTCTATGAGGGGCATAGCAACTGGTAGCAGCCATCTCTGCTCCCCACACAATTGTGTGCCAACACAGACATCATGGGTAGAGAGGAGAGGACAGCTTGTCACTTTGGACTCTACATCTCACACTAAGAAGCCCTACTTTGACCCCAGCAAGTGACCCACAGCACTCGAGCTTTCTGCCCCCACCCCCTCACAGCCCTGCATGTCTGCTCAGGCTATAACTCAGGATACCTTAATTGACGGATGAGTTCTTAGGCCCTGGGGAGGATGGAGAAGGGAGAGGCCAGGATTGTCAAACGGGATCCACACTGAGTCCCAGGTATATGCCACCCTCTCCTGCCTCCAGGACATGGTCATGGCCTCTAAGGTTGAGAAGATCATGGTTTCTTCTGAAAGGAACATGGTTATTGATGCTGATGAAATCTGAATCCCCATTGGCCACTGGACTGTATTCCATAGGACAATCCACACAGGCTGTCTGCTTTAGGAACATAACCAGCTAGCATGGGACCTACTTGCTGGACATTATGTTGAATTCTGCTAATAGCCAGGTTGGCTTCAGGGAGGGTCACTGATAAAATGTGCTGACAGGAACATGTCTTACAGGACTCAATGCTAGTAGAAAAAGCTGGCTAACAAGAGTCTTCTGTCCGAAAGAGCAGCGGACACCCGAGCTGGCTCTGCTGCGGATTGGCTGACCTCATCCTGAAGCCCTGTGGTAGAAATGAAGTAGTTAATTGCAAGCCCACTCCACACGTGCACAGAGCATCCCTGGTGACAAATCTGACCTGTCTTGGTCTCTGTTACCTTAAGGTGAAAGGAAGCATGAGGTCTGTGACTTGTACGGAAAGGAATAAAGAAAGCCCAACAGGAGCCGCCTTGCTTCTGAGACAGAGTGTTAGGAGCACCAGGAAGCCTAGAGGTTCCAGGGGAACAGATCTCTAACTGCGGGCCTCTTCCAAGTGGCTGGGCTATGTCGGTGGGTTGTATTCCCAGTCGTGATGGTACCACCTGTCTTCCTTACCATCTCTCACATTCCTCTGCTGTGCGGACTGCCTTACCACTAAGGGGAACCAGATTACCACCCCTCCCCATCACTCTCCTCCTGGTGCAGTGCAGGAGAGGGTGGGGACAGACAGTGTGGAGGAGCAGGCTCCTCTCCGGCTGCCTCTCCTTCGGAGAGTTGCTGAGCCTGTACAACCCTACCCAACACGCCTGGAGAAATGCCTGGCTGTTGGGGAAGTGACTGCATGCCTCGCCATGGCGGTTATAGATAGGATGTACAAGAGTGGACCTGCTGCTTGGGGGTCAGAGGTACAGTCACCAGCCCAAGATGTGGGAGGATTACTCCCAAGGCTCAGGAGCTTCGTTGACTTTAGGCAATCTGCTTCCAGTCCTCTCTGTGTTTAGGTGCTGTGCTGGGCCCTAGAGCTTCTGAAAGGTAGTGGTTATAGGTAAGGGTTAAGAGAACTGAGATCATTGTTGTTACTCTTTTACCATGAAGCCAAGCCTGACTTATTTAACATCCTATAAACCATCTAACCCTGTCAGCCGTGAACTAGAGATAACCAGCCAGACCATTCCAGTACTCCTGCCTTACCAAAGGCATCTGAGGCCCACTCCTGGAGTCCACTTAGGGAAGGTATCTCATTGTCACCTGGGATGGAGAAAATTCAGATACCAGTTCCCCCAGAACAGTATCAGCCCCCAGCACATTTTTCCCTGCCTCTTTTTCTCTGATGTAAAGTGTCTTTTGGTAGCTCAAGTTAGCCTCAGACTTCCTGTGTAGCTCAGGCTGGCATTAAACTCTTGCCTCTACCTCTTGGGTGCTGAGATTATTGTCACATGCCACCAAATATGGCTTGTTGCCAGCATTTCTGAAATGATTTTCTGGGATATAGCTGGGTAACTCAGAGACCCCCTCCCCTGACTCTGATGGCCGATTAAGGAACATCTTGCAGCTTAAGGACTACAGTGGCTCTCCTAAAACCTGGCTTTGCTACAGAGCATGCCTAAGTTCCTCCTCCAGTCCTGAGTACCAGATAGGTACCTGCTGCCCTACTGTGCCTAGGGATGAAGGTCCCCATGAACTCAAGACTTAGTGCCCAAACCAAGTCAATGCAATATACAATGGGATGGCTGATTCACCTCCAAAAACCTTTTTTCCCCATGCACTAGGCTCTAGATCAGTGGTTCTCAACTTTCCTGATGCTGTGACTCTTTAATACAGTTCTTCATATTGTAGTGACCCCCCAATCATAAAATTATTTTCATTGCTACTTCATAACTGTAATTCTGTTACTGTTATGAAGCATAATGTAAATATCTGTGTTTTCCGATGGTCTTAATTGACCCCCCATGATAGGGGTCACAACACAAGCCACAGGTTGAGAACCACTGGTCTAGAGGAAGATGTTGGCTTTCAACAAA
Source organism: Peromyscus californicus insignis (assembly GCF_007827085.1). Taxonomy (NCBI): domain Eukaryota; kingdom Metazoa; phylum Chordata; class Mammalia; order Rodentia; family Cricetidae; genus Peromyscus; species Peromyscus californicus. The sequence goes on along the minus strand of NW_026294491.1, from coordinate 27,573,308 downwards.
AACTACGGGATTCGTTTCTGTGCTCGTACCATAGACACAGAGATAGGTGACAAGCCCCTGCTCCTTGGAGGTTCCAGTCTACAGCAGGGTTTCAGGCTGTGCTGTTCGCTTGCTTCACAGTCTTCTGTGGTGTGTACAGTGTAATCTGGGGGACGGCTAAGGTGACATGCTGAGTGTAGACTCATTCAGACCTTTGAAACCAGACGAGGGAGTTCTGATTTTTGTTTGTGTCTTATATTTTTTTTTATTTCTTTTAAGACAGCATCTCACTACTTAGCCATAGCTGACCTAGAATTCGATACATAGATGAGGCGGTCATCATACTCACAGAGGTCTGCCTGACTCTGACTCCTGACTTCTCGTATTAAAGGCATGTGTCACCACCCCCAGCTACCAATTTTTGTATTTTTAAAGAGTTTTAAAATAACAACCAAACATGGGGTGCAGCTGGGGAGGTAGAGGAAGAAGAGGAAGCCAAAGGGACTATATGGCCTTACATGGCTAAAATATTTACAGCATTGACTTTTCAGGACTGAGGTTATAGTTCAGTAGTAGAACAATTACCTAGCATGGCTGTGACCTGGGTTCAGTCTCCAGCACTGTAAAAACAAAACTTTATATCTGGCCATGTATAGAAAGGGGCTTTAGGCTGGAATTTCATTGATATTACCAGTGAGCAAGAAGAAAGCCATTGTTTTAAGGGGCAGGAGCGGTTGGGGAGAAAATGGTAATGATGTAAGGTTAGCTAAGGTCCAGGTCTTCAGAGCCCGGAATGGGTAGGCCTTGATTTCACCTCCTGCAGGTCAGTGCCAGGAAAAGGAAATGCTGGGGGAGTGGGATTTGTGGTCCTTCTCCTGGTGCATCCTCAAAACAGCAGCTTGCCTCCTGGGCACCAAATAACCAGCTCAGAAAATTCTGTAAGTTTGAGAGTGATGCATTCTGGAGTCAGGTCCTGGGAGGGGCAGGGCCCTAGGAGAAGGGACAGCTGGGCTGATTGTAGGGCTCCCTGTGGTATTATGGCAGCCAGATGCCTTGGTTTGGCTGCTTGCTTCTCCTCAGAGTTTCGTAGGACATGGGGACAGTCTGAGCTGCGGTGAGACACCGAGGACCCTTTCTCTACCCTGTCTGCTAGTACTTCTTCCCAAGACCTGTTTGTCCCCCTCTGGCCACTAGCATGTCACAGCTTCCTCGTGTTGGATGTGCTCGACGACCTGGGACCGACCTTTATATCTACCTCTGTTGCTAAGATCACAATGCCTGACCATCGTTCACCAGTCTTCCTGTCCCTTCATCAGCATTCAACACTGCTAACTCTACCAGTTTCCGAGTGCCCCTTCCACTGAGCCATCTGCTCCAGCCTAGGCACTTTCCTTGCTTCTATCTCTAGCCCTCACAGAAGGATCTACGCTCTTGCCTTCTCTTCCCACTACATACACCCTGGCCTGGGGAGTGTCCTCCTTTCCCAGAGCTGCAGCCCACAGTTACATTTCTGCTGTCTAAACTCTTGTTGATACTTTTATTTTAAACCACAGACTAGTATCTCACTTGCATGGTGGCTTCATTTGGAAAGGTGCCTCAGCCCAGTAGATGCTAGAGTAACTTCCTTTCTTCACATTACTCTCTGCCTCTAATATATATATATAAATATATATATATATATATATATATATATATATATATAACTTTATATAATAAAATATAACAATAATTAATCTAATGCCAAACCATCTTCCAGAGTGCAGATTCCTTGCCCCATAGTGCCTTCCTGAATCCCCCTGCGTGAAGAGATAACCCCCATGACCTTGGGAGACTCAGCCCCAGGTTGCCTTTCTAACCCCCACCAACTCCGTCCATGTTCCATCTGTAGACCCACTGCCCACCCACCCTCCACCACTCTAGGAATCCCTTTTTCTGCCACTTGTCTTGGTCATTCACTTACTGCTCACCCACAGGTGCGCACTCACATGCAAACTCCCTTCTCTTGGAACAATCTGAAATAATCACTCCATCTCTGCGGCTTTTGTGTCTTTGGGTCACAGATTAATTCCTGCATTGCCGCCATGTCTTCCAGACTTCCTGTGTCTGCTGTGGAGCCTGATTTGTGTATATGGCCATCCCTCTCAGGGATGGCCTCCAGGTCCTTGAGGGCAGGGTCTGAGGGCATGCATGGCTTTGTCCTGTGCCTGGCCCCCACATGGGCTCACACACATTGGCTTTCTTCTTGGGTGGGCCCCGTGAACTGTGTCGACAGCACTGTATAGTGAAAGGTCTTGTCTATAAAACAGTGAGGTACATGAAATTCAGCATGTCCTTCTAGGAGAGGACAGCTCCTGTCACTCCCAGCTCCCTGTGAGCTCCAGGTCCATGTTGATGGCTGTGGAGAGGACGCAGCTGTGAAATGTCTAGCCTAGGACTCCCAGAGCACAGGTTGGGGCAGAAGCTCAGATGGCCAACCTGCTCCCATTTGTACCCTGAAGAATTCTTTCCGCTCTCTGTCGAGGTCAGAGGACTGCTGCCGTGTGGAAATAATGGAGTTATATGACAGCTTTCTGCTGGGGGCAGAAGTCTGTCAACCAAAATATTGAGGTAAAAAGCTATTTGGGATGACTCCACTATTAAAAGTCCAGATGTTTTCTTAGTGATTGCCATTTAGACTGGGGTGAGATGGGATCTCAATTTATCTTTCATTTGCATTTTGCTGATGGCTAGTAATGTTGAACATTTCTTTCATATGTTTATTGGCCATTTATATAGTACTTCATCTTTTCGGAACTGCCTGTTCATCTCATTTTCCTATTTATTGAGTGGGTTATTTGATTTCTTGGTATCTGGTTATTTTTTTTTTAGTTCTTTGTATATTCTAGCCCAGATATTAATCGTCTGTCAGATTTGCAGTTAGAAAAGATTCCCACAAATGCTGGCAAGAATATGGAGAAAACAGAACTCTTATATACCACTTATGGAAATTTAAATTAGTCCAGCCACTGTGGAAGTCGGCATGGAGTCTCTAATAATAATAATAATAATAATAATAATAATAATAATAATAATAACTGAAACAAAACTGTCACATGATCCAGCTCTCCCACTTTTATTTGCCAGAATGTTTCAGAGAGATACTTGCACATCCATGTTCATTGCTGCCCTGTTCACAGATGGAACTGGCTTGTGTGTCCATCAACAGATATGTGAAGACAGTGTGGGATATGTACACATACATAATGGAATTTTATCCACATGAATGAAAATATACTGTTTGCAGGGGAATAAATGCAACTGGAGAGAGTGGTATTAGCAAATTAAGTCCAATTCAGATGATATGGCACCTTTTCTATCCTTAGTAGATCCTAGATTATATATATATAATGTATATATATGTATATGTATATATGTTTTATATATGTCTGTATGTTGTATATGTGATACAAAAGCTCAAGCGGACCTGTATGGAAGGGAGGGACGAATAAGAAGGAGAATGGGAAACAAAAGAGAGGCTAGACAGCTACAGGGAGACACGTGGTCAAAGTCTGTCATATACTTGCATGAAGATGTCCTTATGAGACCCAGGACTGTGCATAATAAACATATACCAACTTAAGAAAGGAATTTCATACGTTTGCTTTCAACTTCATTTGGACAAGACTGGGAAATGGTGCCCGGTTTCATCACTTAGTGAAGGGTGCATGCTTTGAGTAACTCATTATTAGGTGATTTTTGTCATTGTGGGGACGCAGCAGAGAACACTTGCACAGGCATGGATGGACAGGGCAGTCCCTTGAAAGGGCTGCTCTGCACAATCGAGAGATGCACAGACGGCCGGGCGTGGTGGCCCATGCCTGTGATCCCGGCACTGGGGAGGCTGAAGCAGGAGACTCAGACAGGGCTAAATAGTGAGTGCAGGGCTATCCTGGCCTACGCTGCGAGACCCAAAACGCTTTTTTAAAGGGCTAGCTAGAGAGGTGACTAAGTCAGTAAAACATTTGCCCTGCGATCTTTAGGACTCGAGTTTGGCTTCTCAGAACCCACATCAGAACCCAGCACAGCTGTCTGTGGTTATAATCCCAGCATGGTGTAGGCAGAGGGAGACAGGCGGCTCCCTGGCGGTCACTGGGCAGCTAGCCCCGCCTACTTGGTGAAGATCAGGCCAATGAGAGACTCCAATCTCAAACAAAATGGGGAAGATACCTGAGCACCAATGCTCAAGACGGTCCTCTGACCTTCATGTACATTTGCACACACACACACACACACCAAACTACTAGAGATGGGGGAGGGAGGAAGTGGGGGAAGGCAGGCAGTGAACACGAGGTTCGTGCACCAACTGCAGGGTAACACAACACACTTGTTGCCAGATACTATTTTTTGTAAATAATGCACTCAAAAGTAGTAATGAAAATTACTTAGATAAGAAGTAAATATGGGGTGAGCAAGATGGCTTAGGGGATACAGGTGCTTGCTGCCAAATCTGATAGCCTGCGTTTGATCTCCAAAACCTACATGGTAGAAGGAGAGAACCAACTCCCATAAGCTGTCCCCTGACCTCCACATGTGAGACATGCATGCATACATGCATACACATGTATGCACACATGTGTGCACATACACACAAAAAAATTTTTAAATACTAAGCCATTCACATAGTTCTTTATTATCATTGACAAGTACTGTGCACTGTGTGTGACTTACGTACCACACTTTTATAACACTGGTACTACAGTAGGCACATTTGCACCAACGTCACCACAAACAAGCAAGGAATGTATCTTACCATCGTGTTATAACCGCTACGGTATTACTAGGCAAGGGGAATTTTTCAACTCCATTATAATATCATGAGACCATAATTATATAAACATATGTATGCCAATCCTCATTGAATGAAATGCTAGACTTATTAGAGGAGTTTCCCATGATTCAAGCAACTGACTGATGTTCTCACCAAACTGCCTGAGGAACTGAAGCGGACAGTTGGTTGGGTAGTACCTTGCATCATCACTCAGGTGCAAGCAGATGACGCCAGGTAGCTAGCAGCCCCTGGCTCTTAGGAAGACAAAGAAACAGGAGCCTGTTTCCCACTCCAGTCTGTGAGTCCTGGACAGCTGAGGGCCTGACTCTCAGCTTCCTCCCAGGGCTAAATGGCTCATGGCCTGCTTTGGTAAATCACAGGTTTATTAGCACAGGACCACGCCCATTCATTTGTAGTATGCCTTCACAGAGGTGCCAGGTAGAGGTCATAGGATCCACAAAAGTCTGGGATATTACTAGGCCCCTTATAAAAAAAAATCTTTGCTGCCCCCTGGTACAGGATGCTTTTTGGCGTAAAAATGTAGCAATGGTATGGTGGCCAAAACTTCTCTTCAGGGATGTCACATCGGCCCGCATTTCACTGAACAAACTGAGTCCCAACCTACTTGAGGATCGGGATTCACAGTCCCCATGATGCCCCTCTCCCAAGTCCCACACAGATGTGCAAGCCCTTACATTGAACACAGAGGTTAGGTACATCTGTCTGCAGCAGGTGACATGAAGAACTGTCACTTGTAAACTGTAAGGCCATTTTTTTCCTCTAATGGCCCTCCAATGCTGCCTGTGTGATTCTACTTGCTCTGTGGGACTAAGTGACAGCATTGTGGAGGCCCCTGGCAGGTCCCAGAGATGGTCTAACATGGCCACATGGCCCAACTCCAATTCGGCCAGGGGCAAGTCCTTCAGCGGGTTCTGTTCCCCCCATCTCCCTCCCTCCCCCCCGCCTCTCTCTCTCTCACACACACACACACACACACACACACACACACACACACACACACACACACACACAGACCCCAAAGCCCCTGAGAGCCCAGCTGCTGACAGATAAACTCCCCTTGAGATGGAAGCAATATTGGTTAATATTGAAGCAGCTGGGAAAAGTGTTTGGAAATCACCAGGAAGACTATCAAAAGAACATTTCTCAAGCATCCTTGTGTCTCAGAAAGAAACTGAACTCTGCCTGGAACTCCCTTGTGGTCTGAGTCTTATCTCTGCTACTAGATGGATGGGCACAGGCTGGAGGAAGCACTGGGTAAGAGCTGAAGACATGGACAGCAATGGCTGCCCCGGGCCTGATGCTCTGAGGCCTCCTCACTCTCACATGCTTATCAGTCCTGCAGCCCCTGGCTCTCCACCCACCTGCAAAGCTCCAGCTGCCTGCAAGGCTGAGAGCTTGGCTTATTTTTAGAATTTTTAGAAAGTTATGAATTTAATTGCATGCCTTATAAGGGATTGTTTTTTAAAAAGCCTACCAGTTGAGCTTCAACAATGAGGACAAACAATCCTTCCGTGATGATGTGGTCCAAGAAGAACTTCCTTCTGGGATTCTGAAAGTAGGTGGATGTGGGACTGAGCTGGGCCTGCAGGAGGGGTGCATGGAGGGAGGATCGGGCAGACTCGTGTGCCTAGACTCTGATGAAGGGTCTGGAAGCGCTGTTGATCTGAAAACAGAGCTGACAAGCCCTCACATGCCAGTGGAGATGGTGGGTTCTAGAAAATGCCTAACAAAGATGCCTTTAGTTCTGTGGAGTCACACATCCATCTAAGGCCGCCTGGCAAAGTGACTTTTGTGCAAAGGGATAAAAAAGCTAACAGAAGGTGGCTGTGGATGAGGATTATAAATGCCTCCTTTTAATTAAAAAAAAATGCCTAGGACTATGTCAATCTGTGGAAACCTGTAAAGCTACAGATAGGTGGGAAACAGATTCCATACCTTCCTCACAGACCTCTTTCCACCCTTAGTATTTTGTGGGTACTATTTTCCCACAGGCCACCTTCCTTGGCTTCAGTTGATGCTCTTAATAATATGGAGGGCATTGCCCTGCAAACTTCTGCACACTACTGTGGCTCACTGGTCCTCATTCCCCCAACAGCTGAGGGCGGAAGCCCCCAGCTCATCCTCTCCTGAGTCACAAATTTGTGGCAACAGGTCAGGCAGTGAATATTGTAGGCCTTGTGGGCATAATGTCTCCACGTCGGCCAGTCGTCCTTGTACATACAGTATAGCTAACACAGCCAGAGTAAACTAAATGGATAAACATTGCCGATTGCCAGTGAAACCTGGGGCAGAGATAACTGGAATACCATCTGACCTGGGGTCACATCTTGGCCCCGACTGAGATCATCTAGTCAGCAACTTAGGACTTCCGCTCCAGTAGTCTACAAGCAAATCTGGCATGCTTATGAGGAGGGCATGGCCAGTGGGCAGTAATGGAGACGTTGGCCTCCACCTTAAGTGGTAAGCATGGGTGGAGGTTATAGGGATGTGGTGGTTTGAATGGTAGGTGTACCTCCATGGTCTCATGCCTTTGAATATTTAGTCCCCAGTTTGGCACTGTTTGGAAAGAGTTAGGACATGTGACCTTGCTGGCGGAAGTATGCTACTGGGCGTAGGTTTTGAGGGCTTAAAGATTTACACCATTTCTCATTTGCTCTCTCCGCTTCCTGTTTGTGGTTCAAGATGTGACCCCTCAGCTTCTGCTTCAGCTGCCGTCCCTGCCTGCTGCCATGGTTCCGTGTCAGTGTTGTGATGGACTCATATCCCTTTGGAACCATAATCCCCAATCAGGCCATTCCTTCTATAAGTTGCCCTGGTCGTGGTGTTTTTCACAGCAATAGAAAATTAATAGAGGGAGTAAAGGGCTCTGAGGTTAAAATACCCAACTTCCTTGGACATCTCTCCAATCTAGTTAGACCTCTGGCCATCTAGCTATATTCCTATCCTATCCTATCCCATCTCCTCTCCCATCCCATCTCCTCTCCTATCCTATATCCCATCCTATCCCTTCCTATCCCATCCTAAATTCCTAAGCTATTTTCCATTCTGGTTACATGCGGAACAAAGCAGGAGAACCAGGCCACAGATGCTTTATCCTAAGCTTTTCTTTTGGAAGCCAATTCACCAAGTGTAATGCAGTGATGGCAAGTATTGAATAAAACATGTTCATCTCACTGCCCCTTGGGGTGAGAACAATGTTTTCATGATGCATATTAAAAAATAAAGTGATGAGGTATTTCTTCTTGGGGTTCTTCGTCTGTGGCAAAGTCTCAAAACAGCTTGGAACCCCAGCATCCCTGCCAACCCTCCTATCTATTTTTCTCTTATTAATCCCAGTGGTAAAACAATATAGCTTAGTTGCCTTGCTTGCTTAGGAGACTATTAAATTGCAGCGAGGAACTGCTGGTGTTTGTAACAATTGGACAGTTTAGGGCTGAGCAATGGCAGTATTGCAGCCAGAAGCTGACTCTGACTTGGTCCCAAAGGAAGCTGGAATTTCACAGTACAAGCCACTGTCACCAACAGTGGCCCAGATCTTAGTTACTGGGGTGTGCATCCACTCAGCCAGGAAGAGAGAAGTGTGAGACACACCAGGGTTGTGTCTGGTTTCTGGCATTGCTTGGGCAGGCAAGGAGCCCTGTAATGCTGGCAGAACCTACCTCAGCATGGGGGGGGGGGGGCCCTTGGTCCACTTTTATGCTGACAACATGGTAAATCTCATACCGTGAGGGCATCCTCACTGGTCAGGAAGACCCTTTTGGATGAACCTGCAGCTAGCAGGCTGGTGCTGAATGCGCATGGGTGGTGTTTTCAATGTTAGGCCTGATGCTATCACTGGTTCTTTGTTCTGTGTGGCCAGTGGCTCCATGAGGTAAACTACTGACATACCCCTGTGGTCAGCCAGCTTGTGCATGCGCATGCGTGTGTGCACGTGTGTGACAGCACACTTGTAGCGGTCAGGGGCAACCTTCCAAGAGTCAGTTCTTGCCTTCCACCTTGTTTTTTGGAGGTCGTGTCTCCTGTGGCTTCTGCAGCTGTACTGTGTACTCTTGGTGTCCCAGGAGCTTCTCCCATCTGATCTCTCATATCCCAGGGGAGTGCTGGGATTACAGATGTATATGACCATCTCCAGCTTTATCACACAGGTTCCAGGGATCCAAACTCTCGGGCCATTGGGCTTGCGCAGTAAGTGCTTTTACCCACAGCCATCTCCCTGGCCCCTAGACTTTATTATGACTCAGGATTGTTCTTGGGAAGGGGTCAGTAGGCACAGATCCCCGGTGAGCCAACCTGGGCAGGGCTTTCAAGTTGAACAGAGATTTCTACCAGGCAATCTTGGAGTCATTATAGAATATTCTCTTAGACCCATTGTCTTAGTTAGGGATTTTGTTGCTGTGGAGAAACACCATGATCACGGCAACTCTTATAAGGAAAACATTTAATTGGGGTGACTGGCTTATGGCTTCAGAGGTTCAGTCCATTATCATTATGGTGGGGAGTATGGCAGCATGCAGATGTAGACATGGTGCTGGCTAAATCTTAATCAGAATGCAACAAAAAGTGGACTGTCACACTGAGAGAAGCTTGAGCAAAAGAGACCTGAAAGCCCATCCTCACAGTGACATATTTCCTCCAACAAGGTCATACCTACTCCAATAAAGCCATACCTAGTAGTGCCATTCCCTATGAGCTTTTGGGGACCAATTACATACAAACTACCACTAAGTGTTACAGCTCTGGAGAGAAGGTATCCTGACAGTTAGAAGCCAGGCTGTACCTGTCAATGTTACAGCTCTGCTCTGCTAAGAGAGTTTCCCCACAGAGATATAGCAGTTCTGCTCTACTCCTAGGAAAATTGTTACTTCTCTGCTCTGCTCCACACTGGAGAAAGAAAGTCGTCACCCAAACCTCATTCAAGAGATTTACTGGGAGGGAGGAATCCAGGACAGTGGCTGCCTCTGCCAGGGTGGAAAGGGCAGCTCCCAACTGAACAGCTACAGGGCTTATATAGGGTTTTTTAGGGGCAGAGTTTTTCCAGGGTGAACATTTTCAGGGTAGGAATTGGTCGGATCTCAATCCCAGAGCTTGGACAAGCTCAGAGATTAGCTGGATTTCATGCTCAGGGATTGGTTGGGTTTTGTGCTGAGTTGGACAGGGGCAGGGTGTGTTTCTTTGGCTCTGGTCAGGGGCAGGGTGTATTTCTTTGGCTCTGGTTTCAGGGCAAGGGTTTGTTTCTTTCACTGGCCCTGTTTAACCTTTTGGCTCTAAATTTCAGGACCAGTGAATTGGCTCTGGTGTCAAGGTCAGGGTGTGTTTTTTGGGGTCTGGTTTCAGAGTCAGGGTGCATTTCTTTGGCTGGCCCTTTTACCCTACAACTACAACCCATAGTCATAGTTTTTGTTTGTTTGTTACTAAACATTTGGGAGAATTTCATACTCGATTACTGTACTTACATCATTTCATCCCTCCCTCTCCCCCTCCAAATCCTCTCCTGTCCCCCAAACTCCCTCTCAAAATCATGACCTCTTCTTCTATACTATTATTATTTACATATGTATACAGATATACATGTGTGGGTATATATGGGTATCCAACCTTACTGGGTCCATTGAGCGTTGCTCATATGTACATGTTTAGGGATGACCCCTTGGGATTGTATAGCCCATCAGTGGGCTCATCCCTGGAGAACATTGATTCCCCTGCTCTTAGCAGCCATCAGTGGCCTGCAACTCTTCATCTAGGGGTGGTATCTTGTGAAACTCACCCAACCCGTGCTGACATGTTAACTGTCATCGTGCCGTTCTTGTTTAGGCAACCACATTGTTGAGATTTTATGGGTGCAGCATTCCTATCGTGTCTAGAAGACACTAACTCACAGTGGGCATCCTGTTCCCCCGGCTCTTAAAATCATTCTGCTCCCTCGCCTCCAGTTTTCCCTGAGCCATGGGCAAAGGGGTTACATTGTGTATGTATCAATTGGGGCTGGGAATGCCACAGACACTTATTCTCTATATCTTGACCAGTTGTGGATATCTAAAAGTGTCTATCTGCTGGAGGAAGAAAGAGGCTTCTTTGATGAGGAGGGTGACAGCCACACCTGCCTATGGGCATAGGGAGAAGTAATTAGAAGACAGTAACTATATTAATTTTTTAATGGCAGCAGTAGGTTCTCCTCTGGGCCAGTGACCTCACCTGCAATGGGTAGTTGGCTGGGCTTACGGTACCAGACGTGGATTCCCTGCTCTTGTGCAGCCCTAAAGTCCAATGAGACAGCTATTTGGTTACCTACCAAGGTAAAAGTGCCATGACTGCACCAGTGGGGATAGCTTGCTGTGCTGGTCATTGTTGCGGTTCAGAAGTCTTACAGCTGAGTGAGACTATTGATTGCTTTTTTTCCCTGGGCATCTTGCATAGCACCTTCCACTAATAAGAAAGCTGGTCCTCGGGGAGGAGGCTTCCAGATCAGCCCCAGCTTGGTTCCTCCGAGTACTATATCCAAAATGTGTGGTGTCTTAAGAAATAGGATCTTACCTTCAAGATCTCAGAGGCCACCAAGGGCAACAGCAATGGCCCTTATTGTTTGGGGAGTCTCTTGGGTTCAAATGACCCACAAATTGAAGGGAAGTGTTTTAGTTAGCCTATGGCTCTTAGAGGGAGCATTATGACCCCCTATGACATAAGTCCATTTAAGAAAGCTATAAGACAGTGTTTCCCTGTGTCTTTCCATTAGTGTTAATTACTTCCCTTCCTTCCTCTCCCTCTGTATTACCATCCTCCCTGGTCCCCAGATAAGGTCCCCTGAAATCCTCCCTGCCCCACTTCACAGCACCTGTGCCCTATTACGTCACTGGAGTCCCTCTCTACTTTATTGGCTTCTGTGGCCACTTCAGCTGTATCCTCAAATCTAAAGATTTAGAGCTATAATTCACATGCTGTGAATGGGTAGAACTAACATTGTGAAAATGACTATACAATCAGAAGTCATTTACAGATTCAATGTGATCCCAGTAAAAACCTCTGACATTTTTCACAAAAATAGAAAACCCCTATCTGTCACCCTGCATAAAATCAACTCCAAATGGATTGAAGGCCCCAGTATGAAACCTGGAACATGGAAACTGCTAGAAGAAAAAAAAAATAAGTAGTACCCTTATACAGGCACAGGAAAGGACTTTCTGAATAGGATTCCATTCACTCTGGAGTAAGGCCAACAGTTAACAAATGGGAATTCAGTTAAGTCAAAAGTTTCTATATAGTCAAGGGAAGATTTGAGTATAGAGGAAGGCCACTGAGTGGAAGTGATCTTTGCTGGTTATCCATCCAAAAGATGAGTATTAATATCCAGAATTTACAAACTTTAAAAAATAATCCGAAAAATTACCCATTCAAAACAATGGGCTATGAATCCGAACAGAGAATCTCAAAGGGAAAAATAAAAATGACGGAGAAATATTTTTTTTAAGTACTTAACATCCTCTGCAATCAGGAAATGCAAGTTAAAACTACTTTGAGATTTCAAATTACCCCAGTGAAACTTGGCTAAGATCAAGAAGACTACTAACAAATTCTGATGAGGATATGGGGAAAGGGGGACCCTCAGCCACTGTTTGTAGACTGCAAACTGGTGCAGCCACTATGGAAATCAGTGTAGAAGTCCTCAGAAAACTAAAGATAGACCTTCAGTATGACCCAACTCTACCACTCCTCCGCATGTGTCCAAAGAACTTGACATCATACAGAAAGCCTGCTCAGCCATGTCCTTCACTACTCTATTCACAATAGCCAGGAAATAGAAACAACGTAAATACCTTTCACCTGATAAAAATGTCATACATACACAATGGAATTCTGTCCAGCTGTGAAGATGAAATTGCGGGTTAATGGACAGAACTGAAAAATACACTGAGCGAGTTAACCCAGGCCCAGAAAGACAAATGTCACATTTATTTTGTGGATACGCAACCCTGATTTTGTGGCTATGCATTCCTGAATTTCATTCAAGGCAACCAGGGTCCCTCTGCCATATATATATATATATATATATATATATATATATATATATATATATATATATATATATGATTTTTCCCAAAACAGGGTTTCTCTGTGTAGTTTTGGTGCCTGTCCTGGAACTCACTCTGTAGACCAGGCTGGCCTCGAACTCACAGAGATCCACCTACCTCTGCCTCCCGAGTGCTGGGATTAAAGGTGTGTGCTACCACTGCCCTGCCCCTTTCTTATTTGTATTATTTTCCTATTTCTAAAATTAGATGATTAAAAATCTAATCAGAGCAAGACCTAGTGGCACATGCCTATAATCCCAGCTACTCAGGAGGCTGAGGCAGGAGGATCTCTGTGAGTTCTCGAGGCCTGCTTGGGATACAGAGTGAACTTAAGGCCATCCTGGGCAACTTAGTTAGACACTGTCTCAAATAAGAAGAGAGCTGGGCGTCTACTCAGTGTTAGAATGGTTGACTAGCCTGCACAAGGCCTTGGTTTCTATCAATACTCAAATATATACATATATATACACATATACATTATATATATATATATATATATATACACATAGAGAGAGAGAGACATTTATGCATAAAGCAAAGGCAGAGAGGCTGCTCGCAGTTAGGTGGAAGCCCTCAGAGCTGGAGAACTAGACCATCTATCTCATGCCCTACAGTTACGCTCAGGTTTATTTCAAACTAGACTCTCACCCCTCACAGTACTGCTCTGCTTCGGAATGGTTTGTTAGGGGTGTGACGGTGCATTTGGACAGCATCATGTTATGGGAGGCTCAGCCGGATGCTTGAAACCCCATGCGGCACCCAGGCCTGTGTGTTTCTGATCAGCTCCTTAAAGCTTCGGTGCCTGCCACATGCTCTCTGCCAGTGTCAGAGGGGGCCCGCTGCCTGTCAGGGATCCTCACCAGGCTCAACAACCTCAGCAGATATGCTCTAAACAGCCATGCTCTTGAAGATCCAGAGAGTCACAGCCCCCAGCTTCCTACCTCAGTAGGTTTGCTCCTCTTATGGTTTCCATGGTGATAGAGATGAAGACCTGATTGGGAAGTAGATGGGCAGGACCTGGTGTGCATCACAAATCCACAAAGCCGATCAGCCTTCCTTTGGCACATTGAGTTTTTGTCCCTGAGGGCAGTGCTTACTCTGATGTTACTGCCACCTGGCAGGTCCTCTGTGGTGCTCCCACTCTGGATGTCACTGCCTAGCAGTGCTACACTGTGAGTCACACTTTGCTGAGCGTGAGCTGTGTGTCTTCCAGGAAAGGACTCTGTCTTTGTTTCTTTTCCTGTGGCTGTGATAAAATGTTCTGACCAAGGCAACTTAAAGAAAGGGTTTATTCTGGCTTACGGTTCCTTTAGTGAACTTCTTCATGGTGGGATCAGGAATAATAGCTGTGGGAGAAGCATGATGGCAGGAGCAGGAAGCTGGCAGGTCACACAACACCCACATTCAAGAAGCAGAGAGTGAACAGGAAGTGGGGCCAGACTATGAAGCCTCAAGGCCCACCCCCAGTGACCTATTTCCTCTAGCAAGGATCCATCTTCTAAGGGCTCCACAACCTTGCCAAACTGAGCCACCAGCAGGGGACTGAGTATTCAAACACATGAGTCTGTGGGGGACATGTCCCCAACTACAACCTGTAATGCAGTTCTAACCAATGCATAGCCAACAATCTCGCATATTCGTTTTGTAATAGTTGTTATGAGAGTTCCAACGGGTGGCCAGGTTTCCAGGAAAACCACCAGCAATTACTCCCTAGAGCTTAGATGACAATGCCCTGCCCTGCTAAGACCTCTAAATAGGCCTGAGATTGCTTCAGCTGCAGAGTTCCTGGGTATCTCCTAAGCCTCCTGATACTTGTTATATAGGGCACTTGTTTGCTTTCCCAGAAGATCTATGGATGTCTGCAAATATGACATTACACGCCTTCTTATCACCCAGTGCATGACAAACACCAGCAATGGCCATACTCTTGGCCAAGTCTTCCCCGTTGCCCAGGGGATGGAATTCTGCCTTCCCTGTCTCGCCTGGCCAAACACATTATGCTTTCCTATTTAATTATGGCTTGGATGGCTTCAGGACCATTGGAGACACTGTGGATGTGGGGAGATGAGCCAGAGCAGAGCCCAGGCAGGTTCTGTGAGGTCCCCGCTTCTGCTCTGGCCAGGACTTTGCACATGCAGCACCGAGTTAGTCTGACTTGACTCTTTAGGGGGCTCTTAGTGTGGAGACCAGAGCCTGGCAGGAAATTTCCACAGTGGGGCCTCAGTGCCCTGGGGTCACTGCCCTGCCTAACTGCACATTTTAACCAGCCTTCTGCTTCTGCCAGGCATGGACACCTCCTTATTCCTCCAAGGCCACCATCCACTCTCCCTTCCACTTTAAGGAACCTATCCTGTTCCTTTCAAAGGCCTTAGATGGCCTCAATCACCCCCCTAAAGTACTTGGGTGTATGGCCAGACCTTGTCAGGACAGCTCATATGTGAGCACCTGTCTAATGCCTCTTCCCCACAGTGCCAGCACTGAAGTCAGAGAGCCTCTCCGTTTTGTTGACTGTGAATGCCCAGTTGGCAGGTACTCAACACATGTCTTGTGCTGGCAAGTACTCAACACATGCCCCTTGAGCACTGTCAGCATTCAAGGTCGTGTTGTGGTGCCTGGAAGTACTAGAGAATCATTTGAGTTGGCAGCCTGAGGCCCTGCCCACATCTGTCTCCAAGTGACCCTGGGGAGAGCTAGAAACAATGGCAGCTCTCAGGATGGGCTGCCAGGCTCCTTCACAGATGTCCTTCACTAAGCAAGAGTTGTAATTCCAGGGGGGCAGCATTCTCCTCCCCCCTCAGCCCTGACTCTGCTGGAACTTCTATGGATGGCCTACAGCTGACTTTGGGGGAGAACACTCAGTCTCTGGCTTGTAGGTGGGCAAGGTGTAACAGCAGATGGCAGACCCCATAGCCTGTCAACAAGAGGACACATCCCCAACTCCAAACCTACATCCCACACATGCCTTCCAGCTCTTTCCTTGGTGAGTTACTCTTAGGCATGAGATCCATGGGGGTAGAAGGCTGCCTTTGAAACCTGGTGCTCTCTCTTTGTGAAGTTTAAAAACCCCAGGGCCCTAGTCCAAGCATCCATCTTTGAAGATGTCAAGTTACCTTGGAGACACAAGGAAACTCATCTTTCAGTCTCATGGCCTCATTGCAAGGTTCACTACTCTGTAAACAGGAAGCACAAACTGTTTCTGGCTTGGTGGAGGGAGACTCTAGGTGCTGTGCAGATCCAAGATCCCAGAGCAAGTAGGCGTGGCCACACAGGTAGGTAGATCAGCACGAGGCCTGCAGCCACCAACCAAGCTACCCAGATCAAGACTGGTCCTAAGTCCTGAGAATCACTTCCTTACTCCCCCATCAGCTAAGTGAGGATAGGCAGGGTGCAAGGTACAAATTTGCCCAAGGTCATCTTAGGAAACCTGATCCTGTCTCTGTGGCCTCTGCATTTAGTGACTTCTGCTTACTTGAGGCTACATACCCCATGACATGAAGTTATCACATTTAGAGCCATGGACAGCTCCCAGTACCACACTACATTTCTGCCAAGATCCCAACAGTTTGCTTGGCCCGTAGTCATGTAGCTCTGTTGTGTCTGTCTGTCCCTTGTTAGGTACCTGGAAGGGAGGAAATGCTGAGAGAGATGAAGGCCTACTGAACCCAACAACTCTGACATTCCCTCCAATTTAGTTGTCTACAAGTGCCAAATGGTACAAGAAACTGGTTGGTTCAGTGCAGCCCGGATGCTGGAGTCCAAAAGAAAGATACTGGCAGAGTTGCTTCCTCCCAGAGGCAGGGGACTCTGCCACACCTCTCTCCTGGTTTCTGGTAGCTGCTGATCATCATCTTTGCAATTCCTTCGTTTGTAGACACATGACTCTGCTCTTGGCTCCCACTGTCACACGGCCTTACTTCCCTGGGTGTCCTGTTCTGTGTTGTTAGACACACCAGTCATTGGGTTTTTCACCCACCATAATCAAAGGTCACCTGTTCTTAGAATCCTTTCTTTAACATGCAAAGACCCTTACTCTAAATGAGGTAGGTCTTGTTCACAGGTCCAGGGGCTAGAGCATGGACTGATCTTTTGAGAGGGATGCAATTCAATCCATTATGCTTCCAGATACCTCTGAACAGAAGGAACAGACTGGTGTTTAGGGGATTTGCGGACAACAGTGACCTCTAAGGATTGAAATTTCCTTGCCTCCCAGAACCTTAACCCAGAGAGCTCAGCATGCACGGACACTTGGGAGGCACAGCCTCGAGCTGGAGCATCACTCAACCCATACCCTGCATAAAGGGGCCCTTGAAGTCTTGAGACCCCAGATGCAGAGCCTTTGGGGCAGGGCATGCTATGCACTGTCATTCCTGGTCATCCTACTCTCTTGACTGCCCCTAGAAGTTAATGTTCGTCTCCTCAGATGCCACCTTTAAATGAATTTTGCAGTTGTAAAGAAGAGTTCCTGGAAAGAAGTTATGTCTACCAAAGCTGACTGATTAAAACTTCAGTATCTGTGGTGAGCTTGGAGTGTTACAGGTCCAGAGCCTAATTATCGTTTCTCTTGGGCTATTTTTAGCCTAGCTAAAGAGGCTTCCCTTGCCCACCTCAGTGTCAGACCTAACATCCTTATAACCAGATTAAAAAAAAAAACAAAACACAGAAAAACAAAAGCCCACCGTTGGGGTGCCTTAGCTTAACAAAACCCCCATTTTCCACCCATCCAAGGATTCAGTGTTCTATCAGGGAGCTCAGGGCTGACAGCTGAGATTTTTCCACTCTGCTGCAATACCCTACTTAATGTTTCCACCAATGGATTTGCAAAGTGTCTGGATTTATGACTCTTCTTTGTTCTATTACTGTAAAAAAAACTTCATGAAACTGCTTCCACATTGGAACACTGGAGGAGACCTAAACCTGTGTCCCAGTCCATGGCCACCTAAATTGGACTCCAGAATACTTTGTCTGGATTTTGGTTTTCCACACACTAATGATTAATTCGGCTTTTAAAGATAAAGCTAGACCTCTGTCCGACACTGTCTTCTCCCAGGTTGATCTAGAATAATACTCAGAAGGGGCTCTTGAAAGGCCCTGGGACCGGTTTCTTGGGCCACCAACCTCCCTCCAATAGGTCATAACAATATGATTAATAGCCAAGGAAGTGAAGCATGATGGAAGACTGGGAAAGGTAACAGCTTTGACACCGAGGGTACACATGGCTGCCGGTGTCCGCTGACCTGCTTTCTCCTTCTTAGACAGAACCTTCCTTCTGCTCACTCATGTATCCTCTTGTCTCTTTTCAGGACTCCTCTTCAACTGGACCTATCCCCACAGCCATCCCACGAGGTGCCACGGTGGCTGGAGAACAGGGCATGTCTCCCAAAGTCCAGCTGCCCCTCAACGTGTGAGCTGCCCCGCCCCTCATGTCTGTCGACATTCCCACACACTGGCACTTAGTGGTGTCTAGTGGGTTTATCAGTTAGTTACTAGCTGTCTCGTGTAGTTACATACATGTGCTAATGCCACCCAAAATGAAAGGGTGAGAACCGAATCCAGACAGGTCTTTTAACACCACTGTCCCTAGGATGGTTCGGAGAAGTGGGGGGAAATTAATAATCTTTGACAGGTCTCAGAGGTCCCTGAGATCTGGGGTGACTTGAGGAAAGAAGGGTGCAGTGAGGCCAGCAGGCATCTTTGGAAGTGTGGGCAACAGCTTGGTACTGCCTGCTCAGAAGTGCCACCCACCACCAGGCCGGCCAGCTGCATGCCAACCCCAAATGTAATCACATGAATCACTGCCAGGAAATGAGGTGTTTATCTTGTTGAGAAAATTTTCTCTGGTAAATTACAGCATTTAAAAGATACATGAAATTCTCAAACTCCTGTTTAAATAGCCTTCCCAGGAATTAGTTGGCTTCTGTATGTGCAGTGAGATCAGCCTCTTGAATGGATGCTTTCAGGTGGAGTGGATGGATGTGGCAGACATATGGACAGAAAGTTACATCAGTCTAGGCGAGCCAGCGGGGCGGCTGGAATCTGTATGGTGCAGAATGTAATGCATTGTGGAGAGGCTTCCTAAAAATCACCTTAGCCACCCGGGTGGATTCCTTGCCCTTTTGGCCAAGTCCAGATGTTAGACTCCAGCATGGATAAGAAAGTCCTGAACACCTTCTTATTAACTTGCCCACCTTCATGCTTACCCAACTTAATAAAAGAAATCTGAAATGTATCCACTTTTCTCCTGGCTTCCCAAGGGAACCAGATTAATAAGCTAGATCCCAGATTAGCCTTCAGGTTAAAATTCACGTTCTCAGCAGGACCAGACATCAGGTACAGTTACCCTGCCATTTGTAAGTTCAACTATCCTTTAATTCAACTACTCACGGATAGAAAATAGTCAACAAGAAATTCCAGAAAGTTCCTCAAAGCCAAACTTGGATTTTTTTTCATGCCACATGTATAAAGTGATATGCAGATTTGATTTAGTATAATGCCACTGAGAGAGGAGTTAAGGGATTCAGAAGAATGGCAAACGTTATATGCAAGGGTTGGGCTGTTCTTCACTTGGGATATGAGCATCTGTGGATTTGGGGATCCTGGAATCCTGTGGATGCTGACCATGTCTGACCATGTTCCTGGTCTGCCCCTATGGTTTCATTATGAGCCAGAGGCCACAAAAAGTGAGTGGGAAGGCTGGAGTGAAGAGCTGATGCAGGGCACCTCCCCCCACCCCAAGGAGGAGGCCCATGTCTACAGGAGATGGCTCTGGTGCAGTTCCCCAAATGAGAGGCAGGGCACAAGCTAACGTGATGAGCCTAGCTTCATTTTGTGTCCTCACAGCCAGCTGAAAGCCTACACTCAGGTCCTCAACAACTACCCACATTTCCTTGAACATCAAGACATCCTGTTCCTGGGAATGGAGGGCTCCAGTTCTTATGTGTCAGACCAGCTACCTGAGAAGACGCCTGTGTCTTTGAGGCCCAGGAGTTGGGAGTCATCCAGCTACATTCTTGGGGGTCTCAGTTGTGGACACTAAACACAAAGGGCCCTCTCCTTTATAGCCCCCTCTACCACAGAGACAAGGTCTCTAGGACCTGCAACATGGCCTTTCTCCACTCCCTACCTCACCCCCAGGTCATGTTGCCACTATTTAACTTGAGGGAGACATACTTATCAGATATACCTGGAAGTAACAAAGACTTGGGTAGGGGTGAGTCAGCAGGTAACACAGTGATAGTCTTGGGTAGGGGTGAATTAGCAGATCACATGGTGATTGTCTTGGGTAGGGGTGAGTCAGCAGGTAACACTGTGATGGCCTTGAGTAGGGGTGAATCAGCAGGTAACATGGTGATGGTCTGGGTAGGGGTGAGTTAGCAGGTAACACAGTGATGTCTGAGCAGTAGATGAATGGAGACCCTCTAAGAGGCCAGAGAAGGGCTGGAGAGATGGCTCAGTGGTTAAGAGCACTGGCTGCTCTTCTGGAGGACCTGAGTTTAATTCCCAGCAACCACATGGTGGCTCACAACCATCTGTAATGAGATCTGGCGCCCTCTTCTGGTGTGCAGTCATACATGCGGACAGAGCACTGTATACAGAATAAATAAATCTTTAAGAGGCCAGAGAAAACTTAAGAGTTTGTATCCGTGGCTGCCTACTGAGCATCTAAGACATGCTTTGAAATCCCACACATGTTACAGCGACATACATGGTCCAATTTGAAAACCTGATGGCTAAAATTCTATTTTTTACGTTACTGATGAATTAATAGAGCAGGTGTATAGCCCGCCGCCAGTCCGTACTCCCTGGAACACCTTGATTGACAGCTCTTCCTGTAACAGCAGCTGTAAGTCATGTTGAAAATCCTAGATGTGAACATGAGATAATTTACATTTACAAAAACAACTGCAGCAGCAGAATGCCAAGTGTGCTTGGGATTTTATGGCCTTGGCACTCCAGACATGCCCAGAGGAAGGTAGTGTGTGGATCTACGATGAAATAGCTCCATTATACACTGTTGCATTCACTCTTCCTAAGGAGATATGAATAAGCATTCCTACTCTAGATAGGGCAACCAACAGACCAAAGGAACAATCTCACCCAAATCTGGATTAGTGAATGAATCATTTATTGGGCTTATAGGAGAGGGGTGTGGATTGTCCCCAAAGAACTGTACCATCAAAAAGTTTTATCCCAGCCGGGCGGTGGTGGCACACGCCTTTAATCCCAGCACTCGGGAGGCAGAGCCAGGCGGATCTCTGTGAGTTCAAGGCCAGCCTGGTCTCCAAAGCGAGTTCCAGGAAAGGCGCAAAGCTACACAGAGAAACCCTGTCTCGAAAAACCAAAAAAAAAAAAAAAAGTTTTATCCCAGTAAGAACGATGACCTCCCAAAAGCTGCTTCAGTGGGCCTCTCTTTCAGTTAACTTTCTACTTCCTATATACTCTGGCATATTAGTTCTTAACCTGTGGGTCATGACCCCCTTAGGGATCAAATAACCCTTTCACAGGAGTTGCCATCAGATATCCTGTATATCAGATATTTACATTACAATTCATAACAGTAGCAAAGTTACAGTTATGAAGTAGCAACAAAATAATGTTATGGTTGGGGATCACCTCCACATGAGGAACTATATTAAAGGGTCACAGCGTTAGGAAGGTTGAGAACCACAGATCTAGCACCTGCTCACACCACATGCCTCTGATGCAGAATTACATGCAGCTAAAGGGTACAGGAGGGAGGGAGTGGCTGGACCTTAGGTGAGGATCTAATGACCTTCTCACCCCCTCCTTCTTTAAGGGACTGTGTCTTAGTTAGGGTTTCTATTGCTGTGAAGAGACACCATGACCATAGCAACTCATAAGGAAAACATTTCATTGGGGTGGCTCACTTACAGTTTCAGAGGTTCAGTCCATTATCATCATGGCGGGAAACATGGCAGCATGTAGGCAGACGTAGTGCTGTCTACATTTGATCAGAAGGCAACAGGAAGTGGACTATGACACTGGGCAGTATCTTGAGCATATATGAGACCTCAAAGCCCACCCCCACAGTGACACACTTCCTTCAACAAGTCCACACCTCCCAGTAGTGCCACTCTCTAGGAGCTTATGGGGGCCAACCACAGACTGTCAACAGGCTTTGTTTTACAGAGGTTTCCTGCAGGTGACCAGCTGCTGTGATTAAGATGATAATGGTCATGTCATGCCTGAAGGACAGTGTTTCACAACAGACTGTCATCCAAAGGTCAGGCCAGTGACTGGTCACAGGCCTTTGCCTTTATAGAAAAGGTCCACCTCAGGTTCCTCGGGATCTGGTACAAGAAGGCTCTCAGTTTGCACACACAGCGCATGCAGGTGTAGCTCCTCCAAGACAGTGACTCACCCCTGCGCCTTCCCTCTTCTTTCTGCTATTCTGTAATTCTAACTCTTGAGTTTAAACGCCTTTCATTTGGCTAATCTGCTAGCCATGATTCCAGAGGCACTGGAGGCCATGCCTCAGGCCAGAGCCAAGCCCTCTTAAAGGTCCAAAAAGTGATGGGAACACAGGTAAAATGGAGTACCCCGAGATGCAAGAGAAGTGGATTCTTGCCTCAATTTCCCCACATCTCAAGCCAAATGTGAAGGAGGCAGAGAGCGCACACGGGGATCAATGAGTGGCCAAGCAGCACTGACTTGGAGGAGGCTGGGAAAAGACAACCGGACCACTGAGACCTCCCATCCAGAAACCCAGTGTGAGACGTCTCATTTGAGCAGTGCTGCAGGCCATGGACTGGAGAAGACAGCACAGGATAGGCCTCGGATTCATAAACCAATCCGTGATGTGCTTCATCGGGTGCGGGGTGTCTGCCTCCCAGCACCAGCTTGCCAGCCCATGCAGAGGACAGGCCTGACTCCTAGGAGAGGACATTCGTATGGAGCAAAGAACTTGGTCAGTCAGTGGGGTACCGTTACCACTTATCAGGAAAGCCACATGCTTCCTACCAAAGGTGGCTCCCCAGATGCCACCTGGGTGACATCAAGGAATCCAGAAAAGGACAGGAAGAAGAGAGCCTGTCACTTGGACCGGGAAACGGAACCTTGGGGGAACAGAAGCTGGTAGTTCTGGATGGATGCTGGGTCACTGAATCAAGTGGTTAGCACTGGTCACATGAGATGTGTTTTGCATGGCAGTGAGAATCACTTGTAGGCTAACACTCCCCATGACCCTAGCACCATTCATTCTGATGGCCAAAGGCCACTAATCCACCGTGAAGAACGATGTGAGTCCCATGTTCTAGGATACTGAGAAAGACTGAAGCCATGCCCAGTTCAGGAAAAATGTTATCATGTATCACAGACTCATCAAGCAGCCAGCTCTGCACCTACAGCAGGATGCCATTATAGTCACAGGACCTACTAATATCATTAGGTAAGGCTGGGTCAATCTAGAATAGTGGTTCTCAACATACAGGTTACAACCCCTTTGGCGGTCAAAGGACCTTTTCACAGGGGTCACCTAAGATCATCGAAAAACACAGATGTTTACGTTATGATTCATAACAGTAGCAACTTATAGTTACGAAGTAGCAACATAAGGAACTGTAATAAAGGGTCACAGCATTAGGAAGACTGAGAACCACTGTTCTAAAGTAATATGAGTCTTTGGATATTGTTCCCCAGAAATATCTTAGAGGCCAGTTTCCGGGTCAGCTTTGGCAACAGTGGGCAGCACCGCACTGGCTCCTCTCTGCCTGTGGCTCTAGTTTTCCTTACCAGGCTAACGTCTGCCCTCAGTTGAGTGCATGGCAGCTGGCGCATGAGGTCAGTCGCCTCTTTCACCTCTGAGTGCCAGAGCCTGCTCAGTCCTTCCGGGGGACTTATTTAGCCTTCCTGTGCAGACTCTCTCACTCAGCGTCCTTGCTGCCTCGGTTTATGTAGAGGGCGCGCCTGCACAGGTTTTAACCACCATCTCTAGTTCCTCGTCCACCTGGCAGCGGCATCCATCCTTGGACCACATCAGCTGATAGTTGGGTGCACGTCTCCACCACCTGTACCCGGGTGGCTCTAATAAAGAAAAGAGCAGAAGCGGGACCCCTTGAAGGAGCAATGGGAACAGACTTTTCATTCAGTAACGGAGAAATGTGAGCGAGCTACCATCTGGAGAAGAAGGAATGTGGAGTGAGCAGGGGCACCGGAAGAGTCTGATTCACTCCACGGTTAGGACGGAAGGGAAATCTGCAGACAGCAGCAAGCAAAGAGCTCGTTGAAGATGCACATGGCAGGCGGGCGAGCGAGCAGAGCAGAGCAGAGCAGAGCATGTGCAAACGAGCTGCACGTGGACACACAGTGCCACACCTAGTCATCACAGCTGCCAGCTTGTCCAGTCTGAGCTCTGCCTCGGGACACCAGGCCCAGGAGTTAGAGCTGACATCCAGCCTCTAACTACAGGCCCAGCTTCATGCCAGCAGTGACTTTTCCTTGGCGAGCTGCTCCTGAGAGGCACCGTTTCTAACTGGCACAGAAGCCACATCCAGGCTGTAGGGTGGTAGTGTGACAATCCCTACTGGAGTTGCCTTTTTCAGTGTCAGCCTTTGTGCATTTGTGGAGGTGATCGCTTGAATGCGGTGGTGACCCAGCTGATCTGGATGTGGTGGGAGACTGCCTGGAGCACTCTATGAAGGCCTGTGTCAAGCTTCTAAAGCCTTCTGAAATAGGTGTAAAGTGAGAGCCAGGAGAATGAGGAACATACCATCCACAAGTACACCTGTGTATCCCTAATTCCATGCCAGACTCTGGGCACATGTGCATTACGAAGGACATCCACCCACACAGACCAGGAGGGGTAGTTGAGTGATGTAGGTGTGAAGAAGCAGTAAAAGGTGACATTGCTATAGCTGTCACTAGGAATCGGGCAGTGGGCAGTGCAGGAAGTGGCCGCTTAGACTCCCTGGGGCTGGTCCAGTTGGATGAAGATGGCTAGGACCATTCTCTACGTACATGTCATTTGTGTGTGGGCATTCCATGGATGCTTTCTAACTGATGCACAAAGGAAACCAGAAGCTTAGTGACACACTGCCCAGCCAGCCAGCGTCCCACTCTGCACAGGTGTGTGCCAGATACACAGGCGCCACACACAGGGAAGCCACCCAGCATATCCATCCACTTGTGTCACCCCTCTGAGGAACCCAGAGAGGGAAGGGAAGGAAGAAGATTATTCTGTACAAGGAATTTTTTATGGTAAAGTTGTGTTCACCCAGCAAGGATCACCAAACGTGGAAGACTAGGATCCTTGGTAGGGCCTCATCAAGCAAAGCAAATTTAAAAGAAAGATGGAAAGGTCAAGGGCTGCAGAGCCAGCTCAGAGACTAAGCAGGAATTGCCCTTGCAGAGGAACTAAGTGTGGCTCCCAGCACCCACAATGGGTGGCTCATAACTGCCTGTAACTCCATCGCCAAAGACTCTGACACCTCTAGTCTCTGCCAACACAGTACATGTACATACACATACACACACACACACACACACACACACACACACACACACACACACACACACACACACGTGAGCACACACAAAAGTAATTTAAAAGTAAATCTTTTAAAACATTAAAAGGCCAATCATGTCAGTGTCCTGCTGCAATCCAAATAGCACTCCCCTACACAGTGAGTCTTGTAGGCCTACACTCAGAGCTGGCAGGTGGAATCCCTGACTCCAGTAGTAAGCCTACCCCATGCCATGCTCACCCAGGCTTGAGGCTCTCACAGTGTCTGGCCCCACCCCGGGGCCATGCTAAGCTCCTAAATCACAAAAACAGTGGCCGATGCTCAGGCTTTTCCAGCCTTAGCTTCCCCAGCTGTGAAACCTCAGGGCCCACGTGGAGCCTATGTGAGTCCTTGTGTCTAGTGTACAGCAGACACTGGGTCACGGTCCTCTCCCCTTGCCCTGTCTCACCAGCGGCCCCGTGATGAGGCCACACTTCTGCAGGGCTGACACCTGATCAATAAGGTCTCAAAGTCAAGCTGGTGGCCGTGGTGTGAGGAGTGAGGCATTCAGGTCCTCAGGTCGGCAGCACCTGGAAAGGATGCGTCTCTCCTCCTAGACATCAGAACTTCAACGCTGTCCGTATCACTGAGCATGCCATACATACATTTCCTCGGGCATCCCACTCCTAAGCAGCAACACGCCCTACGTGCAGAGGCTTAATGCAGCATGAAATACAAATCCATATTTCTGAAAACCTACATGATGCGTCTCTTGGCAGCTTCTGTACTGAAGGATGTGAAGGGGTAGGCATGAAGCTGGGTCTCTCTTCCATGGTGGTGCCTACAGGCTCAGTACCAGGTAGGCACACAGGACAGCGAATGTGCAGCCATGTTCATCTTTTAGTTTTCCACCCCCTGCCTTATTATCTCATTAGGAACCACACCTGTGTTTTACGGAAACTCGGCATGTTGAAAGAGGCCTTTTCTGGTTTTTAAAGGTCTTAAGATGACTTGAAGCTGCTGATAAACAGTCCTCGTTTTCAGTGTTTGTAGGAAAAGTTACAAACTCCCTTCAGATGCTGGGAAATAATTACAAAGTCCCTGCCCCATTAAATCATATAAGGGATCCTAAAATACTGAGTAAGAGATCATCTCAAAAAGGAAACGGCCTTCGGCTACTCCACAACTGTTCCTCTAAGGCCCTCCAGAGGTTTGGTAGCCATTTATCACAGCTGCTCACACTCTGTAACGCAGTGACTTCCCAGAGAGGATAAGAAATGCTATCTGAAAACCACTGGCCATGCTCAGATTCGAACCGTGTCGAGGCTGCTGGACTCCTTACTCAGCAGGGAAGTGACCAGAAGTAGCTCCATCCTGATGCAGGAAGCACCACTGTAGACTAAAGCTGGCCTTCCTTGTTCATGGCTCTGCACTCTCACGCATGCACAGGCTCACCACACCCACCATGCAGAGTGGCTCTCAGTCCTAGACTCCCAGCCAGGACTCCTGCTTTGCTTTAGCAAGTATTTGTTGAGAATGTAGCAAATGTCTGGCAGTGAGGAGAAAGCCTTGAAGCATCAGTTAAAACTCCATGTCCTGTTGGAGCATGTGGTGTGGTGGGTAAGGGATGAACGCTGCAGGTAGATGGTGGTAAAAGCATCCTGAGGCAGGAGGATGTTTCCACTGAACCCCAGGAGCACTGCCCGTCCCCAGCAAGGTTTGCTTCTCCCGTTCCCCCAGGCCCCTGTGAGCGCAGGGCCCTGAACTTGCACTCAGCCCCCTCCTGAGGTAAGCATGGCCTCATGTGGGCAGCAGCTGCATCCTGCTAGGGGAGTTCTCGGTGTCAAGAGGACACAGCTGCTCCACTTCCCTCAGACCACATAGGAATTAGGAGAGAAGGCCCGGGGAGAGGTGAGGGAGAGGAGAAAATGGAAACCCTGAAAAAATGGAAACTCCTATAGGCAGTTGCCCCAGCGGAGAGCCTCCAAGTACGGAATGAGCGACAGAGCAAAGCATTTCCTGACACTCGAGCAAAACCTGCTGAGAGGCCTGGCAGCAGTGCCTGGGGGAGCTGTGATGCTTTCTCACAGACCTGTTTCATGTTCAGTGACCTGAGGCCATGTGTGCACACACAGCACGGGACCCCTGGAGTCCATGCTTTATGCAGGTGGACCCTGAAGACAACAGCAACCAGATATTTGGCCTGGCTGTAGCCCGGGGCTAGCCCACAGACACTTCTCTGGCAAAGAACAGGTTATGGGGGCCACAATTCACCTCTGTACCCACCAGACTCTGCACAGCACTAGCAATGAGATGAACAGAAATGGGTCCTCAAGCCTTTTTTAACAGGGAAGAGCAGCCTGGGCCCTCCCCGCTACAGGCAGTAGATGAACCCCTGGACCACTTCCTTTACCATCAAGGACATATACGTAAACCTGGTGGGGTTTTAACTGTCTAGAGACCCACACAGCTCCAAGGAGCCATCAATCACCCTTCTTAGCATTCTGCTGTGGC
Source organism: Peromyscus californicus insignis (assembly GCF_007827085.1). Lineage (NCBI taxonomy): Eukaryota > Metazoa > Chordata > Mammalia > Rodentia > Cricetidae > Peromyscus > Peromyscus californicus. Next base: position 27,545,466 of record NW_026294491.1, on the reverse strand, counting down.
CAAAGTCACAAACTGAGCTGACATCATAAAGGGACAGCAGGGGGACAGCTTAAGCAGGATTTGCACTTTGTGTCTCCTTGACAGCAGGTTCACATCATGTGTCATTCTTACACAGTCCTGCACCATAGCTGTCTCTGTTCCTGTTTCGGCCCTCAACACCTGTTACCAGGAACTTACCCTCCCCCCCCCACGCATATACAGCACATCTCGGACACGAAGAGTGTCTTAGTTAGGGTTACTACTCCTGTGATAAAAGACCAGGACTGAAAGTGACTCGGAGAGGAAAGGGTTGATGTCACTCACAGTTCATCATCAAAAGCAGTGAGAGCGGGAGCCTGGAGGCAGGAGCCGATGCAAAGCCCACGGAGGAGTGCTGCTTACTGGCTTGCTCATCATGGTTTGCTTAGCCTGCTCTCTTATAGAACCAAGACCACCTGCCCACGGGTGGTACCGCCCACGATGGGATGCCTCCCCCCCCACACACACACATCAATCACTAATTAAGAAAATGCCCTACAGCCAGATCATATGAAGTCATTTTTTTTTCAATTGAGGTTCCCTCCTTTCAGATAACTCTAGCTTGTATGAAGTTGACATAAAACTAGCCAGCGCAGTGTCTAAATGCAGTCTTCCTGTGTCTTACTTGTTAGTAATATTTCCCCTCTGGTCATTAAGGACAAGGATCACATCCTGATTTTTTGCATCTGTCACAGGCATGGGGTGGACATTAGATCTACATGTCCCTGGGGAGGAGCCTGGGCTGCTTACCCTCAGAAGCCCAGGGTGTTCCCAAACATTGGTGTTCCTGGCTTTCATCCTAGGGGTAGAAGCATATAAACCGGGGACACTGAGTCCCCACTGACGAGAACCAGAGGGCCCACAGGTCAGAGGGTTGCAGAGGGAAGACAGATTAGAAGGTGGGGAGACCTTCATCTCCACGGGACTCTCACCTTGTTCAAGACTCCTCCTTGGGGCCTCCTCCGTCCTTACGTGAATTCTAGTGAGTGGTTCTCTTTCTCCTTCCACTTCCTATGAAGGCCCTTTGCAGAGTCAGGGGAGCTGGAGGGATGCTGGGGGTCTAGCAGGCCCAGATACGGTACTATAGGCGCTTCTAGGAACCCACAGCACAGGACAGGATCAGTCATGCCCCTGAGCCCACATCTTGGTGCACAGTTCTTGAGATGGCTCATCTGTCCTCTGCTATGGAACTGGGGCGCCCATCCACTTTCATGGCTGGATCCTGCAAGCAATTATCTGATGCAGGTTCCTCTAACAGCCAAGTCCAGCTGTTCCCTAGACTCCAGGAGGAGGGGGACCCTTCTGCCAGGTTATTCCATGCTCACTAGTGCTGCAAGGAAAAGATGCACGCATCCTTAGTGTGTCACAAAAAGGGCTGAAGTTTCTTCAGCCTTATCTGCAAATGAGGCTTATAAGCAAAGAAGACACGGGATAATTAGTAACAATGCGAATGTTGCTAGAAAGTGGACAGATGCTGCCCTTTCTGGAAGAGCGCTTGGAGAGTTCTTGACCAGCTCAGGCTGACTAGAGAAACCTGGCGGGAAAACCAGGCCCAGCTAGACTGGAACAAGCCCAGGCCCAGCTAGTTCACTTGATTATTCCTGCGATTCCTCTTGCTCAGATACCAGACTATAGAAAGCTTAGAGAAAAGGGAGAAAAACATTGTGAGGTCCAGAGACCAGGCCCAGGATACAGGTGTGAGGTATCCTGGAAACTGGGCATCACTCTGCCTCACTGAGCTTCTTCCCTTCTGTGACACAAAATAAAAAGCCCCTCACTCCACCTACATATCGCCTGACCATTTAGTGGGCCAGAGTCATGGTGTCTTCCACAAGCGCTAGGAACATACCTGTTTTCTTCCTCCACCTCATGGGTTTGTGGCAGAATTGAGTCAGGTAACGGGTATGTGAACTCTCTGTGAACTAGAGCACCCTGCAGGTATCAGCTACTCATTAGGTGGAATTCATCTAAAGACGGGCTGTCTGTCCTGTGCCACCTCTGTCATCCATCGTGTCCCTCAGAGACACGCACTGACCCTTGTCCTTGTCCTCGTCCACAGGTACCTGGCTCTCTATGCTTACAAGCCCCAGAAGAATGATGAGCTGGAGTTGCGCAAGGGTGAGATGTACCGTGTGCTGGAGAAGTGTCAGGATGGCTGGTTCAAGGGAGCTTCACTAAAAACCGGGGTCTCGGGGGTGTTCCCCGGCAACTACGTGACACCTGTCTCCAGGTGAGGGCCTGGCCACCTGATCGAGAAGGGAATGAGGCCTACATTGCCCTAGTGCTGTAGAAACCCCGGAGACCACACTGTAGACGGGTCCCCGTCACACTCGGTCCAGAGACAGTGGGGACATTTGAGTTCCTTTGGGGAGGGGCTCCTCTGCCAAGCTTGGTTTACTAGGCTTTCTCAGTGAACACTGGCTACCCAGGGGATAAGTATGGTAGCAGGAGCTGGAGCAAAGCAACAGCAGCTGAGTTGGGGAGTGGGATGGGAAGGTTGTCAGAGCAAGATCTTCAGTGTACGTGCTTGTAAACAAGGCCAGTGTGTGTGTGCGTGTGTATTCAGTGTGTGCAGGATGTTATCAAGTATGCATGTTCATATAGGTACTCGTGTGTGTGTGTATGCAATGAGTACGGGTCATGTGCATGCTTACAGTAGAGTTATACTATATGTATAAGCATGAAAATGTGTGCCCCACATTGGTGTGTGCACCCACATGTGCACAATGTGTACATGTATGTAGAGTTTGATATGTATATGGTATGTGCATATGAGTATATGTAGTGTGTCTGTGCATGTGTGTGCATGATATAGGTATAATGCACATGAGTGTATATGCAGTATACGCATAACATGTATTATGTATTTGTACCATGTGAATATAACATGTGTACACATGTATAATATGTATACATCACATATATATTTGTAGTATGAGCACAACATGCATATATATATGTATATATATGTAAAACACATACAACCATATAAAGGAAAGGGATACATGTCTTAAAGTACAGTTGTTGATGACTGATAGCATTATGAGTAATTTTTTAAAGTCCCCTCCTTGTGCTTTCTAGTATCTTTACAAGTCACAATTACATAGCTTTTATAAACTAAGAAAAGCAATTTAAAAAATTCACTGACGAGAAAGCCCAGAGTTGTCAGGATTTTCTGTTGTGTTGTGAGGTCCACTGCCTGACTGTTTGAGTGTCACTCACAGTAGCCCCTTCAAACAGCCTGTGTCAACACTAGCAGACACGAAAATAAACCGTTTTAAGTATCTTTGGAAGAAGACGCTGAAAACATTGCCATTCTGATGCCTGCCTGTCCAAGTGGCTTCAGAAAGTGCCCAGGAGGACACATATATTTGTGTTGTGGCTTAGGTTGCATGGGCAGTCTACAGCCAGGGCTTCATGGAGGATGTTCAGAGGCCTGAGGAGAAGGGTTGTCCTATCTTGGAGAAAGAGGGTTATGTAGACAAGGAAGGTATGTGGTGAGTGATCCTTCACTCGGGGAACCATCAACAGGAAGGAGCCTGAGGAGAAGCTTCGGGGCCTTCAGGAAACTCCTGTGCCTTAAATCATGCTACTTAAGACATTAGCTCCCAGCAAGCCTCTTGGGGACTCTCCTCATGCAGAGCAACTTGACTGGTGGTTTTGATGTGTTCCTACTGAATACAGGCAAAGCCCCCTGCCTGGGGCCCTCAGACAGAGATGGAGGAACTTCATCAGCTGGAATGGCTCCCCTCACTCACTCCAAGTGTGTCCTATCTCTTCTACTTCCTAGTGAAACTTGCCATCTCTTTTGGGAACTGGGTCTTAAGTCCACTTGCTAAGGAAAACCTTCTCCCATGGCCCTGTCTGAAGCCTGTGAGTGCTGCTCATTATAGGTCATGAATAAGTGTGCAGAGCCTGCTGGCCATCTCTGGTTTTGTACACTGGGCTCACTGAATGCCATTTATATACTATATACCAACTGCTCAATAGTGCAAGTTGAATAAATCGATGAAATCTGGTAGTTCTGGTTAAATCCTGCCGTAACTTGGCTATGGGAAGACTTAACTGGAATGAATCGGGAATTCTCTGGATGGCCTGGGCCACTTCAGTCTGTGTACCTCATGAGTTGCCCACCTCCCTTGAGCCCATCTGTCTTCAACTGGGTGTATTGTTTCTGTTTTTTAAAGAAGCAGCCCACAGCCTAGGAGACCAAAAAGCAGACATCCCTGGCAGGTCTAACTCTGATGACTGAAGAACTGAGAGGTCACTAGTGTCTTCTGTAACTCCCCAAGAGGAGGAATTGCAAGGAGCCCCCACAATCAGTATCTCAGAGACCTGGGCTTCTCAACCAGGCCCACCATGCACCCCAATGTAGAAAGGCTGGCTTCGATCTTATTTATAGAAGCAGAGGGCTGCCCTTCCCCTGCTCTGCCCCAAGACTGACCATCTCTTATCCTCACTGCAAATCAGAAAACTGCCAAAACCACCCAGCAGAAACCTCAGGACAAGTGTCGGAGGGACATATGTGCAGAACCAAAGCTGTCAAAGTAGTCTGAGCCCGAGAGGTACACACTAAAGCCGTTTACGGCTGTCACCTACAAAGGACATTGCAGATGGCTCTTTCTCATTGTTTGTTTGCAGTCTGTTTGTTTATTTGCTTGCTTGCTTGTTTTACAAAAAAAAAAGGGAAAGTCTGGCCTTGAGTACTACACTGTTACAAGTATGAGCATGTGGAAAGGAAATCCAGGCTGGCTGGAGCAGGCCTGGCCAGACCCTGCTGCTGAGAGGGAGGGGGTCTCAGCTGCTGCAGGAGGCACATGTGCAGTCCATTGCCTTCAGCCTTGTTAACATAGCCTTGCAAGCACAAGGCCCATACTTTGAAGCTCATCTCTTTGGTTTGTAAAGATCTAGCATGGCGTTACATCAGTGGTTAAAATGCATGATGTAGACTGGTCCATTGGCAGGGCAACTCATTCATTGTAACATGAATTTTAAAAGGTCTTATTAATAAAAAAAAATCCAGAGCCCAGATATTGGGGTGAATTCTGAAAGATCAGAGAAGCCACAGCCAACCTCACCTTGACAACTCCTCAGCCAATCCTGCTTCCACAAATCCTCAGACTGAAATACTCTTGAGTCCTCACCCCTGAGGGTCTCAGTTGAACTGCTTAAAAGCCTCTAGTTCCTGGTCCTCACGCCTTATATACCTTTCTGCTTCCTGCCATCACTTCCTGGGATTAAAGGCATGTGTCCTTCCCAAGCAAAGACATGAGATCTCAAGTGCTGGGATTAAAGGTGTGTGCCACCATGCCTGACTCTGTTCAAGGCTCTGGCTTTGAACTCACAGAGATCCAGATGGGGATCTCTGCCTCCTGAATGATAGGATTAAGGGTGTGTGCCACCACTGTCTGGCCTCTATGTCTAATCCAGTGGCTGGCTCTGTCCTCTGATCCCTAGATAAGTTTTATTTGTTAGAGCACAAATAAAATATCACCACAACTCACTAGAGGCAAATTTCAGAATAGCTCTGAAGCTGGGGAAGGACCAAAGCGCTGGTAACCCCAGAGCAGTGGTCCCCTTTCTGGAAGGCCCTTCTTCTTCCCCATGGCTGCTACACAGACACTCTGAGTTCTCCAGGGCTCTTTGCTTTGGAAGTATGTGGTGATATACTATGTACCCTAATAAAGCTTGCTCTGCTTCTCTGATCTTTCAGCTTTCACCCCAATATCTGGCTCTCTGTTTTTTTATTAAAAGACCATCTAAGATTTTGCCCTGGCCAGCGGGGTGTCAACAGGGGCGACCCACCTGCGGGAGAGAATGAGAGGGACAGGGAGACACGAGAGAAGACAGTAAGACAGTGTTCTGATCAAGCTGCAAATTTTATTCTCCTCAGCAAGGCTTATATATGGAGGGGGAAGGAGCAGGAAGGAGGGAAGGGTGCATGACGTGCCGTACGTGCAGGTGAAGGGAGACGTGCAGGTGAAGGACTACATGCAAGTCGTGAGGCTGCTAGGTGGTAAGGTCACTGGTCAGGGCCCATTGTTCTGTTGCTATGCTACCTGACCTGCCTGACCTGTTCTTTATCTTTGGGGGCATCTGGTTTAGGGCAGGGGCTTGTTCTCTGGCCTAGCTAGTACTTTTCGATGGTCCATGTTTGGTCCCTGACAATATTTGAACAACAGAAGTCCCCACCCAGGCCACAGGGAGATAAGAGTGCACCTGGCCCAGGAAATGTCGGCGTGGGGCAGAACCACTCTTCTCCCATCATGCCTTCAACTGTCCCAAGAGAGATTCTAAAGGAATGGGAATTGGACTTTGCCTCCTGGCACATTTTAATCCCCATTAACCACAACCCACAGAAACCCATGAGCCCCAAACGCCATCCTCAGTGCCAGGGCAAATGCATGGATAGAGTTAAAAGCCATTTCCAGAGCTGCTTTGCTCATCTTACAGAGAGTGGTTGCATCTGGGAGCTTTGGGGTGAGAGTGTCTCAGGTATAAAACCGCAAGTTCCCTGATGTTTTCAGGGGATAATGCTGTTGCTCCTATGCCCATATTCTGTGGCTGGCAGAAATCAGATGAAGATATGTCTAGGAGAAGCCACCATCATGTCCCACCATGCTCCAAAAGTATCAGTCTGGTGAGACATGAGAGTCCATCGTCTTTTTAGTAGTGTTTAGCAGCACATAGCACAGCCAAGGCTACTCTGCTGCTCAGCTTGACCTCTGGACATTATTTAACAAAAGCGTTGGTTTGATATTGTCTTAGGACTTCCATGGACCACTGACCTTGACCTCTCAGAGCCTCTATAGGTCAGAGATGGGTTTTGCCGTGGCACATGGCCTGATTTTACCCGAACCCACTCACTTGCTTGGTTCTGCTTACTTCCCCAGGGTTCCTGGAGGAGGGGCTGGGTCACCCTGGAATAATGTGCTCGGAGGGTCTCCACTGGCCAAGGGGATGGCCACCATTATGCACCCTGGAGGTGGCAGTCTGAGCAGCCCAGCCACAGCCACCAGGCCTGTTCTGCCTCTCACCACACTGCAGGACCATATGCAGCACCCAGCCACCTCCCTACCAACAGGTAGCTGCCTTCGGCACTCCGCTCAACCAACAGCCAGCCAAGCCGGGAGCACCCCCATCCCAACAGGTATGGACACAGACTCCCAGGGATTCTCCCTGACAGGAATCCAGTAAGGGGGCTCCTGGGGTACAGCTCATGAGCTCTGTTTTAGGCGAGGTCTCTCATCAGCCAGCATGTGGGGAGAGTCGGGTTTGCTTCCCATAACCTGGAATCTCTGATCTCCAATATGTGCGCCTGCCATCTGGTCCCCTGCACTGGCAGTTGAAGAGGCACTGAGGATCCACAGACATTGTCTTGTGGCATGCAAGAAGATGCCGTGGGTGGGCAAGATTGGCAAAGTATCTCCTGATACCTTTCCCGAGGGTGTAACTATAAGCTGCCCGTGGATGTCTTCACTGCTGGGCGTGTTAAGGTTTCCTGGGAGGGAGTATCTTCCAGGAGAGGTTGGATGAGGCATGCTGGCCAGAGAAGCTCTTTTCTAAAGCATATTGAGAAGAGCGGCATCGACCCATAGGCTGATGAAACATAAGGACCAGTCGGTCTGCTCTGGGGTGGTATGAGATGAAAAGAAACCATGGGTGGACCGTAAAGACAGAAAGGAAATAAATCTTGGAAGCTTAGCACAGAGCTGGTGACAACTGCTTGAATGGCCAGATGCTCTTAGGAGTTCACATCAATGTGGCCCTGCGGAGCCGGTGACATCGCCATTCCCCAGTGAAAATAACCCAAAGCCACAGGGCGTAACCCAACGTTTCTCTTCCCTTCTTTCCCCGCCATCCAAGAAACACTCTCTTCTGCTCAAAGTGCAGATGAGGGAAAAAACATGAATTCACAGCGTTTTTAGATGAGCTGCCCAAACCATGGTCCTCCAGAGGGGCTCCAGAAAGCAGCTTCCTGTGTGTGAGACCACCATACCACTCTATGCTTTTATTTTCTCCAGTCTCGATGGATGGGACTGTGTGTGCTGGGGGAGTTTTGACTTTGTCAAAACTTGTGGTCCATTCACCCACCCATAGGGCCTGAGACTCAAAAGATAGTCTGCCTTCACACTCCTAAGTGGAGGCTCACGAGGCAAGAAGGGCTGACGAATCCTTGCAGTCTGAACTTGATGCGGGTCATTCTGAGAGCATTGCACTCATCGCTCTTGCTCGCTAGATGGGATGTCATCTCTACTGTTGGGTTCTCACCCACTAATTTTGATGACATCTTGGCGGGAGGCTGCGAGTCCCAGGGCAGCAAGGTCAAGGTGGGACTTGTGGGAAAGACTGGGGACAGGGAAAACTCCTGAGAATGAGCTAGTGCCAGAATGGACAGCCAAGTAACTCAAACATGGAAGGAGAAAGGACATGCTGGAGGTGAAGTGGGGAGCTGTGGGAGATAGTGTCCTCGTGCAACTGCCTGTAAGAACCATTTTCTTCCCTTTCATGTGGTTACAGATGCCCATGGTCAACAAGCAGGGTAAGCATAGTGTAATGAGAGGGGTAGGGAGATAGACAGAGAACCATATTCACATAACCTACTACAGTAGGTGTAATAACTGTTGTATTTTATTACTAGTTACTATTGTTGATCCCACAATATGCCTACTTTTATAGGTTAAAGCATACCATAAGCATGTATGCATAGAAAAAACATAGTATATAAAGTTTAGTACTAACTGTGTGGTTTAGGGTAAACAAAGGGGATCTTGAGATAGCCCCTTCTAATAGAAGACAACTGCAGTTCTGTACAGGTAGAGTATACAACAGCCTGGTTGAAGGCAGGAGCTTGAGCAGCAGACAGGCCTGCATCCAAATGCTGGGGCTGCCAACATTGCTAGGGCCTCAACTTCTCCTCCTGTAAAATGGGAAGATAGGGCGTGCTCTCTGCCCAGGATGATTGTGTGTGGATGCTATTAATATGTACTCAACAACTCTTAGCTATTCTGTAGAAGATCAGAATGTCTAACACATGCGAAGGAACAGGGCAACAGGATCATCACTAAAGATTCTAAGAAGTGTGGGATTTGAAGGCTGTGCAGGTGCTCTGAGGGACCTTAAACCAGGGTATAACATTTTATCAAGGCCACCATGGCACAAGGAAGAGACTGGGTGTGCAGCCTGGGCATAAAACAGGAGCCAACCAGAGATGGGGGGCAGCTTCAAGGGGTCTGATCCCACAGCACGGGCAGAGGGCAACGAGCAACTCAGGGGCACGGTAGTTCTGGCTGAGACAGGACTCAGGGGATGGACTCGGGGGTCTGAAGGAACCAAGTCCAGAGTCCAGATTCTGAAACTTGGGAGTATGACAGTCTCATGCCCAGCCCAGAGGAAGTAGCTTATGGGAAGATGGTAAGCCAGGTTCACACACACAGCTTTGAGAGATACAGTGGGTATGGTGAAGCCTGGGTGCTCTAGCTGCCTTGGAACAATATTCCAATGTGAGAGTGATATCTGTCTCTCTCACTCTCTCCCTGTCTCTTTCTGTTCCACAAACATCCTGCACACAGGGGAGAAGGCAGCTTCACACGCCCATGTTTCTGTTAGTAGGGAAGAGGCACCTGACCCTCTGGGGATACATGTACTTGTATTCCCAGATCGGGGTCTGGGCATACATAGTCCTGTACATGCTTTCCCTGGGAAAGGAAAGCATAAGGAGCCATGTAGATCCCCTTTGGGAGTGAAAGGAATGATTGAAATATTCAGTTTTTAAGGGACAACTGGACAGAACTCTGGTGCATCATCAGTGGTGCCTATTATCTTCAGTGGGTACAGGGTAGACTCTGGTGCCCCATGTCTAACACCATCGGTGAGAAAGGATGGACTCGGATACCTGCTATCCAACATCATCAGTGAGTCCAGAGTGAAGTTCTTGTGAATTTTATGACGGTGTCTGTTTTAGTTAGGCTTTCTATGGCTGTGAAGAGACACCATGACCACAGCAACTCTTATAAAGGAAAACATTTTCAGAGGGTTAGTCCATTATCATCATGGTGGGACACGGTGGCATGCAGACAGACATGGTGCTGGAGCTGAGAGTCCTACATCTTGATTGGCAGGCAACAGGAAGTGAACTGAGATACTGGATGTGGCTTGAGCATATATGAGACCTCAAAGCCCACCTCCACAGTGACACATTTCCTCCAGCAAAGCCACACCTCCTAATAGTACCACTCCCTTTGGGGCCATTTTCTTTCAAACCACCACAATATCCATGTCTAAAAGAATTAGAGCTGGCACCAGGAAAGGTTTTCTAGACACTACTCTGTTGGGAAGCCCCTAAGCCCACCTCCAGTGACCCAGAGAAACCTCTGACAGAATCTGGACTCTGTCTTTCATGAATATCTGTGTTTGCTTATATTAGCCAAAATTCCAGTCTATATTTTGCAACCTTAGCCTGTGGCGACCTGAAAGCATGGCCGTGTACATCACAAGTGCTCTGGAGCCATCTCACCTTCTCCCAGACCCCTCATCCCCTTCCCTGTCCCTCAAACCAGCCACGCTTGTACTAATGTGTGAGGCGTTAGGCTGCTGGCCCTTGGTACCCTCAAGTTCGAGGAACAGCTGTTATGTCTGGCTAATGATTTTCAGCTAGTTTCCAGACTCATCAGCAGCATTCCAAGATGTTGAACTTGAAAATGCTGACCTAGAGGGTGCTACCATTCTTCTGGTTATAAATATCTCACCATCCATTCAGCCCAGCCAGCATGTCAGAAGTGTGTCTAAGCTGAGCGGCCCTGTTGGCACAGCAGTCATGGGTTATCTGCACCAAGTCGCCAGAATAATGGCCTCTCCACACCGAGCCTCACTAGAAGCTCTCCCAATTCAAAAGGAAAATGAAGCCCTGCCAGTCATTACTCTTACGTGCAATGACAAGCAGTATCAAAAGGAATTGGTTTGGCTCGGGGCAGCGCAACATTGTGCACGGTCCATCACCATAGCAACCGCGATGGTGTGACAAGCATTCTCTTCTATGGGTTTAATTTTACATGTGAGGAGAGTGAGACATGGGATGGCTAAGTGGCTCCCCCAGTGCTCTAACCTAATGCTTGTCCCTGTGCCATTGTGTGGCTGTCGCGGCCAGGCTAAAGAATGGCCCCTACCAAGGCATATCAGTACATTAAATGCCACAAGGTTCCCACAGCATTTCCCACTTCGTTCTGCATTTAGAGGGAGAGAAACACTGTTGACAGTACAAGTAATGGATTGTTCGCTGCAGTAATTGCCCATTTCAGCAGCTCCTAGCCCTGAGTTGGGAGGCGTTTCAACAATGTTCTCATCCGGAGCCCAAGGCAGGCAGTTTGACAAAGGTTTAATTGCATTGGCCATAGCATTCGATATGACCGTACCTCCCTTACAATTCTTAATGTACCTCCCTTCTGCAAGGGCAGGGAACCCCCTGCATAGTGCTTACGTTCTTTAGCACATGTTCGTGTTAGCACTTTTCAGGGGTCCGAGCCCCATGCACACTACTGTTCCTCAAGAACAAATTACAGAAAGCAAACAAACAAAACTCAGCACCTGGGAAAAGACGAAGTGTAGACACAGGGCTCCCTCCACAGGGGTTGGAGGAAGACAGAGGAGCCCACACAGACCCTGTTACTGCCCAGTTAGAAGATGGGGCCGAAAACAAGTTCCTACAGTAGTTTGAAAGTGCCATGATGGAGGCATGGGTGAGATGTTAAGGAAACACAAAGAGAAATGATTCATCCATTCAAACCCAGAGGAAAGGAGAGAGGGGGTGGGGAAAGGTCTGGCAAAGTTTTCACCAGGTCCGAATCCCTGAACCCTTTGAAGGCAGGTAGGTACGGTGAAGGCCGACAGGGTGGGAAGAGGGTTCAGCAGGAGGACCAGCCAGGGCAACGACATGGCTGTGAACAAGAAAACAGCTCCTCCTCCTCCTCCTCCGCAGGGTAATTTCATTCTGTTCGTTGTGGGACCGAGGTGTGGGAGGAGCCGTCCGGTGTGGATGGGCAGTTCCTCTGCAGAGACAAACAGGAAATCTGAAGGGCTGATGGAACTCAGTGGAGAAGGGTAGATGGAGAGCGGGCCTTAGACAGAGAGAAGGCATGTCAAGAGTCCTGAAGCAGGCAGAGACCCAGGGCATTTGGAAAGTGAGAAAGGTTCATGTGGGAGAACCAAGAAAGGCTGTAGTAGGCAGAAAGGCGAGCAGACACATCACGAAGGTGCTTTCAGGCGGCGTCTAGGAGTCCGGGGTTTTTTTTTCTGGAGGGGAAGGACATTCAAGGGTTTAGATAGCAGATGTGGACTGGAAGGATTAAGCTGAAGTAATAGGGATTAGATTTACCCTCCCACTCAAAGCTACCAAAAAAATCAGACAGATATATATATGGCAGCAGCTTTTGAGACAGGAGGTGTGAGACAACCAAGGAGAGTGGCCCATGAGGACAGTGGCTGGGGCACAGGAGGGCAGTCAGGTGGAGCCTCACCGGGCATGGCAACAATGACTGCAGTTACAGACTGGAGGACCCGAGGAGAGAGCCGCCGGAGAGAGCCGCCGGGAGAAAGCCCCGTGTGCTGCTGGGAAGTAATCCCGCATATGCATCTGAACACATTACCCGATGCCAAGAAAAGAAGAGAAGAAAGGATTGGCACAAATGGTCCCCCAGAATACGCACATACCGGACATAGCGCCCGAGTGCCTGCTTTCCCAGTCAGATGGGGGGTTGGGAGTGGGGCGAATAACCCTCCACACATTTGCGAGACCAATGGGAACCTCTATGGGAACTGAACAGAGCCCCAGTTTCAATACACAGGAAAAGCAAGGAACAGAAGGCTCAGACTGCTTCCAATTCATTTAAACACACGACAAGACAAAACTCAGGGGTATTTATTGGTATACAGAAACACATAGCTCTTTAAAAACATAGAAATCAACATGTTGGTTATGCAAAAAAAAAAAAAAAATCAAATCACTAGCTGTGCAAACAGGCCAGAGGATACAGCCCACAACCAGTCAATTGGTAATCAACCAGGTACTGGAAAATTGGGAGTTTGAAGACATTGAAACAGAGAGCTACATTCTATACATTCATAAAGCCGAGAATGGAAAGTGATGTGCAAAAGGAAAATTAAAACTTCTAGACTAAAAACAGTGCAATGGAATTAGACAGTGCTCAACAAAAACCATTAATGAACTGAAGGTGTTGCTATAGAAACAAAAAAAAAAAAGAAACAGATAAGAGAGAGTTTTAAACTCTGCAAAGAAAACAATCTAGCGGAAGCCCCCAGAGTGGGAGAGAATCATTGCCAGCAACACATCTGATAGAGGGTTCATGCCCCCAGAATATACAAAAAAACTGTTTTTTAAAAAACGGGCTATGGATCTGAACAGAGAAATCTCAGAAGAAGAAATCAAAATGCCTAAGCTGTACCTTAGACGTATTCATCAAACATAGCAAATAAGGAAATGCAAATTAAAACTGAGATCAAGAAAACAACCAATAACCAGCTGGAGAGGGTGTCAGAAAGGGGGATACTCATTCACTGTCGGTGGGGCTGAAAACCAGTCCAGGCACTCTGGCGATGAGTGTGAAGAAGCCTCCAAAAGCTAAAAGTCAATTTCCCATCTGCCCCAGCTATCCCACATACGAGCACATACACTCGTTGGTATGTGCCCAAAGGACTTCTTCCCATCCTACTTCACGGATACTTGCTCAGCCATCTTCATTGCTGTTCTTTCTACAATAGCTAGGAAGTGGAATCAACCCAAATGCCCTAAGCTGGTGAATGGATAAAGAACATGTGGTACATGTATACAATGGAATTCTACAAAATGAAATCATGACATCTAGAGGTGAATGGCCGGAACTAGAAAATATTATGTTGGAGGAGGTAATCCAGCCCTGGAAAGATAAACACCGCATGTTCTTCCTCATCCGTGGTCTGTGGTTCCAAATCCTTAGATGTGAGTACATCACCTGGAGGGACCATGGTGAGGTGGAGAGCTCTAGGGAGGTGTTAGCAGGACATGGGTGCTATGAAAGGGGGAATGGGAAAACAGCAGTGGGGTGCTCACTGGGAAGGAAGGAAGGAAAGAGGAAGAAATCACAGAAAGAACGTTTGAAAAAGCCATGGGGAAACTACTTTATAAGCTTACTTCAAAATACATACATAATACAAATAGATATATAGAGATATACATACACACACACACATATATAGGTATATATATCTATATCTATATCTATATATGTGTATATAAGGTGAAGTTATGCCACTTGAGGGGACAATGAACAACAGACTAACAACATTCCCAGTACCAGGTGTGGAAAACCTCCCTTTAGGTTGCTGGTCAGAAAACCTCCCTGAGAGTCGTCGGGGAGAAGAGTTCAAGAAACTCCCCACACTGCATAAGCCACTGCCCTTGCCCTTGGCTGCCTCACAGAATTTGAAGATAAGACCTTGTGGCTAAAGACACCACACACGTCAGACACAGGACTTGGAGGATCCGACCGTGAGCTGGCCTGGAAGCCTCGTCCCTGAGGACTAGCTGTCATAGTATGGAAAGGTGCTATGCAGGCTGCCAAGAGAGAAAAGCAATCAGTAGTCCTTCCTAGCTATACATCCCATGAACCATCACAACAAGATGTCCCCAAGGATGCAGGAGTGGCACTTACAGCCTGGGAGTAACCAACAGCCATCTAATTGGACTTAGAGCTTGCTCAATAGGAGGGAATCCATGCCTAGTACTGTAAACCTAGCCAGCAGCTAATGAGGTCGTGGGTCTTAGAGGAGAACCTCCTACCACCATTTCCTAAGCCAGTATAATTTCTTACTCAGTCTAAGTACTCATCTGTATACCCACATGTAAGTATAGATCTCACCCATCATCAAAGAAGCTTCTCTTTATAGCAGACAGAAACCATTACAGATATCTGCAACCGATTAAAATATAAAGAATAAGTGGCTGTGGGTGCCTAACTCAATTAGTACATCTGGAACACAGCTCCTATACCTCAGCCTCAAAGGGCATCGTTGAAGAAGGGGTGGAAAGAAGACTAGGATATCTGCTGCTGGATAGAGAGGCTGCAGCTGTGAAATCGCAGCAATATGAGTGTCTAAACAATTGCCTAAAAACATACACAGTAACAGCACCAGTTGACAAGGCCCCGCCCCTAGATGAAGAATCACAGGCAATTAATGGCTGCTGGGAGAGAAATCTCCAGGGATAAGGACCCTGATAGGTTATTTGATCCAATTTGGTCAGCCACTAAATGGACTCAGCTCTCTCTCCTCTCTCTCTCTCTCTCTCTCTCTCTCTCTCTCTCTCTCTCTCATAATTAAAGAACTAATGATGAATTTAAGATGGAGCATGAAGGAGGGGTGAAATTATGTTACTACAGTACTCTTCCTCGAAATTCTCAAAAGAAATAAAATTATAAAAGTTAACAGAGTGTCAGTAAACAGTGGGACACCTTAAAGGACCCAATGTGTGTATAATTTGAACTGTCAAAGGACAAACAGGCAGGAGAGAAATATAACTTGAAGGAATAATGACCAAAGTTGCTCTAAGTTTGGTGAAAATTATAAATACATACCTTAAAGCAGTTAGTGGGCTCTAAAATAGAAGAAGCGTATAAAAAACTGCATAATAATAATCAAATTATTCAAAATCAATGATAAATGAAATCTTAACAGTAGCCAGAGAAATAATATGTTAGTAGCAATAAAGGTAGGAATGATGTAGGTATCGGGTAAAGAGACCAAGTGAGGAGGCAGTGAAAACCAGGAGGAAGTGTGTTTATCGATCTTTAGTTCTATACCCAGCAAAAACGATCTTTTAAAATGTGAAAACAAAGTAAAAAATCAGACAGTGAAACTTACAGATATGGTCAGAAATAGAGCTACACTATTAGAATTGTTCAAAGTTTAACAGAAGTTGAAAAGGATGGAGATCCACACTGCAAAGTCATGAAAAGCACTAAAAATGGTAATTACATAAATAAAAGCCTAAGGGGTTTTTTTCTTATTTAAATACCTTTAAAATACAGTGGATGGTTTAAACACAATCAGGGCGATGTTGGTTATGGGATTTAAACTCATATAAAATTAAAATCTATAATGACAAGAAGACAGAAGTCGGGGGAGAAAGGGAAGTGCTATCTCCTGCTGTCTGCTCTTCTGCTGTGTTGGTAGAGCTGTACAATGTCTGGTGAGAGACCGAGATAAGAGAAAGATGCCATCCCACATAGACATAGAACGTCGCAGTGAAGGAGACAAATCATATTGTAGAAACATTCCGTTAGTCCCAAAGCAAGACAGAGACAGCAGAAGGAAATAAAGAACACATAGGTAAGAGAGGATAGTGCAGTACAGTGATAAACTTCATCATACAGACCACCATATTCCAAGTAAATGGTCTAACTAGACCCCTATGGAGCTGGGATTGCGTTCTCAGGTTTTATTAGAAGCAAGCAAACAAAAACAATACCAACTTGTGCTATGAATAAGAGACGTGCTTTCCTACTTCAAAGTGTCATGGTCAGGACTTAAGGGAGAGAACAGAAGCCACGTGTGTTCCTGGCACTTGCAGCCCGGACACTGCATAACTGCAACTGTGCTACTGTATCTCATGGATGAAACAGTGTGTGTGTACACCGGTACGCGTGTGGATGCCTATCTCACATAGAAGACAGTCTCACCATCATTGCCGCCATGCTCCTTATTTTATAGAGGAGAAAATGAGGTTCAGAAGTTCGAGGTGACTGGCCTAAGGAAGCCCCACCCTCAGTTGCCAGAGGTGAGATTCCAATCCCTCTGTCCATCATGGCTCCCTCCTCCTGTCACCTCCGTTTGAGAGCTAAGAAAAAAGCGCAGCGTCACCTCATTCAAACTCCAAGAAAGATGCATGACAGGCAGCCTAAATATTTTTGCTAGGCTTCACATTTCAAAATGGCTGGGAGAAGACCAAAGGCATCGATTTGGAAGTTATACGTCGATTATAGCTAGTGGGATGGTATGCAAATATAGATTCTGTCAGTAATGAGGATGGAGTGTGCCACGCTAATATTAATCAAAAGAAAATTGATCTACTAATGTCAGGCAGGAGAATGGATAGCCACGAGTCACTGGGGTAATGACAGCTACATAAGGGGGCAAAGACTGAGCTCATTAAGACAGCATAACAATTCTAAGTATTAATGAGCCAAATTATAAAGCTTCAAAAATGCCTGAGCAACAATGGATGAAGCTGCTGACAGGCACGGAGAAATCCACAAAGGTAAGTCTCTCTCAAAATTGTATCAACTATCGGTAATAGTATAGAGCATTAGTACAGCCATAACCACTTAATTTAATTAGCAGTTAGGGAATACCCTACCCATCAACATCAAAATACACATTATTTTCAAGTGCACACATAACATTCCCGTGTTCACCCATAGTCCTGGGCCATGATATGTAAAATCCCAGTACGTGTAAAGGGACTTAGGTCACACAGATTACATCCCCAACCACGGTGGAGTTGAAATGGAAATCAGTATCACAAATAATTGTTTAAAAACATAATAATAAACTTCAAAATAATCAGTGGATCAAGGAAGAAATAAAAGGTAGGAAACATTTTGAGATAAATAAAAAGGAACACAATATATCAAAATGTGTGGGATGCGGCCAAGGCAATCTTGGAGAGGGAATTTACAGCATGGAATATCCATGGTAGGAAACAAAGAAGCTTATCAAATTAATAGCCTCTAGGCTAAATGGAGTGATGGACCAAGAGGGAGGGAGACAGAGCAGCGATAGTAAAACTGACTGAGCTAAAAGGGGGTCCTTTGAGAAGGTCAGTCATCAAATTAATAAACCTCTAGCCACCTCACTAAGTAAAAAGGGACAAATGTGAAAGTGAACATCACCAGAAATAACACAAGTGATATCATTTTAGAGTCTACCAGATAATAAGGAATTACTGTAAAATCTTTGTGTAAGTTCTCTCGATAGATGAAATGGACATATTCAAATAATCCTTTAAAGACACAAAATAGTCAGACATATTAACAAGAAATAACTTGAATAGGCCTATATCTATAAAAGAAACTGAGCTTCTAGTTTTAAAACACCCACAAACAAAGTTCTAGGATACGTGACTTCACCAGTAAATTATATAAAACAATCAAAGGGGAAATTATAACATTTAAATTTAAAACAATGAGACAGTAATAAAACAACTTTCTGGACTTGCCTAGAAAATTGGAAAAAAAAAAAAAAAGGAAGGGGAATACTTCCTGTCCTTTTCCATAAAGCCAGCATTACTTTAATTAAAAAAATTCATAAGACAATAAAATCACAGACCATATCTAATTGGGCAGCCATTGAGAAGGGTAGTAACTCCCCATGTGGGGTTATCCAAGGAGTCCAAGGCTGGATTAACATTAAACAACTTACGTCCTTCATCTTGTTCATGACCAAAATAATGTGATTATCTCAAAAACAAAGTATTTCCCAGAACCCAGTATTTACTCCATATTTAAGGAACTTTAGAAAATGAGCGATGGCAGCGAACCTCTGTGTGATGAAAGCCCCCTGTGAGAACACACAGATGCCCTCACACTTGGTGGTGAAAGATGGGAGACTTTCCCTATGGGGAGTGGGAAGGTATACAGGTGTGTTGGGGGTGGGGAGTGAAACTTCCTAGTTGTGGACATAAGGATTTTAGATATGGAAAACCCCAAGGCATACACACATACACACCCCTACAACTTAAAAATGAATTCTGCATTGCAAGATACAAAATCAGTATACAAAAAAAAAAAATGTATTCCTATATATGGTCTACCCTCCAGAGCTGTGGATCCAACTAGTAGTGGATCAAAAATATTTAAGGAAAAAAAGCATCTGGATTGAACATGCACAGATTTGATTATTTCTTCGTTAGTCTCTTAGATGATGTCAGCTGACCTGGGACCAGCCCATTCTCTCTGGCCACCACACTTTGTCCCTCCCTACGCGGTAAAAGAACAGGCTATGCTTTCCCTTGAAGGATCGTAAACTATTTCAGACCTGCCCAGACTACTCTGCCTTCTTCCTGCAGGGTTTGTTGGTTTGTTGGTTTGCTGGGGGATGTTTTGTTGTGTTGAGAGAGGGTTTCACTATGTAGCCCTGGCAGGCCTGGAACTCCCTATGTAGACCAGGCTGGTCTCTGGCTCACAGAGCTCAGTCCGCCTCTGCCTCCCACGTGCTGGGACTAAAGGCATGTGCCACCACATTGCCCCACCTCCTGCAGTATTAGTTACCTCCTGACTGAAGGACAGTTGGATCCAGTGCCTTCTCTTGAACTCCCTGCCTCTTCTCTCCAACCCTAAATTCCAAACACAATGGCAGACCGGCAGTCCCAAGTTAAGCCTGGCAAACAAATTAACTCACTGGATGTACTTAACAAAGCATGGGCGAGGGGTTACTTACAGGGACACATTATGACTCCATAGCAGTTACATCACAAAAAGCCCACCTGAGTGTGGGTGGAGGACTCGGGAGCTCTGGAGCCTTGCAGCTCCATGCCCAAGTTGTAGACATATCAGTCAATCAATCCATCCAAGTCTCTTCTAACCTACTGACTGCGCCTTATGAGCCTTTTAAGGGTCAGTTTTCTGAGACTTGAAGGTCTTGTTTACTTCTTGAGTGAATAAAATAATACAAAAACAAGCTTCCCTGTATCCCCCCAGGGAGAGAAATGTTTCAATTTGGAGGAAACCGCTACACAAAGAAGGGCCACAGAACTAACTGGAAGACCCAGGGAGGGCCAGGTCCGGAGCAACAGATGGGTGTGGATTGGCTCACTGAGATTTCAAAGCACGGGAGGGAAAGTGCACGTAAAAGGTACCCAAGAAATGAAGAAATCAGACAGAGATAGACATACAGGGGACAGGGCACCATCTTCCAAAGCAAGGAAAAAAATCCACAAAAGAGAGAAAGAAAAAGCAGGAGCTGTCAGAAATGAAATGTCTATGAATCAGAAATAGCAGGATGGAAAAGACATCCCGTTTCAAATTTGGGGAAATCAAACAGTGTAGGCAGCCCAGACTGCGGCCGAGTGTGTATATTTCACATTGCAGCCGTACAAAGGGATGTGCCAGGAAAACAGGGCAGAGATGAACGGGTTGAAAGAGCAGCCTCAGCTGGAGGGTGGATTGGGGTGCTCACACTGCTCATGATGGGGCTTTCTAGGCAGAAAATAGAGCAACTGGAGACAGAAGCATCAAAAGCATAGTCACAGAGATTATTCCAGAACTGGACGAGTTCCAGGGTGATGCCAGGTACTGGGGACAGATTAGGGAGCTGGGGAGGGGGAGGGGGAAACCAGTGTCAGAAGCCCATGGCACCATCAAAGTGCAAACCAAAGACTAAGCCAGCCTAGAGAACGTGTGCTCTCTACCAGCCTTTACTGCTGCTTACTCTTCAAAGAGTGGGTAGCTGCTTTGACATTGCTAATAGGATCGCTGGCGAGTCAGAACCTAGGCAGCCTGTGCAATGGGCTGTGCTTGCGTCGTTGGACATTTTTTTTTTCTTCTCTCATGATTAATTTCTGTGAAATGATTAGTGATGCTTCAGCTGGGAGTTCTCCCTTCTCAAGTAATCACTCATTCATTATAAACTATATTAAGTATCTTCCACATGCCTGGCACCATTCCAGGGATGTGGAATGCATTCTATTAGTGAATTGAACAGCCATTGTCCCCAGACTCCCAGAGCTCAGCTGACGGCGTAGTGGGAGAGAGACAAGGAACAATTGATATGTGATAAATGAATGAACGATATAGACTGTTCAGCGGTGCTAAGTACCTATAGGAGGAGGCAATTCAAGATTTCAGGTGGTGGTCACACCGTGCATCTTCATTGATTGGATGGATCTTTCTAGAAGGCAGAGCAGAAGGCTGCATGGGAAGCCCTGAGCAGCGCTAGAGACAACAGTTTCTGAGTCTCCAGGGCAATGGCTTTTGGCTGGCTGCTGTCACTTCCCCTCAAGAACTGGTAGGTTGGGGTAAAGGAAGGTTCAGGCAGTAGGCAAGGCAGAGGAGCCCACAGTCCTAGTCAAGAGTTACAGGGTAATGAACGATCCCAATGGCTTCATTGATCTGCATAATCACTGGGCCTTTCCCTCACGACTCGAGGCATATTGTCCACAGTGTCCAAATGCTGGGTTCCCAACCCCTCTGAAACCACAAATAATTACTTTAAAGAAACCCATACCTCAGGCCATTTTCTATATGGCCTTGTATATAACAGGATCACCTGTAGCCTTAAGACACCATGGCCTGAGTGAACCTGGAAGACGTCAGAGGAAGGGCCGGCTTACAGCCGAAGGCCTGGAGTGCGGTATGGAGAGGCCTCCCACCTGCAGACACACCGCTAAGATTTCCAAGTGTATTTTACAGTTGTGGCATATTTGGAGCCTGAGGATATTGTTTGTGTTGTGTGTTTTTCTCCTATGTCTGAAGGAATGGGACCAATTTCAGTGGTAAGAAATAGTTCCAGTAAGTGTGGTAAAAATGTAAGAAAACGCTGGATTAATATGGCCTGGTGTGCCCTGGGGCACCTGGGATAAGGACTATGCTGAGCCAGAGTAAAGAGCGCAATTTCAGGGTTGTTTGGCCTCAGTTTCTCCTCCGGCAGTGGTAGCCAAGTCTGGAGTATTCAGAACCCTCAGAGGTCAAAGGTCAAGCCTGAGAGGAGACCGCACTGCAGTCCCATGGCCAAGTAAGTGCACACTAACCTTTCAATCCACCATCTCTCCAGCTACCCATCCCTCAGCCCAGGCCCTGGACCGACCGACGGCCACGGTGTCGCCCCTGCGCACTCAGACTTCTCCATCCCGCCTGCCCACCACCAGCCTCCGGTCCCGCTCTGTGGTGTCCCCACAGCACAGCCAGCAGCCCCCGACGCAGATATGTCCCCGGCCAGCCGTTCCCTTCACGTCGGCAGCGTCGGCCATCACGCCTCCCAACGTCAGTGCTGCCAACCTCAGCGGGGAGTCTGGAGGGCCGCCCATCAGTGGTCTGTCCATACCCAGCCCCATCAACACAGGGTACAAGCCAGACGACAAGAAAAATGAAAAGGTAAGTGAAGCATCCTGGGCCAACCCTGAGCCTGGAGCTGGCTGGTTATTGGGTCCTGCTCACACAGTTGCCGATGGTTTTTGGACAATTGAGGCTTCAGCATGTTCACTGAAGCCCTTATATTGTATACGCCAGGCCTCTGGCAGGGATTGTGGGGGGCCAGCTCCCACATTTATTTACCCCATGGGCTCTTAGGAGTGAGGGTAAGAGATTTAGATAGAAATATAGAGGAGAGAGACAGGATAGCCTCAGGAAGGCCTGGGTCAAATCCCACCAGCCCCTTCTGTCTCTACTAAAGGACTTTTAAAGGAATGCCAGGGAGTGGAGTTCAATTCACTAACAGAATGCATTCCACATCCCTGGAAGGTCCAGCTCAGCCAAGCTCAGACCTTCCCAAACACCTGGTCACCACACACATGGTCAAGTCATCCCCTAATGCAGCCCTGCTGTGTAAAGCAAGCTCAGGTCTCACTAGGAAGCTTTTGTGGGCTCCCACAAGGGAAAAAGGCCAAACCAAGAAGTCAGCTCCTTAGAGGAGAAGCAGGCAAGCCTCGAGGGTCTGCCCGGGCCAACAATCCCGCTACAGTTTTTGTGTCAATCCGAAAGGGGCGTCTCCCTCGTCCATACGCCGTGGTCCCTCCTGTTAGAGGCTCATTGTGATGTGCCCATCTTACGGGAACAAGGCTCTTTCCTGCCATGTGCCAGGATACGACAGTGAAAAATCAACAAGTCTGCAGTCTCTGTGGTCTGAGCAGCACCCTGTCCCTGGGCTGTGTCGTTCTGGTGGAGTTTGCAACCTGTTCAGCCATCTGGGAAGGACTTGTTTCTTAAAAAAGAACTGGGGGGGAAAAAAGGAGGATGCCAACCTGCTAGTGGATATGGACGATATTTTCAGCTCTTCTCTTATTTTATAAAAGATTTGAGTCGATGGCCAGTAGCCGGGCGATGAGTAGCCAGGATCGGACTCCACCTTTATAAATCAGTGCTCTCCGGCTGAAATTCAAGACAGCCACAAAACTAAGGAAGAATATTCTAGTAGCCCGTGGTTTGAAGTAAAATAAAATTGAAAGGTCAGATGCCTTATAATTGCATATTATCAGACGCACTATCCAAAAAAATATTCCAGCGTGATCTAGCCTTGCTGCTGGGCTAAGGTTGTTTGCACAGTGAGTTTAGCAGTCTTCTTGGTTTGCCCATATCCTGGAGCTGCTTTAAGACATTTCTGTATGAAATCAGACTCTGGATTCCAGTGTATTGGCCAGGATTCCTAAGCACCCTCTATGTCTCCTGTGTTTGAGGTGAAGACAGCCCCCTTCAGGCCATCCCCAGCCCTAATTTTCAGGTCCTGTTGTTCAGCTTCCAAGAACCTTCAGACTCTTCCCCTTCTGGAACCTAGGAATACCACAGCAATGGTCCAAACTCCTCTCCAGAGGTGACATTCTCAGC
The DNA here is from genome assembly GCF_007827085.1 of Peromyscus californicus insignis. Classification (NCBI taxonomy): domain Eukaryota; kingdom Metazoa; phylum Chordata; class Mammalia; order Rodentia; family Cricetidae; genus Peromyscus; species Peromyscus californicus. Next base: position 27,521,866 of record NW_026294491.1, on the reverse strand, counting down.
TGCCTGTCACACGTGGGCTGGGTAGCAAGAGACTGGCCTCTGCTGGTAAAACCAGGAGGGCATCCACCCTGTGAAGTTAAATATGCATGCTGTATGTTTGTGTCCTTGAGTGTTTGAAAACCAGTTTAGTTTTGATGCTGCTCCCTTCCACCTTCTGGCTCTTAACAAGGAAACCTAGATTGTTCTTAAGATTTTGGACTGACCATGTGAGTGCCACTGTATTTGCAAGATACATTCTTGAAGTCATCTTCTAAAGGAGATTAAAAATCAGTTCATTTTTAAAACTTAGTTGATTTTAGCCAACGAGTTGCCTTCACAGCAACATCTAGACTAGCATTTGACCAAACAACTACGTGTCATAGCCTGACCAAGCTGATTACGTGATATTAATCATTCTTCTCTATCTGCTATCAACCAGATATTTCCCTAAGCCGTAGCCAGTCATCAAACAAAGACAATGGCAGAGTCAGCCTCTGCCTACCATGGTACAGCCGGTATCTGGAGAGAAGCCAAAAACACACTCCCTCTAGAAGAGGAGGCCATCTTTGGAAGATGTACCTGTAGCATCCTGTAACTTGCGCATTATGATGTAAAAGTTCACATAGTCAATGCTGACACCTTAGGTTATATCATAAAAGGATGAGAAAGGAAAGGAAGCAGAAATGTGGCTTAATGCGCGCACACACACACACACATTCATAACAAAGCAGGAAGTACTCATTGATGGCAGTCCTCCTTTCTGTAGCTGGTCACGTGGTCCTAGCGTGTCTCACAGTCACCTTCATCCTTCCAGTGCCCATCCTATATCTCTTTTGCACACAGGAAGTATTTGGCTGGTTGTACCCAGTAGGGTAAACCCATCCCTTCCTTCCTGAAGGCTCTGCCATTTGTAGTACCGTGTGCTGTGCCCTGCCCCCAACCTGAACCACACAGCCTGGTATTACCAAGTGGTCTAAGGTGTCCCTTGTGTTCCAGACGTGCTCTGGTCATCTGCTGTTGTCTCTCCTTGGAACCAAAATTCCTTCCTATGCCAGTGACTCAAAGATACAGGGATCCCAAGATGGCTGAAGCATTCTGAACTGGCAGTTTGGTAGAGTGGTTCTTGTTCCACGGTGGAATTGTTAAACTACCAGAGCACATCATTCTAAGGATAAGAAGTCAGTTTTACCAGTGAGTCCCTAAGAGTAATAGTGGTACCATTCACGTTTCCTCGCTGATCCCTGGAGTTGTGGATCTCGGTCATGCAGAGATGAACCTATACCTAGAGTAAGGGTCTACTGCAGGGACAAAACACTGCCCCTGCCAGTGTAACCAACCTGCTGGTCACTGACTGGTTAACCCAGGGAATGGTACCTTATCAGGTGCTCTGTGTTCATCTCTGCTGCTCGGAGTCAACAGTGAATATAGCCAGGCTGACCTTGGTGAGTACAATTCCATGGTCTTTAGCCAACACATACCCACCACCCATTGCCCTTGAACCCACTGGTCAATGAGAGGGGGCCAGAGAAAGAGGCTGCCTAGAATCCACACAGAATAGGTTTTCCTATCCACTTCACTGATGTCCTCAGCTAAGGTGTTCCTTTAGTGAGCTTGGGACACAAATGCCTGCTTTTTTTTTTTGTCCAAAGTAGGCCATTTCCCTAACTTTTCCAGATTTCCTTCCATGAGCCTGATTACTTAGCTAAGTCATTGAGCATGGCTGTGAATTGCTGCTCAGTCAGACATCTGACCATTTACCCTCTCAGCCAAGTGCAATCCATGTCTGCAAGGGAGGATGCCATACCTATGCTGTTCACTAGGGGGCAGTGTCTGCACACCATGCAGAAACATGTAAACCAGGCCTACAGCTTCCCTTTGTCATGTGAACACAGCCAGCTCAGCGCCTCTGGTGTGGGGATGCAGAGAGGTGCCAAGGTACCATGAGTATCTCTTGCTCCATATAACCTACTCATGCCTCAGGGCCTCCTTAGGACATTCTTGGACGTGCCACTTTCATTGGATGATGGGCAGCTTAAGTTCCGTGGTATCTTGGTGGCTTATAGTTCAATATGCAGTCCCTACCAAGGCGTAGTAGTAAAAAGACACAATCTAGTACTTTTTTAAAAAATTTAATGTACTTATTTTATATTAATGAGTTCATTTGCTCACATGTATGTTTGAGTATCACGTATGTGTTTGGTACCCTCAGAGTTCAGAAGACAATGTCAGATCCCTGTAACTGGAGTTACAGAGGGTTGTGAGCCACCATGTGGGTGCCGAGAATCAAACCCAGGTCCTCGGCAAAAACGAGTGCTCTTAACTGCTGAGCCATCTTTCCAGCCCCCAAGATGTACTTCTTTAGAAAACAGTGATTTAAAAAGGAATGATAGGTATTGCTCCAGGATTATAAACTCCAGATACACCCAAGGCTGTAAACAGCATCTCATCTTCACAGACCTTTAAGCTCCATTGACCCACTGCTGCATGTGACCCGTGTGGCAGAGCATCCGGCACCACAGGATGGACCAGTGATGCAGCCTTCTGTTCAGGGCCTTACTCGGAACCAGTAGGGTTGAGGCCCATTGATAACAGGTTAGAATAATACACCCAGGGGGGAGAATATGATACCTCCACAATCAGAAGGGGCCTGCTGGGTGGTGTGCTGTAAGGGAAGCCAGATACAGCAAATAATTTGCTGTGGAAAGTCTTCAGAGATCCATGAGTGTCATGTCCTTGGCACAGCTTAGGTCTTGAAAGCCTGACTATGGGCAACCAGAGGAAGAAATGACAGACATATGGTGTGGTGATTTGCATAAGAATGGTCCCCATGGGCTCCTGTAGTTGAAAGCTTAGTCACCAGGGATTGGCAATATGAAAGGAGGATTAGGAGGTGTGGCTTTGATGGAGTGGGTGTGGCTTTGTTGGAGGAAGTGTGTCATCACTGGTGACGTTGAGATTTCAAAAGCCCAAGCCAGGCAGTGTCCGCTCTTCCTGTCTGCACACCAGGATGTAGCTCTCAGCTACGGGTCCAGCACCACGTGTGCCGCCATGTTCCCTGCCGTGGACTAAGACTCTGAAACTGTAAGCAAGCTCCCCATCAAATGCTTTCTTTCCTAAGAGCTGCCTTGGCCGGGGTGTCTCTTACAGGAATAGAACAGTGACTAAGACACGTGAACACTGAAAAGCTGGAATGGGGAGCTCTGGGCTCTCTGATGGAGAAGCCACAGCACCCAGAAGCTCAGCATATGTTTATTCTACACAGTCAAACAGGAAAGCAGGGTCCTTACATACAACTGAACAAGGAGGCATAACCATGCTTTTATATGGTTGCTGGGGATCCAACTCAGTTTCTCAGGTTTGCATGACAGACTGATCCATCTTCCACACTTTTTCTTTTAAAAAAAAAAAGATAATGTAACATATCTTCATGAATATACAGAGTTTCTTAGAGCCTGAGAAAAAAGGATAAGCATGATTTGCGTATCTGTTTTAGACTCAATCCATGAAACAATACCTCTGCGTTTTTCTTTCCCATCACTTGTCTTTCTAATACAGACCATCTTGTATGACTCAGAGAAACGTAACTGCGGGTAACGTAACAAAATAAGGCAGAAGGATCTGATCCGCCCCTGCATTTCTCACGCAAACAAACCTCTTGCGCAGTGTGGCTAGACCCTTCTTCCCTTTCTTCCCGGATGTGGGCTCACTCAGCTGCTACCAACTCCACCCTAGGTTATGGATGCAGGTGCCATGGAGGGTCTCCCTCAAGTAGGTGATACTATAACCCAAAAGTGATGCGTATCTTACTGGCTCACAAATTTCCCACAATCTGTTGGTCAAAGCTAGCTGCCTGGCCCCACTGGATCCCCGAGAGACCAGGAAGTAGGTTTCCCCGTGCCTGGAAAGCAGAAGGTACGTGGTTACCTGGCGGAACAACACAAGTAGAATTCAGAGCAGAGTCTCCTGGTGGATTTTGATAATTCCCAACGGCTGTCGTGGGGAACTTCCTTCTCGAGCAGAGTCTCCTGGTGGATTTTAATAATTCCCAACGGCTGTCGTGGGGAACTTCCTTCTCAGATAACATTGGTTTCTTGGAACCACCAGAAATGTGTCATGTTCAAGGTATTTTAAGGGGGACACCAGGGACTAGATGTAGTCTAGGAAGCTAAGGTGGTGTTGCTAGAGAGAGAGATGTCAACTTCGAGCCTCTGCTGGGACAAGCTCGGCATCTTTTGGCCCAGGTCATGCCTTTTCTCTACCCCAAGAATTCAGGCTGCAGCTGCATTCTGACACACACACACACACACACACACACACACACACACACACACACACACACACGGAATGGGGAGAGAAAGGAGAGAGAAGGGAGAGAGAGAGATGGATCTTCCTTCACAGGGCACCATCCCAGGATATTTCCAGCAGATAGGAATTGACCAGGAGACAGGGTCTAGACCCAACTGTGTCAAACACAGGGCTTGTGTGCTCTGAGGCCTGGGTGCTTAGCATGAGGCTGGGTCCCCTGTGGCTACTTTTACTCCTTTGTTTGGGGATAAGACCCAGTTTCACAGGATCACAACCTGAGCTGCTTTCCTGTGAGTGGATCTGCCGCTGAGGCCGTCTCAGAGGGGCCTGGCTGTGCACACGCCTCCACCGAATGGTCTTCTTTCCTCAAAGCACAGAGCTTAGGCTACCTCAAAACAATAGCATTTCCTCCGTGAATGACCACCCGGCAGGCTGTGGGTGGGAATGGCACCAGGATAGCTCAATTACATCACAGTGATGGTTTTACGAGCTTCCCTCTGATGAAAGGTAAATCCACAAATTCTATACCAGCCAGTGGCACGATTGTCACAAGCCCAGAAAAGCCTGGCCACAGTGCTACTAACAAATAAACCAACGAAGGCTCACACATGTACGAAGGCCAGAAGACTGCACTCCCCTCACACTTGAGAAAGCAAGGCCAGATTCCTTCAGCACCTTACGTGTGACCCTTAGAGTCACATCAGGCAACTTCCGTTATGCTTCTGTGCTGGGGCTGCACCTAGACAGGTAGGGTGCTCAAGGCATGTTCCAGGATGTGCATGAGATGAGCAGATGTGCATTATCCAGCTGTGTGAAGTTGCTCAGTGTGCACTACTTTCTATGTTAGAGGTTGCAGTGGAGCCCATTGGGCCAGTGACAAGCAGGGGATCGTTGTGGTTAGTCAAGCGAAACATACATTCTCCACTGTAAAGGCTCGTCCCATCCCCTCTTGGTGACAGGGCCATGCCGAACAGGCAGAGGGCACGCTTCATCAAAGGATCTAGGCTTGTCACTATCAGGCAAGGCAATGGCTGTAGGAGGACTCCTCTCCCTGTCGAGAAGGATGGGGTGGGAAGCAGGTACAGGATCTGCAGTGTAAAGACACACGGTCTGAGAACACACTGCCGAGCCCCGACTCACACCCCATTCCAGCCACCTTTCTGAGGCTGTGATAAAACACGCTCACCGAAAGCAACTTACAGGATAGTTTGTTCATCGTACGGTTACAACATCTCATTGTGGAAAGTCGGGGTGGAAACTGCTTGCCAGCTCCCTCTCTGGCTCACTTCTCTAAGTTACCAGGCCCACCTGCCCAAGGATGGTGCCACCCACAGTAGGCTGGACCTCTCGTATCAACTAATAATCAGGATAATCCCTTACCAACATGCCCACAGGCCAGTCTTATAAAGAAAGGTATTCAAAAGAGACTTTTCCCCAGATGATTCAGTTGACAGTTAGTATGTACCAGGACAGCATCCTGTGTGGAAGACCTCGTTGTCACTGGTCACGGCAAGTCCCCTGATGTGGTTCTCAGAATTCACCCTTTTTCTTATTGTAACCCAGAAGAGACACTGCCCTCCGTAAGCGTGGTTGCACTTTGCCCATCCTTTCCTTATTTATCCGTCATGCAGCACCTTCTTGAGCAAGCCTAGCTTCATGCTCTAAGCCCAGCGCTGTATAGGCTAGTCTAGCTAGGGCTAGCTCTGACCATGGATCCCAGAAGAGGACGGGCAGGTGGCTGAGATGTGGAGCTGTCTGGCAGTGCCACGTACAGGGTGTCGGGGAATCCAGCCACAGAGACCTAGTGATGTCTAGAACAGCCATGGGGGAAGACTTGATAAGCTAACGAAGAGACCTTAGATAACTCATCCTATCCTCTGCTGCATGAAGCACCCCTTAAACTCCCGCCCATCCTCTTTTGCTAAGACAATTGTACAATAGAAGTTTGAGTCTCTGGTCCACTGGGAGGCAGGCGCTGTGTGGCTGATCCATCTGTTACTTGGTCTGGGAAGGATGCCACATTCCCTCTGGCCCGTGTTGGTGACTCACAGCAGAGCAGGCCAGCCTCGGAAGTGTGTGGACCCATGAGCATCTGGATCCTGGTATCTTGGCTTCTTTTCATTTCTGTCCTTCCCTAATCATCTTAATGAAATAATAACCACCACATGTGACCCCATAATGGTGGCTCCTTAAGGCAATATTAAGAGCAGTTAAAGATTATTCAGAAATGAAATGTCAGAAAAGGGCAATAGTTCAGGGTGCCTGGCTAGGGTCCAGAGTCCCTTACTCAGTGGGTGACATCAAGGTTGTGCCATGTAAGCCTTTCCACAAGCACTTTGGTGGCCCTGCATTGAGTGTGCATTGTGTCTCCTGGAATCAGACTCCCTTGAGAAGCACACAGAGATAAGGAAAAAATTCACCTCATCCTTTAAAGCCAAAACGCATGCCTTGGCAATGCCTGGCATGCTGGGCACCAAGCATCAGTGCCAATGGAAATAACAGCTTCCTTTTGTGACTGCTGCCTCAGGAACGCCAGGCCCATGCACTGAGGCCGCTCTTTCCCCAACATGTACTAAATTCACCTGCTGCTGCTTTTCTGATTGGAATCGATTTCCTTCTGTTTAAAAACATACATGAGCTTGGCACACCTGACCACATGACAGTGTGTACATGTGGGCAGCACTAATTGGATTCAGTGGATTTTAAATAATTAATTAATAAGAGGATATTAAATTGGGAGGGAGGCGTGATGAAGAAGCGCCTGGGGACAACTGAATGGTCAGGATACATTGTGTACATTTATGCAGTTTTCAACGAATAAACTCAAAAAGAATTTTTTTAGATTTACTTGTTTTTTATACATGTGGGTGCTTTGCCTGCAGAACGTTGCTGTACCTCCACTGTGAAGATTCAGATTAACTCCAGACATTGCCAAATGTCTCCTGAGGGAATGTCACACTGGTTAAACACTGACATGGAGGACCAGGGCCTGGCTCACCCTGGATGATGCTGGTAGTGATTATCTTGGGTAGCTTATCATTCTGTCCAGTCTGGTCTTTTTCTTTTTGTAAGAACCATGGGCCTATTAAAAAAAAACAAACAAACAAAAACTTGTGGGGTAGAACTTAGCTTTTTCCAACAGATTCATCTTGTTTAAATGAAACTGTATGCTTGCTTACACGTGTATTCTAGAGATCACTGTGTCACGTGGGCCCCGGAGCACATGCAATTACTGCATGGTACATGAGGAGCTTTGGCAGGAGCTGTTGAGAATGTGGTTGGCTGAGTATGCAGAAGGATCTGGCCTCCATCCCCAGCAAAAAGGAAAAGAAATCCTAGGATAGCAGATCTCATGGTAATTGTTCTTACCAAGATATAAAACTTTTAGAAATAGATTATCAATGCAGTGAAGGCTAGAAAAGGACCCTGTGAGATTTTTGTTTGGGTTTTTTTTTTCCTTCAACTTAAATCGTCTGAATTATGCAAAGTCTTCTTTACCCATGGAAGGCTGGACCATTGACACCCCAAAGAAAGAGGTTCTCTGGGGGCACTAGGGGTGCTGGCAGTGTCTTACAGGCTAAAGTGAGTTAACATATGTGGAAGACTTTGTCAATTGTGGCATGTCTCTGGAACTACGGAGATAGGTACTAGATGCCCCCCATGATGAGGTACTAAGTAACTAAAAGATAAAAAAACTAGATAACTCAGATGTGAATTACTAGGTAACCCAAGCTGTGAAACTAGATAGCCCTTCGGTGAAAACAGCATCAGACCCTTCAGGAAATTCTCAAATGAAGTCTAACACAAAGTACCGGGCCTTCCGGTTAAGCTGAGCTTATTTATGTCAAGGACTCGGAAGTAAGGATCTAATACACTCTAAGGGTGCTTGCATTCTTCGCAAGCCTCCAGTGGGTGCCTGAAAAGACCAGGCTCTGAATGACCATGTACTTTGGACAAAGTGGAAGTGATTGCTGAATGTGTCACCCATTATGGGGAGGATAAAATTACCAAGGGCTCCACACCATGGTGGGAGCCGAGCTGCCCAGCTGAGGCAGCTTCAGAGGAAGCAGGTGAAATGCTGTTTGTGGTCTAATGCCTTAAGGTGCGTGCTTACTTCCATTGAGACAATCCCCCCCCCCCCCCGCTGTTTCTTTCTCCTCTCCCCCATTACCTCTCCCCTCTTCCTCGCTCTCTCTCTCTCAAACTCTCTCATATTATTTGGAATTGGAACCAATGGCTGGCTGAAGTGTGTAGCCTTGCAATAAAATCCTTCTACTGCACCAGGCTTAATGGCACACGCCTTTAATCTCAGCACTTGGGAGGCAGGGGCGGGCAGCTATCTGTGAGTTCGAGGTCAGCCTGGTCTAAACATTAAGTTCCAGGACAGTCAGAGCCAGGGACAGTGAGACCCTGTCTCAAAAAAATAAAACCCCCCAAAATCCTCCTACCTCAGTTCCTGGTTATACCTTAGATGGCGACTAATCCTCTTAGCTTTTTACCACACCATCAGTGTGAAACGTCTTTTTGGTCTTTGTGATTGTATTAGATATCTAGAACTCACTTGTTTTCAGTAAAACTACCCTGAATTTGAATCTTGGCATCTTTCCTTGCAGAATTCTCAACTATTATTTTGGTTGACTGCATGCCTTCAATTATACATGTTTCCAGTATTTCTGTAGAAATATTTCCAAGAAAGTCTGTTGGGATGTACTTCTGTGTCGCCCTCCTGCGTTCACTTATCAGAAATGCAGGGTACGTGAGAGGGAGGCCAGGGGTGCATGATGCTTGTGGTAAGAGTGACATGTTTGAACTCAGGCCAGTAGGGCCAAGCAGCTCACCATGCATGTCCACCCTGGCCCCTGAAAGTTTCATGGGAAGTATCACTGTCAGCTCGAGTCCTTGGCTCCATAACCAGTCACCCCAAACCTGTCACTTCTGTGTTCATGGCTTCTATAGGTTACACTTGAGACAGAGCACAGCTGGGCGTCTTCACTGCTCCATAGTGTCTAGACTTCAGCTCAAAGGCCTGCAGGACTGTAGTGGTTAGGACCAGGCCAAGAGGCCTCTGTAGGCATACACTCTAATGTTCAGTAACCCATTCCTCCTGCTGGCTGGGGTCTCTGCTGCAGCATAGCAGAACGCCAGCCTCTGTCATGGCCCGTGTTCCTAGAGCATCTGTGTGGCTGCTGTGGACCCAGGTTATGTCTCATGGCTGTGTTTCCACTGTGCTCTACCTCAGAGGCACACTAGCTAAGGAGAGCACCAAGGTCCCTCTGTAAGGACATGAACGAGTTGGGAGACAGTACTGGGAAAATAGGATGTAGCACATTTTCTTAGGTGCTCTCTTAGCTCTATAAGGTCACAGTTTCCCTCACTGTTCTGATGGTTACAGTTCTCTCCGGTTCAATGTTTTTTAAACAATATTTTCATAAATTGCATACAACACGTTTTGAACATAGTCACTCAAGTCCCCCAGCTCCTCCCAACCCTTCCCACCAGACGCTCAGCTTCCTTCTTTAATTGTCCATGCCCCGTGGAGTCAGGTTTATGTTGTCCGGCTAGCAGTTATGTTGTCTCTGCAGTTAGTGGTGGGATTTCGTGCCCCCACCCCGTCCTGGGATTTTTGTCTGCCTGGATTCTGCAGGTCTTGTGCATGCTGTCGCGATTGCTGTGGCTTCACATGTGGAAGAGCCTTGTTGTGTTTGGTGAACACTGTCTCCTGGACTCTGTCAACGAGCTTGGGCTCTTACAATCATTTCACCCCTTCCTTGCAGATCCCTGAGCTTCCTGGGGAGGGTGTTAGAGGTGCATCCTACTCAGGGCTGAGCACTCCGGAGTCTCCTAATCTCTGCATGCTGACCAGTTGGTGTTCAATGCTTTTTTTTTTTTTTTTTCGTTTTTCAAGACAGAGTTTCTCTGTGTAGCTTTGCGCCTTTCCTGGAACTCACTTGGTAGCCCAGGCTGGCCTCGAACTCACAGAGATCCGCCTGCCTCTGCCTCCCAAGTGCTGGGATTAAAGGCGCGCCAAATGAACTCTGTTACATTTGCCCTTCCTGGGGAGTCTTGCTTCCAGCTTCCACCGGACTGAACAAGGCTGGCCTCAGTCACTGCTGTCCACTCAGCAGAGCTCCGCAATGGGTCTCCTCACGTTTCAAATAAAGTAACCAGTTTCTTAAGGTTTGCAGGGGTGAGGGAGGGGTGAGCCACCTTGAGCTCCACTGCCAGCGCTGCAGTCCTGTGCTTGCCCAGACCCGATACCAATGCGAGCGCTGATAAGAATCTGGCCTGAGACCCCCAAGAACATTCACATTCAAGTTCCTGGCAGAGCTGGGATCACAGTGGGAGCAGACCCTGGCATGCTTGCTTCTGCTCCAGGTTCCAGAAGCAACGCTGCTACCTTCGCCCTGGGTCTGAGGAAAGGACCGTGTCCCGGCTCTTTGCCTCTAGCTCGGAGTAGAAGGGATCATTTCCCAGCTAGCGTAGTAAAAGCCAAGTGTGGCACGATGACCGAGCACCACCCACACCGTGTTTCCTGCAGAGGGTGGAGCCTTATGCCCACGTTGTCATGGTGCCAAGACCCTGTGAAGTAACCACACTGGTGATGGGATGCACATGGGTGAAGTGTGGCCTCTCCTGGGTGTGCCATGCTGCACATGTGTGAGTTCACTTGAGTTCCACAATACTCTCCCAGGTCATGTAAGTTATTCCCGTCCTTTTCCGTTGGCTCGGAAGAGTTAGGTCACTGTTCAAAGGCACCAAGGCAGTAAGTACCAGAGTCCAAACAAGATGGCCCATGGGCCTGAGAGGGAAGGAAATAATGAGGAAAGATGTCATTAGTCTAGCTGACCCACCCTCCCTTTTTTATTTTTTTGCAGGGCAGAAGGTAACATGACCATTAAGTGTGAGCACTATGTCCTGGTGGAGGACTGGGGAGTACTTTCTCCTCTGGGCCAGGTCCTAAAGGCATGACATGAACATTATGCAGCCAGGATCAGGGCTGTGATGTCAGTTCCTTCAGAGACTGGTGGTCACTCACACAGTCCCATCACACATGCCCGTGAGAGTCTCGAGCTGAGCCCAGGCACCCTTCAGAGTTCATTAGAAAGACTAGTATCTCCGAGCCTTTGACTTTCAGAATGGAGCTTAATTTAAAAGGTCCAAATATTTTGTGTTAGTCTCCGTTGGTCACTCGTACCCGACCCAGAGCAGCCGAATGGGACATCCATCGGTGTCACTGGAAGGCCCAAGCTGAGACCCACAGCCCGCAGTTTTTAGGCTGCTGTTCCCTTTTAAGGAATAGGGAGGGGACAGGAAGACTTGTGCCAGTATAAGGACACAGAGAGCTTCCTGGGATATGGGCTTCTGCCTAACATTTTACCCTCACTCTCTTATCTCTCCCCGGGCTCTCTGGCCACTCACCTGAGACCAAGGGTGTTCTCACCTCTGGCTCTCTCTAGCTGGGGGTGGGGAGGGTTGAAGGAGACACATTGGAGCATATTTCAGTGGTTTTATTTGTGTAGCTTCTATATTAAGATCTAGAAGATCTTATAGATATAATACCTACTGTTCAGGTGAGATATTGGGATAGAGAGTATCCTACCATAGAAGGGGGAAGGAGTGAGGAGCCAAGCCTGTGTCAAGGCTTCATGTGAAGGGATGTCAGTATCAGGGCAGAAGGCCTGAGAAACATGTCCAACCTGGTGTGGCAAAGGAACCAAGGGGATGATCAGCAAGGCAAAACAAGCAGCCATAACACAGGAAACTAGACATGGCACTCTGGTGGGGAGGTGACCCAAATGTCAGTGCCCTGGAGACACCAGTCATGGGACCAAGGGCCCAGCTGAGGGCTGCACCTCTTGTCTCTCATATACTCAAGTCCCAGGCACCATCTTGTCACTGTGTGCTGACAGCTGGAATGCATGCTCAACGCTTCCACCAACACCCCAAGTTTGCACAAGACCTAGAAAGACCTATCTCTTGTAGCTGTTTCTTGAAGCATTCCCACCCACAGGCTGTGGTGTTTCTTCAGATTTGGGGCTTCTGGGACATCCTCTGTGACTGCCTCAGACTGCGCTCTTTCAAAGACTTAGAGGATATTCTTGTCTCTAGAGGTTTCTGAAGGATCATAGAGAGCAGCTGGAATTTGAGTCCTATTTATTTCATATTTTTTTATGATCATAAGTGATATTTATTTCCAAACAAGTCTTTGGTATACATATAATTTTTATCATTAGAAGCAAAAGCAAATTCTCACACTAATAAAATGTATGTGCTTTTCTTATTTTATGTGTGTGAGTGTTCTGCCTGCATGTATGTCTGTGTACCACCTATGAACCTGGTACCAATGGAGGCCGGAAGAGGTAGAGTCACGGATGGTTGTGAGCTGCTACATGGGTGCTGGGAATTGAACTAGGGTCCTCTGGAAGAACAGCGAGTGCTCTTAACTGCTGATTCACCTCTCCAGCCCCTTGCTTGGTTTTTGTTGTCGTTACTGATGTTTTCTTTAGACATAAATTAGTAAATCTTGGCTGGATGTCTGATGCACCATGACATAAAGCAGCAGAAAGAGCTGTTTTCATTATTTGTATCATCTTTGTGGTGACGAAACGAGACATGGCTGCAGCTAAGGGTATGTGGCTCAGAGGCAGAGCGCTTGCCTAGCATGTGGGAAGAGATCCTAGGTTCATTTCCTGGCCAGAATCATTTTTAATACAAACTTGATTGGATTAAGAAATGCTGAGGAAATTAATGAAGGACTCCTCTGCATAGCCTGTAATCTCATTTCAGATAGTTAAATGATGAGGCCTCTGACCTGATAAAGGGATTAATCCCTCAACAGATTCCTAATGTGGTAGCATCATCATCGGGGGATGGTGCAAGGCGGCTGAGGCAGAGTTGGAGGAAGTAGATCGCTGGAGTGTGCTAAGACTATATGTCACTCGGGCCCCCTCTGTCGTCCTCTGTTCTCTGCTTTTGTCCACCAAGAAATAAAGGCCAGCTCACCACAGCTCCTTCTAACAAGATGTTCTGCTCAAGTAATGGTGCACTCCAAGTTTTGAACCAGGGAACCAACATAAAGCTTTCCCCACCTGAGTCGTTTCTGTTAGGCATTTTGGTCATAGTTACTTAAGACAGGATAAGAACACTACAAAAATTAAAATAGGCTAAGGGCACTGTAATTCCTCGCATCCAGCAGCTTGTGATAACAGAAGTGCTGGCAGAGGCACCAGATGCCTAATGAAATGCTCTAGCATGCATCACCTCAGATCCAAGTCACACAAGCTCTGTACTGAGAGTGGGCAGGAGCCTAGCCCTTTCTGCTGGCTGGCTGTGAGTCACGGAGTTTCCTCTCAACAGCATGGAGAAAGCTGCTCCACCTGAGGAGGCGTCTCAGGCCGTAAGGTGGTTTCCGTGCCATAAGGTTCGTGACTAAGCGGTTAAGCGGCTGTTTCACCGGCATTGAAAACTGTTGAGGACGTGGTGTGATGCACGTGGAGCCATTCTGTGTTCCCACCTCTTAGCCCGTCCCCTGCAAACTGCAAAAGTGCGGGATGCCAACACTTACTGAACGCCTGCTACTGTTAAAGAACCAGAAATCATGGTTCTCACCGTGACGACAATGACATGGACCTAACTGGTGTTAGGTCACTGAGAGTGTTGCCCTCAGAAGGGATTAGTGTGGTTTTGGGGGGGACCCTGGCTAGCTCCCCAAAGTTTTAAAAAAAGCAACTTGGCCCCTCAAGTCTTTCTGGCTTCCTGTCTTGCCTTGTGCCTCTTCCCCTCACACATGCCCCATCATGATGATCAATCACGAGGCCCTCTCCAGGGACAGAACTGATGGTCCCACCCGCTTTCAGGCTCTAAAACTGTGTGTGAGCTTAAAAAGTCTTTTTTCTTTATATCCTACTCTGGTATTTTGTCATAGAAACAAATTAATCCAGCCCTATCCTGAGATGTCATACACTGGCTTATTTAGGTCTCACAGCAAGTCACTACTAGAGCCAAATCCTGAGGCAAATCTAGGTTGTACAACTGTCTAGTTTATCGCTCTGTGCCTTGTTTACTGTCTTAAACCCTCCTTTCGTCCTATAGGGCTTCTTAGGTGAGCTACAGTAGATGACTGAATGGGTAAAGAGGTTGCTAAGCAACCATGAGAACGCCAGTTCTCAGGATCCTTTATTTAAAAAAAAAGACAGGCATGGCCCTTCCACACAAGTATACACTGGTCCATGCACCCACATATATGTATATGGGCATTATCACACACACACACACACACACACACACACACACACACACACACACACACACACACAAAAAATAAATCTAAATAAATAAAATTCAGGGAGCTAATATATGGCCAATACTTAATAGGACCTGACTCATAGGAAGCGCTCAAGTATTACCAGTATCATTTTTCTGTTTAGATAATCGTGTATCCGTTTCACATATAAAGGAATTGAGAGTAAGAATGGGTAACTAGTTTGATATCAGACAACCAATAAATAACATGGGTCTCCAGTTCCATCCTACCCCCAAGCTACCACAGCATCCTGTGGTTCTCACGGGCCACAGCAGTATCATAGTGTATCTTCCTGAGCCCCTCCAGGGGAGCTCTTCAAGGGCCCCTCCATGCCTTGTTGGACTTGGCCGACCCTCCAGACCCGCTCCTAGAGCTGGGCTAAAGAGAAGGCAGCGTTCATTTTACTCTTTGTATTGGTTCTGAGTCCAGCTAACCGCTCAGATCCCAATGTGTGTCGCTCTCTTTTGTTTGGGGATTTAGCTTCATCTTATGAGTGTGACTCTTTTGCCTCATGTATCACCAGCGAGCAGCAAAGAGGAGGCCGAAAGAGGGCGACGTACTCCCTGGAACTAGAACTGTAGGTAGTGGCGAGCCTCCATGTGCGTGATCCGACCAAACTTGGGTCCTCTGCAAGAGCAGCAAGCACTCTTTAACTGCTGAGCCATCTCTCTAACATAGCTCTTTGAAGGACCAATACCTGCCTGTCGCCTGCCTTTTCCACTCTTAAGGTGCCCAAACCCATGCAGCAGACAGCAAGCCACTGAGCAAAGAGAGAAAGAACACAACACAGCAAGCAGAGCTTCCCTCCACGAGAGAAGCTGAAGAATCCAGTTAGACTGTACCTGCTCACTGCTGCCTCCCATCCCCCGCCATTTTTATGAACCAGTATTTCTCATCTTCTATCTTTTGCCGAGGCAATCTTTTCGAATGTGTTTTAATGTTTGAAATTAAACATTCATTAATCCCGATAGCTCACTACCCAACCTTCCTGACTTTTAAGTAGCTTGTTAACTTCTATCTCTTTATCCATTATTTCTCTGCCCTCTCAGAAAATGCATTGCATATTTATACCGTTATGAACCTCCTCTGCTCCTCTAGCTTCTGTGTTTTCATGCAGAACCAGAACTGTGCTCTCTCTCTCCATTCAACTTTGAGCAGGGCATAGCTTTTAATTACCCTTTCTCCCAACCCCGTCTCCGACAGGAAGGTTTCCAGACAGACAGTAATCATTCCCAAAGCTTCCGAGCGGAGCTTTGTGCCTTGGAGCCAGGCTCGGGAAAGATAAGGACACCATGTCTCCATTTGCGCTTGTATCTTGTCCCAGGGCTTCTCAGGGCCTCGGCTTTCTCGTGTCAACTCGGTACGCATTAGCATCTGCCCAGGTTTTCTGAGGTTGTTCCCGCTGCTAATTGGGAACAAGATGGTCTCCCTTCTCTGAGCCAGCCTCCCTGCCCGCCTCCGCCACCTGTCCTCCCTAATGGCCTGTAGATGGCGATGGCATCTGAGAGTTACCTTCCCCTCTTCCTAAGTGCAGTTTTTTTTTTTTTTTTGCTTCCTTCACTTTGCCTGCTGAATCAGTCAAACTGATGAGTTATTCAGCAGACTCAGGATGGCGGTTGGCATAATAAAGTCAGTCGGGGACTCCTCCCTGCCACGTGAGCAGAAAGCACCCAAGTGATGGATCTTCTAGTTGTGTGTCCCCAGCCTGCTGAGTCCATATCATCTCCCCTAAGCCACAAGCCACCGGGTGACCATCTCTGTCACTGTCGTCTCCTCAGAAGCATTGCCTTCCTTCGGCCCCCACAACTTCACCTCCACGGTCGCATCTTGGTCAGCCTCTGAGGTACCAGGTGTGCCAACCCCTTCCTTCTCATTACAGGACACCAAGCCCCTTGGTAGGTACCATCCAAATGCAAGCATCTGTTTTTTAAATCTGCTCTTTCCACACCTTATGACCCTGGACCTCATTAACTACTAGTCCACTCTTTCATTATCTCCATGGCAGTTTAACTCTCTCCGTCCTCTGCCAGGTACCCCTCAGAGGAGACTAACTCCTGCTCTATAAGCTAACAGTAAAAGTTCTCTCTGGTTCATACCTATTCCCATCCTGTTCACAGTAGCAGGTTGCAAAATCCACATTTCCCCTAAGTGAAAAAGCAGCGTGTGCTTACGGTAGTAAGTCAGATAATACAGAACATCTAACAAAAGTTGAAATACTAGACCAGCCTGCTTCCAACCCTGCCCACCCATCCAACAGCAGCAAGCTGGAGGGCTTGTTTCTGGGCTTCCTGGATAATCTGCAGGTTCTCCAGGGTCACCAAGGTCAAAAACGCAATCTAAGTATCTTTCGCCCGAGACCACTCTCAGGGCTCAGCTCACAGAAATGCCTTTGGATGCACCTGGAGGAATGTGTGGTTTTGCTCGGTCCTTTGTTATCAATGCTGATGAGCGATCAGCATCATATTATCATCATTGCCATTATTAGAGTATATCATCAGCAGCTTGTACTGGTGGCTTGCGACTCTGCAGATTGAGGATCTCTGGGTTATCTGGACCTCCCTCTCTGCCTAGGTGGCGGAGAGGAGTCCCTGACTGACTGCGCCAACTCCCATCCTGAGTCTTGAATAACTCATCAGTTTGACTGACTCAGCAGACAAAGTGAGAAAGAAGCAAAGTGAGTTTAGAACAGGGATGAGGCAGTTTTCAGACACCGTCTCAATCGGCAGGCCAATGGAAAGGGAAAAAAGCTACTGTCTGTAGCTGTCTGCCTCCTACAACACTCATCGGACCCTGTGATTAGTATGTACCCAGACAATCCAAGCTAAAACACTACTACAAAATTCATATGGTAAATCAATTTGAAGGAGGTGGTGTCCGGGCCACCTCCATTACATGGCTTAATAAAGGAAGTCACTTGGTTTAGCTAGTAGTAACATTTGCCTAGTATATGCAAGTAAAGGTCCATCCCCAGCAGAACTGAATGCTGTATATGTGTATGTAAACATACAATACACATACACACATGTATGTATTTAGGAGACCAGCATGTTGCCACTGCACCAAGAGGGTGATAATATATGTGTATGTATATATGTGTGTGTGTGTGTTGCATGTGCATTTGCATATGCGTGTGTGTATTCCTGCTAGGTGTGGTGAAGTCTTATAATTCTAGCTACTAAAGGGGGTGAGGCAGGAGGATTGCAGGCTCTGGAATAGCCTGGGCTACATAGCAAAATGTCTTCTCAAAAAATTAAAGAAGCGCCGGGCGGTGGTGGCGCACGCCTTTAATCCCAGCACTCGGGAGGCAGAGCCAGGCGGATCTCTGTGAGTTCGAGGCCAGCCTGGACTACCAAGTGAGTTCCAGGAAAGGCGCAAAGCTACACAGAGAAACCCTGTCTCGAAAAACCAAAAAAAAAAAAAAAAAAAAAAAAAAAAATTAAAGAAGCTAAATGAATGTATTTTGGTGAAATGCAGTGTCCCTGAAAAGTTAAATATTGATTTTTAGACACCAAATCTTATCCCATGTGACAATTTTCTGTCATTTGATTGGCCCTTCAGCAATCAGTCTTTAGTGTCTCTGTCCTCTAGCTGCATTTTTAGACAGGGGCACCACTAAACAAAGGCATTCAGAAGGCTTCAATCTTAATCGTAATCCAGAACAACAGTTGGCCATTTGTATGTCTTACAGTGCAGTACCAACAAACATCAAAAATCTTCTTCTGAAGTGCTTGAGATGGAATCTGGGGGCTTAGCCAAGTGCTCCCCGAACCCCCCAGACTACATCCCTAGCCCCCACCCCAGTCTCTTAATATTGGAGTTCCAGGTGGTGATTCTTCTATATTTTTAATGTTATTTTATATGTGTGGTGTTTTGTCTACATGTATGTGTGTACCAAGTGCATGCCCATGCCTGTAGAGGCCAGAAAAGGGTGTCAGCTCCCCTGGAACTAGAGTTACAGATAGTGATGAGTCGTCATGTAGATGCTGGGGATTGAACTCAGGCCTGCTGAGCCATCTCTCCAGCCCAGGTGCTAACTAGATTAGGAGGATATGTGTGTCCAGGTTTGAGTATGTGTACACTGTGTATATGTGCAAGTGTGAGCATGTGTG
This sequence comes from Peromyscus californicus insignis, assembly GCF_007827085.1. Taxonomy (NCBI): domain Eukaryota; kingdom Metazoa; phylum Chordata; class Mammalia; order Rodentia; family Cricetidae; genus Peromyscus; species Peromyscus californicus. The sequence continues at coordinate 27,503,170 of NW_026294491.1, read as the reverse complement.
CACAATGTGTATGTGCAAGTGTGAGTGTGTATGCACAGTGTTTTCTCAGAAGTTCTCATGTATCTCTCTTCCAAGACTCTAGAGCAGTGGTCCTCAACCTCCCCAAATCTGTGACCCTTCAATACCATTCCTCATGTTGTGGTGACCCCCCCAAACCATAAAATTATTTTCATTGTTACTATTATTTTGCTACTGTTATGAATAGTGATGTAAATATCTGATATGCAGGATGGTCTTAGGCAACCCACAGGTTGAGAACCACTGCTCTAGAGGGAGAGATGTTTGCATATGCAAATCTTGACAGTGGGGGCTTCTGAACACACCTCCTGCTGAAGCCCCCAGCCTGGCCCAGTCCTTTATCCTCCAGCCCTTTGCCCTAGCCAGACCATTTGATTCCCTCTTGTAAGACAAATCTTAAATGGGCTTATTAAATAAAAAAAACCCGGAACCAGGTATTGGGGTGAATGCTGAAAGATCAGAGAAGCAGAACAAGCCACAGCCAACCTCACCTTGACAACTCCTCGGCCAATCCTGTTTCCACACATCCTCAGACTGAAATACTCTTGAGTCCTCACCCCTGAGGGTCTCAGTTGAACTGCTTAAAAGCCTCTAGTTCCTGGTCCTCACGCCTTATATACCTTTCTGCTTCCTGCCATCACTTCCTGGGATTAAAGGCATGTGTCCTTCCCAAGAAAAGACATGAGATGTCAAGTGCTGGAATTAAAGATGTGTGCCACCATGCCTAGCTCTGTTCCCAGTGTGGCTTTGAACTCAGAGATCTAGATGGAGACAGATCTCTGCCTCCTGAATGCTAGGATTAAAGGCATGTGCCACCACTGCCTAACCTCTATGTTTAATATAGTGGCTGTTCTGTTCTCTGACCCCCAGATAAGTTTATTGGGGTGTACAATATATCAACCACACCCTCTGATTGGCTCTTGGCCACACAGAGATGCTGCTGGGATATGTTATCTAATTCCAAAAGGGATCAGATGGACTCCAAGAATCAAGAATGACTGTGTTGGAGACATGGAATTCTCATCTTACCAGGCTCATTAATCTGTAATTTATTCACTGTTCAGAAACCCTACAGTCCATCCTTTTTTGAACATAAACCCTTAGTCCAGACTATTCCTGTGAAATCTGTTATCTCCCCTATAATACTCCCAAAACTGAGTCATGAATCTGTCCCCACCACGTATAGCAAAGTGCCTCTTGGTTAATCCTTTTCTGTGTCATATGTGATGATTCCCAAGGAGTGTTTAGAACATCTGCCACCATATTCCGTGAACTGCACAGGCGTGATGGCTGCTATTCTGAGGAGTCCCACAGCAAAGGGATTACTGGATACTGCAGGCACTGGCAGAATTCCACTCCGGAAGGCAAACATTTTGGAGAAATCTCTGCATTCAAGAAATCAGTGTTTGTCCAAGTTAAATTCAGAAAATCGTTGAGTCACATTTAATCCTGAAGAACTGAGGCAGGAAAATTACTCACACAGGTGGCCACCCTGCCCCTTTCCAATAGACACCATTAAGCTGGATGCAGTCACCAACAGTCTCAGGGGTGTGGGGTGAGGTAGCAGGGCTGTGCCTTCCTCCAGTTCACTGCACATGACGTCAAGGCTCTCGCAGCCTTGAGTGCCTTGTGAACGCCCCCCATGCGTGTTCTCTATTCAGGCATTCTAAGTCGTCTGATGTGGAGCTTAGTTCATTAAATGCACTGCACTGAATTAATAAGTACTGAGGGCCTGCTATGTTCCAGGCATTAGGTCCTGTGGTGCTGTGGTAAACACAATGAAATATCCCCTACCCTTCTCCAAAGCTTGTATTCCAGAGGGGAGCTGGAAAGGAGATGGATGAATGGTAATCCAGTGGGTGAAGGAACGTAGATGGTCGAGGGTGGGGGAGGACATACAGCAGGGTCTTTGCGGGCTGCTAGATTTCGCCTGCCTCACTAAGAGTAGAGGCGGGCCACACCATCAGAGTACGTGATAGACTTAGGCTAGACATCTGGATGGTCCCTGCTTCCTTCCTCACATCCTCAGCCTATTTCAGCTTTTGGAATGTTGGGGCTGTGTGCTGGAGGACAATTAGCAACACATCTGGACCACTCACACAGTCTCAGACTTTGACCCCTGTCCTCTCTGGGCATGATCACCCCACTGGGAAGCTTTGCTCTCCTTCTGGGGGAGCCTGCCCCCTCCTCAGACCCTGTAGTCCTTCCATCCTTGACCAGGGCTAGCCATCTGAATTGCTGCATCCCCTCTACCCTTTATCTTAATGCGGTTTCCAGTGACTGTTCCTGAGAACACTGCCCTCTCCGGCCATACCACCAGGATGGTCTGTGTAGACACCAACTTGGCAACACTACACCTTAAGCCCCCAGACAGCATGGTGAACGCTCCAACTAAGCATGCGTATAACCGATGACTAAGGTTTCATTCTCCATTTCCCATACAGCTCCCAGGGCCTGGATGAATGCACACCAACTTTAGGCAGAGTTCTTGGAGGAAGCTAGGCTATGTGGCTGCAGGAGAATCAGGCATTAAGTGCCCGAGGCCCCACTCTGGGACGGACACACACAGGAAGAAGAGAAGAAAACCCAGCTCAGGGAGTCCTGAGCAATGTAGGAATGTGTAACATAGAGAGAGCACTAGCTGACTGGAGGTTGCCTTTCTATGATGTTCTCTAAGTAGGGGGATCCTGAGCCCTCCATGACTGGATACTGTTGTTGCAAAACAAAGAAACAAACAAAAAACAGCTCTCAGCTCCAAGGGAATAAGTTTATTCTGGGACCATTTTGAGTGACCATGCCCAGGAACACCACAGATTTATTTAAGTTATTCTAAAGTCCATATTCCAATGTGGAAGCAGTTTGATAAGTTTTATAACCTTACCAAGCAAAGAAAGTCATAAATCAAGGTCAGTTTGTAATGCATTAGTGAGTATATGAGAGAGATGGTTATGGAATACGGGAGAAGGTCTTCTGTAGGCCTAAGATGCTGTCTGATGACATGCTTGGCCATGGGATGGTGGAAGCCCCTAGTCTGCTAAGTTAATAGATTCCAAAAGGTTTTCGTCTATTAGTCACAGGATGTTACTTCTGACACAGAGGTGGAGAATGAATGGCTGTTCTAGGGGATAATGCTAGCCCAAGAAAAGGGACCTGCAACACCCCAACCTCTCCACAGTCCTGCAGTTCCAGTGAGTGGGTCAGCAGCTTCTCATGATCACCTACCATGAGACTGTGCAGAGCTCAGAAGGATGCTCAAGGTCCCCAAGTGCGGGCTCATGGCCCTCTGGATAGTGAAGGGGGATCACTGTCCAGGTGACAACAGAGCACCCCAAACACTGCACATCAGCAGAGCCAGAAGCCTTCAGATAACCACGTTTCAGTTACTGGCCAGATAGACCTGTGATACTGCACAACGTGAGACTTAAAATCACACATTATACATACACACACACACACACACACACACACACACACACTATATATATATATATATATGCACATCATATACATACTATGTATACACTATATACACCTTATACATGCTATATATACACACACTGTACATATACATGCATTATACACACTATATACACATTCATACTATATACATAGATACACATTACATATATACATATTATAGACACAATATTGTAGCATGAATCTTTTTTTTTTTTTTTTTTTTTGGTTTTTCGAGACAGGGTTTCTCTGTGTAGCTTTGCGCCTTTCCTGGGACTCACTTGGTAGTTCAGGCTGGCCTCGAACTCACAGAGATCCGCCTGGCTCTGCCTCCTGAGTGCTGGGATTAAAGGCGTGCGCCACCACCGCCCGGCTTGTAGCATGAATCTTAAGTGGTCTTATTAATAAGAACAAACCTGGAGCAGGGTATTGGGGTGAATGCTGGAAGATCAGAGAAGCAGAACCAGCCATAGCCACCTCACCTCACCAGTTCCTCAGCTGATCTTGTTTCCTCAGACTGGAAGCCTCTGTATCCTCATCCGAATGGATCTCAGCTGAACTGCTGCTCAAAAGCCTAAAAGTTTAACCAGCTCTAGTTCCTGGTCCTCATGCCTTAAATACCTTTCTGCTTTCTGCCATCACTTCCTGGGATTAAAGGCGTGTGTCACCATGCCTAGCTGTCTCCAGTGTGGCTTTGAACTCACAGAGATCCAGATGGATTTCTGCCTCTGGAATTGTAGGATTAAAGGTGTGAGTGCCACCATTTTCTGGCCTCTATGTCTGTCTAGTGGCTGTTCTGTTCTCTGACCCCAGATAAGTTTATCAGGGTGCACAATATTTTGGGGAACACAATATCACCACACAATATATACACACATACATATACATTATGTACACACACTATACACATATATTATACGTTCATTATATTTACACATATACTATATACACAACACTATATATGCACACATTGTATACACTATGTGCATATATTATACACACGCTATATATATACACACAGTATATATATACACTATACATACTGTATGTATATGCACACGTGTATGCACACACACACTCACATCCATGCACACATATACATACTCCACCACTGTTTGTGTGGAGGAAAGTTTAACTACCCAAGGGTTCTAAACCAGTTGTCCCAAAGACACATGCTGTAGCTCACCCTTGGATGAGGGACTGTATGTCTGCATGCCCTGTGCAGAATAATTACCCTCCCAGCTGGGCTAAAAGTCCTGCAATTTTCTTTAACTTTTATAAAAGAGTAGTAGTATATGACATGAAGACTGTCCAGCCCTCCTCTCAGATTTATGAGCAGCCCCACTAGGAACATCTCCCCTGCAGAGCAAAGCAGTCACCCTGACTGGGTTCCTCAGACACAGCCCATGAAGTTGCCTATTGGGTCCTGTCATGGGGAGTCCTGTCTGTGGGTCCCTAGCCTGCAAACTTTCCATGGGAGCTGGCCTTGTGAGCCACTCCGTCCAGGTCTCAGGAAAGAAAACTAAGGTGTTCAGGCTTGTCTTGGTTGTCTTCCTCTGACTCGATTACAGGACTATCTTTATTTAAGGTCTCCACAGGACGGCCCTCCCAGAGATGCTAACATACCCTGTTTAACTGTGTGTGTTTCTGCAGAAGGAGAAGAAGAGCGGGCTATTGAAGCTGCTGGCTGGGGCATCTACCAAGAAGAAGTCCCGCTCCCCACCATCTGTATCTCCAACCCACGACCCCCAGGCAGCCATGGATACCTCACTGCAGGGTGCCATGGGCCCTGAAGTGTCCCCAGTGACCGTCCATGGCAGGGCAGGTTCCTGCCCCATAGAGAGTGAGATGCAGGGGGCCATTGGCTTGGAGCCACTGCACAGAAAAGCCGGCTCCTTGGATCTGAATTTCTCTTTGTCTCCTTCTCGGCAATCAGCTCTGTCCATGGCTTCCCTCCGCCCCGAACCTAAGCCACTGCCCCGAGAGAGGTAAGGAGCCGAAGGCTTTTATCTCCGTCCTCCCTTTAGGGCTAACACCTGAGTTCTGGAACCTTCTTGGGGACTGGGCAAAATGGAGTTTCCCAGAGGTTGAGCTTATCAGATATCCCTCTTTACCCAGGCCCTGGGGTATATTCCTTATTCCCAACCTGCCTTGTGTCTTAGTTAGGGCTTTTATTGCTGTAAAGAGACATCATGTCCATAGCAACTCTTAGAAGGAAAACATTTAACTGGGGTGGCTCAGAGGTTCAGTCTGTTATTATCATGGTGGGGAGCTTGGCAGCATGCAGGCAGACAGAGCCAAGAGTCTTGCAGGCAACAGGAAGTTGACTGAGACACTGAACAGTATCCTGAGCATAGGAAACCTCAAAGCCTGCCCCCACAGTGATACACTTCCTCCAACAAGGCCATACCCACTCCAGCAAAGCCACACCTCCTAATAGTGCCACTCCCTTGAGATTATGGGGGCCAATTACATTCAAACTACCACACTTTCCTTCCTGGATTTGGGCTTGTAAATGGGCATTTCCCTGAAGAAACGTCCAAACCGCTGTGGCCCAGAGCACTGGGTTCTTAACCTTTGAGACCCTCAAATGAACTCTTCCAGAGTCCCCTGTGGGCATGAGCCTCATTCATTCACTCAGAAAAGCAGTTCTTTAAACCTCAGAACACTGTGACATTTTAGTGTTATGAAGTGTTGTTCTATGTTATTCTATGTTATCTTCAAGGTCAAACCATTCAGAACTGCCAATACTCATCCTTTTTTATCCAAACTAGCAAGTTAATGTAATTCAACCTCAAGTTTTACAGATTTGGAAACTGAGCCACAGTGATATGGCCTGCTGAGGTCACAGGCTGAGGGGCAATAGATTGTACAAGTTTTCTAAGTAGTAGGATGTCTATCTTTGTGAAAGGATCTGTGTGTTTGAGCTTACAACTAACCAGGAAGGCCTTGTGGGGATATGATAGGTGCCACCCTGCCCAGTCTCTACTAGTTAGAGTACTGCTTAGATAACAAACACACAAAACCATATCCTGAGAGCAACAATGGCATTTCTGTTCGTCCCTCCACTGCTCAGTCACCTGTTACCTGAGCTGAGAACACAGCTGCTGTTCTACATGCTCACCTCAGACCATACCTCCATGAGCCAGGCAGTGGGTAGACAAGGGGTCATCCAGGCTTCCTGTCAAAGGCCAGAGAGTAAATACCACTGATGCTGTGGACTATACGATGTCCACGGCACTCTGCTGTGCAATAGGAAGGTTGCCACGAACTGGATGCACATGGCTTGGTGTTCCCAGCAGCCCCCTGCTATGACCAAAATTAGGATTTCTTGCAGCTTTCTAATGTTAAATCTCTGGAATCATTTTTAACCATATAGAAAACACAGTAACATCCATAGCTCTGCTGCCACACAGCCACAAACTACAGTTCTAGATGATTTTGAGCTACATCTACGGTGCTGTTAGATCCTGGGCCATGGGGAGAACAATCTCTTGAGGGCCCTGGAGGGACACCGTGAACCAGTCACTGACTTCTAATGACCAATTAAGATGTACATCTGTATTGACATTTGCAGTTATAGTGATTGTGGCGAACATCTGCTGAAGGTTCTGTGAAAGGCTGGTACTCAAAACATTCACAGTTGGCATGAGGTCCTGCCGTTGACACCAGGTTGGCCAGGCTCTGCATGTAGTTTATACACATCTGCATTTCCTGAGTACAATATGTGCATTATCCATTGAATCCCCTTATGAATCTTACTAATTCAGCATCCCCATTTCCTGATGAAGTAACTGATGTTCTGTAAAAGCCTAAGAAATTTGCTCATGGTTCCACAGCTGGCTAGCAGCTGGATGAGAGGTTTAACCGAGAGGGCTTTCTGACCACAGAGTCTAAGCTCATAGGGTAATTGTTTTCATCAGGGTTCTCTAGAGGAACAGAACAAGGGGATGAATGTATATATAATCACATATATATAAATATATGTGAATCAGAGTGTATTAAGTGAGCTGAGATATTAAGAGCCTAGTAATTAGCTGGTCTTTGAGGTTGGGTGCCTCAATGGTCAGAGCACTCAGTCCACAAAGCAGGTGCCTCACTAGTCCAGAAAGTTCCTGGAGAACCCCTGGTTCTTAGTCAGTGATATAAGTTTGGAAACACTGGTTCTGCAGTCAGCAAGGAAATCAGCAACAATGGCAGCAACAGGGCCGGTAACTCGGCAGAAAGGAGAAGGCCAAGCAAGCCAAGGGCGAGATGTTCTTCCTTCTTAAATACCCTTTCTATCTGGACTGCTGCCTCAAAGCACTGCCCACAGTGGGGGCGGGCCTGCCTACGTCAATCAAGATGATCAGGACAGTTCTTCAGGCGAGGCTCCCTACTCAGGTGATTCTAATTTGTAGCCGGTTGACACTGAAACCAACTATAAGAGTATTCAGAGTCCTCTAAAGGGCTCCATGGCTCCATCTGGACAGAAGTGAAGAGAGAATGGCCACAGGCTACCCTACGGTATCTGGGGAGCTTAAGTGGAGGAACTGAAGATGTATGATCCAGCTCCCACGGCTAGCACAACTCCAGCTCAGACAGGGATTCCGGGCCCGTAAGTCTATGCACGGTGCTCACTGTGCAGCTTCTGAGACCGGGCCAGCGCCTCCTGCATGTGCAGAGGCCCTCTGAGTCTTGGACTTAGAAAGATTAGGCTCCTCCCCAGCCTTCCTAGGCTTCCCCATGCAGGACTCTTTTGAAGGAAACCCTCTGAAGATGTAAAAACTTCTGACAGCCTGGACCTGTGCTGGGCCTCCTCAGAGTCTTCAAATCACATTCCCTGATCTTCTCGGCCTGGACAACCATAGTAATTACACAAAAGGCACTCTTACCTCTAAGGGAATGGTTTGTTATGGAGCCAAAGTTGAGTGACCATGGCCCGGGAAGACAGATTTAGGTCTCCCAAAATACCGTGTTCCAATGTGGAAACAGCTCCATGAAGTTTTTACAATAACAGAAAAGAGAAAGTCATAAGTCAAGGCATTTTTAAAAATACATTGGCGGAAACATCAGAGAGGCGGTTTGCAGTCAGGCAGAGAAATCTCAGCTGTAGGCCTCAGATGCTCCCTGATAGCATTTTTAGCCCTTTGGTTGATGAGGAATAGGGTTTTGTTAAGTCAATACATCCTAAAGATTTTTATCTGTTTATTGGAGCAGGTCTGACACAGAGATGGACAAGGGAAGGTGCTTTACTGGGGCTGAAGATAGCCCAAGAGGAACGAATTAGGCTCTGGGCCTACACCATTCCAAAGACACCATCACTGAAGTTTTAATCGGTCAGCCTTTGAGCACACAGCTCATGCTTCCCCAGGAATTCTTATTTATAATAGAATAGAGAGGTCAATACTGCTGCCCCCTCCTACTGTGGCCCCACTAGCTAGGTTGTGGGGGTGAGGGTACAATATTCTTTGAGCTGGCCCCAGCCTATCGCCCACAGCCACACAGACGGCTCCTGAAGGAGACCACCCTCCTCTTATCTGCTGGCTACAACTGTCACCTGGCCCAAGGCTTGGGGTACCGGGGTCAGACAGCTGCCATACAAAGCTACCCAGATACCAGAGGGGCCAGCAGCAGAAGGAAGAGGGCAGGGGCATCCTGTCAAGGACTGAGAGGTAGACAGCGGATAAGCATCAGTATCTGAGAAGGCAGCCGGTCGGTCCTCAGAGAACCGCTACTCCAGCCTCCTGCAGATCATAACCACCAACACACTACACTTCACGGCCGGGAAGTCTAGTGTGAATAGAACCCCAATTCACACCCAGGTGTCTAGGCATCTCCAAGGGAACAGGGAAGGGTGAGTGTGAGTTCAGGAGAGCCCGAAGTGTGAACATTCACAGAAAGCAGAAAGGGGTGTTAGCCCCTGAGAAGGCATCTAGGCTGGTGTCCGGATTGAACTGGGACCCGCCTCATTGGAAGGTCAGAAGGGCGCGATCCGGCTGCTGCTGGAGTATAGTTTGGGGAAGGCGTGTTAAGGGACGCTAGGGCCAGCTGGGGATTCAGCCCTGTGAGGCTAAAAATCTGTATAGCACAGTAGGGCTTAGGACGAGGATGGCTCAGAGAAGTTGGCTGGGGCTTTGTGGAGGAGGAGTGCTGTTAGGGCCACAGCCAAGTGTCGGTCAGGGCAAACGCCATGCTGACTGCAAGGCTCTGGGTTCTCAGAAAGGTGAGGGCCCAGGGGTCCAACTCTGCTCTCATATTTAGGGAAGCCTTTCACAGCCTAGAGCACCCTCAGCGCTTCACCCAGGTAGAGCTGTGGCCAGCAGCATGCTCTTGAGGCAGCTGGTCGGCAGAAGCATTGAAGGCACCTTCTCTGGTTTCATTTTGTCATGGTGATCGGAAAACAGGACCTTGAGACCTTGGGTGTTGCAGGTTGCCCAGGTCTTGTAGAAAAGAGGTGAGGAGAAACTGGGCCTTTCTATCACCAATCATGTGATTTCAGCCAGTTCAGCCTGAGGCTGTACACCTTACAATTTAAAAACGATGACCACTCACTCCAAAGCAAACTTCAAGGCACCCTCCAGACCAAATGGGGCCCCAGCTACCTCCACCTGAGAGGTAGTAGTCCAGGAGAGGAGCCGTGAGCTTTAGATGGAGAACCTGGCACATGGACAGGTTATGACACGAAGGTCCCAAAGCCAAGTGCCCAGCCTATGTCCCGGGCCTGGAGCAGTCCCTGTTCCCTAGAGGCCATGGCTGTCCCGGGCCTGGAGCAGTCCCTGCTCCCTAGAGGCCATGGCTGTCCAGGTACAGCCTTGAGTTCACTAGGGGAGACCTCCAGATAGGAGACCAGCACAGGTAGGAGGGATGATAAGAAATGGAGGGGCTATCTAGAGGTCTGCTAACTAAACAATAAGACAGCTGTGCCTTAGATCTGTGTCTAAAAGGACACCAAGGGAACTTCCTTTTTTAAAAAGGAAGCCTCTTACATGGAATTAATGTAGGCCATTTATCACTTTGTATACATATGACACATTTTGATACTTACCCCCTTTGAACTGTTGTGTCCCCTGTCATTCTCTAGCTGACCCCCTTTCTCATCCCAGCCAGCTCCTCCTCTCTCATAGTCTTTGTGTCTTTGTGGTTATCCCATCAGTTTTATTAGGGTTGCTTGTTGAGAGGTTATCTGAAGGATCACTGGCACATTACTGGAGACTACACCATTAAGACGACATCTCTCCATCTCCCAGCAACCATTAACTGCCTATAAATCGTTAGCAATAGATGGGTCCTTGTGAGTGCCCCCTGCATCACAGGATGTTGATGGACCCAATCTTATAGGTTTTAGGCAGGTGTCTTAGCTGTTGCAAGCTCCAGAGGGCCACAGTTCCATTCTGTTGATTCCCAGTCGGTCACACACACAAAAGACATGAAGGGGACTTGGGAAGGGGAAGAATATCAGTGGGAGAAAGCGGGGACAAAGCGGGTTATAGGAAGAGGACAACAATTCATGTGTGTGGGGGAAGGTGTCAAAGGACAGACACAGTACTTTTAAAGAGTGTGCAGAAGACAGCATTCCACAGCGCTCTGACCACCCTCCAGCTCTTATCTGCCTCTTTTCACTTCTGTGATGTTTCCTGAGCTTTGGAGGAGGAGATAGACGGATCTCACTTATGGCTAAGCATTCAACAATTACGTTTTCTGAGCATTGTGACCAAGTACAAGTCTCTGCAATTACCACTGCCCACTGGGGGAAACGTCTCTTTGACCAAAGCTGACAACAGCATTACTCTTTGGGGATAAGCATAATGCTGTAATTGTTTAGAAGGCAATTTGATGAATATGTCCTGTCAGTTTTACAAAGCGGTAACTGTGGCGTCCTCACTCGGGCCCGTGACTTCTCCAGCCGATGGCTGTTGACCAGGCTTACAGTACAAGCTGTCAATTCCTTCCTGTGAAGCAGGCCTCAACTCCAAGCAGGAAGTGCCCCATTGTTGACTTGTCCCTACTGAGCCAGCTGGCACATTGTGCTCGGCCAGGTGGTAGTGAGGCATGCCAGGTCCATAACCGAGTAAGACTGTTGACCACAGTTCTCCTTGTGGTACCCTGCCTAGTACAGTGCCTCGCAATACTGTGAGTGCTAGCCAATAGGGAAGAAGCTTCCACATCAGTTTCAGCTTGGGCTTTCTATGTCGCACAGGTAGAGCATGGGAGTATCTTTTCTGGTGGCAGCCAACTGCAATGGCAATTGCCTGTGTTGTTTTAGATGCCCGGATGGCTCCCTGACCAACAGCTCTGAGGGAGATTAGATAACAAATTCAAGAGCTTTGGGGAAACTTAAAAAAGATAATAATTTTACAAAAAGTGAAAGGTAACCCCACACTGTAAGAACTTAGAAGAGGGAACAGAGAGCTCCAAGTGGGCAGGTAGATTCTAGGCCACAAGAGGGACAGCTCCCCCCACCCTCCACCCCTCACCCCCCAGTTCACATGCTGTTCCTCTGTCCTCCCAGGTACCGTGTGGTGGTCTCCTACCCACCCCAGAGTGAAGCAGAGATTGAACTAAAGGAAGGCGATATTGTCTTCGTGCACAAGAAGCATGAGGATGGCTGGTTCAAGGGGACTCTGCAGCGGAATGGCCGCACGGGCCTCTTCCCAGGCAGCTTTGTGGAGAGCTTCTGAAAGCCGTCGCTCATGTCCAGCCCTGCCATCCAGGAGAGGGACCCAAGAAAACACTATGTGAGCAGAGGAAGCCTCATCACCTAGGTCCCTGGGCCTTTCTAAAACACCTGCCAGGAACAACTGGACTGGGGTGATGACTCGGTTGTGAAGGCCATGCTCTCGCGTGAGGTCCTAACTGAAAGCACACAGGGATGTCGTCTTGGTTGTGAAGGCCATACCCTCATATGAAGTCCTTATTGAAAGCACACATGCGTGTCCTTCAAGACCATGCCTGAATTTCAGTGAGCAGTACAATGGAAAACGTTGCCCATGTGGACCAATGCACTCTATGCCAGCCAGCGGCTAACGCAGTAATCGCTGTCTGTGCAAGGCTGGGAGCGTGGGAGGGTCCAAGGTGGGGCCATGTGCGAGGGCTGACAGCAATGGCGAGTAACTTCCCTGGCTCCCCTGGGTATCATTCCTCTATATACCTCTGTCACCTGCCATCAAGCCTCACATCCAGGGCATTCATGGTTCAGGAGCCTCATGTAAGGGCTCCGAGTCTCCCAAGGTGCCCAGTGGGGTCCTGTCGGGCACCGCAGAGTTCTTACAGCTTTGTCTCCTACCGGGATAAGAAGGAACACCTTTTGGTTTCACTACCACTGTCTGCATTACCCCTTCTTATGGCACCTTTTTAATGTACAACTCCTAGACTTTCTATATTTCTAATAGGTCAGACGCTGCGTATTTTTCATACATCTGGTGCTGATTTTTTGTAAAACTAGAAATCCCTTGGGTAAGCTTCAAGGAAAAGCATGAGTAACATCAAAGGAAAGTTTTATATATTTCCCATCTGAAGTTTGGAGCACATTGAGGAATTCCTCTCTGTAATATCAAAACATTGGCTGGTGCTCAGTGAGGTGACAGAGTCTGCCGAGATGGTCATGTGGAGTTGGAGAGTGTCTTTCCCGGCTGTTGGAACTAGCCTAAACCACATGCTCCATCTAGATAGGAGTGATTTTTTTTAAAATTGGAAACATTTTTGAGGAATTTATACTGCCTTTTTGTGTGGCAAGAAAACACACACACACACACACACACACACACACACACACACACACACACGCACACGCACACGCACACACTGACCCCTAAAACTTCCTTTGACTGCTTTAGAGAGAATGACTAAAAATAGCATTCTTAAAGCATGTCTTGCTGCCAAAATGCAGCTTTTACAACAGCTCAGATCGCTACCTTGCAAAGGTTTTTTTTTTCTCCATTTCAAAAACAAGTCACTTCCCCTATCAGGCCAGGCAAAATTCCATCTGCTAGAGACCAAAGGTACAGTGCTAAGAGGAATCTGATGCATGACTACAGGCTTACAGGGCCGGGAGCCACTGGAAAAAGCAGCAGGATGGTTCCTTTGGCCCTCAGGCCTTCCTGTAAAGTTCACTGAAGCAACAGCTTGCTTCCCAAGAGGTTGGCTATCAAGAGGAGTGAGTGTCACACTTTAGAAACATATTTTTTTTTCATCTCAAAATAGCAATTTGTGAGCCTCTGTACATTTTTACAAAATCACCCAGACCTGTGTCAAGCCTTTGGTAGCAGAGGCTATCACTAGTTTTCGTAAGAAAATAAGGACCACTTCTCAATGTTCCTATTTGAGGATATGACTTAACTAGTTGTGGCTGCCAGGTGACTGCCATGTGGAAGCAGTGATGCCTAGGGAAAGTCTCTTCCTCCATGATAATAGACTAACTAAACAGAAGAAAACTGTTCTGAGCCAAAGAGAAACTCTAGCTTAGGCACAGAGATCCCTGTATGCAGGGTGAGTGACATCCACAAGCAATCTAGTCACTGTCACTGCTGAATTACTTGCCCATCCATGCACAAAAGATCTGTGTATGGTTAAATCCATGATATCACCAAGGAGGTACACAAATCTACATCCTGGGGGAGATGTATTTTCAGTGGAACCAGAACTCACTCCAGTTTCCAGACAATAAAAGTCCCTTTTTCTCTCCTCAACAAGATTGACTTGAAGTCAACAGAATAAGACAACTTTGACCTGTCCTCTTTTCTCCTGAGGGCTGCTTCATGAGGTCAGGTGGTAGCAGCTTGATAGAGAGCTAAGGAAAGTATCAAGTTGTCTTTGGAAAACATCAGTTGGACCCTCTCCTAACCACCAAGTCATGGGTTTATGCAGGACCTACCTTGGGGAGCGAAACAGGGCCCTAGGGCTCATTCCCAGATGGGGCTTTTTAAAATACACAATGAGCCCCATGGTCTGAGTATTTTGAATACTCTCGAGCCCTTTAACTTTCAAAATCATGTGTTCCACAGTCAAGAACAGAAAAGAGGTACCTTTCCTAAGGTCATCTTCCCTTGAGGACACATGTCTTGGCTACCAAAATGAAGCCAGCGCCTCATCTAGAATCTTCACATTCCATCCTGGCCAGCAGCATGTACTTCTTACTCACACAGTAAGTAGTATTTGGTGGCCAGGTGATTTTCCTTGAATAGTTCCCAGCCCTTCAGATTGAGGGTCACCAAGGAGACAGGACAGTCTAGCCCCAAGAGGACTGACGGAAGGAACAAGAGAGATGGACAAGATGGTCTGTAGTGGGGTGTGAATACAAGGCTGGGCACTGTAAAACCATTCCAGTAGACTCAGAAGCCCTTGTACTTTGTACAAAGCACACACAAACACACACGTGCAAGCACGTGTCCCCAACCCCACATGTTTCTATTATACACCAATGTCAGTATGTAATTTTGGATGAATTGACAGTAGTGGCAAACTATGATGCCTGTGTTTCTGAGTCTTTCAATAAAAATGACCATGGAGAGGCTGTGTGTCTCAATAGCGGGAACAATGCGGTTGAGGCAGAAGATGTGAGTCTGAGAGGGGGGCAGAATTGAGAGAGCGGTGGAGAGACAATAACTGAGGCAGCTTATAAAAGAAAGCGTTTAACTGGGGCCTTGCTTACAGTTTCAGAGGATTCATCTATGATCATCATAGTGGGAAGCATGGCAACAGGCAGGCACGAATGCATGGTAATGGAGCAGAAGCTGAGAGCTCACATCTGATCTGCCAGTTGTAAGAAGAGAAAGGTGGAGACTGAACCTGGTGTGGTTTTCGAAACCTCAAAGCCTATACTCATTGATAAACCTTCTCCAACAAGGCCATACCTACTAATCCTTCCTAAACAGTTCTCCAACTGGGAACCAAGCATTCAGACATACAAGCCAATGGGGAGCATTCTCATCCAAACCACCACAAAGGCATTGCCTACATGCCCAAGACTCGTGCTTGTCACCTTCTGTTACTTGGGGGACACAGGCTCTGTGTATATCAGGACTGAGCACTGAGGAGCTCAAGAAGTTGTGGCCAGCAGTGAAGTTGAACACGATCTGTACCAAGCACATGCTGGAAGTTGACTAGTTGGACAAGAAGCAGCAGCTATAGATGCCATCGTGGCAAGGAGTCAGTAGTGTCTTTAGTTCCTTTCCAGGAGTACACTTAGACTTACATACATATACATATACATATACATATACATATACATATACATATACGTGTGTATATGTATGTATGTATATATGCATATATATATATACACACACATTCCAAAATACATAAATATAACCCGTTCAGTCCATATAGTGTTACTTGTATGAATGCTTGCAGGGCTGACCATTTGGTACTGGATAACTAGCTGGTGTGCTCGTCTCTGAAGAAGACTGTTTCTCCCTCTCAGCATCAGACACAGGGCCCAGAGGCCCCTGAGCCAGAACTGGTTTTGAAAGCCTCCTCAGGGACTAGCTTTCATAGTACCAGATGGTGACATGGGAGCTTCAAAGAAGGGAAGCAACCAATCGTCTCCACAGCTCTGCTGCCTATGAGCCACAACCATGGCCAGTGTGGCACCATGACCCTAAGGGTACAGTAGTGGCGCACATATCTTGGTGATAACCAACAGCTCTCTAACCAGACCTAAGACCCACTCAACAAGAGGGAAACAATGCCTGGCGCTGGAAACCTAGCCAACTACCCAGGACTAGTGAAGTCATGGATCTTGGAGGGGAACCTACAACTGGCACTTTAGTAAACCAGCATAATCCCTAACTACGTTCTAAATAGTTATCCTTACACCCGCAGGTAAGGGTTCTGTTGTCCTCGCCTCTCAGCAAGGAGATTTCTCTGTCAACAAACTACTTCAGCTAACTTTCTTAGACAGCACAGAGATGGGCACCATCCACAGGGGTCTAGGCCCTCTTACCTCAATTACCAACTAAAAAATGCCTCACAGACATGCTCCTAAGCCAGTCTGAGAAAGGCAATCTCCTAATTGAGACTCCTTCGGTTAACTCCAGGTTTTGTGAAGTTGACAGCTGAACTAGAAGAGATGCAGACATGCACACAACACATGGCAAGGAGCCATTCCATCTCTCCATAAAAATTAAATGAATCTGTACAGGAGTAAATAATACAGCGTGGGTAGTACCTGGGCAGGAGAGTGCAGGGAAGAAACATGCTGCATCTGCATCAAAGATGCCCTTACCTTCGTGTGCTGGATAAGCAACTAACAGAAGAGATTAGTAACTGCCACAGATTGCTCTGACTCAAACTACAGTCCCCTTTTCCAACATCAGGGGGACTCTTGCATCTCCAAATTCCGGGTGCTGATCCACAGTCTCTAAGTAAGTATAGCCATACATTATGTAATGATGTGTTAGCCGAGGAAAGGGTGCTTAGATGACAGTGGCCCAGCAGGTTATAATGGAGCCAAGGAATTCTTGTCACCTAGTGACAACAAAGCCTTTATAATGCCTTAGTACAATGTATTCCTCATGTGTAGGTGGTAATGCTGATATAAATATACTTACTACACTGCCAGTCTATTACATACTACTATGTCCAGAATAGCACACTTGCTAATACATGACTGTTATCAGCTGTGTATTCACTGTATTTCTTATTGGAAAGCATACCCTACTTACAAGTTTACTGAGACATTACATAGCGTATGCTGATAGCAGGTCATACATGTTTACCTTTGAGGAGTACACCAAGAGGCCAGATTGAGTAATTGACTTCTTCTGTCTAGATCTGTGGTGCTAACACAAGGAAAATAATCACTTAACATAGTCTGTCATCTGAGAGTGTGTCTCATCATGAAAGAGAGGTGATCATAATAAACTAAGTACCAGTGTGGGAAGTAGAGGCCCAGAAGAAACATAGACTGTGTATGCAACAGTATCTGGAAGGAAAAAAAAAAACTGCCTGGCAAGTTACCAAAGCTGTTTGTAAGACAGAGGTGAAAGGCAAACCTCTAGGGACCAATACCACTTCATACTCAAATCACGTGCTCAATCCCTCAGATTCTAGGTTTATATTCACTGAACCAACTAGCATAATAATTTAACACAGGGACAATGGTGCTGGTCGGGGCCCTTGAACCAGTAGAAGAGACATTTTTCATCAGGGAGGCTTCCTCCAGCAATTGGTTGGGGCGGATGCAGAGAGAGATCCACATCCAAACACTAGGCAGAGCTCAGGGACACCCTCAGAAGAGGGGGAGGAAGGATTCTAAGAGCCAGAGGGATCGAGGATGCCAGAACACAGCCCATGATATCAACTAAGCAGAGCTCATAGTGGCTCACAGAGACTGACACAGCAGTCACGGACCCTGGATGGGTCTGCGCTAGGTTCTCTGCGTACAAGCTGTGGTTGTTTGGCTTGGAGCTTTTGTGGGACTCCTAACAGTGGGAGTCGGGTTGTCTCTGACTCTTTCACCTGTTCATGGGACCCTTTTCCTCCTACTGGGTTGCCTCGCCCACCCTTGAGGGTTTGTGCCGAGTTGTATTGTATCTTGTTATGCCATGTTCGGTTGGTATCACTGGGAGGCCTGCTCTCTTCTGAAGGGAGACAGAGGAGCAGTGGACCTGAGGTGGGGAAGGGGAGGTGAAGGGGATGGAAGGGAGGCTGTGGTTGGGATGTATTATATGAGAGAAAAATAAAGAAAAGGAAAAAGAGAGAGAGAGATTTTTTTCATTATCCATCAGTAAATGAAGCTATCCATTGAAGCTCTAAGTCCCTATACATTTTGTGAGGGGAAGCCAGTATTCCTGCCTCTGACTGACACCAATATGATGTGCCTGCCCTTCATTTCAACTTTAAAACAAAAGGCCACAAGAAGCACTACCATGAGTGAAGCAATGAACCATGAGAGCCACTGTCCTCAGCAAAGCTACAAAGACATGGTACAGGTAGTCAGTGTTATGAATACCTAAGGTGTCGTCAAGAGGGTTTCTGAGGAAGGGAGCCAACCAGCCAGAAGCATGCACATTATGCACACTAAAGGATTGCAGACCCGATGAGCTTTCTCAGTGGAGGGAGGGAGACTTACCAGATGGTCCCTGTCATGATGGTGGCTGAACCAGTGGTTTTCCAATTTTACTATCATGAAAAAGCAACACATTCAGTAGAAATCATACTTCAAGTTTTTAATCCAGGTCTTTTTTGGAGGGAGTAGCACACAGTCTCATCCTCTCCTTTGCCGTTAGGCAGTCGCAGAAAGCTGCAGCTCCATCAACCCTGCAATACAAGGGAGACAACCAATGCTCTGCAGTGTGCTGTGCTGCTTACACGGAATGGATATTCGAGCGATCAGATTAGCAGCTATGGTTGACTGGGACCTATGGTGAAACAAGGAACCTCTATATTCAAATTTTTTTCTTTACCTGGCATTTACATAGATTATCCTATTTAATCCATGTGTCCATGTGTGTCTATGTCCGTGTGTGTGTGTGTGTGTGTGTGTGTGTGTGTGTGTGTGTGTGTGTGTGTGTGTGTAAGCATGCATAAACCATGGTACACATGTGGGGGTCAGAAGACAACCTCATCTGTCAGTCCTTGCTTTCCACCTTGTTTGAGGCAGTATCTCTTGTTATTCACCACGGCATATGCCAGGCTAGCAGACCTGTGAGCTTCTGAGGAGTCTCAGCACAGAAGCCCTGGGGTTGCAGGTGTGTGTTGCAGTTTCATGTGGCTCTGGGGCTCTGAACAAAGTCCTTGTACTTGCACAACAAGATCCGTCTCATCAGCCCTGACCTGTAGTTTTTATATCTCCATTTCACACAGGAAAAGTTACATAGAAGTGAAAGGGAAACAGTCTTGACCATGAGTATACGAGAAAGAACAAACTTCATGAGAAAATAAATGAAAAAAGAACCAGAAGGGAAATAACTACATCCGGTTCAGTAAACCAGCTAGCATCTAATACACTTGAGGCAAAGGGAAAGAACAAACAATAACAATCAACCAGAAATCAATCAAAAATCACAGAAATCAGCAGATCCTCCTCAGCAATAGCACTAAATGTAAATAGTCTTAATTCTAACTAAAAGATGCAGACTAGTGGGTAAAATACTTGCTACATAAATGTGGAAACCTGAATTTGACCCCTGGAACCCAGGTAAAGGTGAAAGGAGAGCACTCCAGAGTTTTCCTCTGACCTCATGAATATGCACACATGCATGCACACACACAAACACACCACACACACACCACACACACACACACACACACACACACACACACACACACCATGCATACACACACAGTAAAATAAGAAAATGTATATTAGCTTATTGGATTAAAAAAACAAGCCTCAAATATTTGTTATGCATAAGCAACACATCTCACTGGCAAAGACATACACAAACTGAGAGTCAAAGAATACAGGTAAGTCAAGCAAATGGAAGCTAAAACAAAACAGGAATAGCTATGCTTTATCTATGATAAAGTATACTTCAAACCAAAATTATCCAGAGGAGATAACAAAGGCTGCTACTTATTACCATGGTTAAAAATCCACTAAAATAATCTAATTCTAAATATATACATTATATGCACCAATTACTGAAGCATTCAATTTCATGAAACAAACAGTATTGAAAATAAAGAAAAATATAGTCACAGAAATCTTAGTAGTGGATGAGTTCAATACCATATACTTATCAGTAGATAAACCATCCAGTCAATAAATCAAAGAAATCTTCAGAGTTCAAATTCACCACACATCACATGGACTTGACAGAATATTCCACCAACATCTATGAATACATGGCCTTCTCAGCAATCAATGGAACTTCCTCTAAAATTTCTCTAAAGTTTAAGCCACAAAGCAAGTTTTAGCAAATACTATCTAAATAAATGAATAGTAAACTTCTTGTACTTATCACAGTGGAATAAAGATAGGAATTATAGAAACTACACAAATGCATGGAGATTGAAAAGTACACTCTGAATGATCAGTGATCGTTAAAGAAATCCAGGAGCATTATTTAAAATTTCTAGAATCAAATAAAATAAAAGCACAACTGTCTTAGTTAGGGTTTCTAATGCTGTGACTAAACACCGTGACCAAAAAGCAAGGTGGAGACGAAAGGATTATTTATTTTCTTTTCCTTTCCTTTTTTTCCGGAGCCGAGGACTGAACCCAGGGCCTTGCCAGGGCCTTGCACTTGTGAACCCAGGGCCTTGCCAGGGCCTTGCACTTGCTAGGCAAGCGCTCTACCACTGAGCTAAATCCCCAACCCCGAGGAAAGGATTATCTGGCTTACACTTCCAGATCATAGTCCATCTTTGGAGGAAGTCAGGACAGGAACTCAAGTGGGGCAGGAGCTGATGCAGAGGCCATGGAGGGGTGCTGCTTACTGGCTTGCTTCCCCTCACTTGCTCAGCCTGCTTTCTTACAGAACCCAGGACCACCAGCCCAGGGATGGCACCACCCACCATGGGCTGGGTCCTCCTGCGCTGACCACTAATTGAGAAGATGCCTTACAGCTGTATCTCATGGAGGCATTTCCTCAACTGAGGCTCCTTCCTCTCCAAAGACCCCATCTTGTGTCAAGTTGACACACAAAACCAGCCAGTACAACTGACTCCTTGCCAACTTGACACCCAAATACATCACTATTAAGCCACAACCCTTCCTTATTCATCCAAGATCTCACATTAAAATCATAAATTTTAAAAGTCTGTCTTTACAAATTGAAACACATTAAAATTTCTATCTCTTTAAAATATCTATTCTCTTTTAAAAGTTCAAGTCTTTCATCTGTGAACTCCTTTGAAAATAAAAAATTAAATACCTTCTTCAAGAGGGAAGAACTAAGGCACCATCATAATCTGAACCAAGCAAAGCCAATTATCTGGGATTCACTCACGATTTTCTGGACTCCAAAGGGTTGGGTCACTTCTCCAGCTCTGCCCTCTGCGGTACACACAGCTTGTCTTCCAGGCTCTGGCTGGCTCCACTGCTGCTACTGTTGGTGGTTTTCCCATGGTACCAGCATCTCCAAAATGCTGGGGTCCCTTGTTGCAGCTGGGCTGCACTTTCACCAATAGCTTCTCACAGGCTCTCTTCATGGTGCCAAGCCTCAACTTCTTGGCATGACCCCTTCAATCCTGGGCCTTCCACTGCTCCTGAGACCACACCTCCACCAATGGCCTCTCCTGGCCTCTCACAACAGTGCCAAGTCTCAGCATGACCCCTTCATGCCTTCAAAATCAGTACCACTGGGTGGTGCTTACACTTCACCAAGTCCTGCTGCCAGCATGAAGTACAAGCATGGTTGCCTCTGCAACCCAGCTTCTCTATGCTCTCAGAAAATATGTCCCAGAAGGTTTCACAATGTTGGTCTCTTCTTAATCACCACGAATTTCTTAGCTCCAACTAACCAGTGTCAGCTGCCCCAGTAACGTAAAGGTCTCACTTCAGCAGTTCTGGTATCTTGTTAATCACAGCTGATTCTTTGGCCCCAGCTAACTAGAACCACGGAATCTTAATTCAAAATAATGGTCCTGACAGAGTCTTTAAACTTCCCTCTGAAACTTCACAAGCCAGGCCTCCATCTTCTGCACTGGTCTCAACATTCTAATCTTCCAAGATCCCACGAACATCCCACAGAGCTCTTAACAGTCTCTCTATTCCTCTATTCTTAACAGACCCCTCTATTCCAAAGTTCCAAAGTCCTTCCATAATCCTCCCCAAAACATGGTCAGGTCTGTCATAGCAATACCCCAGTATGTGGGTAACATTGTCTGTCTTAGTTAGGGTTCCTATTGATGTGATGAAAAACCATAACCAAAATGCCAAGTTGGGGAAGAAAGGGTTTATTTGGCTTACGCTTCCAGATCATAGTCCATCACTGGAGGAAGTCAGAACAAGAAATCCATCAGGACTTGAACCTGGAGGTAGGAGTTGATGCAGACAGAGGCCGCGGAGAAGTGCTGCTCACTGGCTTGCTTCCCCCGGCTTGCTCAGCCTGCTTTCTTATAGAGCCTAGGACCACCGTCCAGGGACGGCACAACCCACAAAGGGCTGGGCCCTCCTGCATTGATTACCAATTGAGAAAATGCCTTACAGCTGGATCTCATGGAGGCATTTCCTCAGCTGAGGCTCCTTCCTCTCTGATGACTCTAGTGTGTGTCAAGTTGACATACAAAACCAGCCAGTACACACAACTTAACAGAAACTGTGGAATACAGCAAAGGCAGTTAGTTCTCAGAGAAAAGGTTACAACTACATGTATTAAAAACTCAGAAATTTCAAATTAATAACTTAATGATGATCTCAAAGTCTTCAAAAAGTGTAAATGATCTAAAGTGAAAATCAATAGACAGAAATAAGGATCCCATCACATATTAGTGAAATAAAGACTAAAAGAACAGAATAATCAATGAAGCAATCAGCTCTTTCAAAATGAAAAAAAACTCTTAGCCAAATTTATCAAACAACAAAGAGAGAAGGCCTAAATTAATAAAATTGGAATTGAAAAGTGGACATTACAACAGATGTCAATGAAATCCATAGACACATTTAGAGAAACACTTTGAAACCTCTATTGTGGAAATCTGAAAAATCTAGAGGAAATAGAAGAATTCCAAGATATTCAGACATACTGATGCAACTACTCCTGGGGAGTCTATTTCTATTCACCCCAGACAGAGAGCAACGACAGGCCATAGAAATGATTCTGCCCATGTCTATCTTAGTAAACCATTGGGTTTAATTGGAGTTATTTAAAGGTGAATGTAGGAGAAATTAGTTACATTAACACAGGCAACTAATATGCAGCTATACCACTGAAGAAGTCTCTCCTACCAGACAACTGTTAACCACTTATATTCTTAGAGAGGAAAAGGCTTCCTATCCCTTGAGTGCCTACCTGTCTTGTAAAATTCTCCCTGTCCCATTCCACACAGAAATATCAGTGTTCTCAATCATGGGAGGACTGTATACAAGTACTTGTAGCTTCTGTTTTTAGGATGGAAATGGCATTTCATCTTCAAAGGACGGAATTCCTTTCCTCCCTCCAATTTTTACATTCTTTCTTCTACCTTTTTACAATGTTCTCTGAGCCTTAGATGGAACGTTATAGATGCACGATTATTTTCTTAGGGATAATTTCGGGGCTGGGATTCCACAGCAGTAGTCACTTATTTTTAGCACCATTACCAGTTATGTGTCACCACAGCAACTATCACCCATTGCATAAAGAAGCTTCCCTATTCAAGGCTGGTAGCAGTAATAATTTATGGGTTAAATATAAATGTTTAGAAGGCATTTTCATGGTCACATCATATGCATTTAGACAAGCAATAGCCTCACCAGAGACACTAATCTCCCCAATCACAGGTGTTTTTGGTTTATTGTTATATTTTTATTGTGTTTATTTGTTTAAACACTGGCCTACAGTACCAAACGTAGGTTCCTTCCTGTAGAGTGGGTCTTAAGTACAATTGGAAAATAACTGATTGTGCCAATAGTAATTATGCTATTATTACATCAGGGGGTGCCTTTCATGTTGATGGTATTAATATGGCATGTCCACAGCTTACTAGGATGGCTGGCAACAATTCTCCCTCAGCAACCTGCATGGCACCTCCAACACTACACAAGCTAACCAGCAGTAATGGTGTGTGCAGCTCAGTGCCAAAGTGATGGCTTCAAAATCCATCTCCTTCTATCAGGGAACACAGTGTCTTCAGCAATACGGTCTTCTCATCTAACTCTGAGCAGTGGAGCTAGTCTATACCGAGGTGGGGGCTTCCCTATCCAACAACTCAGCATCATGTTAGGCAGCTCCACAAATATCAGTAACTGCAGTTCAGTCAATTTCACACCTGCCTCTGGCCTCAAAGGTCACCCCCATATAGACACATGGATATGTCAGACACACACATACACAAACAAAATAAATCTTTTTTAAAGGGAAATGGCTAGGGCGATTCTCATCCCATGAAAGCTCTTTCCTCCAGAGCTGTGGACACAACGGGGATCAACTGTACTCCTTCATCCCTTTGGTGAACCATGTTTGGGCGTCCTCTTTCAAGCATTCCTGGGCTCTAGCTATGAAGCACTCCAGGAACTCACTAGCACAACATTTGTCTTCATGTTCTTTCCCCCTAGGAACTCCAGCTCAACAGGAATCTTGCCATGTTTATTGTTGAGTGACCTGGACAGGCTCCCCTGTCTACTGTTTCCTTTCCTCTTTCCTCTCTTAATTGCTTTAGCACTTTAAAACCCAATACACAAGTTGGTCTAAATCAATCTGCCATAAAGATCATGACTTACCAGTCCTGGGGCCCCTGATGAATTAACTTCCTTCTTCACACTCAGGTGAACACAGTATTATCCAATCTAATATACTGGACATTAAACCTCAACCTCTCTCGGGCTCTCTCATCCTCATTCTACCTTATTTTCTCTCCTCATTGTTCTTTGAACAGGTTCTGAGTTTTCTGATCCCAGCAGGGGATCATCTAGGAGAGATCTAATTGCACTCTCTGACTTTCCTGCAGCTGTAAGAATGGACATGGTAGATCACATCCTTCTTTCCCCTGATTTCCCTGTCAGTTCAGAGACTAGTGCAGAAGAGATCACGCATACTCTTCTTTCTTGTTTTAATTTCCTGCCTATACAGGAGCATTCTCTCTGGGAAGCCAGCTCAGCCTTACTTGCATGTCTCATCACCTTTAACAGTGCCAATGGTTCTTTTCACATTCCTTACAGTGCTCCTCCATATATGCTGTTTTCAGAGACTACAATACATTGTCTGCCCCATAAACCATTAGAGAAATATCTCTAACTAACGAACATGGTGGACCCCATTCATCAGGAAGTATGCCATTCTACATAGAAAGCCATCCTGGAGCTCTCACATATACAGACACAGACACAGACACACACACACACACACACACACACACACACACACACACACACACACGGACATTTCATCTTGAGATAGAGCAGAATCAGTAGCATATCTCATCACCCACAACAGGAGCAATGCCTCTGTTTCTACAGCATACTATTCCACACAAAAAGGAAAGAATGCTGGATCAGCCAGGGCTCTCGAAAGGGACAGAATTGATGAAAGAGGTAGAGATAGAGATATAAAGATAGAGATATAAAGAGATTTATTAGAGTGTCTTACAGGGTGTGATCTAACAGCCCAACAGAAAGGCCAAGAATCTGGTAATTGTTCAGTCCATGAGACTGAATGTCTCAGCAGTCCCAAACTGGTTGGCTTACAGGCTGTGATCTAATAATCCAACAGAAAGGCCAAGAATCTGGTAACTGTTCAGTCCATGAGACTGGATGTCTCAGCAGGAACCTGGTGCTGGAATCCCATGGAATTCCTAGAGAGCTGCGGGTCTTCGGTCTCCACTGGATCCTGAAGACGTAGGTCCTAACATCAGTGAAGGAACGGCTCAGCAGCAATTTGATGAACTTACCAGTAAGAGTGAGGACAAGCAGGCAAAAAGCAGCCGCTGCCTTCTTCAGTGTCCTTGCACGTGTGCTACCACCAGAAGGCGTAGCCCAGATTTAAGGTGCCTCGTCCAACTTCTAATGATTCAGTTGTCCTCAGCTCCCTGGGTTTTAGTTGATTCCAGATGTAGACAAGTTGAAACCAAGATTAGCCATTACAGACCCTAAATCACATTGATATTGCCCCACAGATGCTCCACCCTCAAGTGACTTCACTTCAATGACCTATCTTACCACTTAGAGCAGGAGCAATGCAATTGCTCCTCCCAAACTCATCTTTAGGTCTGCCATGCCCTGTCTGGGTGTGACTTTTCCCGAAGAGTTTATTTCTATTTAGTATCAGATAGAGATGGCCATGACAGAACAAAGAAATTACTTCATCTGTCTGCCCTGGCAAACCAGTGAGTTTAATTGAAATTACCTATAGAACCAAACACACACTACAAAACCAGTATTATCTGGATACCAAAGCCAGATAAAGATATAACAAAAAGAGAAAATGAAAGACCAATTTCACTAATGAACATTGATGCAAATTTCTAAGTTTGTGCTCATCAAATTCACCAACATGCTCATAAATCATATATTACAACCAAGTGGCTTTCATTCTGAGTATGCAAGAATGGTTCAATATAGGAAAATCAATAAATATGTCACTTAAGTTAATTCAAAGATAGAAATCACATGACTGTTTTCACAGGTACTAAAAAGATCTTTGACAAAATTCAGCATCCCATTTATAATGACAAAGGCCCTAAAGAAACTAAGAATAGAAAGAAAATACCCTAATAGAAGGCTTTATATAAAAGACCTCTCTCTAGTCAACATAATACTAAAAGGAACAGAACTGAGAAAGCATTTCCCCTAAAATTATGAGCATCACAATTGTATCCATTCTCTCCACTTACTTAATATAGTACTTGAAGAGCAATTAATTAAGAGAAAGAAATAAAAGGAACATAAATTGGGAAGGAAAGATTCAAATTTCTCCTTATTCTTTTATGATTATGATTCTATACTGTGCTGGTTAGTATTAACCACAATCTTGACATGTCCTAGAAGCACTTGGCTGAGAGTAAAATAGTCTTCCCCAGGGAGGGCATACCTATTAGAGATCCAATTCCAAATGGTCATCTCTGAAGACATACACATACAAGCAACATTATACAGACTGATCAGGTTTGTATTTATGTATTTAGCAATATATATGTAACAGGAATTAAATAAAAGGGGATCATGAATTTGAAGGAGATCAAGGGGGGTATATGGCAGGATTTGGAGAGAGGAAAGGGAATGTTGAAATGATGTAATTAAATTTCAATATAAAAAACTTAAAAAATAAAAAGGGAGACTGAATGAGGATTTATCTATATCAGGTGGCCTGTGGGCACGTCTTGGGAAGTGTCTTGATAGTTAATTGATGTATGAAGGTTCAGCAACTGTGGATCATGCTTTCCACGCCCCACCCCTTAATAAGGACTTATTGGCATTTGATAGCTGCCCAGGAAGAGAGGCTTTTACTCCCACTAATAGAATCCAGGGGATGCCCACCCTCATGCACATGTAGGCAACTCTATTGGACTTACTGGACTATCAAGAAAGGGGGGGCATAAAGTTGAGGAGGAAACATGTGAAAGGACCTGGAGGGCGTTGGAGGGCGTAAATGGGGTGGATATGGCCGTATTTCACTGTATGAGGAACTAGTCCAGCAGATGAAGGTATTCTAGAGACATGTGTGTCTCTCAATCTGGTTATCGGACCACTAAAGCAATAAATGGACCTCCAACAAATGGAATTTCCCCAGGAAGCTCGTGCTGGCAGAAGGAATGGCACCAGCTAGAGGAGGAACTTGTCTCCTGGAAAGAGATTTCCTGCTGTAACAACTTGTCAGAACACTGTACAGAATGAGACTGAAGCCCAGACAAGCGTGGATCAATGGTGGGCGGGCCCATACCTCACCTGGGACTGCTCAGGTGTACATACCCTTGGCCTCTAGTTAAATCTCACTTCAGGACTAGGAAGACAGACATAAGGGGTTTGTTGAATCTTTTGTCCATCTTCCCAATGTGTCCACAGTCAGTAGCTCTCCTTTTTCTGTTTTCCACTAACAATTGGGCTCTTTTGATTGTCTTATTGAGGACAGATGGCTGAACCTGACATGGGACACAGGTTGTGACCCAAAGTTTGATAAAATATGCTTAAATTCTCAAGAATAAAGAAAAATTTATTTTTTAAAAAAGACTCTAGCTATCCCAAAAGATACAAAGCCTATGAATCATAACAGTACCCCACATGGTAAGATATAGACTATTGTACCAAGGATACAATAGCAGCACTTACAGTTCGAAAGTAACCAACAGCCGTCTAATTGAATTTACGGCCCACTCAATAGGAGATAGTGCACAGCAGGTATTGCAAACGTAGTCTATGGCTGCTGAGGTAATGGTGCCTAGATGAGGACGCACTGAGCCACTGCCCTAGGTCACCATAATGTCTACAGCAATCTAAATATGATTCCTTACACTTACAGATCACCCCTCCTCAATCTAAATATGATTCCTTACACTTACAGATCACCCCTCCTCAACCTAAATATGATTCCTTACACTTACAGATCACCCCTCCTCAATCTAAATATGATTCCTTACACTTACAGATCACCCCTCCTCAAAGAATCTTCTTTTAGTAGCAGACAGAGACCATCACGGAAAGCTACAAGAGGTCAAAACGCAGAAAACCACTAACTGTGGGGTGCACGACCCTGGTTGATCCATCTACAACACAAGCCCTATACCTAACGGCTCAGGGAGTACTGAGAAAGAGGAAGCTGAAAGAAAGATCACAAGAGCCAGAGGACCAAGACATCTGCTCAGAGATGTCTTCTATAGACGACAGGGAAGAGCGCCCATGAAATCTCAACAGAGCTGTCTAAACAATTCCTGGGATATAGCAACAGCAATCGCCCCCTAGAGCAGCGGTTCTCAACCCAGGGGTCGCATATCAGATATCCTGCATATCAGATATTTACATCATGATTCATAACAGTTGCAAAATTCCAGTTATGAAGTAGCAACAAAGTAACTTTATGGTTGGGGGTCACCACGACCTAAGGAACTGTTTTAAAGGGTCGAAGCATTAGAGACGTTGAGAACCACTGCTCTAGATAAAGAGCTACTGCAATTAATGTCGCTGAGAGAGAAAATCAGTCTTCCCAACGGCAAAAGGCCAGCCCTAAACACATGGGAGCAACACTAAATAAACTCAATAGGTTGTAGTTATAAATGTGTTTCTAACAACAATAATTAAAAATAGAAGAGGCCATGAATTTTAGGAGTGGGGAACATAAAAGGAATTGGAGTTGGAAATTTTAATAATAAATAAGAGGCTCTAGGGCTGAGTTTCTCAGTATCTTAGGGTATTGGAGCGCCCTCTGATGGCCACACAGAGAATAGATATTATGAATGGGGAGCCATGGGGAAGTGCGGCAGAGGCCTGGGACAAAGCAACTGTGTCCTTGCTAAGTGTTGAGAGGACACAGAGAGCAGTTGAGAGCTCTAAGACTCTTCAGAGTAAGCAAGACTGTGGTCCTTGGAGGCTCAGAGAATGCCCATCCTCAAAAGACAAGAGCTGGTGAGCTGGGAGAATGCTCTCCCTGCAGCACCCCTGCAGCCTCTGATGCACCTTTCCCAGCCTCTAACCAGCAGAGAGCAGAGCCTGGCTGGCCGCCTTGCATTCCTGGAGCTGTCTCCAGGCTGAGGTGCTTTATATACCACGCCACCAGACACGAGGCAGGTGTCCCAGGGATGCTTTCCTGGCTGGAAAGACCTCATGTTAGAGACTAGATAAGGTCTGAGTCCTCAAGGCCTTATTCCAGACAGTGTGGCCACTGTCCTGGAGCCAGATTACGGTCATGTTGGCCTGACTACTGCCAAACTCAGTCCTGACAAAGAGGAAGATTCCAGGGGCCACTGATATCTGACCTTGCCCCTGCTGTTCCACCCCTGTGGGGATGGGGGTGGCCCTACATTTCCTGACCTGCTCCACCTCAGTGGCAACCATCTGTTGTTTTAGAAATTCTTGTCTTGGACCTAGCCTGTGACCCACCCTCTTCCTCCTCCGGCTGATGGAGCCACAAGGCCCCTGGGGCTCATGCTCTCCCCAACTGGGTATGGCTTCAGCACTCTTGCATCCGAACTGCTCTTAGTGTTGAAATCCTCCCATGATCCTCTCTCTCCCTGAAGCCAAAATGTAGCTTCTAGCAGTCAGTCGGGTCAATTCCACTGGGTCCCTGGAGTTGTGTTCCCAAGAAAAGGCCCTGCCTAGCACACAAAACTGTCTGCATCCAGGCTCCTCAGTTACCAGTCTTATCCCTGTTCTTCAGAGGCCAGCCAGAAGTGCCCAGGTCACTCCAGGGCTTCCTGCGTCTTCTTCCTCAAGCCTTGGCTTTATCTCCCACTGTCTCCCCCTCCAATGTAGACACTCTGGAGAACCTTGGCTGAGCTTGCTCAGGGACCCTACGGAACAGACTTACACCAGAAGCTGGCTATAACAAGTCGGAGCTTGGCAGGCAGGCTCTTGCTCCAGGAGCATCCCTAACTTAAAGTCCCTCTACCCTGGAGGCACCCACCCCTCCTCACAAGACCCAGTCCCTCTGCCCACATGCTCCTTCAATGATGATGGCTTCATCAGGGTAACTTTTGGCTGCCCCACCCTGCATCCTTCAGGCCTACCTTGACATAAAGGGTCTGCCCAATGGTCTCTGGCATTGTGGCACATGTATGCGCTGGGCTCCCGGTCACTGCAGGGAGAAGTAGCCCACGTGGCACCTTCGCATATGCTGTACTGTAGGCACGTGGTTCACTGTCCCCTAAAAATTCTAGAACATCCTTCCAGCATTGTCTCGCCTTCCTTCCTTAGACTGCTCCCTGGCCACTTACTCTGGGTCCCTGGAGTTGCGTTCCAAAGAAAAGCCCCTGCCTAGCACACCAAACTGTCTGCACCCAGGCCCCAATTATCCCTGACCCGTCACACTGGGCATGGCGAACATACACATCCTACCTGTGGCACATGCAAAGTGCATGTGCACACGCTCACGGACATGTATCCCACCTGTAACACAAGGCACATACATGCTTGTACACATGCACGTTTATACACACATTCTTCTTCCTCCTGGTACCCAAATACTACAACATTCCTTTCCAGTCTGTGTTTTATAACATGGTTTTCTGAATCCAAAGCAGAGACTACCTACATAAGATAAGGTATCATGGGAGATAAAAGAGGGAAGTCTTCTGGAGGCTGAAGGCTGTGCCCTCGCAATCCCAGGGAAAACCTGAAGCAACTAATGATAAGGCCAATTGCAGGAGTATTGGTGTCAGGAGCAGACCAAGCCCTCACCACAGCCTGGGGTCCCTTCCCCCTCCTCCTGGTGACCTCAGTATCCAACACAGTGAACTGAGGCCCCAGAGCAGTATGGCAGCCTTGGGGGGTGGGGTGGGGCTCAGATGCCTTAGTACTTGCAGACGAGCAATCCTGGAATAGCCATCTGCCCATCTGGAAGCAAAGGCCTTGCAGGCCTATACGTTTTCTGTCTTCAGCAAGTCGTCAACCCAGCATCAGAGCTCTCTTTACTTGGAGGGGCGGGGAGGGGGAGGTAGAGAGAATCTTAAACGGAACATGTTCAAGTCCCTTAGCAACAAGCCCAGCTTCTGTCTCCTCCAGTGTTCTCATAGTTGGGAGATTTTTCTACAACTTAAACCCCAGCCAAATTCTGTTCTTATTCAACTCTCGAGGGTTTCCTATGTGCTGTTCCTATGTGTTTATGCCTCTAAAATTTGAAGTATGGAGTTTCTGCTTCGGACTCAGAAAACCACACTAGGAAACACAGACCAGGGCTAGTGGGAAGGCCCCATGCAAAAAGCCCATCCCGTCCCCAGAAGAGAAGAGAAACCTGACCTTTGCATCAGACTGTCTAACAAAAACCCCAAGAGCAGGCATGAGAAACCTCCTTTTGAGTTGGTGATCAGGGGAGTCCAAAAATCCTAATACAATATAGGCCATTGTCATTGGCCCTGCTCACTTCCCTGAGGTTGAAGTAACTCCCTGTTGCTGAACCCAAGCTCAGACACAGGACTCTGAGGATGTGTGCTGGATCTGAACTGCAAGCCTCCTCTCGGAGCTACCCTTCACACTACCAGAAGTTGCTGTGCCGGCTGCCAAGGGAGGAAAGCAATCTTGCTCCACCTCTTGCCTTCTCTGTATCTTGTAACCAAGATGTGTGATGCTCCACGCAGTAGGATTTTATCACCTAGTTCTGGTGAGCAGTCATGAGGAACGCCAGTAGACTGTTATTCTAGGGGCCTCTGGGGCCTCCCTGGCCTGTTAGGAGTTCTTATTCATCAGGGGGTACCCCATATTCAGCACTGAGATTTTTCTTTGCTAAACATTAGCTTCTGGAAGCAGCATTATTCAGCCACACAGGTTATCTCCCTTCTATTTTTTATACTGCTATTTTTAATTGGTTTATAAAAGTAGTGGATTTCCATGTGTTTTTCTTTTTCATGGATCCTTCATTTTGGTTAGGCCTCCATCCCTGCCCTGTCGTCTCTCCTATCCCCCCGACTCCCATCCACTCACACTGTCCCCTTTCTGCACTTTCTTATCACTGATGTACTACTAGATCCGTTCCCTTAACACATCCCCCCCAATGACTCCTTTCCAGTTTCCTAAACAACTAAAGAATCAAAGCTAAGATGCACATGAGAAACACGAGAGACATTTATTGCTCTGGGTTTGGGTGTCAAAGTCAGTATAGTTTTCTTTTCAGTTTTATCAATTCGTCTGTTGTGGCGGTTTGGATGAGAATGGCCTCCACAGGCTTATATACTTGAACTTTTGGTCACCAGGGAGTGGAACTGTTTGAAAGGTTTAGAAGGATTAGAAAGTGTGGCCTTTTGAGAGGAAGTGTGGGCTTTGGAGTTTCAAAAAGCCCATGCCAAACCTAAGCAATCTCTCTCTTCTCTCTCCACCCACCTCTCTCTCTGCCTACTGATCAGAATATAGCTCTCAGCTACTTCTCCAGCACCTGCCTTCAAGCCACCATGCTTCATGCCATGATGATAATGGACTCAACCTCTGAAACCATAAACAAGCCGCCAATTAAATGCTTTGTTTTACGAGTTGCTTTGGTCATGGTGACTCCTCACAGCAATAGAACAGTGACTAAGATTCCTGCAAATTTCACAGTTTCATCTTTCTTCACATTTGAATAAAATTCCATTGTCTCTGTACTACATTTTCATTTTCCATTCATCTGTTGATGGATATCTAGGCTAGGTTTGTTTCCTAACTATTGTGACTAGAGCAGCAATGAACATGGATAAGCAAGTATCTCACCAGGTGGACTAGAGTCCTTTGAGTATATGCCAAGGAATAATATATCTGGGGCATATGATAGTTCTATTTCTAGCTTGCACATTAACCATCAAGGACCCTCTTTCCCTGTAACACAGCCAAATTTGTTATCACTACAATTTGGGGGGTGGGTGAGATGAGACAGGGTCTTTGTAGTCCTGTCTATTCTGGAACTTACAATGTAGACCAGGCTGGCCTCAAATGCACAGGTCCTCCTGCCTCTGCCTCGTGAATGCTGGGATTAAAGGCATGTGCCACCACACCTAGCCTGTACTTTTATTTATTTGTTTATATTTAGTTATTTATTTGGTTTTTCGAGACAGGGTTTCTCTGTGTAACAGCCCTGGCTGTCCTGGAACTTACTCCGTAGACCAGGCTGGCCTCAAACTCACAGAGATCCGCCTGCCTCTGCCTCCCGAGTGCTGGGATTAAAGGAGCACACCACCACTGGCTTACTTACATTTTTTGGTAATAACCATTCTGAATGGGATGAGATGGAATTGCAAAATAGTTTAAATTTGCATTTATCTAATGGCTAAGGATGCTGAGCACTTTTAAAAGTGTTAATTAGCATTAATATTTCTCTGAGCACTCTATTCAGTTCCAGATCCCATTTCTGATTGGGTTGTTTTAATATTTGATGTTTAAGGGTTTTTTTTTTTTGAGTTCTTTGTATATTCTAGATATGAATCTTTTGTCAGATGAATGGGTGGGGAGCATTTTCCCCCATTCTGTAGGCTGCCTCTTCACTAGATACTTTCCTCTGCTGCACAGCAGCTTTGAACTTCATGGAGTCCTATTGTCGATTGTTGGCTGTGTTCCTAGGAAGATCTTACCTATGTCTTTATCGTGTATCGAACTCCTTTTTCTTCTAGCAGTTTCTGAGCATCAGGTTTTATGTTGTGGTCCTTGATCAATTTGGAGTTACTGTTTGTGCAGCTGGAAGGATCTAACTTCTTTCTTCTGTCTACACGTGGCTATCCAGTGTTTCCATTTGCTGCCTCTTATCCTGTGTGCACTTCTGGCTTCCTTCAAAAATCAGGTAGCTGTAATTACATGGGTTTATATCTGGATCCTTTATTCTGTTCCACTGATCTGTGCGTCTGTTTTATGCCAGTACCATGCTGTTTTATTACTATGATTATACAGTAAAACTTAAAGCACTATTCTAATTGCTCAAAATTGTATTTGCTATGATCTTGTTTCCACATAAATATTTGGGCTGTGCTTTTTGTCTGTGAAAATGGAGTTGCAATGTTGATTAGGATTGCAATGGATCGTTAAGTTGCTTTAAGTAGCATGACCATTTTGGCAATCTTAAAGTTGGCCAACCACGGATCCAGGCCTTTCCATCCTTCAGTGTTACCCTCTCTTTCTTTGGTGTTCTAAAGCTTTCACTGTACAAGCATTTCACTTCCTAGTCAGGTTTATTCCAGGGCCCTTGTGAATGGGACTGTCTCCCAGCTATTGGGGCTGGTGGGCAGAGAGAATAAGTAGGGGGAGAAATTTAGGCTCAGGGAGAGAAGAAGGAAGAGAGAATGAGAAGGAGAGGGACAGACCGGGGGCTCGAAGCCAGGCAGCCGCCAGCCAGGCAGCCACCAGCCAGGCAGCCACCAGCCAGGCAGCCACCAGCCAGGCAGCCACAAAAAGCAGTGAACATAGGACGTACAGAAGGAAAGAAAAAGTAAAAAGTTAAAGAGCCTGAGGCAAAATGCAGATGAAGACCAACAGGTTATGTTCTAAGAGCTAGTGGGACAGGCTTGAGATAAGGCCGAGCATTCCTAACTAATAAGAAGTCTCCACGTCATGATGGGAGCTGGTTGATGGCTTAAAAGCAAAAGCCTGCTACATGTGTGTTAACTTTGTATTGCTGTCACGCTGCTGAAAATGTTTATCAGCTGAGTTTTCCAGTGGCACTTTTAGGGTCTTTTATGTTTAGAATCAAATCATGAGCAAGTAAGGACACTTTGACTCCTTTCCTTTGTATTCCCTTTATCTCCGTCTTTTGTCTCTGCTCTAGGTAAGACTTCAAGCTCTACATTGAACAGTAGTGGGAAAAAATGGGCTTCCTTGTCTTGTTCTAGTTTAGGCGAAATGCGTTGCAGGAATCTTTCTGGAATAAGCACTCAACACCAATGAGAGAGGAAGAGAGGCGATGTCACTGGTGGACTACAGCCAGGATGTTCCTCCCAGGCTTTGATGCTGGTCTAATTTGTATTTTTATTTTATACTCTAAAACCATAAGGTGGGGCAGGCAAGCAAGCAGATTTTACAGAAGCATATCTGGCAGGCAGCAGGTATTTTTCCAGGTTATTGTGTTCTAGGTAGCAAGTGAAGTCATGCTTGGCAAATAGGCAGTGCAAACAGTGCTTCTGGTAAACCACTAAATAAATGAGCATCTAATAAGTGGTTCTTTTAGCCACCAACCAGCTCCCAAATCATGACACGGAGACTTCTTATGCTTTGTTACAAATGCCCAGCCTAGCTTAGGCTCATTTTTAGCTACCTCTTTTAACTTAACCTGTTCCTCCTTATCTACCTTTTATCTTGGGGCTTTTTACCTTTTCTTACTTTCTTGCTGTCTCTATGTCTGGCTGGCTGATGGCTGCCTGGCTTCTGGCCCTGGGCACATCCCTTGTTCTCTCTTCTTCTTCCTCCTCTTCCTCCTCCTCCTCCTCCTCCTCCTCCTCCTCCTCCTCCCATTCCTTCTCTCTCTTGCCTACATTTCTCCTCCTATTTATTCTGCCTAGCAGCCCCACCCATCCCTCTCCTGCCTATCTATTGGCTGTTCAGCTCTTTATTAGACCCATCAGGTGCCTTAGGCAGACAAGGTGAAACAAATGCAACACATCTTTACATAATTAAACAAATGCAACATAAATACAAGTAACACACCTTTACACAGTTAAAGTATTATTCTGCAGCATAAACAAATGTAACACATCTTTGCCCAGTTAAAATAATATTCCACAACACAAATGTTTCAAGTTTTCCTGTTTACCATGATGGTGGCTGTGGGACTTTTGTATATAGCCTTTACAAAGTAGAGATATATCTCCTGTATCCTAGATTCTCCAGGACTTTTATCATGAGTGAATGTCAAAGGTCTTTTCTGCATCGAATGATATGACTATGCTGTATCTGTCTTTGAGTTTATTTATGTGACAGATTACATTTATTGATTTACATACATTGAACCATCCCCGGATCTCTAGGATGAAACCTACTCAATTGTTGGTGAGCTTTTTGATACTTCTTTTTTAAGGGTTTTATTTTTGAAAAATTCATGCATGAGTACTGTATTAACGTCATTTCCTCCCCTCATCCTTCCCCCTACAACTCCTCCTGTGCACTCCCCACACCCCAAGCTCATCAATTTTTATAATTAATGTTAAGAGACAGCTGACTCCATTTTCTTTTTAGTTAAACAATGTTAGACTTTGGTCATGTCCCTAGCTAGAGGTCAACTTTTTTGACTAGTTCTTCCTCAATAATTATGTGAATTACACATCATAAATTGTTTCCATTGTTCTGAGAAATGACTGACCATAAGATGTTTTGTGGTATGTTAACTGTCTGACCATAAACCCCTAACATGTACCTTTCCACTCTTCATCACTTGTTAAAATTCCACCTTTAATCACTTGTTCACTTGGTCTAAAGAGACTATACATTTAACCTGGGCCATTCTTATTCTCCTACTATGGGAGACTGAAAATATGGCCTGGCCTTTATTAAATTTTTACTTGGCAACATCTCAATGTTAGCACCTGGGTTTTGACACCATTAACAATTATTGGATATACATGTGTTTGGGGCGCCCACTCATGATTGGATAACCTACTAGAGAAGGCTTGTCCCTGGAGGACACTTAATCGCCCTCTCTCAGCAGCAACGAGTGCCTAACACTCTTCACTGGGAGGTGCAGCCTTGTCAAATTTCCCCGTCCACATCAGCATGTTGACTGACTGTCTTAGACACAGTTCTGTTGCTGTGAAGAGATGTCACGACCACAGCAACTCCTATAAAGGAAAGCACTTAACTGGGGGCTTGCTTATAGTGTAGAGGCTTAGTCCATTATCATCATGGTGGGAGCATGGTAGCAGGCATGGCATGGAAATCATGCCTGGTACTGGAGACCTAGCTGACTACTCAGTGTTAGTGAGGTCATGGTTACTGGAGAAGAATCTGCAACCTCTAATTTACTAAACTAGCATAATCCTTAACAACAATGTACAAACATCTGTCCTTAAAACCACAGGTGAGTGTAGTCTTCACCTCCATCAAGGAAAGTCACCTTCATCAAGGAACGTTCTCTTTGCAACAGATGGAGACCACTAGAGAAAACCACAACCAATCAAAATGCACAGTTCTGAAGCCCCAGTCCCAAGAGATACAATTATAAAGCAAAGCTCTGGGAGAACCCAAAACTCTGGGAACACTATGGAAGAGGGGTCAGGAGGACTATAACAGCCAGAGGAACAGGGAGTTTGCTGTGAGCTTGTCTCCTAGTAATATCAGAAGCGACACCCAAAATGTCTCCTCAATATGACTGCCCAAACGTGAACTGAACAAGGAAGACACCAATGGACATGCCAAGGTGGATGGGGAAAAGCCCAGAAGGGGCTTTCTTTACACAAAGAACTATAGGGCAACTGAGGAAAGCTGGGAGTAGGAGAGGTGGTCCTCCCCAGGAAGAGCACAGCAATTGGTTGTGCAACACCAAATCTGAAAAATACATATAAGCAACATTATGTGCACTTACTGTTATATAGTTCTGAAATAATAGCTTTTTTATAATAGCTCTGAAAACATACATAGGAACAACATGTGGACTTAGCATGTTATATTTATGAATATATATGTAATGTACACATACATATGTGCATGCAATAACAATTAGTGAAAAAAGAAGCCATGAATTTGGAGGGGGTTAATAGGAAAGGCTTGGGGGGAGGAAAGAGAAGGGAGAAACTTAATTATATTAACCTCAAAAACAAAACAAATAAAAAGAGCCTCCCACTGAGGAGCCAATTGATGGTTGATGGCTTCTGAGGGAAGGAGAGTCAGTTTTCTTCAAGGGTGTGGGTACTGATAGGCTGCCCATGCTCAAGTGGATGGCCCCAGCAGTCAGTATATTAGCATCACAAATTAGAATCTGTGGGGGAGGAGTTAGGGTGACTATGATAAATATGTTGTATGCATGCATGAAATTCTCAAAGGAATTAATTAAAAATATAACAAAAATAGACTGGAGAAATAGTTCATCCAAGACAGAGACTTCTGAAGAGTGAAGGTGTCTTGCCCTTTGGCTTCCATACATAAACACAAAACACGTGCATGTATACCTGTACACCCTCTTCCCTTCCCCTTCCCTCTCATTTGGGTCATGATCCTGGTGGCTACGACGTTCACACATCATATCCAGCATCCTGACAAGGTCTCCCTAGCTGTGTCACAACATAGTAAAGAAAGTGGAAGGGAAGCCAGAAAAAATAAGCAGGTTTACGGAGGCATAATTTTATATGGCAACAATTCTTTGGGTGTTATAGAATACTATTTTAAGGTGTGTTACTTTTATTTATGTTGTGTTTGTTTAACTCTGTGAAGCTGTGTTACTTTGCCTAAAACACCTGATGGTCAAATAAAGAACTGAACAGCCAACAGCAAGGCAGGAGAAAGAAATAGGTGGGGCTGCCAGGCAAAGAGAATATATAGAAGGAGAAATCTGGGAGGAAAAAAGAAGTAGTCAGAGGAGGAGGAAGGAGGAGGAGGACTCCAAGGGACAGCTACCCAGCTACACAGCAAGCCACAGAGTAAGAGTAAGATTTACAGAAGTAATAGAATGGGAAATGTCCAGAGGCAAAAGACAGATGGGGTAAGTTAGAAAAGCTGGCTAGAAACAAGAGAGCTAAGGCCAGGCATTAATAATAAAGTGTGCAATTTATTTGGGAGCTGGGTGGTGGGTCCCCCAAAAGAGCAAAAACAACATTTAGGTGTGGATTTCTATTTGTTTTTACACATGTAAAGAGCCAACTATCCACCTTCCTAGCAAGGAGGTGCATTACTCCCACCATTCCTCAACATTTCATGGGCATTTTAAAGTCATCCCAGATGACCTGGCAACCACAGGCGGTTGCTTTTTGTTTTAAGGGAAGTATCCACTAAACCTATTGTGTCAAAAAACCAAAAACAAAAGACATGAAAGCAAGATGGAAACTTGGTGGGAACGGGGCGGTGGCACAGGTAGGAGGATAAGAGCAGGGATGAGACAGCCAGAGTGTATTATATTATAACAACAAAACTGGGTGCTACCGGACGCAATATTATGGAGAAACTAGACTACTCTATCAGAGATAGGAGTGCAAAATGGTTCAACCATGTAGTAAGTTTGGTCATTGTGGCTGCCTGAATTTTGGCAGACTGTGAAAAAGAAGATGCTATTTATACATTTAAACAGGTCCTGGAAGGAAAATACGCTTTTGAGCTCTTGAGTATATTTTAGGACTTGGATTACTGGGGGACAAGTAGAACAAAGTCCCACTAAAAACTCCAAATTTCCAGAACTTATGAAGTTACAAGGCCAACGAGAATTGGAGCTGATAAAGGACACTGACCAGGTATCCCAACATAACAGAAGGGTCTTGGAAAGGGAAAGGAAGAGAGAAAAGTCAGATTCATACCATGATATAACCTGTTCAGCTGGCTTTCAGGATATAGAAAGAATAAAGGTCAAGGAATGCAGGAGCCTCTGGAGGCTGGAAAGGCAAGGCAAGGGATTCTTCCTCAGCTCCCACAGAACACAACCCTGCTGACACTGGTCCTAGCACAGTGAGACCCACTGTCCAAGTGATGAGCTCCTACTGGTTCAGAGTTCCATATTGTTTCAAGCTACTGTTTGTGATGACTTGTTATACCCAGAAACAAACCAAAACCAAAACCCACAAACATACAGAAACTACAAAACAAACAAACATCCATCACAAAACCCCTACAAACACAAAACTTTGGTAGAGATAAATGACTGGCAAACTTTGACCACATGGTTGAACCATTTTGCACTCCTATCTCTGGTATAGTCATCTACTCTCTCCATAACCTTGCGTTCGGTAGCACCCAGTTTTGTTGTTTATATTCTGGAGTTAATTTCTTTTTGTTTTTGCATTGTTGTTTGTAGATGTAACCAACTGTCTTATTAAATAAGAAACACAGAGCCGATTCAGAGAAGAAAGCCAAGAGGTCAGAGCTAAGAGCCTCACCCTTCCTGATTCAGGGATCCTCTTCAGCCAAGAGAGCTCTCCAAAAAGGGGACCTACTTCCTGTGTGTGTCTTTATATAGTCTAGCTGTTCTGCCTTCTCATTGGTTGTAAACCCAAACATGTGACTGCCTCGTCTCTGCCTGAATGTACCGCCCTCCAGGTCCTTAAAGGCGCGTGCCACCGCCGCCATGCACTTGCTATGGCTCTAATAGCTCTGACCCCCAGACAACTTTATTTATTAACATACAATTAAAATCACATTTCAGTACAAGTAAAATACCACCACAGTTGTTAACTTGGGCATGATTGTTACCAGTGACCTTGGTCCAAAACAAGCATTTATGGGTTCCTGGTGTCTTGTACAAGTAATTAAATAAATACACACAAATAGTAAAGCAGTGAGAGTTGGGGGGAGAAATGCTTTTTTTTCTAGAAATGAAGCAAAAGTACAGATGAAAATGTACTTCAAGAAAAAAAAACAAGGTAACTGAGCTAGAATACTCAAGAGACTTCAGCTACTTACTGCTCAGGGCTTCCTCTCTAAGTCCAAGTGGAGGAGTTAGATGCCAAGGGTCGGGTGTGTGATCTTCTATTCAATTGAGGCTAGGGTTATATAAGACAAATCTTAAATGGTATTGTTAATAATATAAAAAACAACCCAGAGCCAGATACTGGAATAAAAACTGAGAGATCAGAGGAATAGGACAAGCCACAACCAACCTCACCTTACAGACTCCTCAGCCTCCAGAGAGAGCAACTTCCTGTATACTCACGCCTATATACCTTTCTATGCCCTGCCATCTTACTTCCTCTCTCTGCCCAGCTCTATCACTTCCTGTCTGTCTGTACAGACCTCCAGACCTCTATGGTTAACTAGTGCTGGGATTAAAGGTATGTGCCACCACTCTGGCTCTGTTCCCAGTGTGGCCTTGAACTCACAGAGATTCAGATGGATCTCTGCCTCCCAAATGCTAGGATTTAAGGTGTGTGCATCCACTGACCTCTATGTTTTTTTTTGTTTTTTTAATGGTTTTTTTTTTGGTTTTTCGAGACAGGGTTTCTCTGTGTAGCTTTGGAGCCTGTCCTGGAACTCACTCTGTAGCCCAGGCTGGCCTCGAACTCACAGAGATCTGCCTGCCTCTGCCTCCCGAGTGCTGGGATTAAAGGCGTGCGCCACCACCGCCCAGCTCTAGCCATATAAAATCCCTGCTATCTTTTTATTGGTGTTTTATTGAATTATAGCCAGAGAACATAATCTGTGTCACTTATTCCTTTAAAGACACTGAGGCTCGCCTTCCATCCAAGCACATGATGCAGCTTTCACTTCCTCACCCAGTGTGGGCTTCATGGCACTCGCTCCTCTATGTATTGAAAGTTGTTCATGTCTCCCCAGGGAAAGTCACAAAATGAGTATTTTTTATTTTACTCTCCCCCCAACTTTACTAAATTCTAGTCTTCCTAATCTCTCATCTATAAG
Source organism: Peromyscus californicus insignis (assembly GCF_007827085.1). Taxonomy (NCBI): domain Eukaryota; kingdom Metazoa; phylum Chordata; class Mammalia; order Rodentia; family Cricetidae; genus Peromyscus; species Peromyscus californicus. The sequence goes on along the minus strand of NW_026294491.1, from coordinate 27,461,055 downwards.
AGGTATGCTAAAAAATCTCCCACTACAATCTACAATTCAATGTGTAGTTCTCCAATACCTGATATTTGCACAAGAAAACCTAAAAATTAACTAAATAAATACATAAATAGAACCACAAAAGACCCTAAACAGTCAAAGCCATCTTGAGCAGAAACAGCAAAGCTGGACTCATCACAAATACTAGACTCCAAAACTTAAAACAAAACAGACTAATGGAGCATAATAAAGAAACCAGAATAACTCAGGTCATTACAGACAACTGATTTCTTTTTTTTCTTTTTTATTTTAAACAAAAGCAGCAAGAATAACGACTGGAGAAGAGACTGTCTCTTCAAAAAATGGCTCTGAGGCAGCCGGGTGGCACAGGGGTGTAAGGTGCTTGTCACCAAGCCCGACATTCTGAGCTCGATCTCTGGTAGCAACACCATGGAAGAGAACTGACTTCCATAAGCTGTCTCGACCTCCACAGTCACCTCAGCACATGCCCACCACCCCTCATACACATAAGCAGTTTGTTTTTCAAACAGTGTTGAGAAAACTGGGAATCTGCATGGAAAGAAAAATCCTAGGTGCCTATCACTCACTAAATATATATACGAGGAGGATTAGAATGGATTAAATTTTACTTGTGAGTTCTTCCTTTGTACTCTTGCTTGCTCAGCTAATCCCCCTTCTCCTTATCTTGAAAAAACAGACACTTAGGAAAAAGCTGCTTTAACTTTATCAGTTGCACTTCTTTAAAAAATGCTGCTGCAGAGAACGCCTGCCGGCCCCTAGGCACTAGGCAGATTTTAATGGACAAGACTAAAACTCTTTTCAACCTATAAAACTGTGAGAACTGAGGCTTGGGCCCAGCTCCTTGGAGTGGATGACACCTGACTTCTCCAACTCTGAGTAGTACATGCTCGTTTTCCTGTCCGTTCGCTTTCTAACAATATAAAAATCAACTAAAAAATGGAAAAATGACTAAACCTGAAACACGAAACCATCAGAAGAAATTACATGGAATCAGTTCAGGGCATCAGTCTGAGCAAAGACTGTTTGGATAAGACACCAAAAGCACAAGGAAAAATGTACTAATTGGATTATGCCAAACTAAAGAGCTTTAACAGAGCAAATGAAACAGATGGAAGGGAACTATAGAACAAGAGAAAGTGTATTTCTACCCTTGTCTAAGGTATCATGTTTATGTAATTTATTTAAATTGTAATGGAAAATTAAGAAATATAGATTAATAATTAGTGTTCTATGATAGTCAAACTTTTAGTCATGATAAATTTTCTACATATACATACATATATTTCAGATAGATAGGTAATCTTCAAACACTTGAAAGACCTACAGAATATGGCATTTAAAATGTTTTAAGAACTTTGACTTTCTGGACAATGAGACACGTCTATTCCTGGCAGCACCGATTTACTTCAAAGAGAAAGATGGGCATCGAAGACACTCCATATGGAGTTTATCTTCTTCTTGGCAAAAATGGCCATTTGAGCAAGAAACTGTTCTTGCCTGGACTGCTTGATGAAATGTTGTATCGACCGGACATGCAGGACCCATAGGAAAGTGACCACTGAACTTTGCAAGGCAAAATGGTCCTTCAGGCTCCTGCTTTGCAGAAGAAACTGCCAGACATTCTACAGGACACAGAAGTGACTGAAAGACGCTAGGCCTATGGGCTGAAGAAGGATGCCCCAAAGTTGTAGAAGAATTTTGGATGACTGTCCAGGAAGGCAGCTGTCTCTGTCATTCTAGATTTTTGAAAGTTGCTTACTGTAGGGAAAAGGGGCTGGCTAAAGAAACCCACCCTGACCCTGGAACCCAGAATTAGGGAAGGATGGCTCAGATAAGGCCAGTGAAAGAAACACAGTTTGGCCCTGAAGTCAGGGCCATCTCTGCCCCTTGCTCACAAAACTGGCCAATCCCTGGGCAGAAAAAAAGCTAACTAATCACAGTTGACTCGCCCCCTAAACATCCTACATAAACCACCCTGCCTGGTCAGTTGTGAGCTATTCTCTCCACCCTGGTAGAGGCAGCTACTCTCCTGGACTCCTCCTTCCCAAATAAACCTCTTTCTCAAAAGAGTTTTGGGTGAAGACCTTCATTCACTGGTACACAGAAGAACCTTGTTGGGATGTCCCATAGTGGACTGAGCAAGAGAGAGCTGGTAACACTGAGCCGGAGACTGTGGCTCTCCAGGAGAGGAGCAGGATTGCTGTCCTCCTGCTCCAGGAGAGGAGCAGGTCCTGCAGGGAGACCATCCCCCATCACACCAGGTATATCCTGACTTTCCTGAAGAGTCAGGATACCCTTCCTTGCTGAAGCAGTTCCAGGCCTGACCCTCCTGAGAAGTCAGAAAATTTTCCTTTCCAAGGTTGGGCTGTTTCTTTGCATTTCCCGCCATCAGAGCTGTGCTAAACAGCTCCAGGTGTCCAGGACACCTTCAGGGCAGAGCTCTTGTTCTGAGTAGCTCGAGGTGTCTGGGATACCTCGTCCTCTAGGGCTGAACTGTCTCCAGTTCAGTCATCAGAGCTGTGCTAAACAGCTCCAGGTGTCCAGGACACCTTCAGGGCAGAGCTCTTGTTCTGAATAGCTTGAGGTGTCTGGGATACCTCGTCCTCTAGGGCTGAACTGTCTCCTTGAAGTTTCAGCCATCAATTTACTAACATTTTGGTGCCGAAACCTGGGACACCAAACCCAGAGTTTGTGCAGTTTACTTACACTTACAATGCACTTCCTACTTACTTAGATAATATTGTATCCTTCTGAGGTCTTTGATGTAGTTGAAGACTAGATAGTTATAATTTCCTTAGTTATGATAAAAGATAAATTAGATATGAAACTTTAGACTCACAAATATAGAATATTTTCTTTAATTTTACAAAATACAAATAGACTAAATATTGTAACTGCAATTCTTGCTTGATAACCGTTTGTTATATGTAATTTTATTATGTTAAAGTTAAACCCTTCCTTTTTGATTAGAAAGAAAAGGGGAGGTGCTATGGAATTTTCTGTATGCTGTGAACGTGTTGCTCTGATTGATTGATAAATAAAATGATGATTGGTCAGTAGCCAGGCAGGAAATAGAGGCAGAATAAGCAAACAGGAATTCTGGGAAGGAAAAACAGAACTGAGGAGGAGACGCCAGCCCGCCGTCCAGGGAGCAGCATGTAATGGCACACAGGTAATGCCACAGAACGTGGCAACATAGAGATTAACAGAAATGGGCTGAGTTTAAGTGTAAGAGCTAGTCAGTGGTAGGCCTGAGCTAATGACCAAGCAGTTTTAATTAATATAAGCCTCTGTGTGTTTACTTGGGTCTGAGTGGCTGCAGACTGGGCCAAAATCAATATCAGAGGCCAAAAACACTCTATAGTAAAAGAAAAATCCAATTATAAAATGGACAAACAAAATGAATACACACAGATCTCAAAGCAATATAAATGACCAGCAAATATATAAAAATTGTCTCACAATGAGATCTCATCCCAGTTAGAATGGTGATCATCATTTTAAAAATGTTAGCAAAGACACAAGTAGTTTACAATGATAATCATCAAATAAATAAATAATAAATGTTGATGAAGATGTAGAGAAAGAATAACTTTCACACACCATTGGTGAAAATATAAATGAGTATGATTATGAGAACAACTTCCTAAAAACAACAGAAATGGAACTATATTATGATCTGGTAGTTCCACTCCTAGGAATCTAACCAGTAGAAATGAAATCAGTACATCAAAGAGACATGTTTAATGCAGCATTGTTCACAACACTCTAGATGTGGACTAGCCAGAAGCCTATCCATGGATGAAGAGAAAGGACAATGCAGTACAGACAGACACAATGGAATGCTATTCAGTCATAACAGTGACATCCTGTCACCTGTATTACCAAGGAGGAACAAAGGAACATTATAAGTCAAGCACAGAAAGACAAATATAGCATGTTCTTTCTCACATGTGAAGCTCAAAGATTTGGTCTCAGAAGAGTAAGAAAAGAACAGTAATTAGTAGAGGCTGAGAAGATTATAGGGAAGGTGGGGATGCAAAGTATAGGTGCAGGGGTAAAATTGGATAGGACAAATTTTCCAGTAGTCTACAATACAGTATAAGTATGGCTGATAAAAATACATACATTTAATAGAGAGGACTCTACACAAAATGGCTATTTAGTTGATGAATATGCCAATTACCTTGATTTGATCACACATATTATAGGAAAGAAATGAAATATCATGTTCTATTGTTAAAAAAATTTAAGCAATTTAAACACATATTAGGAAATATGTAGATTTGTCAAGAATATCAATTTTATTCAGAATACAGAATATTCAAGTACAAAAGAATGAAAACATATATACGTATACCATTAGAAAAGATAAAACATTGTTCTAGGATTACTAAGGCACTGAATGCAAATATCTCCTGAAATATGAAGTATCAAGTTTTAATATATTTAAGATTCAGATACTCTGATACAATTTTCAGCTTTCTTATTCTTTCAACTTTCTTAGTCCCTTGAAAGGCAGCATTTTAAAAAATATTTATGATATCTTAAAGAAAATAGTATGATAACCCAGCTTTAAATGTATGTTTTAACTTTAAAATTTTGTTTTATCAAGCAATACACAACAAGGCACATTGAAGCACAAAAGGTTACACAGTTTGACATGACACCTCAGAATATTGCTAATTGAGTCACTGTATCAAATATTTTAAAGTTTTTTACTATTGATGTTAGCTTTAACTTTGTAATACATTCCAAAGTATATGCCTCCAGTGTTTTCTGTTTAGTATACAACAAAAACGTTTGTTCAGCTAGAATGAAAATACAATCAGATATCCATAATATGAAGGAGTTCTGTAGTTCTAATGGCAATAACCCTTTGCTGTTTAGAATAACATGCAGTCAAGTGACAATTTGGCAGCAGGAAAGTAGACCGAGATCCACAGCAAACCAGCAACTTAGAGATTCTGAATGACTGTAAATGTGTGAGAAATATACACTTTGGCTGGCAGATCAGCCTTATATGTGAAAATATTTTTCTAACTTTAGCCCTTTGCTAGATAACTGAGTCAGTGATAAGGCAAAAAGAGGAAAATTTCAAAGCATACAAATAACTTTTGATTGTGATGACCATCTGTGCTCTGGAACTCTTGTATTACATAAAATTGGAGCTGAAAAGAAAAAAAATCTTTTGAATGGAACAATTAAAAAAAACAACATAAGAAGCAAAAATTGTCAAAAGCATTAATTTCACAAAGCTTTAATAGAAAGAGCAAATAGCACATACAGGATATTTAGCTATGGAACTTTGAAAAAGAAAAAATTAGCAAGCCATGTTGTCTTGAGTATGTGTCCTGAGCTCTTACAGATCTGTGCTTGGGCTGGGGATGGGATGCAGCTCAGTTGGTAAGGAACACGTAAAGCTCTGGATTAGATTCTTTAGTACAGTATAAACTCAAAAACCAGACGTGCTGGCACACACTGTAATCCCAGCGCTTGTAGGGAGAGGAATGACGACCACAAGTTCTGCATCTTTCTTAGCTACACAGAGTCTGTAGCCACCCTAGATATATGATTCCCTGTCTCAAAAAAGAAAAAGAAAAAAAGAAGCTTTCGATAGAACTTAGCAGTAAGAGTGCTTCCTACCATAAGGGAAACTGTAGGCTCAATCCCAAGTATTAGGATACGAGGGAAGAAAGAAAAGGAATCCATGGGTTTGTCTGACTTTGTAAACAACAGCATGACTCTCAAGGAGAGTGGAAGAACAACTTTTATTGGGGAGACAGATATGGGAAAACTGGGGGATCTTGCTTTGTTACACTAGATTACAATGAAGGAATAATAAAGTAAAAAGAGCTCTTTTTCATTTAAAGCATGGTAAAACTAGTAATAAGTTGTATTTATAATTTATATCTTAAATCCAATACTTCAATCAAAATACATCATTATACATTCTTTCTTTCAACAAATAATTACACAAAATATAGGCACCAAGTTCACAGAAGCAGGAATCTTGTTCTGTGGGAACACACTAGAGCACTGCCCTCCTAGGACAGGGCCGGTGGAGCAGGAGACCCACAATGGAACATCCCAACGGAACAAATCATGACAGGTTTCTTGACAGTAAAAGTGACGTGGACAAAGGATATTTAAAGTGGGAGGAATAAAACGAGGGACACAGAGTACTGAAGGAAACCATCAAAAAGGAAAAAAAACGGATTTTCAAAAACTGGTAACTTTAACACATGTCCTAACCCTTTAAGTTTGAGATTATCTCTAAGTACTACTCACGCCAACCCCTTGAACTGTGGCCCTCTCTACCTTCCTCTGCGTCTTTATGTCCGTCATTGATTTCACCAGCTCTGAGTTCAAAGCACACGAGTTCCAGCTGATAGCCTGATTCCCTTATTAAAATAAAAAATTCTCACAAAAATCAATGATGAGTAGAATTAGTCTTTTAAAGTGAGCCTAAAATTAAGGTTTTATTAATAAGATATTTAATTCAGTGATTGTCCATCAAAATTTAGTTTCTAGGGAAACACAAAACACAAAGTTACTCATGGTATCAACTGTGTCCTAGAACCATGGCAGGGCTGTGAAATACCAGTAGCCTACCCACCCACTCTGCCCCACCTGACAGTCACAGCTGTGAGGTGTTTGAGTCTGTCCATCCCTTAACGCTGTAAACACCGAAGACCTCGGACAAGCCAGGCAACTACTCTGCCTACTCAAAGGACAGTGAAGAACAAGGACAATGTCTCTCCTCTGAAGCTGCGGGAGTGTTGGCAGCAGGAGGCAGACAGGGAGCAAGGAAACACAGGAAAGGAAGAGCAAACAGGCGGGGAGTCACAGGTGAGGAGCAGGGCCACAGGACAGGGTAGCAGGACTCTTACTTCTTTCGGTCCTTGTCCTTCTTAATGCTGCTGCCTGTCGCCATAAATGACTGGTTCTGGAAGAGGTCGCAGGCAGCTTTCTTCTTACAGAAAGCAACTGACTCTTCCTCCAAAGTCCTTCTCTGTTCTTCAAGTTTTAGCCTCTCTTGCTGGTGAATTCTTTTAAGATGCTCAAATTTGGCCTGAAGCTGCAAAACAAAAGGACAGTTCCCACAGTTGGCACTATGTGGCAGCACACAGGCACGAGCGGTTTCCGTCTTAGCAATCCAGTACCCTTCCACCCCTAATGCAACTCATCTAGCCTACTGTCCACGCTGCCAGTAAAAGCCTTCAACTGCCATGGGAACTTTAATTAGAGAGTTCCTTTATGTGAGTGAGCCAAATACATAAAAGCCATAGCCTCAGGAACAAAACTTTTGACTATTTGCTAATATTTTTATATCCTTGCCTTACATTTTATCCATAAAGCCTATTTAACAAAGATCCTCAAATTTATGCTCAATAAAAATAAGGAACACAAAAGTACAGAAGAAAATTACCAAGAACAACAACAAAACTCTTTTGTTACCTCACTGAGTCATTTTCCCTCCCCTTACAGATGGGAATCAAGACTACCTTCTTTTCATCAGACACCCATGGGATACTTAAAAGTCAGGGGACAAAGACACCTGGCCTCTGAACAGCATCTTAACTTCTAACAGCACACTGTAGCTAGATCCTCTCTGTAGATGAGGTAAATGAGACGTTCCCTATGACCAGGCTTTTTTTCTTCCAAGGGACAACTTCAACTTCTATAAAAGCTATAAACTGGCCGGGCGGTGGTGGCGCACGCCTTTAATCCCAGCACTCGGGAGGCAGAGCCAGGTGGATCTCTGTGAGTTCGAGGCCAGCCTGGGCTACCAAGTGAGTTCCAGGAAAGGCGCAAAGCTACACAGAGAAACCCTGTCTCGAAAAACCAAAAAAAAAAAAAAGCTATAAACTGGATCCCATTGCGGAAAACAGTTTGTTCTAACACTTACATACTTGAGACATCGATTCAAAATTCCATGGAGAGTAAATGTAAGTACAACCTGGCCCTTTTATAACACAGAGACCATTAGACAATCTTAAGTTTGAAAACGTCAGAGGGTGGCTCTTCAAAACCAAGCATTTCCTCTCTGGTAGCTTTCCTTTATTTCCGGGTAAAGAGAATAATCAGAGAGGAGAGAGAACTGCTTCTGTCTCCTGTCAGTCCCTACTCCAGCACACAATGCAGCACAGAACGGTAGCTCATCTGGTCAACTTGATGTGTGTTCTAAGGAAGACAACAGTGCCAGGTCCTGTCTAGCCCACTCCACTCCACTCCTCTTTCCTCCTTCCTTGCTCCTCCAGGAAAAAGTAACCATTTGCTATCTACTCCAAATTCTTGAGGGAAGTTTATCTCCTTAGAATTACAAGGTTAAAGTAGAAAGTTTTCTTTTGTTCTCTGTGTACTTTCTTTCCTGCTAATACAAGACAGTTCATGACCCCTGGTCATGGGACCCTCTGCTTTCTTGGCCAGCTCTTGTTCGAATGCTAACATCTTGAAGCTCCCCAACTCAGGGAAAACCAAGGGAAAGTGAGGGAAGAGCCTTTACGAGAGAGAACCCGATGCCTACAGAGTCTCCCAGGACTTACAACAGACAAAAACTATACTTTTATGGATAGGTAACCTTAGATCACATTATTCCATGAATGTAATTTGGTAAATGTTTTCATTTTGTTCTTTCTTTGTGACATAAAAAGGAACCAATAAGCAGGAGAGAAAAAAAAAACATAAAAAGGATGTAAGTGAAAGGTTTGTGAAAAAAAAGGAGTTTATGCCGGGCGGTGGTGGCGCACGCCTTTAATCCCAGCACTCGGGAGGCAGAGCCAGGCGGATCTCTGTGAGTTCGAGGCCAGCCTGGGCTACCAAGTGGGTCCCAGGAAAGGCGCAAAGCTACACAGAGAAACCCTGTCTCGAAAAACCAAAAAAAAAAAAAAAAAAAAGGAGTTTATGAAAGATGAAATTTAAACATGGAATATGTATAGTGATTAAAGGTTATGAAGATTCCTGAGGTAAAAATCAACACTGATAGAAGAGCTCTACTTTAATCAAAGGAGTTCTCTTAGGATACTGACCAACTCTTTGTAACATTTACAAAAACTGACTTAAACAAAATATGATGTTTAATCAACATAATTATATTCTCTCCCACATTTGTTAAAAATCTGGTTTTGTCTAAGTTTTGTCTGTTACCCAAAAGTTAAAACTAGAATCTATCACGTACTCTGTAAGAGGAATGAAACATCCTCTGGGTTTCCAAACCAATGAAGGGTGAGAAGGCTGTAACACAGCCCAGATTTTGCCTCTTGCCAAGCCTCTAAGGTCAGTCAAGACCTAGGGGGCGGAGAGGGGCCCTTCTAAAAGAGCCCTATGACTCTGATAAGTCCCTGTCTTCATGACCAGAGAGGACAAGAGCCCAGAGACTGGACCTAACCAGTCACATCCTGCAGAAAGAGAATCAGGAGGGAGGGAACATCCCCCTCTAAGGGAAGCCACACGGTTAGCAAGACCCTGACCATTCTTATAGACAAAGATATCATTCAACATGTAGAGAAAAAATGACCAAAGCCAAGGGGCTCCTCTTAAGTTCCCAAGAGTAACCCCCAGAGTCTTGACTGACTTTAGCACTATAAGAGGTTAAATTTTGGCTACCTACATGGTCATAAACACACAACAGAAAATATAACCAGAAATAATAAAACAGTTCTATCAGGCCCAACCAAGATTCCTGGGTATGTACAGTTCCGCCGGGACTGCCCCTGCTCAACTCCTTGTTTGGGAGCACAAGAATCTGGAACCCCTCTGGAGGTGCCTGCCCTCTTAACCTAAATTTCAGCCAGTATCAGTGAGACACAGACTGATAAATAACTTATTCGTGAAGGTACAAAGTGGTGGTTTGAATAAGAAATGTGCCCCCATAGGAGTATTTAAACATTTGGTCCCCAGCTGGTGGTGCTCTTTGGGGACGTTAGGGAACCTTTAGGAAGTACAGCCTTGCCAGAGGAAGCATGTCACCGAGTGAGGGCTTTGACAGCCTCACCCCACTTGCAGTTCATTCTGTTTCATGTCTGCACTGAGGATGTGATCTTTTAGCTTCCTGCTCGGGTCACCTGCTACCATGCCTCCCCTGCCATGATGAAGGCCACTCTGAAACCATAAGGCCAAATAAATTTCTGCTACAACCGCCTTGGTCATATTATTTTATCACAGCAACAAAAAGTAACTAAAACAACCATGAATTACCAAAGTAGATTGTGAACACATGGGCCCTATTATCAAACATAACTAAATACATAACAAACACACCAGAACAACCAAGAGCTCAACATTCTCCCTTGAACTCCATGAAAGGACAATAACACTGAGATAGTGGTGACCCTACCGACTTGTCATCTGACACAGTGGGTATGTCAAGAGACTGAAGAATCTCTGCCGCTTGACAGTCCTCACTGCTTGATGCAAAGGATTTCTAGTCAGTGAGTCATCCATCTGCATCATGTCTTTGGTAAACATCTAGAACAGGTCAGGTGCCCCTCCTTAAGAGTCCTATGACACTATGTTCTGCCTGCCTTGAGCAGCTTCTGGGTTCTCTAATGTCTTATCTAACCACCTTCAGTGACTATCCCCACCCCAAAGAAATGCCTCTTTGAACCCGTGGTATCTTACTGTAGCCCTTCTCTAGCCTACTTATACGCTCACACCTATATATATCATTGTATGCAGTGTAAATGTGTGATCTGAGAGTTAATACTAGTAATTGAGACTATAATAATAAAGGGCCTATGATTGCCAATAGCCAGCTATCAAGGGAAACTGGGATTACTTGGCATTGTAGTCAATGAAACTGACTTTTACTTACGAATTTGTTATTCAATAAATGTTGACACTGTGGAAACACATCATTGTGTCTATGTTTCTGACAGTTCATTCACAAATGGCTAGAGATATGTCAATCAGTAAAGTGTCTGCTGTGAACGAATGAAGACCTGAGTGAATGCTCAGAACCCCGGCCTAAAGGCGGGTGTGGTCACCTGTGCTAAGTCATCCCTGCAGAGGGGAGTACAGACAGGCAGGTCCCTGGGGTTCTGATCCTACTTCAGACAAGCAAGCAAACAAACAAAATCCAAGGTGGACAGCACCCAAAGTTGACCTCTGACCTGCACACTTGAGCAAGGATACTGATATACATAAGAAAACAGAAATACTAACTCAAAACTGAAATCATTGCTTAAGGAATGAGAAGGGGGGGGGGGGATCTTTCCAGGGAATTTACTAGTATTTTCTTATGACAGGGTGATTCCCAAGGTTCTCTAGTCCAATCATAAGATCTGAATGCAAATGTAAAGAAAGCCATTTCACAGTTTTCACAGCTGCCTACTTTATGGTAAATAACAACCCCAACTCCTGGAAACAACAACAACAGCTGCCATGAGTGACTGTCCTCTGAGCCAAACAGCCACCATCTTGGGGAGTTCAACTGCAGTGCCTTGCAAAGATAAACCCAGCTGGGCTGGTTGATGATTTACATCCCTGCACAGAGGTTCTGAGTAGGCCACCAGATTCTCCCCTAAGTATCCAGCCACTCCCACCACCCGGCAACTCTGCCCATGGCCTGGGGGAGGGCCTAGGAGGCAAGGAAAGACTAGAGCCAGGGCTCCAACTATGCTGCTACCAGGGAAGCCTTCATCCTGCTGGGTAAGGCTTTCCAGGTGCGGCCGGTTGGGGTAGAAGTGCCCTGCCTCTCTAAGTAACCCCTCATCTAGACTCTGTAAGGAAGCCCGATAAATCCATTGGTTCCCCAGAGTGAACTTTGGTAAAATTTTGCCTCAATTTACTGTCAGTACCTTGAGAAGAGGAGTAGACATTGCTTTGTCTGCCCTAGGAAAAGTATTTTAATAAGCCACAGCTGAAATGTTTCTGGTTATAGTATTAGAATACTTCTTAGTAACCTAGTAGTTACAAGTCTTTGATAAACTGTTTCCAACGGAAGAATGTTTGCTCCAAAGACTAAAAGTTTAATTGGATTTCAGGTTGTAATTTCTTTAAAGTCTATATTTAAAGACTATATGTCATAGTTTTCAAAGGATGACTACAGTCTAATTAGCCCTCCAATTTTATAGATCATCTAAAACAATTCACCTCTCGTTCAGCTTCTTTCAAAATGGCTTCTTTCTCCTTCACTCGCTGGACAAACATCTGCTTCATCTCTTCTTCCTTCCTCTGACGTTCACCATAGAATTCGAGTCTCTTGGCTTCATAAGTCTCTTGAAGACTAAAAAAGTTATTTGTGTTACTCTTATGTTAAAAGGATGATACAGCTGTTTTGCAGGACTTTATCTGCCCCGCATTCGACCTGGTTTTATGATATACCATCATTTCTGATGACCCCCCGAACATGCCGTTGCCTACAACTCAGATGACAAGCTTTCAGTGCTACAGCTAGTAAAGCGTACTAAGATTGACTAAAAAGAAGAAAGTGTCCTCACAACTACCCACATTTTATCCCAAACATGTTCCTTTTGCAATCTTTCTTAATTGGCATCGACCTACTGGCTGAAGTAATGAAGTCACGTGACTTATCCACTTTGCTTATCTCTGAGCACCAGGCAGGTCGGCTTATCTATGATGCAGTCCTTCTTCCCTTTCTGCAGCTAGTGTATTCTAACCAGTGTGATCCCTGACATTTCCATCGAACTATTTTCCCAATCATCTCTAGGCTTCCAGCTCCTCTTCTCTCTGTGTTCTTCTGATCAGCCCTGGGCTTTCCACCCAAACCACAATGCTCCTTAGCTTTTCTCCCTGGGATATAGTTGCACCATCTGTAGAATAAGATCACACCTCTTTTAAACAACAGGCAAACAAACAAATAAACAAATTGAGTCCCCTCAGGTTCTGGCCAAACCAAGTAACTCACTGTCCTTAAAACATACCTACATGCTGAGTCTTCACCTGTTTCTGACGTCACTGCCCTCTTCCCAAGCCCATTCTGCTCTGCCATGGCCTCTCTCTGGAGGCCAAGTGCAAATGCCACTTCCTCTCTGAAGGCTTTCCCTTCTCAGTGTACTGGTCCTTCCAAAGAACCTCCAGGGCATTTACATCCCGTCTCCCCTCGTCTTTAATAGATCAAATACTGAAAACGGGTACAGGATCTTTGGTCATCTTTGTTACCTGTCTATCCAGCAAAGCTATCTAGACACTAGTTTCTACCTAACTGTTTCTTTAGAGACAGCTACTTCTCACAAGTAGAGACGATTCTAACCGAGCAGACACTGTCCTGGAACTCTAGGGATAGCTCCCTTTGCTTACTTGTATAATTCCAGAGGAACAACAATAAACCTTCCAATATGTCAAAAAGGCCAAGCCTTCCCATTTGAGCTTATTGTATGAATACCCTGAGGCTTAGTCAAGAATACAAATTCACTTTCCTGGTATGTCAGTCAGAAATTTCTACTGCACTTAAGACATTAAATATATCTGGACTTTAAAATTCATAAGACTTTGGATTCAGAGTTTTTATTAATATTCAGTAAGATGAAGGAAAAGCAGTACGAAATGTTGCATGACAGCTATGATGGCTGAGAGTTAGAATATGCACAGCAGGTCTTCTAAGAAGATCATATCCTAAATATTTGTAAGAACATTTTCATTAAGAACAAAATGTATCACTGTGCAAAATATCCTAAGTACTACATGACTGCCTCTACTACCAAGGAGGCAGCTTACACAGTATTAGGCTTTTTGGGTTTTGTTTGTGTCTCACTTTAAAGAAGCTCCTAAAAATATATTAGCTATTTTGAAAAATTTCAGAAACTTCACTCCCTTTTATAGGTAGAACTGGTAAGTCTTTTTTTAAAACATATAAGTAATAATGTCTTGACTTCTTATTAAATGACATTTGAAATAATGCTTTATTACTTTATCTATACACACACCCAGGAAGAAAATAAATGGAACTGGTGAAAAGAAAAGGTCTAAACTTTAATGACTATATGACACCAGCAACAGATGGTCCAAACAGAACAGATTCTTCATGTCCACAGCAAGCCTGGAGACCAAGCACTGGCATTCTAATTTCCGGTGAGGAAACAGTTCAGCAAACCTAACTGACACAGCTGAAAAGCTGGAAGCTGCAATGTGAACCAGCTCAGACCTCCTCAGAGCCCACACCAATCACACCAGAGCTGATAGCCTCACACCAATCACACCAGAGCTGATGGCCTCGCACCAATCACACCAGAGCTGATGGCCTCACACCAATCACACCAGAGCTGATGGCCTCGCACCAATCACACCAGAGCTGATGGCCTCGCACCAATCACACCAGAGCTGATGGCCTCAGCTGAGAGCTCAGTTGATGGACAGAGATGTGCTGCTCCTGCATGCTTCTCATCACACCATACTACTTCTGATTTCCCAGGATACAGATCATGGGGCCAATTCTAATTTTAAAGATATAGTATCATTCTAAGGTGCCACAGAAACTCTTAGTAGATCTGAAGGACATGGTTAGTACTGTGAAATGCACAAACCGCTGTTAAATAAACTTGAAAAGTTCCTGCTATACTAGTCCCCTCTCTAGGATCAAATTAGCTTGTTGTCACTGAGTATGAAATGCCATTATTTTACAATATCATAGATCTGACTAACTTGAAGCAAACAGGGAAAAGTTCTTACATCATCAAGTCTACAAGCCTTTTCACAGAGATTTTCATGTTTCTTGTACAGTTCAAATAAACATGATGAACTTCTAAGTCTATTAAATGCATAAAGTTACTCATTTCTTCAGAGTTTCAAAGATAAAATTTCAGTATAGCTAAAATGGTTAAGAAACTCTACAGCACTATATAAATCTTCCTTTCAAAACTATGGGTCCTAGCTAGATGGGGCATATATCTGTATTCCAAGTGCCTGGGAGAAAGAAGGAAGATAATATGCATTTAAGACCAGCCTGGGCTGTACAGCAAGCTCCAGTCGGTACTGCATGGTGAGACCCTATCTCAACAAACTGAGTACAATATTTGCCTGAGTCTGAGTCATCACAAAACAAGAACTACAGGTCCTAACACATTTCAGTGACAGTGATTTTGTATGAAGAGTTTACAGAAAATAATTGTGAAAACAGACCAGATGTGACCATCTAAAATTATTAAACTTGGGTATTTAAATTTTCATGAAAGTCTATTTTATAACTTAAATAATACAAAAATGTTAAGGCCAGATGTGATAGGGACATCTTAAATCCCAGTACTCAGTGGTCAGAGGCAGGCAGGTCTTTGTGAGTTCAAGGCTAGCATGGTCTATACAACGAGTTCCAGGCCAGCTAAGTTACATAGTGAACTCAAGTCTCAAAAAAAAAATTTTTAAGTGCTTATGTATGTATACAGATACATTTATTTTATTAAAACTCTAAGTGTATTTTCTATGCTTAGACCTCATGACAAGAATAGTAGATTGGAATATCAAGTATGACTCGGTATAACCATTAGAAATAAGAAGAAGATGGAAAAACAAACTGAAGAAATAAAGGGCATCCTAACAGGCCCATGTAACATTTCTATTCATTGCTAGGTTGATATGATACAGATTTTACATGCCAAGCAAATTAAGAAGAATTAAATGGGAAAGAGTCCTCAGAAAACAGAAAGAAACTTCATGGAACTATGAACAATGAAGGCTTTCTATGTATTAGGCTACAATGAACTTCTACAAACCTCATCATATCTCACAAAATGACAAGGTACTACCTTGTACCTTGTAGTTTGCCTCAGCCTGGCCTACAAAATACAGAATCTGGTTTAGAGAAATTCCTCACTCATTAAGTGAGCAGCCTGGGAAGGACAGAGGCTGTCCTCACACTGGGGTCCGCTTACCCTCTCTTGTCCTCTGCCAGGAACCTCCAGGGCTGCCCCCTCCTCCTTCTGGGCTTTGTTCTGGTTTTCCCATTTATTATAGCTCAAAATGCATTACTGCCCCAAGGGCATCTCTCCTAATCTTCCGGCTTAACCTAAATCACCCCACCTCATACTCTGTCTACCTTTCCTTTAGTGCACGTATCACAATTAAAATTTATTGTCCAACTGAGAATTTAATTTTGGCACCCCTTGTCTACAAGCTTGTTAACTCCAAGACAGTTGAATTCTACAAGCCACCAGCACTGAGCCCAGAGCCTTACAAATAGTAGACACTTGGGCAGAAGGTGTAGCCCAGTGGGTAGTGTGCACATTTACCATATATGAGAAGCTTCTGTTTATTAAAAAACTTACTCCTTTATCAAGTATTGCTCAATATTTACTACCGAGTTATTATCTCAGCTTTACCTTCCTCTTAAATTCCAGACTCATCCTGAATGCTTAATGAGCTGCTTAGATTTAACATTTTCATAATTTCCTGATCATAACCCCACCACTAAACTTTCTTCCTTTCCCAACTTGCTTATGTCAGTGACCACCATTTGCCCTGTTTCTTAGGTGGCTGAAGTAATTTTTAATTCATCTTTTTTTGGCATCCCATATTCAAGCCAATCTTTCAATAACTCCTTAAAATTGTATATACTAATAAATATGTTAGCATTCTTGTCCAAGCCTCTATCTTCCCATGTCTGGCCTCTTAGCTTAGTCTCTCAATGTTCACTTCTGGTTGCCCTACCCCATTATCTCTTGTTCACACAAGGCCAAATACCTTCTTCACACCCCTGCCCCTGGGTACTACAAGGGCTAGGTTATGTCTGTCTGACCCATGTGCATACATACCCAGTAGCTAGCATGCTGAGCAGACGGATGGCAGATAAACAATAATTACTGGCTGAAGGAACAGTTTAAAATGCAGATTCCTAGGCTCCATCCCTGGAAATTCTGACCCTGCATTTCTTAGTCATCTACAGGTGACTGATGCTGAGTCCACCAGGTAACCCGGATCTCTCTTCTTGGGATACTTCATAGCTGTCCTGTTTGCTGTCACTTGGGATCTCTGCCTTCTCAGTAGACACAGACCTCTGAATTGTCCCTGAGACTTGGAAGAAATGAGAAGCAAAACCTCCTCTGGGAAACACTAGGGAAGCCAACTTGAAATGGTTAATCTTCAAGAAAGATATAATACGATCAGAAAAATTGTCAGCTTATCAGAACTATTGGCATACAGCATTAATTTGGTGGAAGGGGTTAAACACATACAATTCTTAATTTTTTATGTCAGAGAAACTAAACCACAAATGAAATTTAAATTTAACTTCATCTATGATTAAGTCTTCCACAAGGTCAACTGAAATCTAAACAATGACTGGATATCCTCATGCTCCTTCCTAGCGTGTTTATTTGGAGACAGGTGTTAACAGCTAAGGGAATTAATGAATGCCAACAGTGGAATGGAAAAGAAACCTCACTCTCAAAGAAATTCAAAATTGTGTTTACCCTAAGGACGCTTCTTTACCCACGCAGAACTGTTCTAGAGTGTTTTATCCAATCAAACTTGATTGAGTACATAAGGAATTAGGATTCTATACAAGTGTATATTCATTTTTAAAATTCAGTGATAGCATATAACCCCATATAAAGTTACCAAAGAAATTCAAAATACAAAAGGAAAGTTATCAAAGAAACATTAAATGGTCTAGTCATTGAACAAGGTCTTTACATCTAAAATTCTTGTAACTATAAGACACATTTTGAACTCAGACTCCCTACAAGGAAAAGATATTAGATTTTTGGCTAAGCTTCAGTTACTCCAAATGTTCCTTCATAAAAAGAGCAAGTAATGAAGACTTGACTAATTTACTACGACTTGTGCAATAATCATTATACTTGTATTTGTTTCTAGGCACACACACACACACAAACCCACAGCAGGCAAACCAGAAGAGGGGAGAGTCTCAGTTATTTATAGACTAAAATCACACCTTCTATTTGCTTAACTCCTTTTTCCCCCTGTTCAGGGCCTGATACATGCCAGCACTCATAACACTGAACACAAGTCCCCACTCCACCTTTTTTTCCTTTTCATTTGAGACAAGATATTACTATATTGCCCAAGTTGGCCCTGAACGGGTTCTACAGTCCCGGCAGGCCTTGCACTTGCAAGCTTCCCAAGCTGCTGTATAAAAGGACTGTTTTTTTCTTAGCTCCTTTAGAGTCAAGCATAATCCTCAGAATTGAGGAGAAACAGCTTATTGGCGAAGTCAAATGAGTCAGTTTCACAGATTTCCAAAACTACATCCCATCACTCTGGATACTGAAGAGAGGGTAGCCTCTTCTAGCTGCCTCTGTTCCTGCCTTCCTCCTCAAGCCTCCTTACCTGAGGGGCTTTTTCTCTGGGCCCACGTCTGCAAAGCCCATCTCCTCCAGTTTGCAACGCCGGTAAAGCTCATAGTGCCGTGTATGGGTCTGCTCCCGCAGATCCTCCATGTTTGTGCAAATCAGCATTTCCCGCAGCTTTACAAAGTCACAGTGATGTTCATTTTCCACTAGCCGGAGAAAAACAAAAGAAAATGTTAGCTTTTAATTCCTGGCACACAGCTAGTGCTTGTCAAATGAGCAAGTAAATGAACCACAAATGAAATGACAAACAGCAAATGGTCAACTCTGATTAATGGCTACTATCATTACATACAGGTAACCAAGGAAGAAACTCTTGCATTAGATACACTGAATTACAGGTAATATTATTAACAGACTGAGAGATCTGCTGCAAATACAGTAGCAAATGGATAAAAAGAAAATAGCAAAGAAATATTTCCATTGCTATATGTTCCAGGTTCACTAATATTTTGTTAGTTTACCAACTCTACACTCAGGACATCTTACATAGTACTTTAAAAAGAATAAGTAACATTATTTCACTCTGAAGTAGTAAATTCTGTTAAGATCTATAATGATCAAATTCTTTTTCTACAATATTAAATTTATGAATTTATATTAAATATTATTCAAAATTAATAAATACATTGGTATGGTTATTCTATTTTTACAATTACCAAAAGACTATAACTAGCTATATTACAGTGACCAAGACTTTTAAATAAAAATTTCTAAATTTATTTATTTAGTTGAGACAGGCTTCATGTGTTGCACAAATTGGCATCAATCTTGAAATCTTCTGGCTTTCACCTCCCAAGGAGCTAGGACTAGAGGCATACCATACCTGGTTTATTTCACATTTGAATTAAATTAAAAAGTTTTCCCAGTTTTTTACATTTATTTAAAATTATTATCATCTGGGCATGGTGGTATATGCTTAGAATCCCAGTACTCCAGAGGTAGAGACAAGAGTACCAAAATTTCCAAGCCAGCTGCACTACACAGCAAGACCATTTCATAAAATCAAAATCAACACCCCAAAGGTCAGTTAAAATATAAGAAACACTCTGAAGCCAGTGACAGTACAAGTGATGTATTTCCATTTAACACCATTAGAATTAAGGCCAAATGGGGTGGTGCAGGTTTATAATGCCCCTCAAACAGGAGTTCCAGGCCAGCCTGGGCTACAAAGCAAAGCAGAATCTGAAAACTTCAAAACAAAAAGCTTACTATAATGCCAGATAAGCAGATTTACCTTTTTAAGTTGGCTTACTAGTTCCTTTTGAAAATAGTTTAGCAATACTTTGATCAGAAAACATATAGATATTCTCAAGATGGTATACTGTGCCCTGTCCTACACAGGGCATTTCATATCATGTTGGGGTTTTTGTTTGTTTGTTTGTTTTGTTTTGGGGTTTTTGTTTTTGTTTTTTGACACATGGTTTCTCTGTGTAGCCTTGGAACTCTGTGTAGTCCTGGGACTCGCTCTGTAGACCAGCTTGGCCCTGAACTCACAGAGATCTGCCTGCCTCTGCCTCCCGAGTGCTGGACGTAAAGGTGTGCACCACCACTGCCTGGCTGCATATCATGTTTAACCACTACTTTAGATTTAAATTCTAATCAAGGACTGGGGATGGAGTTGCACAGAGCAGGCCCTAGCATGCTCGAACACACTGGCTAGATCCCCAGCATCAAAGAAAAAGCCACATTCGGATCTAAGTACATGTTCATGCATCTGACATTGTGAAGGTAACCAACAGAGGAGACAAGGTAAGACAAAGGAGACTAGGAAGGCTCTGTCCACAGAATGAACCAAGCAGTGTACAGCCAATTCCTCTGATTATTAATTATAATCCAAATAAGCATCACCTCAAACACACTTGTCAAATTCAATTTGGAGGTTAGCAGGCAACACACACATTTTCTGTCATCATTTATCTTATTTACCTTGCACAATACCCCACGGATACTGGCGAGCTCTGACCATCTTATTTCCAACCTGTATCTCATCCATACTTCCTACAACTGCAAACGGCAAGTGTCCCTGGAAAGGAACCAAACACCAATCTCATCATCTTCTACCACAGAATCAGTGACTGAAATAACAGAGAATAATTAAACAGCAATTCTACTCATCTTGGGAGATGTACTAATTATTCTACAAGTTAATTTTGGACACTACAAAGAAAAAATATTTAATGCGCATTTCCACATACAAGGCACATTGTTATTTGGAATTTTAAAAAGAAAGAAAAGGAGAAGCAGGGGAATTTTGATACATGTGACACTGTCACCAACATTTTCCCCTAAAAAACAAAGATGTTTTAGAAACTATCCACATTATATAGTATGCAAAATAATACTGTATCTACACTTAGTATATCACATATACTACTAACATAAAATGATGCTAGTGTAATTAATGCTACAGAGAGCAAGAGGAACAAGAGATGACTGAGAACACAGAGATGCATTCCAAGCTGGGCTAGGACCACGGTGGTTAGATCCAACAGAGGAAGAAAGTCTAGCATAGGGACTCCCAGGAACATGCAGCAGCTCAGCCGGGGGCTAGGAGTGCTGAATTTGTGGCCTGAAATACGGGGAGATCAATGTAAAAAGAAATAATGTTTAATATTTAGCAACTGAATAATGATTTCTAAACTGTCTGACAAATTACTAATGAACATTGAATAAAATTAGATATAAAGGCAGTTATTAACACATGGGAATCCAGATCACCTCACTTATATAATCAGGATTTTAGAGATTTAGAGTTTCCTATGATCGTGATTGTAATGGTTAATCTTCACTGTCAGCGTGACTAGATTCAGAAGCACCTGTGTGTCTCAGGTTTAACTGCAGGGAGACCCATCCTAGTCATGGGCAGCACCATCATGGGCTGGGGATCCATACATAATAGAAAGGGGACCAGCCTGGGCAGCAGCATCTACTTGTGTTTGCTTACAGCACATGCGCTGTGAGCAGCTCTGTCTGCCTCTGCTGCAAGGACTCCGATAACGTGATGGACTGAGATCTCAAACTACAAGCCAAAGTAAACGCGAGTCGGTTGTCTGAACTTTGTCATAGAAAAGCATCCAATACAGTAGTACATGCCAAATCAGAAAAGGGAAAGGAAAGAAAAAGAAGCAACAGTCAAAGTGTATTGTTAGGCAAGTAGCTAGGTGTGTATCACTTAACCCTCAGGTCAGCCCTCACGTAGACTACTAACCAAATTTTACAGACAAGTTAACAGTCTCCAGATGTTACTGTCATAAAAAGCCTGAGCCTCATGATCCTTTAAAATACAACAAAGTGCCGGGCGGTGGTGGCGCACGCCTTTAATCCCAGCACTCGGGAGGCAGAGCCAGGCGGATCTCTGTGAGTTCGAGGCCAGCCTGGTCTACAGTGCAAGATCCAGGAAAGGCGCAAAGCTACACAGAGAAACCCTGTCTCGAAAAACCAAAAAAAAAAAAAAAAAAATACAACAAAGCATTTAAGAAGTGTGAAACTTCAAGAAAAAGAAAGAATTCAGTCATCTTAGGTACACTAAATTAAGCTTTTCATTTGTACAGGTGACACTCTAAGGGAAGCTGAGGGTCAACATTAGCTTCAAGAGTTCTTCTTAAAAACTCAAAATTCTAAAGCATCCCAAGGGAGGCTGCACAGTCCTTCATGTTTTTAAAACAGGACAGGAAGGAACCAGCCTGAGGCAATTAACTACAGTTCAACTAAAGGTAAACCTGAGTCTTACAAGGATTTACTTTATTCAGGTGGACGAGAAAAAGGAAAGTGTACATAAAGACACTCAGTATCTGTTCTCAACAGCAGCAAACACTTCTACTGGATGTTCTGACATTGCACCTTATTTGAAGTCTTTTTTGGGAACACAAGTGAAAACATATCCCACAAGTCTCCCTTTATTTATGGGTCGTACATTCCAAGAACCCAATAGATGCCTGAAAGTATGACCTGTGCACAGCCCCATAAATAGTATGCTTTTTTCTATTCAGCATGCCTATGGACATTTATAAATTAGGTACCATAGAGATTAATAACTTATGACAAATCAGACAATAAACACTTTAAAAAACAACAATACATGACTGTGTCTCTTTCAAAACACTATTGTACTAGAATCACCATTGTTTTGATGATGTCAGTTGGTACAATGACTGTGATAAGATTTCATCATGCTATTCAGATTGGCTTACAACTGAAAACTAGTCATTTATTTCTTCAATTTTCCATTTTCTATGTTCACAGTAATAACTAAAACCTCAGGAAGCAAAGCCTCCGATAAGTGGGACTGCTGTGGCAACAATGTTACTCAGAAGTCAGCTTTATTTTCACACAGAACAGACTGATACTCAGTGGGGAGCTCACATTCATTGCACCATTGATCTTGGCAGTAGTGTCATCATCTGTTGGAAACTGATAGATCTGAACACCATTGACGACCAATTCACTCATGAGCTTCATCTTAAACTTCTGCAATTCACTCTTAGAAATTGTATCTGCCTTGGCAATTAATGGTATAATGTTCACCTATTAAGAAAGAAAATCCACAATCTCATCACGGAAGATTTGCTTTTGAATCATGCTGTCACAGTTTTTCCATACAAAACAATTCAGTCTCTGACAATAATTTTCTCTGACCAGGAGTTGGAAAATTATGATCCAGGTTGCTGCCTGTTCTTTATAAATCATGTAAGCTGAAACACCACCACATTTATTCATTTATTCTGCTTTCCTGTTAGAGCAGCTCAAAGGAGTCGCCATAAAGAGCATAGGAGGCTGACATATTTTACTACAAAAAGTGTAGATCTCCCTAAGCGAAACAATGACTAGTTTATCACTCTCATATATGCACAGATGTAATATTCTTATACACCCATTCCTATAAATGCTAGGTTATGATAATTTTTTAAAAAGGCTTTGGTAAAAATTAAATTTGCATTTGCATTTAGAATCTTATTATCTTCTCTCCTCCTCAAAGCATTTTCCAATCCACACAACATAAGTAGAACATAATAAACTATAAGCAAAAATCACCTGCTTAGTTCACTAACAACTTTTATTTCTTTATAAACTGGGCATTGGAGTAATTAGGTAACTGATCCCCAAGAACACTAAGAGAACAGGTGGCATTTCTCTTTCTGTCTCTTCGTTCATCCTTCACTCACCTCAGACAGGGCCTAGTCATCAGCGATGCCTGCCTACCTACAGTACTGGGAGGAAAGCGCCAGAACCAGCTGAGTGTTCTGATGCAAAGGACTGGCCTCCTCAGCACTGCTTCAGACCTCCTCTGCTAGAGAGGAAGAAAGGTGGGGTTATGAAGACTAATTCATAAACTCAGGCCTCCAGGAGATTCACGTCCACACAAAAGGCTGATGTCACCACAACTGGGTTTCACCATCATGCTTTTCTAGTAGAACCCGAACCCTCGGGCTAATGAACTAGATACACGTGAAAAAGGAGGAGAGATCACAATGTAACTTTCCAAATAGTCAAAGTAAAAATAAAGCTGCAATCCCTATTGAGTTTTTAAATGTTTTTCTCTTTTCTAATTCTGCACTGACTCAGTATATGCCTCTCTATTTACTAGCCGTCCATCCACTTCCAAGGAGATGACAATTTTGCCAACTATCTAAGAAGTGGATGGCAGAAAACTCTGCAACAATATGAGGAAACAGGGTTCATGTTGAATCCGTCAAAGTACATAAAAGTTTTAGTGCCAAGTCCTTGGTTTCAAGAATCTACACTTAGATATTCAGTAACTTATGCCACAGTTTATAAATTGTAACTGCTTCTATAACTGCATAATAAGTACAATATCAATGTGCACACAGGGAAGGAAGTAACGGATGCTGCCAAAGACGGTCATTTGTCACCATCTGAATAAGACAACAGTAACTTTCCATGTCAAGCAGCCACGTGTTTGGCTCTCAGCTCTAAGAGGAGGCCTGGGGAACCTTAAGAAGCCAGCAGTCTCCATCTCTCCCTAGTACTCTATGGAAATTAAGTTTCCAAAGCCCAGTGGGTAACAGCTACCCCTACTAGAACAACAACAATGACTATATATATACACATACATACATACACACACACACACACACACACACACACACACACACACACACACATACATATACATACACACTGTATACTCATCAAATTACTTCCAAAATTAAGTAGTTGGGGCTTGTCTTAAGTTTTTTTTTTTTAACTTGCAAGAAAGATTACAAAATTCATTCTCATTTGCTACAAAAAAGCTAAAGGCAGGGTTGTGACGGAGACCCAGTTTGAGAATTTGCTCCCATCACTTGAATAAAACAGAAGAGGGTAGACTCAATCTTCACATGAATGCGTGAATGACTAATGATGACAAACTTCTACTGTCACCAGAAAGCATTTCACTTCAAAGTGGTTGGTAGTGTGTAATATGTGTAACTCTTGGGAGGTTGGATTAGAGTACTCATGGTCTCTTTTGAAAATCCACTAACAGAGCTTATTAATACAAACTGCTCCTGGCAGAGATAAGGTGGCTGCTTGGCCAGTATAAGAACATTTGAAATAAGATTTTTGACAATTAATAAAAAAAAAATAATAGAATGAGTTAAATAGTTGTTTCCTATGTACAAAGGTAACTGTTTTGCAATACATCTCACATATCTTCATAGAAGTCTTAATGTGAGCTCACTATCCCCACATCAGTGAAAACAAAAAGCCTGGTAGTTCACTCAGTGCTACAAGCTAGTAAGTGGCCGGGCTGCAGGTGAGTGAGACAATGACCCAATTCCTCTCTATTATTTATTTCATTTTATAAATGTATTGAAGTGCTAAGAATTGAACCTAGGGCCTTGCACATGCTAGGAAAGTACCTATCCGTGAAATGTGACATTGTTATTTTTACCTTTCTTAGATAAAATACTAATATTATGATTTTTTTTTTTTTTTGAGACAAGATCTCATTCTATTGTCCAGGCTGGCTTCAAACTCCTGGTCTAAAGCAATTCTCCTGCATCAGCTTCCCCAACCAACTGGGATTACAAGTATATCACAGCACCCTAGCTTCTACTGCCTATTTCACAGTAGAATGTTAATATAACATTCTAACAACCTTCTTATACAAAATACTAAAAATAAATAAATAAATAAATAAATGAATAAATGAATAAATAAATAAATAAATAAAAAAGAGGGTGCTTAATTTCACAAGGAAGTTTACACTTTGAAATAAAAAAAAGAATGTATTTAAAATCATCAAACCTGGAGATTAGGTAATATGTATTTATAGACTACAAAAAAACAATTCTCTGTCTGTGACATACAATTGTATTCTGGCTACTTAGCCTTTACTTATATGGATTAGTTCATTTTCATATCTACACTTCAAGGCAGGGCTTCCCCTGCTTTGTACAGTAGGGAAAGAGGAAACTGAGGCACAGAGCACTAAAGCACTTGCCACAGATGAAACATCTAATAAGGGATATAATCAACATTGAAAATCACTCCCCACTGATAAACTCTATGATCTTTATAACACTGTATCATACATGTCTATCATACTCTTTTCTATAAGGCAAAATTCCACTTTTGATTTTATTCCTTTAAAAAGCACAGATTTGTATATAAACAGATTTCTTTGGGATGAGGGCAGTAACTAGTCTTTTTCAACTTTTAGATAAATATAAAAATCTTCCATGACTTAATTTATGGAACTGTTTTTATAACCTCCTAAATTTATAAATAGCTACTTGCTTCAAAAATTCAGGAACAAATTTTCTTGGTAAGGTCTAAACGAAAACATATTTCACCAAGATGAAATACTATGCTTTATAATCTTTGTCAAAGAAGTTACTCCTCTCGCTTATGTCTGAAATAAAATTATGTCAAATAAATTCTATATGAAAATTTACAGAACAATTATAACAAATGTAACAAATGTACACACTAAGAAGAGAACTTTTAGTATTTGTGTCTCATTTTCCAGACTAAATTTCCCTGGAAAAATGATTTAAAGACATACAGAGTAAAAGCTACAAAGTATGTGCACATTATCATAAAAAAACTTTAATATTCAAGTGTACTAAAATTCGAGAAGTTGGCTGCTTCCCTAATCCACCTTGCTGTCCAGGCTCTTCATGGTCAAGAGGTCAAGTGTCCTTAGAGAATGGCCTGTTGGAGCAATGAAGTAGAGGCACACATGGATACGGGAGTCGTGGTAGTTAAAAAGAGCACGCTTGATCTTCAACTCTTCTTGGAGATAGGCTTCAAACTGATCATCTATGTAATCAACTATTGGTTGATAGCTGGAAAAAAATAAGTATTTCAAAAAAATGAGTATTTCAATATTTAATACAATATATCCATGCTATCTTAGTAAGGAACTTGTACAATTCTCAAGTCTGAGGTCTGTATCTTCCAGTAATATCAGTTAGTATCTACACCAAGCAAACAGTTAACTACAGTACTAACACATAATATGTATAATCTACACACATGAAGGCAATTCTGCCAAAACATTAGGATAATCTAGCTCAGTAGTTCTCAACCTTCCTAATGCTGTGACCCTTTAATATAGTTCCCTCATGTTGTGATAACCCCCAACTATAAATTTATTTCACTGCTACTTCATAACTGTAATTTTGCTACTGTTATGAATTGTAATATAAATATCTGATATTAATGATATCTGATATGACTCCAAAGGGGTCACAACCCACTGGTTGAGAACCAATGATCTAGTTAGAAATAGTATTAAGTTGACAAAGATTCATTTATACATCCATTCACACACTAGATTCAGTTCTTTAAGACTTTTACAATGCTCCAAGCAGTTAGGAGCTGAACATACAATTAAAATGATACATGGCATATTGTTTAATTGGTTCAAAAAAGGAAAAGTTATCAACTAAAATATACAGGTCAAGGTGACTGACTTCCTGTTTTCAGTACATCTACAGGCATAAAAATTTTAACCCACAAAAGAGGAAAAGCCAGTTATCAACTGAAAATATCTAACTGGTAATGCTGGCATGGTATTATTTTCAGTTAATTATAAACAGGGCAATTATATCTTGTGTTCCATTTCTTGCCCAGATAACCCTCATATTCCCTCTAGCTGTCTCAGTCTATTATTATTCCTCTGAAATACAAATCAAATCACTATACTCGAAAACAGTGTAGTTAATCTTGGATCATGATGAGTATATCAACTTTCCACTTCATTTTGATATGCTAAATTAATGCTTATGCAACTTATCTTTATGTGTTCATGTATGCAGGTGTACATGTGTGCCCCTATGTATGGAACTAGAGGACAACCTCAGAACACAGCTGTTTTGTTTATTGAAACAAGTCATCTCATTAGCTTGGGGCCTGCAGATTCTGCGAGGCTGGCTGGCTGGCTAGCCCCAAGGGTCCTCAGTCTCCAACTCTCCAGCACTGAGATTAAAAGCATGAGCCACTGTGCCCACTTTTTTATTTTTTCATATGGGTTCTGGAGAGCAGGTCATCATACTTCAGCACTTCACTGACTGGACTATCTCCCTAGCCCTTCTACCTTTCTGCTGTTAACTGACTTCATTAAATAATCTAGGACCATAAATAAAACAATAGTAAGTCAAACATTATGAGGATTTACAAATTAAAAACACCACAGAGGGGTTGGGGATTTAGCTCAGTGGTAGAGCGCTTGCCTAGCAAGCACAAGGCCCTGGGTTCCGTCCTCAGCTCCGGAAAGTTAAAAAAAAAAATAAAAATTTAAAAAAACACCATAGAAACACATATCTGTCATGAAGATACTTTAATAGTTCAAAAACAGTTTCTTTCCTAATCCACCTTGATGCCTGGGCTCTGAACACTCCATGGACATCTTTGTAACCCTACAGAAGAGCAGTGAAAGTAAATGTATACACGTAGATAAAACTGAATTCTTTTACAATTGTCTGATAATTCTTGGAGACCAGTATTTCTTTTAAAACACAGAATAGTATATTCTCTCACTATAGACAGCAAACAGTTTGTGAAGAAAGCCAGCATCTTCATAATTCTGTTTCTATAAGAATTAGCATAATGCCTTGAACATTATAAGAACTGGGTTCATTATCAGAATGATTACTACCAATACCAAAAAAAGTTCCTTAGAATACTGGTCTAAACATGACTCGGTAATATTCTCTTCCAAAAAAATGAGGAGTAAAACCTTTAAGTACAGACATAAAAATTTTAAAGAAGCATTTATTAATGACTTAAAATAGGTTAGTAATGACTTATTACACAACTTAAATAACGATGAATGTTCATGGAGATGACTGTCTTAAAATTTTTCAAAAATAAAACCATAAATACTATTAGTCAAACAAACAGGAGTTCTTCCATAGTAATTTATTCTGTTTCTAATTCCAGTAAATATAAAACACCATTTCAATGAGAAGACAGTGACTTAACATTAAACTCACATCCTTAACAATACCAAATTGCTCAACAGGTATTAAGATATCAAGGTCAAAACTGAAGAGGAAAGGGAAAACTAGAGAGTTAAGCCGATATGAACTGACGTTCCCAGAAAAGGCATCCTTCTATATGGCCGCATGACTGATTAGCTGAAATGTTACAGTTCCAGAATCGAAATATCTTGGGCTACTTTCAGACTCCCTAAAGAGCCATTTATTACTTACTTACCTGTCTGTCTGTATGCTCAGGACATCCTCAGGACAATCAAGTCAAGTCTTAGGGTATGAAGGCCAAGAATGTCATCAGAGCAGCTGAGACCTTCAACTGATTTCACTGATTCACTGAAACCAACTTAACTGATATTTCCACCAAAGTATCTGAAAAGAGTTTTGATTTGTGACTTTGTTCTGTTACTACAAACTGTTGGCCACATGGGAATATGTTATTTTGGACAAACTGAATCTGTGTTTCAGGGCCAAAGCCAGTAATCTTTGGCTCCAAAATAAACTATCCATTATTCACGCTGAGAACTGTTTTTACATCAATGGTCTGGGGCACTCAATATGACCAAAGCATGATCCACATTCGCTGGAGAAGTCACCTGGATCATCAACAGGTGTCACGGCCCCTTATGCCAACTATCTGGGACTGCCTTCTTCCTGGGGCTCAGCCTTCTCTGGGCTTGGTCAACCATCCCTTGGCTTGTTCTGAGCTGGCTGTTAGGACACTATTTATTTAGATACCTTCTGTGTTGTTTCAGAGCATTTGGTTGACTTTTGTTTGTTTGCAGAATGCCCAGTTTATCTAACAACATTCGGCCTGTTCTCCTTGCACTCTAATATTTAATTCAAAAACAGAGGAAATATTTGGAGAAAAACAGCCATTTGGTAATCCAGTTGGCTTTGTACCTGGTAATTTGTGTTGACCTTGCAAGTACTTGAAGAAAAATGAGAAAACCTAAGTAAAGTTAACTCTACATTACTCTAAATGGGAAACATTTTCTTATACTGTTTTGGATTTTCCTCACACACTAAACTCAAAAGTCCTAGGCATAGAGTTAAAGGTCACAGATGAGCAGCTTGCTATAATTGAAAATTTAAAGCATCTGAAGAATGAAAACAAGACAAAATTGGCAACCTGAAATCAGTAAGTTTTAGAAACTTTTTCTACATTAAAGGAGATAAGGAAGGACTGAATGCAGGT
This sequence comes from Peromyscus californicus insignis, assembly GCF_007827085.1. Classification (NCBI taxonomy): domain Eukaryota; kingdom Metazoa; phylum Chordata; class Mammalia; order Rodentia; family Cricetidae; genus Peromyscus; species Peromyscus californicus. The sequence goes on along the minus strand of NW_026294491.1, from coordinate 27,431,131 downwards.
AATTGGGTGCGAGTTATGAAATGCATGATTCTGTCATGCATTTTTTTTTTTTTTTTTGGTTTGGGTGGTGGATAAGTACATAAAATTTATTTGATACCAAAAGCATAATTTTTTTCCCCAAAAACAGGGTTTCTCCATGTAGTTTTGGTATCTGACCTGGATCTCGCTCTGTAGACCAGGCTGGCCTCAAACTTACAGAGATCCTCCTGGCTCTGCCTCCCGAGGGCTGGGATTAAAGGCGTGCACTCAGCCATTAAAGGCTAGGCTCACAACCAAAAGCAAAAATTTTAATGTGAATCTCCACAGTTTCCATTTCAAATGCCTACTCTAACTATATAGAAGTTCGTTAAGTTGTGTAGGCATTTTGTCTAGATAATTTTGGTGTGTAAATTTTCATTTATTACCAAGTACTTTTAATGATAATAATTTTTTTTTAAAAGAACATTGTCATAGTTTGCTGTTGCTATGAATTACACTACAGCCAACAGCAACTTGGAGAAGAAAGGGTTTCTTTCATCTTATACTTCCATGTATAAGACAGCCCATCACCCACCAAAGCCAAGGCAGGAACTGAAGCAGAGACCATGAAGGAATGCTGTTTACTGGCTTGCTTCCTCTGGCTTGCTCAGTCTCCTTTCTTCTACAATGCAGACTTATCTAATCAGGCATGGAACTGCCCACAGTGGGCAGAGCCCTCCCACATCAATTGTTAATCAAGAAAATATATATATATATATATATATATTTTTTTTTTGGTTTTTCGAGACAGGGTTTCTCTGTGTAGCTTTGCGCCTCTCCTGGAACTCACTTGGTAGCCCAGGCTGGCCTCAAACTCACAGAGATCCGCCTGGCTCTGCCTCCCGAGTGCTGGGATTAAAGGCGTGTGCCACCACCGCCCGGCTCAAGAAAATATTTTTACAGAAAATATTTTACAGACATGCTCACAGGCCAATTTGATGAAGGCAATTCCTCAGTTGAGGTTCCCTCTTCCCAAAAGGTATATCAATTTGACAAAAAACATGAGTAATCAAAAAACATGAATTAATAAGAAAAATTTAGAGACTGCATCAGAACTAAAAATAAATTCTGAGAAACCTAACTATGCCCAACCCATTCTTCTCATATATCCTGATACCATGATTCTTCCCCTCCTTTATCTCCAAGCAAAATAAAATTCATTATTAAAGAAAAAGATTGTATGGTCTATTTTATGATTAAAATCTAGTGGGAAGAGTCATCTCATACTATATTAAAAACTCAATTTAGAAAAGCAACTTTCTGTTGATGGAAATCTAACTCTACATAACAAGCTTCACCTTTGACCCTTTTCCTTTCACTAGGCCTTTCATATATACATATTTATATTTAGATTTTGGTTTTGGTTTTAGTTTTTTTAGTTTTTTTAGTTTTTGTTTTTCGAGACAGGGTTTCTCTTTATAGCTTTGCGCCTTTCCTGGATCTCGCTCTGTAGACCAGACTGGCCTTGAACTCACAAAGATCCGCCTGCTTCTGCCTCCTGAGTACTGGGATTAAAGGCGTGTGCCACCACCGCCGGCTCCTTTCTTATATCTTAACAACATAGAGATGCAAACTTTCTACTTTGTTTTACTAAGAAACACATCGGCTAGGTTATACTTGGTCATTAAGCTGTTTTCATGTGAAAGAAAACTAACTCTGCCCCCCAAATTCCTAAGAATAACTAATTAAAAAAAAAATTGTGGCTACTTCATTTTACATGAAAGAAAACATACTAAGCACTAAAATTACTATTCTTGGCATGCCTAACTTAAGATGTGTATTTAAGTATATATTTATATATGTAAATAAAGCATCTTAAAATGATTTTTGCCTATTGCTTCTTTTAAAAAAAATTTTTTTTGAGATGGGGTTTCTCTGTGTAGCTTTGGAGTCTTTCCTGGAACTTACTCTGTAGCCCAGGCTGGCCTTGACCTCATAGAGATCTGCCTGCCTCTGCCTCCCAGAGTGCTGGGATTAAAGGCATGTGCCAACACTACCCAGCTTAATTTTTATTTATGTGCATATTTGTGTGTATGTGTGTGTGTGTGAGAGAGAAAGAGACAGAGACAGAGACAGAGAGACACCATGCATCTGCCCTCACAATCCAGAACAGGGCACTGGCTTCTCTGGACTGCAGTCCCAGGTGGTTGTGAGGCACCCAGCAAGGGTGCAGGAACTGAATTCTGACTCTGGAAGAGCAGCAACAACTCTCAACCACTGAGCCACTTCTGCTCTTACCACTGCCTCTTTAAAAAAAATTATAAGTTTTTCATAAGATGCAAACAATTTAATACTAGGGGAAAATCATTTCAAACCCTGCTTAAAAGAGTACCCATGCCTTTTTTTTTTATCATAAATGTAAGTTTTAAGTAGATTTAGAACAATTAACATCTCTGTAAGTTTTCAAGAAAGGTAAAGCACTTGTTAAAAGATTTTTATTTCTTTATACCATACTGTGTTTAACTTTAGTTATAATACTCCGAATATATCATAAATCAATGTTGTGTGAGACACAGACAGTGAAAAAGAGTATAATAAATCAGCCTGGATCCTCCTGCCTCTGCCTCCCGAGTGTTGGGATTAAAGGCGTGAGCCACCACCGCCCAGCTACTCTTTGTCATCTTTATCAGAACCTAGGAATGGGCCTTCAAGCATCGTGAGAAATAAAACAATATTTGACCTCACCTGCACAAAATGTAATGCTTTGTAAAGAGGCGGGGATGTGAACTCAAGTTCCCAGCAAACACAATACCTGTGTTACATTCTATAAGGCTGAATGACTGTAACTTCTGTGACTTTGAAGCGCTCTATTAGTAGGAATGTTACAGTTAGAGTAAAATTATGTACGAAGACTGTGATGTAGACAGGAAGTTATACCTATATAGGTCTTAGTCCCTAATCCAATGAAATTGACTCAGGAGATCAAGTGTCTTGGCCCTCTGTTTAAGCTCATTTAAAAATACTTTTACTTACATACAAACCAGTTCTAAGTTGATGTAACCAATAATAACATTTAGAGTGAGGCAGCCTGTACTGCCTGTTGACTTTTTTCTGGAGGGTCCATATGAATCATTTCCTGATAGGCTGAAAGATCACATCCTAACCTGGATAACACAGACTCAGTTCATACAAAATGACTCTGGAAAACAACTTGTAATAATGAAACTATACATATGTATTTCAGAAAGGATAATGAAAAGTTACACCAATATATTCCTTCCTTTCATAGTCCAAAATCAATACAGAATCTACAATTAACCTCTATAATACTACTGGGAAAAATGGACAAGAAATGACATAAGATAAAACTAAGGCCGGGCGGTGGTGGCGCACGCCTTTAATCCCAGCACTCGGGAGGCAGAGCCAGGCGGATCTCTGTGAGTTCGAGGCCAGCCTGGTCTCCAAAGTGAGTTCCAGGAAAGGCGCAAAGCTACACAGAGAAACCCTGTCTCGAAAAACCAAAAAAAAAAAAAAACAACAAAAAACTAAGCTAGAATTTCATTATTAAAAACTTTAATACAGGTTCATCTAGACAAGCAGTTCTCAAACTGTGGGCTGTGACCCCTTTTGGGGATTGCAGATCAGATATCCTATATATCAGATATTTACATTTTAATTCATAACAGAAGCAAAATGAGTTATAAAATAGCAACTAAATAATTTTGTAGTTGGGGTCACCACAACATGAGGAACTGTATTAAAGGGCTGAAGAATTGGGAAGGCTGAGAAACACTGATCTGGACAGCTCTCACTGAAGAACATTTTTATAAGGCTAGGGCTGTGTATTATCTTGTTTTTTCATATTGCCAGTGTTTTTGCAATGGGACCTGGACACTGGAGTTAGTTCACTGGTCGTGTGTATGAGACGAGTTTCTAGCCCACCTATGCTGACTAGGGGTTCAGTTCTATTTTTACTGTCTCCTAAACTTGGTTGACTTCAGATGAAGGAGGAAGAACCTACAGCGTGACTTTAGGAGACTTGGGATTGATTCTATAGTGCAGAGGCTGGAGTGGTACTAACTCTGGGGTTACTAGGGGTTCACTGGGGTCTCAGTGGTAGTGTGAGGCTGTTTAAGTAAAGTCCCAGGATAGGGAAAGAAGGGGAGGCCAGTGTTTCAGGAAGATGCTGGGGCCAATGGGGCAGAAGTTAGAGCCAGTGGGTTTATTAACAGAGTTGCAGTGTGGGCTACTGGGACAAGGTTGGGAGTGAGGGGATTCATCAAGAGAGCCCATGAGTGCAGCTCATTGCTGGGCTTGAAGTGATGTGGGATGAGAGGCTGGGGGAATTCACCAAAAATGCCTGCCATGTGGCTTCTGTCTTACTCTAAACCTAGGTAGACTGTCTGATTGGATTTAAGGCCTGCTTAATTAGAGAGAGCTCATGCCTGGTACTGTGACCTACTAAGACCCCCAAGTATACATATATTACACAACTCAAGGTCCAAGAACACCACAGAACAGGGATTGAAAAAACTATTAAGAGCCTGAGGACAGGAGAACTGCTGTGAAATATTGTCTTCTAGACATGACAGGGATGTTGTACCTATAACTCTCAACAGCCATGGTTGCCCAGAGTCCACAGCAATTCCAGTGTTAATGGGGAAAGGCTCATAGAGCCTCAACCCCAGCTGAGCTACAGATAGGGAAGGTCAACGAGATTACCCATGTCAAGCCATGCCGTGCGTGCGTGCGTGCGTGCATGTTTGACGTACATATGCATGTGTGTATGCATTCTATATACATATATATATGATAGACATAATTCTGAGAAAGAATGTGAGACAGGCAAAGGACAGATGAAGGTGAGGAGAGAGGATGAATATGGTCAAAGTGCATTATACTCATATATGAGAGTCTCAATAAGTTTCCTATAATACTTAATAATGTAAGTGGCTATTTTGCTGGAAATTTGACAGGAAAAAGAAATAAATTCATAGACAAGATATATAACCACTGTATACGCTTGCCCTTATATGTCTTATACATCTTTTTCTCAACAAGGTAAGTCTAAAAATTAGTGAAAATATTCACTGACTATACACTAAATAGCAGAAAATAATTACAACTATTTTATTAAATACATATTTTAATACTGTGATTTAATTATTCTAAAGAAATATGACAACTCGATAGAAAAATACAAACTTGTCAATAACAACAAAACATTGATCAGTTGCTAAAGAAAGAAAAGAAAAAAATTGTGTCTGGGAAGCAAAGTCATGTATTATGTCAGCAGAAAATAAAATTGCAGCTTAAGAGGAAGAAGGCAGTCTTCATCCAGAAATAAAACTTGTCTTATTACAAGAAAGGGGACAAACAAAAGCCACATACCTCTCTTCTTTATTTATTTGGTCACCGAATCCCACTGTATTTACAATGGTCAGTTTCAAGCGAACATTACTTTCCTGGAGTTCGTATGTCTCCGCTCTAAGTCTAACACATGGACAGAAATGGGAGGATTCAAGCTCTTCAAAATTAGTATTAAACAATGTGTTAATCAGTGTTGACTTTCCAATTCCAGTCTCTCCTGAAAGAAACAAAGCATATCTTCACAAGTGCAGAGGACCACTGGGAAGAATCACACATCTTACTCTGGAATGGCTAGAAGGATTCCAACCATTTCAAAGACTAAGTTGCTATAAAAGAAAGTTAGGCTAAGCCTGGTCCTAAGTCACTCGAGGACAATGATTATACATGCTAAGTCACTCTGACCTCTGAAGAGAGTATCAAAAGTTTAAAAAAAAAAAGTCTGAAGTTAAGCAAAACAAAACTAGTAGAATTTAAACAACTCCCGAGATCCAGAGAGTCATTAACCTTAGACACAAGAATCATCATGCTTATAGGAAGGATGACGTGAGCACAGGAACACGAATCTTGGAAAACCTGGAGGAGTTGTTACTGGCACTCACCCACACAGAGAATATTAAAGCAGAAGCCTTGCTGAATGGATCTGTCAACCAGCTGATCAGGTAAACTTTCAAAACCAACATGGCCACACATAGTCAAGGAACGGGGATGTTCTTTGTTCTGAAGAAAAACAAAACAAATAACTTTGATTTAATTATTTTTTATATTTGGTATTTGGTTTAATTAATGTAGGACATAGGCACACTTGAAAGGATAAATGTAATTTATCAAAGCAACTGAAGATTTCACTTCTGTTTCTCGCTGAAGACAAAAGTGCTTAGGTAAATTTGTGAAACTAGAAACCAGTGTTGAGCCTCCCAAAACACTCACTTCTCACTCCTTTTGTATGACAAAAGTCCAGCACAATTTTTAACATTAAAACATGTGACTTCCAAAACCAAGAAAACATCCAAGTAAACTATGGCATATTCACTGACAAAAATGAGAAATTTATTGTTATGAAGTATGTTTACATATAAATCTTAAATAACTAGGAAAATCCTGATTGGGGAACAGAGGTCTAGATAGTGGCATTTTTACATTCTGAACTATAAGGGTATATTTGTACTTCATGTTACAGGAAAGAATCTACATATATCCATTATAAATAACTCAACACATACACACTGCTAACATTCTGAGTGGAACTCTAACCTAGATGGAATGCAAGGATCAGTGGCCTTGGCAATAAGCAAACTCAGAGAGAAAGAGGATGGCAGGGAGGGGAAATGCAGAGACCACAGGGAGAGACGCACCCAGATGAGTCCCAGAGATAAGGCTGACCCTGTGACCAGAGGGACTAAACTCTGGGATCACTTGCCGCCTTTGCTCCTTTCCCCCATAAAGTTTTTATGAGCTGAAGCTCCCGGTGAGGGAGGGAGGGAGGGAGGAAGGAAGGGAGGGAGGGAGGGAGGGAGGGGAGCAGGAAGGGCAGTGAGGAGGAGAGGAAAAGGGGAAAAAAGAGTAAAGACTGCACTCCCGGTTAAAGATTCTGTGGGACCAAATGACTGCAGTCTGACATTATGGAGAGTGAACTACTGCGAATCAGAACCAAAGGACCCTGGGTTAACTTAACAAACGATGTTAAGTCCCTCTGAAAGCTACCCATGCCTACCCCTGCAGCTGACCTCACGTCCTGGGGACCATCAAAACCTTGTAAGGTCTTCATAACAGACCACTAGCTGTCAATCCAATAGCTAAGAATGGTGATAGCAGTAAGGATGTATGAAAAGCTGCAAGGAATCCTGGTTTGTGTGTGTGTGTGTGTGTGTGTGTGTGTGTACACGAAGTTATGAAACTTAGGCTGACAATGCTCCCCACAGTAGTCACGGACTATCAAACAAAAACCACAGTACTGGACTGAGAAACCTCTTTTCTGTTTCTAACAGAAAATATTCTTTCTGTGGCACATACAATATGTGGTAAATCAAGTTTCTAACAGCTATAACATGATAAAGTATTATGGAACTATTTTTGTTGATTTGGGTTTGTAGGTAAGTTATGTGGTTGCTCTTCTTCTAAGTACACAGATGCTCTGGGTCCAATGTGCCAACAATGCCTCTCTCGTCAGCCTGTCCTCCTGTTTCCTGCTGTCCGTTTGTCTTTCTTTTCTCTCCTCTCTCGTCAGCCTGTCCTCCTGTTTCCTGTTGTCAGTTTGTCTTTTTCTTTTCTCTCTTCTCTTGGTCCTTCAGAAAACCTAACTATTTGCTGTCTCCTTCAGTTTTTTGAAAAACTATCCTTCTGTGTTCCAAACTACAATTACAGGGGTTTTCTCCCTTTCCTGCTCATAGGATAATGTACTGTTCAAGGTCTTTGTTGAAATGTAACAGTCTCTAACTCTTTTATTTTAGCTAAAAGAAAAGAAGAAGAGGAACTCTTTCAAATTCCAATGAGGCCTAAGGAAGAAGTAAATCAAAAACTTAGGACTTAACACTATGTGTACAGATAATATTACTTTGCTATATTAAATCAAGTATGCAAGTTGGATCCAACTCTTGTTAAGAGAAATGAAATAAACAATAAAAAGTAAGTATAAGTTTATATTTCAGGAAAATGGGAAAAAATTAATATTTTAGATAAGGATGCATTTTTTTTCTACAATAAAATAAGATTTCATTCAAAAAATAAAAGAGGTGGAGCAAAACTGAAAGAGTTTATGACCAAGTTGCCAAGAGTCTGATTACGTTACATCAGTGTTATGGGGCTGAGACTACGCTTGATAAAGGTTACTAAAAATCCTAAGGTCAAAACTCAAAACCCTGAGATAAAACAGATGCCTGATTCTCTTTACAACAAGGTTTTTTTAAATGTCGATTTGCTCTTGGGAGGTTTTCCCCTGGGTAAAACCTCCACTTACTGGATTGCCCCTGCACTAACAGTAGAAAAAAGTTCTATTTAAAAGAATTATTCCTGGCCAGGCGATGGTGGCACACACCTTTAATCCCAGCACTCAGGAGGCAGAGCCAGGCAGATCTCTGTGAGTTCGAGGCCAGCCTGGTCTACAGAGCAAGATCAAGACAGGCACCAAAACTACACAGAGAAACCCTGTCTCGAAAAACTAAAAAAAATAAAATAAAATAAAAAAAGAATTATTCCTACCTGAGGCATTCCTGCTAAATTACGCAATAACTAAAATTATGTAATCATAAGAACATTTCCCTGAGCAAATTCTTAAGTCTATGTATATAATCAGACCATTATACAGAATAGTTTCACTATGCTTATGGTCGGCAATTCTACAGAACGATTAATAAGTAGACAACTGTCAAAATCAACTAAACTTCTTGTTTCCATAACCTGAGAGGAAAGCCTTAAGCAACTGCCTAGATTAGATTGGCCTATGGGAATGTCTGTGGGGAATGTCTTATTAATTAATACAGAAAGGCCAAGACCACTGTGAAAGGTACCATCCCTTAGGGCAGATGTTTCTTGGTTATAAAAGCAAGCTAGGAAAACGTGAGCAAGCCAAACAGAAGGCTAGCAAGCAGTGTTCCTCCGTGCTTTCTGCTTCAGGTTTCTCCCGTGAGTTCCTACCCTGATTGTCCTCAATGACGGACTGTGACCTATAAGAAGAAAACGAGGGCTGGGGATTTAGCTCAGTGGTAGAGCGCTTGCCTAGCAAGTGCAAGGCCCTGGGTTCGGTCCTCAGCTCCAGGAAAAGGAAGAAGAAAATTAATCTTTTCCTCCCTAAGCTGCTTTTGATCGTGGTATTTATCAAAACAGCAGAAAGGGGAAGTAGAACAGCCAAAGACATCACCAGATAGCAGCCGAGGCCCGGAGCAGAGGTCTCACCACTTTGCTGTAACTTTGCTGTACGTGTATTTCCACCACGTAATTGAAACGTATCTCAATTTGTAACTTTCTTTGGTCTCTCACTATAAAACTTCCGAAAACTCTACCACATTGGAACACGTGACTTGGCATAACCTAAATCTATGGTCCTATGCCATGGCCACTCATATTTGGCTTCAGAACAAACTCATACCCGTTTAAGGTGAGGGCTGTCGGTGTTGGTTGTGGTTTGTCTTTCTTTTGTTGCTGCTGTTGTTGTTTTATACCATCAGTTATGGGAATAAAGACAATACTAGATTAACCGCATCCCCATCCAGACCAGGTACCAGCATGGGCCTCCTGTGCCCAACCATCTGGTGATGCACACTGACATGTTAATTCTGGGGCACCTAGGCTTCCTGAGCTCTGGTTGATGATTTACTCTGATCCTATTTGTTGAAGACCTTGTGGTCTGCTTTCATAGCATTTGGTTTAAGGTATTCACTTTGTTTCCCTTTGAAAGCATTTTGGTTTCTCACTCTTCAGTTTGTTTTTGTTTGTGTTTGCTCTCAAACCTCTGAAAATGCTCCCAAGTGCTTTAGTCTTTCCCTGAGCACCTTTCTTTCTATTTTAAATAAACTCCAACTCGGTTTCATGGTGACTCATCCTGAAATTCTTCATGTGGAAGTCAAGGATTCAGTTTTAATTGAGGTGAGGTCCTAAAACATTAAGGGAACTCCTTAGGCTGCTAAGGGTGACTGGACTTATGCTCCATCCCTGTTACTACTAACAGTAGAGGAGATAAAAGTGTAAGGGGAGGGGAGTGAGAAATCGGCATGACACACAGAAAGGAAATAAGCCAGGTGAGATTTTCACAATGCCCCACAAAAGTAGCCTGAACAACTAGGAACTGGTACCCACATACATTGTTCTACTTTCACCAGGCCAAGATTTGCAGTAGTTGCAAGCACACTGGTGTGGACCAGGAGCAGTCACCAAGGAGATCCAAGTCCCTCCTGGACATGTGTGTTACGGGAACAGCAAGCTGGAGAGAGCGAGCAGGCTATGGATAACCACCAACTGGATGTACTATATACAGAGAAGACTGGAGCAGCTCTGACTGTATAGCTTGTAAAGGAAGTGTAGCACAGCAGACACTTTGAATCAGAAATTCCCCATGAGAGCATGGATCAGCTAGTCCAAATATAAGAGAACAGCAACATGGAAACATGAGAAGTGTAGGAACCTAGCAAGGGTTCACCGATGGATGCAGCAAGAAATCTTAGGCAAGAACTATGGAACATCAGAAAAACAGAACTAACAGAACAAAAACCACACACACACAAAAGAATAAAACAGCTGGAACCAGGCAAGAACAAGCCAGCAAGAAGTTAAACAAAAGCACCAGTGTGACTTCCACACCCCCTCAGAGTTTTGGACTCAAAAACACCAAATGCCAAGTACAGTAATACTCAACACACCAGAGAAAATGCTCTAACAAGCATGTGGATGGTCTCAAACTGAGAAACTCCTCCATAAAACTGAGTCCTAATATAAGAAAAAGGTGGAGGGGAGCAGCAAGATCACTCAGCAGGTTAAGATAACTGCCATCGAGCCTAACGATCAGAGTCTGATTCCAGAACTCACATGGTAGGAGGACAGAACCGAGTCCAAGATCTCTCTCTCTCTCTCTCTCTCTCTCTCTCTCACACACACACACACACACACACACACACACACACACACACACACGAATAAACAAGTGTAACAACAAAAAAGTCTGAATCTTAAACAGAAACCTCACTATCAGTGACCAGTGACTGCATATAGCTAATTCCTTTTCATTTCAGCGCCTAGCAGCCTTCACTCTGCTTGCTTATGGGTTGGCAGAATCAATACTGAAAAAATGGTTACATTTCCTAAAGTGATCTACAAATTCACTGCAATCTTTTATCAAAAGTCCAATGATGCTCTTCATAAAATTAGAACAAAAATCCTAAAATTCATTTGGGAAGACCCCAAATAGCCAAAGCAATCCTCAGCAGAACAAGGTTAGCAGTATCACAGAGCTAGTCTCAAATTATACTACAGAAAAACAGTAAGAGAAACCGTATAACACTGAACAAACACAGAGAGAGGCAGACCAATAGTAGAGAACAGAGAACCTAGACATGGGAGCACACAGTTACCGTCATCTAATTTATAAGGTATCAGCAACATGCACTTTTAAAAAAGCCAGACAGCCTCTTCAATGATACTAGGAAACTGGATAGTTACATGTAGGCGAATGAAGCTAGATCCATCTCTCTTACCCTGCACAAAAATCCTACTCAAAATGGTCAAAGACCTTAAAGTAAAGCCTGAAACTTTGAAGCTGTGAAAAGAAAACATAGGAAATTACTTCAAGTGATAGGCATGGGCAAGGACTTTCTGAAAAGGATCCAAAGAGCATAGAAAATAACCCACGAATTGACGGATGGGATTATATGAAATTTAGAAACTCGGGCAAAGCAAAGGTAACAACTACAGAGTGAAGAGAGGACACAGAATGGGCAGCGAGGGGATCCTGCCCTCTACAAATCAGTCCTGGTCTCTGGGACGGTTCCAATGAGAAACGTCCCCCATAGGCTCAAGTATTCATTTGAGGACTTGATTCCTAGCTGGTGGTGATTTGGGGGTTGGTTTAGGTGTACAGCCTTGCTAGAGGAAGTACGTCACTGGAGGTGGGCTTTGAGAGTCTACAGCCACACCCTAATTCCAGTTCACTTTCTCTTTGTGCTCTCATTGAGGATGGGAGCTCTCAGCTTCCTGTTCCAGCCATCATGCCTGCCTCCTGGCCATGATGAACTCTTTTTCCTCTGGAACCATTAGCCAAATACACCCTTCTTTCTATAAGTTGTCTTGGCCATGTTGTTTGATCACAGAAATTTTTTAAAAGTATTAATATCTATAATATATAAATGTAAGAAACATTAAATATGAGGGTTTTTTTTTTTCAGAGCTGAGGACTGAACCCAGGGCCTCAAGCTCTACCACTGAACTAAATCCCCAACCCTAAATATAAGTTTTTAACTTATCAAATACTATAAAACTTGTGTTTAATCTTCCCACCTTGTAAGACTTTAATGTAAATGTTTTAGCACACACACCCAAATGCAGCAAAACCTTTTTATACAAAGGCTCTGCTACTTTCTAGCATTAAAGTGGCTGGCTCCTTTCCCCATCATTTTCTGTGTGCCCACTCTTTTAAGACCAGCCAGTCATGGAAGACTGTGAGGCTGGACCCTATTTGGGGGGAGGGGAGGTCACACACAGTCACTACCACATGCATTAGGACGGAAAGTCAAGTGCACTTGCTGCCCCGGGTACTTGTTCTGCTGTGACGGCAAGCGGTGCAAACTCTTGATCAAGAGTAAAAGAGACATTCCATTGGAGTAGTAGTCTCTTTCTTTGTGACCCCCAAACTTACTTCTAACAAAGAACTACAAAAATTAAATACAAAAAAGCTTTTAAGCCAGGCAGTGGTGGCATACATACCTTTAATCCCAGCACTCGGGAGGCAGAGCCAGGCGGATCTCTGTGAGTTCAAGGCCAGCCTGGGTTACAGAGTGAGTTCCAGGAGAGGCACAAAGCTACATAGAGAAACCCTGTCTTGAAAAAAGCCCCCCCCCCAAAAAAAAGCTTTTAAATCAATAAATAGGTCAAGGAACTGAACAGACAGTTCTCAAAAAGAAAATAAACAGTCAATAAATACTTCCAGAAATTCAAATTAAACTGCTTTCAGATTCCATCTCTACCCAGTCAAAATGGCTGTCATCAAAAAAAAAAAAAAAAAAAGAAAGAAAGAAAATGCTAGCAATGATCTGGGGGATGAGGAACCCTCATACACTGCTGCAGGGAATGTAAACTGACACAGCACTGTGGAAATCAACATGGAGTTTCCTCAAAAATACTAAAACACAACTACCATGTGACCCAACGATGCCACTCTTACATTATATCCCAAAGGACTCTAAGCCAACAAACCACAGAGATAACTGCATGTCCATGTTTATTCCTATACCTATTCCTACATAGACAGGCAGAGGAACCAGGCTAGGCATCCATTAACAAATGGACAAATAAGGATGTGTTAAATATATACAGCATATATTGTGACAATGCATTACGATAAAAATACTTCCTACATTCTACGACTGGAACTTTTACTGAATTAATAATACACCGTGAGGTCATATAAGCATTAAGACTGCTATCCAAATGTGTACTCGACCTGTTTGTTTAATCTGCTTTTAACAGAACAATGTAACAATCAACCTTACTTGCCTTGGATTTCCCGTGTAATCAACTTTTACAACCTAAGCTAACCATAGCTGTAATCTTAAATTATGTATTCTTCCAAACCCCGGACTCAGAACAATGCATGTGTATCATTTGCTGAAAGCAGCAAATACAGAAGATGAAAGCAATCTTCTAAAACGAATAGCCACCATAAATGTTCAACACAGCATTTGGATACTGGTTGATGACATAACACCGTTTGCTATCTGGGTAGGTTGAAGCCAGTGACTTTATCCCCTGTAAAATTGTGTTAAAGATCTCTGTAAATTATTCCATTCCGTCCCCGTGTGATGCTTCCTGTGCAGCTCAATAAACAGAGCAGAAAAAGTATTTCTTTGTTAGGAGGACAGAGACACAGAGAAGATAAAAGATAAGGTAGAGAATTCAAACCTGGCCACACTGTGGGTTAAATCCAAGGGAAAATGCTATTGTTTCTTCCCTTAATGTGACAATGAGGCAATACTGGTGACTCATTAGGTAACTCAGTTACTAATGCATTTAATCCATGCAATGTATGTGGAATTTTCTTCAGGCACAAAGAAATATGAAACAACATTTCCAGGAATATGGATGGAACAAGAAATCACTAAATGAACAAGCCAAACTCAGAAAAATACCACATTTTCTCTTGTATGAATAATCTAGGGTGTGTGTGTGTGTGTTTAACTGGGAAAAGGATGACCGTGAGACAGGAGGAGGAAATCCTAAGGTAAGGTGCAGGAAAGAAAAGAGAAGGGCAGTGGAATCCATGGGACCTGACTAGAGAGGGGAGAGAATGGCATGCAGGGGCAGGGTGATGGGAAGAGTGCAGTAGGGAAGGGGTGAGTAAGAATGAAGTCCATTGACACACATCATGAAACTAGCATGACCAAGCCATTACTGTGTATGACAACAAGGAAAAACACTGTGATTTTCTTGCACAACAGTATATAATATTCAACACATAACTAATGCATTAATATAGACACATACAAATGAGAAATCAGTAAGCTCTTACAAGGGAAAACTAAGAACACTATTTTTATTTGGAAGACATTATAGGAATACGAAGAAATTAGCTAGCTTGTTTTAAGAAATACACTAATAAAGCAGTGCTCCACCTGGTGAAGAATTACAGGAATGTTCTTCTTCAGGACGCTGCCGGGCACCACTTGAAGTACAGTATTTCTGGGCAGAGTTTTTACAAGTTGTGCCTGTGGGAGCATCCTCTGTCCACCATTCTCCACCCATGAGGAAAGTCCAACATCATTGAATTTTGAATTTCAGATTGCCCACCAAAATTACAGTTGCAGAGCTAAGAATTGTACTAGAGACCTGTTGTCAGTAACAGAGAATGAGGAAGATGTCTTACATTGCACTCAAGGGACACGCTATACTGAAAACAACAGGACATGCATGGCAGGAGCAAGGATCCTGTCATTATTCGTATGATCTCCACAGACTCGTGTATTTAAACACCTGCTTCCCAGTTGGTGTCACTGTTTGGGGAAAGTTACAGAACTTTTAAGAGGTAGAGCCTTGCTGGAGGAAGTACATCGCTGAGGGCGGGCTTTGATGTCTCTACCTGTTCTCTGCAGCCTGTGTGCTGATGGAGGAAGTTGACCAGTTTCCTGCTCCTACTTCTGTGCCTTCCCTACCATTACAGACACTCTCCCTCTGGATGGTGAGGCAAAATTAATCCTCTTCCTCAAGTGGGTTCATCCAGAGTATTTTATCACAAGCACAGAATAGTTGCTAATACACAGTAGTAACTCTTTTTTAAAGCCCCCGTGCCTACCATAGGGTGGTAAGTAGTTGGATGGATACATTCACATGGGCCCAACAAATGAAACTGGGGCACAGGTCCACTGTCACCTATGGTAATCCTGGCTGGGCTCCTGTCCTCACAGCACATGGAGGCCTGGGATGCTATCAGACAATGTAAGCGGGGACTTTTTAAAAAAGGATTGAAAAATAAAAATACTAAATAAATAAATAAATAAATAAAACAGTGCTCAGAATTGGGAACATCCCACTAGAGCATGACAGGGGAAAACAGAAATGTTATGAATGTTCCTGTACCAGTATAGCTGGGAAGGCAGGGATAGTTACATTTAAACAAGCTGTTTAGTCAACCTATTAAAATTTCTGTGTGTGTGTGTGTGTGTGTGTGTGTGTGTGTGTGTGTGTGTGTATGTATGTATGTGTGTGCGCGTGTGTGTATACACAAAAGATCTATTACATGTGCCCTACTGTGCTAATCCAGTAAGTACATTTTCTTACAAGAAAGCTGCGCTCTACATACTCCTGGAGTTCCTAAAGAAGAAATGGGTTTAGAAAGGCTAACAGGTATGATCTGAATAAGGAGGTTACTATCCCAATTTGTAAACCAAATCCAAGCATACTATTTCTAATAGTTGAGAAAGAGAACATGACAAGCTGTGCTGACTCAGTAGCACCACTATCCTAGAGTACAGCACAAGATATAGAATAAAAGTAGCTTTTCTTTAATATTAAGGAGACTACATTATAGTTCAGCTAGTAGAGCACTTACCTAGCATGAACAAGGTCCTGAATTCTATTCCTAGCATCACAAAAAATACTACCATTAATACAAATGTACAACACAACTTCCATGCCTAACGTATAGGAAATACCTCAAAAGGGGGTGGAAAGACTATAAGAGGCAGAGGACCTGGATGTTTGCTTCGAGAGAGTGTCTTCTATACCTGACAGAGAAACTACATCCATGAAATCTCAACAACCTGGTTGCCTAAATAAAACAGGTACAATGACACCAGCAGCTGACATGCCAGTGTGAACAGGAAAACCTCACAAGCCCCTGTACCTCCATGAAGAGCTACAGGCAATCGACTGCCGCTGAAAGTCAATCAGTCTTCTCCAGGGAGGAGCCCCCTGATAGGTTATCTAATCCCAAGTAGTCAACCCTAAACACACACACACACACACACACACACACACACACACACACACTCTCTCTCTCTCTCTCTCTCTCTCTCTCTCTCTCTCTCTCACACACACACACACACACACACACACACACACACAAGCAACACTAAACTGAACTCAGCATGTTGTATTTATATATACATCCATATACAAAAATATACACATACATATATATAATTAAAGAAGAAGAGGTCATAACTTTGAGAGGAAGTGGAGGGGGACATGGAAGAGTTGAAGGGGAGAGGCAGGGAAAGAAATGATATAAATACAGCACATTATGTAAAATCATCAGAAATTAATAATAAAAGGGAGTATTACAAAACCAGTTCTGATGCTTCCACTCCTGATTTCTTAGCATCTCGGGTCTCTTCCTGAGAGGTTGCCAGTCTCCCGTGAATCCCTCTAGGGGAGATGTACAAATCTGAGTACACGTGTGTGCTGGACTCCTTTGTGTATCTAACAATAGCAGCCAATTGTTCTGCACTACGCTGTTTCTTGCTGTTGTTTTGAGTCTCCTCAAAGGATTGTTTCATGTTATATTCATTATCTACCTCACTCTATGGTATAATGTTCTACTCCATACTGTAGTGTATGCTTCTCTTTATTTAGATAATACCCTGTGCTGCTACTACAATGAACTATACTGTAACAAATACCAATGCCTCCACATCTTACAAAGGGAGAGCCTTTTGCTATATCTAAGTAAATTTTACTTAATAACTCAACCACCTACTACACTATTTGTCACCAATTCTAATCACAATTCATTACTGATTAAAAACTGAAAGCCACTTTCTCACTAGCATTTTTTAAAAGCACAAGTGACATTGCTCTATAGTACAGTTCAGAGAATGCCATGTGTGGTACATCACTCACGAAGATACACATGCTCAGGTGTGAGCAGGTAATAAATTTTATCAGGAAGTGGCACTGAGGGCTGAATGTCCTACTGTTTTATCCATATTATCTAATCTAACACAGGGACAAATATTTTCTTTGGCACAAAATGTAATCTAAGAGGACAGTGCAGATTTGTTCAGCCTGGCACTCACGTGTTAGCCCTACTTTGGTACTTCTAATCTCATGCATACCTTTGCAGCCTGAGACCAATAAATAAATCATTCATTTCCCAGCAGCTTACTTTCTCCAGATGCAGAGTTCTGCCTCCCTGTTGGAGGGCAAGGCTCCTGTTGACATGATTTATACTACTGTTGAACCCTCCAGGGCTCAAGTCCAGAGCTTACGGGTAGGACACCATCCTTTTGTTAGCTCTAGTCCTTGGGAATCTCTTCCCCTGACCGTGTTTAAAATCTGCCTCTCTAGTCCACTCCAGCTCCTGACGAGTTTCTTCTCATCAAATAGAGAACAGATGTTTGAATAAACTCCTTCCCCATGATCCACTGATTATGTAATAGGCTAATATCAGGGAAGCCAGGTTTCCCTAACTCACAGCATGACAAAGTCATTTCCAGAACATTTACAGGTAATGCATAAACTATAAAGGAACTGGGGAAATTCAGATGCATTTTGTTAATGTTGGCATGTGAAAAGGCAAAAGTTGTTTTAGAAACTCAATGGGATATGAAAATATTGATTTTCTTTGGGTCCCTTACAATTCAGACTATAACTTGGAGCAAAATATCATAGAAGTATGATGTAGTGAAAATGAAGAATGAGTCATAGAAACTGCATGTACAGACATGATGGATTAATAAGGAAAGACACAATAAAACTGTATTTCGTTGTTGTGGGAACTAAATCAGATTTATTTGGGTCCTGTTCCAAAAACTAGTCATTGAGAAGTTGCTGGTTTTATCAAGTCCAGGGAAAGAAAACGAAAGAGAAGCCAGAGAAGGGTAAGGAAGAACAACTACTTATTCATAGAAACATCTTAAAACGGACCTTATTGGGGCAGGGAGGGGAGGGGACACCAAGGAAATAGAAGAAAGTCTACCAATAATACACTTTTCATTTATTCCCCAAAAGAACTAAGTTTAAGTAAAATGCCATGTATTTTAAAGAAAGTGTGACAGACACCAGGCATTGTGGACCAAAGCTAAGTCAGTTAATATCCTTGTAATTTAAATTTTAGTACAGTTGGGACATATGCATGTAATAGAATGAACTCTGGAGTGTCGGAGAAAGTGCTGTGGAAGAAAAAGCTCCCCAGCCAGCAAATAAAGCAAAGAGGGTGGAAGAATTGGCAAAGCCAAGTCTGTGAACATAAATGGTCTGGCTACAAGGCTGCAAAGAACTATCACTTAGGCCTAAGGAATCCCCCATGCAAGGCAAGGAGGACAGAGAGGAGGTGAAGCCAGAGAGGAGGCTGTGGGGCCATCTGTGTTACCATCAGAGATTCCCAAGTGCTTCCAAGAGTCTTAAACTAAGGTCACTTCGTAGATGCTATAAGCAGGAAAGAAATCAGGATATGAATCTGCGTAGGTGTTTGGAAACAATGGCCTCTCTTTATGGGGAGGTAGGGAAGGAACATATCCCAAGAGCCTTGGTAGGTGAATAAAACTACAGTCCAGTAATGTAGAATCATACAGACCTTTTCTATCTTTTTTTGTTTGTTTGTTTGTTTTTCGAGACAGGGTTTCTCTGTATAGCTTTGGAGCCTGTCCTCGAATTCACTTTGTAGACCAGGCTGACCTCAAACTCACAGAGATCCGCCTGCCTCTGGCTCCCAAGTGCTGGAATTAAAGGCGTGTGCTACCACCGCCCAGCTTACACCTTTTCTATCTTAATTAATCATGTATTATGACTATAACTTTTGTAGTTTGAATAAAAGTATCACATTTCATTTTCTTTTCTCACAATTTCATAGAAAAAAGATTTTTTCTTCCCATATATATCTTTACAATCCTAGCATATAATTTTATGGTCTCCCCTTATAGTGTAGAACAGTCTATTTTTTCACTTAAAGGAAACACTTTATAGCCTCTCCTTGGCATATCCAAAATGTACATGTCACTATGTTTTATTTTATTTTTATGTGTAGTAGTGTGTTTTCTGCAAGCATATCTGTGCACCATGTGTCTGCCTGGTACCCACTGAGGTTAGAAGAGGACACTGGATACACTGGAAGTGGAGTTACAGGTGGTTGTGAGCCACGTGGGTGCTCAGAAAGGAACCTAGGTCCTCTGAAAGAGGCACCACTGATATTAACCACTGACATCTCTCAGGGATCAGCACTGTGACTTTTGCACTTTGGATTAGTAAGTAACTAAGAGTTACTTGACTACAACCATCAATACTTTGACAGTCAATGTAATAACACAAAGCTCTACTAAGTATCTAATGAGCAATGTGGTAGCATTGGGTAATACTTCACTGAAGAGTCACAAACCATCTAACAAAAACCCAATACCAAGCATATGAAGCATTCTTTGAATTATTG
Source organism: Peromyscus californicus insignis (assembly GCF_007827085.1). Taxonomy (NCBI): domain Eukaryota; kingdom Metazoa; phylum Chordata; class Mammalia; order Rodentia; family Cricetidae; genus Peromyscus; species Peromyscus californicus. The sequence continues at coordinate 27,411,246 of NW_026294491.1, read as the reverse complement.
GTCAGAGTTGTCTAAGAGACTCCCAGACATTACAGGTTATTTTATATTGTCCTTGGTTGCTCCCCAAAGGTGGAAGGTAAGTCCCTATTGCTGAAGACATCATGCACTTCTAACACAGGCCCAGGACACCTGAGCTAGATCTGATATGAAAGCCTCCTCCTTGAGAACTAACTTTCATAGTACCAGGAGGTACAATGCAAGTTTCCAAAAGAGAAAAGCAACCAACAGTCCTACCCAATTGTGATGCTATAAACCACGACTATGCCCAGCATGAAAAGATAACCCTAAGGGTACAGTAGTGGCATGCACACATACCTTGGCAGTAATCAACGGCTCTCTAATTGGATTTAAGACCCGCTCAACAAGAAGAAAATCATTCCTGGTACTGGAAATCTAGCCATCTACCCAGGACTAGTGAGGTCATGGATCTTGGTGGATCTTAGAGAACTACAATCACCACTTTACTAAATCAACATAAACCCTAACAACACTCTAAATATGTGTCCTTATACACACAGATAAGGGGAATCCTCACCCCTCATCAAGAAAACTTCTCTTTGCAACAGATGAAGACTAGGACAGAAAATCACAACCAATCAAAATGCAGAGTTGTGGAGCCCAGTCCCAAATGATAAATCTACCAGAAAACTCCTACACTTAAAGCTCAGGGATCATTGTGGGAAAGGGGGCAGAAAGACTGAGACAGAGGAACAGGGAGTTGACTTTGAGATTGTGTCTCCTAGAAATTTACACACGTCAAGTCTCACCAACATGACTGCTTAAGCATGAGCTGAACAAGGATGACACCGATAAACATGCCAACATGCAGGGGAATCTTACCATGAGGCCTCAACCTTACACAAAGAGCTACAAACTACAGGCAACTGAGGAACACTGAGAGGACAAATGGTACCCCCAGGGAAGAGCACACCAACTGGTTACCTACTACCAACCGGTCAGCCCTGAAAACACATACATACAAGTAACACTATACAGCTGAGTAGGGAATATATTTTTATGTGTATTTTATGTATATAAAATGTATATTCATATACATATACACACATATAACAACAATTAAAGAAAAAAGAATCCAATATATGTATATATACACATACACACACATATAACAACAATTAAAGAAAAAAAGAATCCATGAATTTGAAAGAGAGCAAGGTGGGTGGGTATATGCGAGGGTTTGGAAGGGGAAAAAAAGAAAGGAGGGGCCGGGTGGCGGTGGCGCACGCCTTTAATCCCAGCACTAGGAGGCAGAGCCAGGCGGATCTCTGGGAGTTCAAGGTCAGCAACAGGTACCAAAACTACACAGAGAAGCCCTGTCTAGAAAAAAAAAAGAAGGGAGAAATGATGTGATTATAATCTCAAAAAAAAAAAAAAAAAAGAAAGAATAGCTTTGAAAGGATTCTTGCATAAGAGAAACACAAATTCACTTTTGTTTTAAAAGGTTTAGTCTGGAAACAGTTCAAAACACAGCAAGCAGAAACAATCCTTGATCAGCTTTAAATACATATACATATGGGCAATACTAATTGGACTCCACAGGTTTTGTGTGTGTGTATATATATACAATAATTATAAAGATCATTAATTTGAAAAGAGGTTGTTGGGGGATGACACTATAGATTTGGAACAGGAACATGGCGTGGTAAACATGATATACAGTACATTCATATATGACATTCTCAACCAATTATATTTTTAAAAAAGAGAAAAGAGAACATCATATAGGATCTATAGAAAATCCCAACTGAAATAATGATCAATAGAAAGAAAACCACATGCAAGAAACGGGGGAATCACAGCACTGAGCCATGGGGAACTCTGGTACTTAAATACTGAAGAATTCAGAAACAACTCCAGGAGTCAGAGACAGCGGAAGAGATGAAAGGGGCGTGGCCAAGCGTGAGAGTGCCACTCCTACTCATTTACATACCCTGCTTTCCTGCAGCAGTGACAGTTGCATGGCTCCTGACAGACTGCATGGCTCACAAACCTGACAACAGTTACTATTTGACCCTTTAACAGAAAGAACTGCCAAATCTTGATCTGAAAGAAAAAGAGGGTAAGGGAACTAGCCAAGTGTTGTACTGGTTAGTTTTTGTCAACATAAACTAGATAGTCACTAAGGAAGAGGGAACCTCCACTGAAGAACTGCCTCCATCAGACGGGCCTGTGGGCATGCACATCTGGGAGTCACTTTCTTAATGATTAATTAATGATTGATAAAGGAGGGTCTAGCCCCACTGTGGGTGGTGCCACTCGTGAGCAGGTGGTCCTGAGTTATGTAAGAAAGCCTGCTGAGCAAGACGTGGGAACTAAGACAGTAAGCGTACTTGATGTCTCCACTTCAGTTTCTGCCTCCAGGTTCTTGTCTTGACCTGCCTTTGCTTCCCTTGATGAAGGACTGGAAAGTTAAATGAAATCACCCCTTCCCTCCTCAAGTTGCTTTAGGTCAATGTTCTATCACAGCGTCAGAGACACTAACTAGGACAAATGCAATACAATTTTAGGTCACAGAGTAGTTCCTGATGGTTAGGAGTTGCTAAAGTTTGAATCTGCAGTGTCCCCCAAAGGCCTAAGAATTAGATGCTCGTCCCTTCAGTAGTGTGATAACCAAAGGAGGGAACATGAGGTGGAGCTCACTGCAGTGCCAAGATCCCTTCAAGTGTGCCCTCAAAGAAGCCTGTGGGACACTGGTCTGTTTCTCTTTTGCTTCCTGGCTCTCATAAGATGGCTCTCTCTTTGGTTCACTATTCAATCCCTATCGATATGTGTGTCTCTGCGACATGCCCAATGTACTGAGTGAGGTAAATTGGTCATGGACTAAAACCTCCAAAACTGTGAGTCAAAATATACTTTTTCTTGTCACAGGTAATTCCATGTAACAGAAAGGTGATGGATTGCTTACTTTTCTCCTTGCTGTAATAAAATACCTAGCAAAGGCAGCTCAAGGGCAGGTTTATTTAGGCTCACAGTTTCAGTGTCAGTCTGACAGGAAAGTCCTGGTGCCAGGATGTCTAAGGCAGCTGGTCACACTGTTTTGTGCAGTCATGAAGCAGAAAGAGATGAACGCTGGCACTTAGTTTGCTTTCTCCTTTATACTGAGTATGGGCCCCTAGCCCATGGGATGGTGTCCTAAACATTCAGGATGTATTCTTTGTTCAGTTAAATCTTTCTGCAAACACCCTCATAAACATGTGATGATTATAATTCCATCATGTGATAATAAAAATTAGTTATCATAGGTGACCAAAAATAATTTAAGGTCAAAAAGTTTGAGTGAGTCTGTTGGTGTGATTTTCCTCCATCTGGTACAACAGTGGATCCTAGAGGCAGTTTGGTGTTCTTAAATGTGGAATTTTGCCAGGAAAGAATTATGAAGCAGGAGAAGGAGCCCAGATGTGCAAGGAAATGGTTATAAATGGCTATAATAATGAGTGGGATGGAAGGGAAATAGAAAGCAAGTAGAAATAATAGAGTAGATCAACGAAGTGAGGGATGTGGGGTAGTTGAGGAAGTAAACAAGCAAGGTAGGACAAGCAGTCAAAACCAAGTACCTGAAACTGAGGTCATTAGTTCTGGGCAACGACCAAGTCAAGGCACCATCTGTTAGCAAGAGTGGCTACAGGAGCACAAAAACTGAAAGAATACTGAGGGAAAGGAGGTCAAATACTGTACAGACAAAGTCTGAAAGGATAGTCTAAACAGACACTGTACCACCCAGAATTGTAAAGGCCTACTGTTAAAAAGTTCTAGGGAGCAAACTCACGAAGCACTGAGGGAGGCAGGGTTGCAGGCATGACTACAAACAAGAGAGCTTAGTATCCAGCACAACAGCTTGAGTGAGTGCGAACTCTAAAGGGGAAAAATACAGCAAAGAGGAGTACAGTGGGTAACTCCTCACATTCATGTTCTGGAGCCTAATAAAGGCAGGAAGCTTTGAAACACAGCTCCCCTACATATCCTCTGGGAAATTTTCAAACAACAACAAAAGTTCAGTCAGCAGAGGTGGTAGAAATGGGACTGGAGTTGACAAAAAGTAAGTAGAGGCCCAGGTACACAAGGACCCACACAATGCATGCAGCAAAGATAGAAAATGGGCAGGTCCTGACCCAGAGTAGGACACCCAGGTATGTAGGATCAGCAAAAATACAGTGGCAGAGGTTTCAGAAGAAAGGAGAAGGCTGTAGCTGCCTCGGGGAAGGGCATCCAGGTACGGGAGGGCCCACAATGCATATAAGAAGTAGGAAGCAGGCAGGATGTGCCCAGAGTAGGGTACCCCAGCATTCAGGGACTCAGAACATGCAGAGAAGGTGGTGGAAATGAGGAGCAAGTTAGAGCTGACCTAGAGTAGGGCACCCAGACATGGAAAGCCACAGCATGGAGCAACAGAAGCAGAGCACAGCCAAAGGTATGCTAACACTGGATAGTGACTGTTACTGCTGACTCAGGGGAAAACCAGGGACAGCGCCCAGGGCTCTGAGTGCCAATCCCACAGCAGAAGAAAAAAAGTGGGTAATCTGAACTACAAAAGGGGAAATCAAAAAAAGAAGGAAGAAAGGAGGGAGGGAGGGAGGGAGAGGGGAGGGAAGGAAGGAGGGAGGGAGGGAAGGAAGGAAAGAAGGAAGGAAGGAAGGAAGGAAGGAAGGAAGGAAGGAAGGAAGGAAGGAAGGAAGGAAAGAAGGAAATGTTCAAAAACTCAGGCATGAATGCATCCCAAGAAAATAAAAACAATGAGGAAATGAATTCAAGACATGAAAACAGACTCAATAAAGAGAAAACTGACGAGGAAAAGCCAAACTGAAATGATGCTGAAAAGAAAAATTAAAAAAAAAATGCAATAAGCCAAATGAAAAGTCCAGTGGCGAACTTCATCAGCAGTGTGGATAATGCGGATAAAGAGTATCAGAGCTTGAAGACAATGGAAAGGAACTGGATCATTCAGCAAAAGTCAACAGGGTTCAAAGGAACTTTGGGCTACCATGAAAAGACCAGATCTATGAATTCTGGAGATAGAAGAATTCCCAAATAAAGCATTTACAAGATAATTTCCCATTCTAGAGACAGTAGTACTCATCCAGATATATAAGAGGTCTAACAGAACACCAAATGGAAAAGACCAGAAAAGAAACTCTCCACGCATATTACAGTTAAAACTGTAAAAACAGAATAGAGAGTGCTTTTCTTAGTTAACTTCAGCTGTCGACCAGTGTCATCTGTGGGAGTCCCAAGTCTGTGACTGATGATTAAATATTGTCTTGAGAGGGACATTCATGGATCTTCCTAGGAAGGGGAAAGAGATACGATCTCCTGGGTAAACTGGGAGGGGTGGGATGAGAACATGAGGGAACTGGATGGTTGACTTGGGGGAGGGACAGAGAGAGAGCAAGGAAAGAGCTATCTTGATAGAGGGTGCAATTATGCAATTAGGGAGAAAACTGGTGCCAGGGAAATTCCCCAAGAATCCACAAGGATGACCCCAGCTAAGATTCCAAGCATGAGTGGAGAGGGTGCCTGAACTGGCCATCTCCTGGAATTAGATTGCTGACTACCCTGTCATTCATGATAGAACCTTCATCCAGTAACTGATGGAAGCAGATGCAGAGATTCACAGCCAAGCACTGGGCTAAGCTTCTCCAGTTCAGATGAACAGAGGGAAAAGGGATTATATGAACAAGGGGGGTCAAGAGCATGAGGAGGGAACCCACAGAGACAGCTGACCCAAGCTAGTGGGAGCTCATGGACTCTGGACTGACAGCATGGGACCGAACTAGGCCCTCTGAATGAGGGCATCAGTTGTGTGACTTGGGCAGTTTGTGGGGCCCCTGGCAGTGGGACCAGGATTTATCTCTAGTGCATGAACTGGCTTTTTGGAGCCCATTCCCTATACAGGGATACCTTGCTCAACCTCGATGTAGGAGGGAGGGGCTTGGTCCTGCCTCAACTTGATATGCCAGACTTTGTTGACTCTCCATTGGAGGCCTTATCCTCTCTGAGGAGTGGATGGGGGTGGGAGTAAGAGGGGAAGAAGATGTGGGGAGATAATAGGAGAGGGGAGAGAACTGTGGTTGATATGTAAAATGAAAAAAAAAATTTAGTTAAAAAAAATTGTCTTGATTGATGATTAATGTGGGAGGCCCAGCCCACTGTGGGTAGTACCATCCCCTAGCTAGGTGATTCTGGGCTGTATAAGAAAACTAGCTGAGCATGAGCCAATGAGCAAATCTAAATGTGAGCCAGCAAACAGTGTTCCTACAGGTTCCCACCCTGACTTGCCCTAATGATGCACTGTGACTTGCAAGTGTAAGCCAACTAAATCCATTCCTCCCCCAAGTTTCTTTTGGTCAGCATGTTTAATTACAGTAACCAAGTAAACCAAGCATAAAGTGGATGATTTGATACAAAAATTTTAAGTGGCTTAGATTTATATTCTGAGTTCTGAAAGACAAAAAAACTGTCAATCCATACTTTTATACTCAGCAAAACTACCTATCCTAATTGAAGAAAAGATTAAAAATTTACAGGATTGGGGGCTGGAGAGATGGCTCAGAGGTTAAGAGGCTGCTCTTCCAAAGGTCATGAGTTCAATTCCTAGCAACCACATCTTGGCTCACAACCATCTGTAATGAGATCTGGTGCTCTCTTCTGGCATGCAGGCATACATGCAGATAGAACACCATATACAAAATAAATAAATTTTAAAAATTTTATAGGATTAAAACAAACTAATGGAATTTATGACCAATCAGTCAAATAAAAGGATAATGGGAAGAATACTGCAGAGAACATACCCAAAAGGTCATGGGGAAAAATAAAATACCACACCAACAAATCAAAAGAGATTTAGAAAAACAGTAAAAAAAAATAAACAAAATGATAGGAACCAATACACACCTTTCAATAGTAACTATAAATATTAGTGGTCTCATTCCCCAACAAAAGACATAGACTAGCAAACTGTATTTTAGAAAACAAGATCCATCTTTTTGTTTTCTCTCACTGGATTTTTTACACATCTCAGAATCTCCCGCCAGGGATGGCACTGCCAACAGTGGGTTGGGTCTTCTCACATCATCTAACAATGAAGACAATCCTCACAGACATGGCCACAGACCAATCTGATCTAGGCAATCTACCCATTGAGAGTGCACAGATGACTCTGAACTACATCAAGTTGACAGCTTAAACTAAATAAGCCAGCTACGAGGAATGTTTCTCATCTATATATTCAGAACTACCTTAGTAACAATCTCCCTCAATAAGACATCTATTTGAATTTTCAAAAATATTCAAGTAATTCTTGCTAATATACATGCAATCAAACAAAAATATCACTGCATGTGTTCATTTATCTATGAAAAAACAAATATAGGGAACTCACAAAATATCTAAGTATCGATGAATAGATTCTACACTTATTTCACAATGCATCACCACTTTCTATATATAACTAACTAGAAGAAGGATTTCTCAGAGTCTCCATAAATATGGCCAACACAAAGGGCAAAATAAACTGGGAATCCTAGTTCTTGTTTTTTGTTTTGTTTTGCTTTTTTTGTTTTGTTTTTCAAGCCAGGGTTTCTCTGTGTAACAGTTCTGGCTGCCCTGGAACTCAATTTGTAGACCAGGCTGGCCTCAAACTCACTGAGATCTTCCTACCTCTTTCTCCCAAGTGCTGGGATTAAAGACGTGCACCACCACGGCCCAGCTTTTGTTTCTTGAGATGTCTCTCTACCTAATCCAAGCCAGTCTTGAAGTCAGTATGTAGCCTAGGCTGACCTTGAATTTATGATCCTCCTGCCTCATCCTCCACACCCCATATCCCCAATTAAACCTCAAGTGTTTATAGGTATGTATCACTGTAAACTTAATCTGGGTTCTTTATTATCATTAGCATATATCATTTGTATAAAATAATGGTTTTCAATATGACATTTTCAAAATTGTACACAATATTCGTTGATGCTATTCACTAGTCCCCTTTTCAGCCTCCCTTGACCCTCTATTGCATCCTACTGGTCCCTCTGCCCTCCAAAATAGAAAAATATGGAAGAGTCTTCAAATCTGCATTTCAGTTTCAGTCTACGTTCTGCTGAAGCAAAAACCTGGCCTGATAACTGAGAGGAGAAAGTACAGAAGTCAGAGGAGATACCTTCAGTTCTCCTACCTCACCTCTGGTGAGCCTTACGACACTGGAGGGGCTGGAGAGCCCACCATACTTACACTTCCCAGATTCATTCAACTAAATTAAAAACTAACGTAAAAAACAGCTGGTAAAACTGTGACTGTTGCTCCCCAGGAGAACATGCATCCTCGCAGCAGAATTTCACCTACAAATGCTATTGCTATTAACTGCAAATAATAATTCCAATGTTTTCGGCTTTCTATAAAAGTACATGAGCCATAATATAAACCTCTTCCTACATGAAGAATAAACAAGATTTAGACTATGGTAAAGCTCCATTTGTGTGTAGATATCAAATAATTCACCCACAGTAGAATCATGGCAAATATAGTGATAGATGAGAATGCAGTTAGTGTGTCCAATGTATAATGCTTCCAGAAAAAAAGACCTTGTGTTAGTGAGCAGACATCTAACAAGACATCAAGGTTTCATCATGCTGAAGAATTAGATGGCACTGGTAAATCACTAGAGGGTGATGCTTTTCATGAGAGGGTGCTTTTACTGGACGGCCATTAAGGTTTCCATAGCTAAAGAATATGATGATTTTTCACATAAATGGTCATGGTTCAACTTCACATGGAAATTATAGCATTTATCTATTTTGTATTATTTTTATTTTAGGCTACTGAAGTAAGTTCTACAACTAAAATGAAGCATAGAAAGATAACAGCCACTAGTTTTAGGTAAGTAGAAGTTATTTGGAAAATGTTTATTGGAGTAATATTGCTTGTGATTAAGAATATTGCAAAAATACCACCAATGGCAAAATATTTAATAGTTAATTAAAATGATTATTTTCATTAATATTGGATGAGGGCAAAATTAGAGTTTTCTTAAAGCAGCAACAAAAAATTATCTACTGGATGCAGCTGTTAGGGAAGTAGAAATAGAGAGACCATTCTACCCCATGCAGCATCTGGAAGACTCCATGAACAGTCCCTAAAACGACGGGAACAAAGGCAAGATTACAAGAGATTGGTATTATCAAAACAGTATGACCATCCGGAAAACTACGACATACTATGCAATATCAAGTAAGATAAGTTATGCAAAAGTTATCTGAAACGCACAAAATATAGGATCGGTCATGTGTTCTTTTAATTACAAGGAGAGGGAAAAGCAAAACAGAACCGCCAAACAAATACGGTAAAACCGCCAAGTTTTGGAAAAGCTAGGGAAGCCGGCTTCCCGGTTAGCAGCCACGTACGTGTACACCACCGCACAAAACCAGGCGGATTACAAGGCCTGCTCAAAAAAAAAAAAAAAAAGAAAGAAAAACCGTTACAAAGTGATAAACACCTGGATTTAATTTACACCCCTCGCTTCGGCCAGGACCAGGAAGCCTGGCCAGTCTAGGTTCCCCCAACATCCAGTCGCTCGGCAGAGCTCCTCAGCCCTCGCCCTGGGGACAGCAAGGAGCCCAACTCTCCACGCCACGCGGGAGTCCCGAAACCGCACGGTCACAATCCCGCTGGCCCCAGAGGCGACCGGGCGGGGCGGGGCGGGGCGGGGCGGGGGACTCCGAGAGTTCCGCCGGGACCGGGGAACACGCAAGGGCGCGGGCTCACCAGCTGCCGCACCTCGTCCAAACAGGCCATAGCCCTGGGGAGACGTCGCGGAACGGTGGTCTCAGGCCGGACCCAAACGCACGTCCCCGGCGGCTTCGGAGAGAGACCCGCGGGGCGTGACAAGCGGGGCACGGGGCGTGCCGGGCGAGCCGCAGCCGTTAATGGGCGGGGCGGCCTCTGCCGAGGGCCCGGGGCGGGGCCAAGGCCGGTGGCTGCGGGAACGTGCCAGGGAACGGGCCCGGGCGTTTCCCGCGCTCCGGGCGAGCCTCTCCCGGCTGTGCTCCCCGGGACGTTTTTAGACGAGAAGCCAGTGAGCAGGGAAGTGGGAGGGGACCAAGAAGCAGGGGACGTGAAGAAAACGGTTAGGCACCGCGACGCCCCGCTCAGGCGGAAGCAGTGATTGCTGGCCCCCGGCGCGGAGCCCGGAAGTGGGCGTGGCCTCGGGCCGCAGACTGGCGCAGAGATTGAGGCCCGAACGGAAGTGGGCGTGGTGGGGAGGCGTGTCGACAGGGGGGCCCTGCCCCAGTGAGGCGGTGTCTGCGCTCGCGGGAGGCAGAGTCTGTGAAACTGGCCTCGCGTGCAGCCTGTCGCTCTCCAGGTTCCCCGGGCGCGCGGCTATGGTGTCGGGCTGAGCCGTCCCCGGGGCGGAGGAGCTGAGCTGCGGAATGGAGGGGCCGCTGGAGCCGAGCTCCGAGACGATCCTGCGCTTTCTCGCCGAGCGCGGGGGCCGGGCCCGGCACTCGGAATTGGTGCAACACTTCAGGGACGCCCTGGGCGGCCAGCGCGAGCAGCGCGCCCGCGCCCGCGAACACTTCAAGGAACTGGTCAACGCGGTGGCCACCGTGCGCACCGACCCCGCGGATGGTACCAAGTATGTGCATCTCAAGAAGAGGTTCTGGACAGGGGGATCCCCTCCGCTGGAGGCCTCGATCCCCCTGGACCTACCGCGTATCGAGGTGACTGAGGAGCCTCCAGTCCCGGACCTTCCAGCCGAGCCCTGCGAGGGCAGCCAGCTCCAGGAGGGGGCAGATCCACAGTTGTCTCTCGGGCTGAGTGGCGAAGCGAGCGACCCGGAGCCTCCGATCCCTGCTCAAAGTGGGGCCCAGGGTAAGAACTCGCCACAGGAGGGCCAGGCGGAGGCCTGGGCTTCAGTCCCCGGGCCCAGCGAGAACCTGAAACTCCCATCACACGGCGGTGAGGAGGTTGAAGGGGGCAGTTCCCCCGGTGGGCCGAATACGCCGAGGTCGGCTCGTCAGAACTTTCGGGACCTGGTGATGGGCAGCTCCCCTCAACTCAAGAGGAGCGCGTGCCCGGGGGACGGTAGCTCTGGGAGCATCTCCGGAGGGGGTCGCGGCCGAGGAGGGGGCGACTCCGATAGCGCATCATTGGCTTCGTCATCCGCAGAAGAGGAGAGCAGCGGTGGGGGCGCGGTTACTCTGGATCCCCTGGAGCACGCCTGGATGCTCTCGGCTTCGGAGGGCAAGTGGGACAGCCTAGAAGGGCTGCTCACTTGTGAGCCCGGCCTGCTATCGAAGCGAGACTTCATCACCGGCTTCACCTGTCTCCACTGGGCCGCCAAGCACGGCAGGCAGGAGGTCCTGGCTATGTTGGTCAACTTTGCCAGCAAACACCAGCTGCCAGTGAACATCAACGCCAGGTCGAGCGGAGGCTACACTGCCCTCCATTTGGCGGCCATGCATGGGCATGTAGAGGTGGTGAAATTATTAGTGGGGGCCTACGACGCAGATGTGGACATCAGGGACTACAGCGGGAGAAAGGCCTCTCAGTACCTGAGTGAGAGCATCGCAGAGGAGATCAAGAACCTGGTGGGAGCCATGGACGAAGATGATGGGGACAGTACCACCGGCCGCGGGAGTGGGCGCTGGAGACTTTCGAAGGTGCTCCCGTCGCACCTCATCACTTACAAACTCTCGCAGGGCGTGGAAGATGGAACTGAACATCACCATCACCACCACCACCACCACCACGTCGCCGAAGGATGGCCCGCAAGCAAAGCAAAAGATTCAGGTCGCAAAGCCTTGGGCAGCTCCAGTGGACGGATAAAACCACGACTCAACAAAATCCGATTCCGAACCCAGATCATTCACACCACACCCTCATTCAAGGATACGGAACAGCCCCTGGAGGAAGGGGAAGAGGAGGAAGAGGAAAGGTCTCTTAAAGGCTACTCATCTTCCTTCAAACTGAGACCGAAGTCCAATGTATTTGGGTAAAAAAATAATCCGTGCTAGAAATGCTAAGGTTTAGCTGTCTTCAAGGTAGAATAATACTGGCTGTGGATAAGAAAGTGGAACCAGAAAAGACAGGATAAAATTACGAATTTTAACTTGTGAGCTTGGGGTGGATCCGTAGTAATCCTTTCAGGATAGCCATTCTGGGGCAGGAGAATGTCTTAAATGATTCATAATCCATTGATTTGTGCCTCTTCCCCCACCCCACCCTTGTAACCTGGAACGTGTGAGAACTGGAATGGATTGATGACTAAGAGCTGCTTTGCTTTAACCATTACTAGATACCATGCACAGTAAGGACTGTCACACTTTCACGTCTGTTTTTCCAAGTCACTCTTAGGACATCAGAAAATGCAAACTCTATGCTAATGGAAACTGAGCCTAGTCATGTTTGTCAGTGAACCAAACTACAGGCTGCCCTGATTTCTGACTGTTCAGTTCGCACTTGCTCCTTAAGGTGCTAACGAAGGTCCAGGTCAGAGTTGAAATGTGAAACTGCAAATGAGAATTAACGTGAGTCGAGCTGGGAACCCTGTTGGTATCTTACTTATATTGTAAGCAGCAGTTCCCATTTTTCAAAAGGAATTTCAGTTTTAATCACTGAACTAAAGAAATAAGCAGCATTTGCTTTTGAGTTATTGTAATATGGTTTGTGCCCATATAACACTATTCAGTATACGGTACATGATTAATCACAAATTTTTATTTAAATAGAACACTTAGCAGCCTATGGTACTTTTTTTAATGTGTGTCTTGATGAGCACTAACTTGTTTTGCTACTCTGAAATTCTCACCTTTCTGGGGTTTGTACTCTGGTGATTCTTTTTGATGAAATTTACGGTACTTAGACTGATTTACATATTACTTAACAAATCTTTTCTTGTTTAGAAAATAGCAGAAATCAGTATAAGTATTAATAAGCCTATGCTTCTGTGAAGTAGTTATTAAATCAACTTAATATGGTTCTCATAGAAGAGATATTTAATTTTATTAATACATTCACAGTCTATGCTTCATAGCAACATTTTACAAATGTTCAAAATCTTTCACTTTTCTTACATTTCTTCATATCTACTCAAAGAGCTGTCTGTGGTGTAGTTACTGAAAAGCTAGATAGTTTGCCCATTTAAAAATGGGCAGATTTATTATACCTTATAAAAGGAAAAAGAAACGGAACCATTTGTGTATTTCAATGCTGCTAGCCATTGCATTTCCTTATATATAAATGGAAAAATACTGTTCCTTAAAATTAAAGACTTTTATAACTGTGATCCTTAATTACATTCCATTCATTTGTATTTGAGTAAATGGCTTTATAATCACTTTAAAATTTAACTCACAAACGTATTAAGTCTTGTAACAGGATTAGAAACTTCTGTAGGAGACTGATTTGACCAAATCCTCTCTTCGTCTTTCTGGTCTGATTGCTGAAACCTAAGTTGTTAGAGCCCTACAAGATAGAGGTGGGAGTGAACAGCCCAGCCCAAGAGTGAGGAGACTGCATGGTTGTACAGAGCTGCAACATTTTGTTAACTTTCCCAAGTCATAGACATTTCCAACAGATTTGTCACATCTCTCTCAAGATAGCAGGTAAAATTGTTTAAATATACTCATATGAAATACATTAGTTGTGGCTAAGGAGATGACTCAGTGGGTATGAGCACTTGTTCTGTAAGCATGAGGACCTGTGTTTGAATCCCCAGCACCCATACAAAAGGCTAAGCCTTTATATGAGGATGCCTGTAACCCAGCACTGGGAGGTGAGACAGGCAGATTCCCAGAGCCCAGGGGCCGGCCAGCCTGCTTCAAACAGTGACTTCCAGTTCAGGGAGAGACTGTCTCAAGGCTATAAGGAAGACATAGAGGAAATCACCTGACATTCAACTCAGGCCTCAGAATAAGCACACACGGGTGCTCCCAAACATTCTCGTGCCTACACTACACACACACACATAAGTTGTTATCCTCTTATGTGCCTTTATCTTTGTTTTAGGATTTAAGAAGTAGATTGTGTACATTGATAAGCACTTTTTCTGTATATAAGTGAAAAGCCAATGTAAAAAGCAATCATGTGTTCCATGTATAGACATTAACTATATCTAGTGCAGAATAAACTTACAATTCCCATCAAGGACTTTTAAATTCCATTTAAGATAAGGCAACTATACAAGTAGATGTTTCAGAACCACATAAAGGTTCTAGTAAACAGTCATTTTTTAATCCCTTCACATGTATGTTAGTAATTAATTGAATAAAATCTATAATTTTCTAGATTTTTAGATACCAAGTTAATACATCATTTAACTTTCTCTTTACACTAAAGGTTTAAAACTCTGATAAAACATTTAAATTGAGTCATTCCTGGGCTGACCAGACAGCTAGGCAGATAAAAGTGATTGTCTTACAAGCCTGAAGAACTGAGTTTGACCCTAGAACCCACGGTGGAAGGAGAGCTAACTCCTGAAAGCTGTCCTGTGACCTCCACATGTGTGCCACGGCATACGCATTCCTGTACTCACATGCGTATACACACAAATGCAAAATTAATAAATTCAATTTTAAAAAACCAAAAAGAGGGAACTCCTAGCATTCCTTGTCATAATGCACTTTGTACAGTAAGTATAACATTTCAAGCTACTTAACTCCATTCCTCTTACTTTTCAATTTCCAAATCAAGAGTAGAAAAAATGATTTGTATAATTTGATAATCATGAAGTCGTATCTCCCAGTAGTGGCAATATATCAAATACAGGCATCTATTAACAAGAGACTGTATAGTTTAAATGCGAGTTTGTTCACGTGTCCTTCAGGTACGCTTGTAACTGAATGTCAGTTGGCTTTTATGGTATGTAAAATGCAGTAAACTGTGGTACTAGTTTATTCACACCTGAAATATTGGAATATGATGTTTGTCTTTTGCTTTTTAAGTAAGTCAAAGTTTGTGAATTTAAGAATCGGTAAATTTTGTCAAAATAAAATGTTCATGGTAGAAATCAAATTGTCTAAGTTTCTTTAGCTACTTTACATGAGTATTGTTTTATGGTTTGCAAAATACTTTTCAAAGTTTCAATTTTTTCTTTTAATTCTTTTCCTACTCGCAGAGGATATGGGTTGCAGTGTCCTTAATTATAAGTGGAAAATGAAGGTACAGGGCCTCGAGTGTCTTCCTTGCTGAAACTTTGTCTTTCCTGTACATGAAATTGTCATTTTTTTTTTTTTGAGAAACTGCTATAGTTTGGCAGCAGTGATGAATGAGTCTCTTTGAACAAACAACAGGACCTCTACCTCTACCTTTAAAAAAGAAGAAACATGGAGGCTGAGAAATGGCTCCATCAGTACAGCAGGTGTAGATAGAGGCTAACCTAATCAAGGTAATCCCTCCCAGGCATGCCCCACTGCTTGTGTCCTGGGTGGGTCTAGATCCTGTCAAGTGAATTAATGTTAAAGATCATGAGGTGAATCTCAAAATTAAATACTTGAGTAATTTGCCGGAAACCAGGGTTCTTTTAAATTATGCCAATTGTAGGAAGTATAAAACTAGAGATCATGTTAATCTAAATAAGATATACTTGGAGAAGTGTTTCATGTTTTCACTCATGCAGAATCTAGATTATGTATATCCATAGAGTTATGTGTATATATGTGTATATATATATATATATATATTTCTAATAGTCATATATATATATAGACATGCACATGAAAGTAGAAGGGAAATTATTAGAAGAAAGGGAACTAAGGAAGGGAGAGGGGAACAAGAGAGGGTCATGGGTGAATATAAGCCAAGTATACATTCATTACACATGCAAAAATGTCATGATGGCACCTGTTAGTTTATGTGTTCATTAAAAAAATGAGAAGGGGTCTGGAGAGATGGTGTAGCAGTGAAGAGTGCTTGCTGCTCTTCCAGAGGACTCCTTCTTAAGTTCAGTTCCCAACATATCTGGCAGCTCACAGCTGTCTATAACTCCAGCTACCAGGGGATCCACCACCCTGTACTGGCCTCTCAGTGTGTACCCATACACACACACATATGTGCACATGCGCTTTTTAAAAGGAATGGGAAACCAACCACAAAGCGGTCCTTGGTGACGAGGTATCTTTATAAGATACCTAATGTTGGTGGGTTGGGTGATGATTCCACGTGAACTTGTTTCTCAAGATACGGTGGTGGGATTGTTTCTACGCCGGTTCCTCTTTCATGCTGCCATACACTTTTCCCTGGATCATCTTTCTAAATGTCAATTTCGTCTCAAGCAGGGACTTTCCTCTTCTGTTTATCAGTTTCCTACTTTTCCCTGTTAATGTAGTGTTGAGGAACCTTGAAGCAAGGACCTCACCCTAGCTTAGTGCCTTTCACATTAAGTAAGTTGTGTTTCATGCTGTGTAAGTAGCTCTTTCAATGGAAGCATTTACTACTTCATAGCATTAACCGTGTGGATAATTCAATAACAGACATGCTAAGAGAAGAAGTATTTTTCATGCAATACAGCTCTTAAATGCCAGCCAACCACCTCATCTGCTACTCAACCAAAAGAACAGTCATTTATTCCAACCCTGGAGGTAAAATCAGCTTTATTAGGATTTTTCTATGTGAGCAATTTAAAAGATTCAACGACTAAGTTCAATTATAAAAAAAAAAAAAAGTGCCTTATAGGATGACTCAGTTGCATACTCTTGGCATAATATGCTAGTTAGCCTTTTTTATTACTCTAAGTACAGTTGAGTGTGGAAATAGCTACTGATAATGTGGAAACCCTACCCCCCCCCAAAAAAAAAATGGGATAGGAAAATGAAGCTTAGTGTATCATAGAGAACTTTGGGAAAGAGGGCATTTTTTTTTTGTTTATTTTTTTCACAATATGTACATATACTTCATAGATACATACAAACATATATATCCATGTGTGTCTTTGACTACATTGCTCCTCATAGTAAAATTTCTAATAGTCATTTTAAACATGGCGATGGGTTACCTCAAGACACAACACTCACGTCTTTGAAGATAACAAGCCAGGGCCTGGAGAGATGGCTCAGCAGTTAAGAGCACTGCCTGCTCTTCCGGGGGACCCAGCTTCAATTCCCAGCACCCACATGGTGACTCAAGTTACCACCTGTAACTTGAGTGCCAGAAGATCCAGTGCCCTCTTCTGACCTCCGTGGGCACCAGTCACACGTACATACATGCAAGTAAAGACTCACACACATAAAAATAAGCAAATCTTTTTTAAAAAAAAAAAAAAAAGAAAGAAAAGAACAAGCCAGAGCCCTGAAAAGTAAAAATTAATCATTTTATTTGTCTGTTTGTTTGGTTTTGGTTTTTTGAGACAGGGTTTCTCTGTGTAACAATCCTGGCTGTCCTGGACCTCACTTTGTAGACCAGGCTGGCCATGAACTCCAGAGATCCACCTCCCTCTGCCCCTGAGTGCTGAGATTAAAGGTGTGTGCCACCTCCACCTGGCAAAAAATAATCATTTTAAAGCGTGCTTTTCTTGACTTTTTTATTTTTAACCAAAGGTAGCCTGATACAGAATGACACGAACCAGTTCTTCACAAACCGGGTGAAGAAGGACCATAGAAATTCATTTTGGGTTTTTTTTTTTTTTTAGCCAACTTGATGTCATTCAATCAAAACGTGGAAGTCCTCATTAGAATGCCTTTCTGGGAGCTGCAAATGCAGCTCAGTAAAAAGCATGCCCAGCATGTTCAAATGTCTGATGCCCAGTGTGGAACAACCACCACTCCAACAACAACCTTTTCTGGGTCTCTTCGCTTGCTATTTAGTAAATAAAACTAAGCATTCTTGACAGTGGTCTGGAAATTTCCCATACAGGTAACTGATCTAGCTTGCCTCTGAGAGGAAAAAAAATTTTCCCCAGTGATGTGTCCAGCCTCCTGACATTATCAGTAGTTCACACCAAAGAACTGCACAATTGAGTAACTAAAAACAAAAAACACGAAAATAAGGTTCAATATTTTAAGTCAAGTTACGATTTTGTGTTAGGTTGAACTACCTGCCTGCATAGCCGCAACTTCTACACATGTATGTATGTATTTTCTTCAGGTCTCTAGCTAGAGTGAGCGCGTATGTATAATACATTTGAAAATTTTATGGGCATTATGATTACCTGTAAAAGCAAAGCCTTTGTAGCTGAGAAGCGTCCCCTATGCTAGCCACTCAGCCTCAGCTCAACAATCCAGAGCCGCACACCTCTGCCATGACTCACCCATCCTGAGAGGCAATGTATCACGGCTTTCATCTTTCCTGGGTCAGGGACTGGGCAGCCAAGGACAACTCTGCAGTTAAAGCCAGCAGCATTATTTACAATAGCTCTTCCAATCTGTCTATATTTTCTTAATGAAGCCTCAGCAACAGTTCTCCCATTGTTTAACTCTCTTTAATACTCTCTAAATGGCTGGTTCATGGGCGCTTGGTTGAAGCTACCAGAACTGTTAGAGGAGCACAGATTTAAATGTGAAGGCAATTGTATTGCCAAACTTATTCTTTATACAATTCTCTGATTCTTCTGACACCCTATCCTCATGGCTTTGGGGAGAGAGGGAATGAATATAGTTAACGTAGCTGTCCTGGTAAGGATGAAGGTATTCTAAAGAGACACTTGTATCCCTCCATTTGTCTGTAAGACTGTTGGTACAACAACCTCAAGAAATTGAAATTTCTCTAAGAATCGGTATGCTAGGTGAAGGAAAAGGAAGGAATCTGGTACCAACCAGAGTGGGGAGCTTGTCTTTGATGTCATATGGTGCTGACTTGGCAGACCACCTAACAGAAGAACCTGGAATTCTTGATGATAATGCCCAGGACCACACTGTGGAAAGGACTGTGTAGCTGTGCACAGCTCTTGCTATTAACCACCTGAAGATGGAGTACACATGGTCACTGAACTTCTCTGTTTATTCTTCTTCTCAGTGTAGGTCTTTCTCTGTCACTTCTCTGTAATCGGCCTGTTGAGGCGGAGTAGCAGAGTCTAGTTCTTGGGGCTGCCAGAGACCAGGCTATAATTCTAACAACTCCAGTAATAAGACTACTTCTTCAGCATGAACCATGAGGCTCAGAGCAAGACCTTGTAAACAATAACAACCAGGCCAAAAACAAAGAAACAAAAGGCAATCTGAGAACTTTGAGCCCTGAATCCACCTCCTTTCCTTGTCTTCAGAAACATCATGTTCCACACTGGTGAGGTTATTCACCAGTTATCGCCTAATGGACCTTTCCTGAGCAATTAATTGCCCTGTGAGGAAATAGCCAGGATTTCTTTCAAACTCCGAGTCAGATCCATGCAACCGAGGTCTGTTTCTAGAGAAGACAGCTTATACACTGGCTGCATGAATATCTAGGAGAACCTAAAAAGAAATAAAATACTGGAATTAGCTGTATCTGTTGATACAGATACTAACGTCCAAGATTTGGGTATCATATGCTGCCTTGAAGAGTTGCATATAATGCTATAATGATTGGTTGGTTGACTGAAACCTGAGCCCAGCATTTAACAAAGTAGGCTGTCAAAATGTCCCTGGTATAACCAAAAGGGAGGAATTCAAAAGATTTAATATGAGAAAGTTGAAAGGAATTTATCTCTTGTGTTTCTCCTGCCTGTCGCCTGGTTGTATCTTTCAGGAAGACCCTAAAGACACCCTCCACCAAGGCCGTGAGGGAAAAATAATGTTGGGAGTAGGAAGGTCCGGTAGCCTCGAAAAGCACTGTGCGAAAGACAATGGGACATTGTCCTCAAAGGACACTTTCTGATTCCGTGAGAAAGATGGGATCCAGACTCATAGTGTTCAGCCACCAGTGCTCACCTAGCAGGCAAGGTGGGTGCAATCACTATGCCATTCAAAGAATAAAGACCGTGCAGGTATGAACCACATGGATCACAGTTACCTTTGGAATAAAGCCAATGGCACTCTGCCCCAGCCCCCCAAAGCACAACTTAGCCTATGGACACATAGGGGTAGGTCTAGACACAGAAACATAATGGCCACGCTGTTACTTTCAACCTCCTGTCATTACCAGATCACAGTGGCAACAACCCCCCTGGTAACAATGGCGACCAGATTTCCTTAGGAAGGAATCGTCTCTACTGTCAGATATGCAGTAGTTTATCATTCTCTGCCCAAGCCACCTTGTAAGGGGCCTGAGACTGTGTGGGGAGAGGGAAACACTGGGATTTGGGGTCTGACGGTGGGTGCACTAAGTAAATGCAAATGCCCGGAAAGTCAAACAGTGCTCATCTACAGGTCAAAGCAGATCCAGAGAATTCTCTGTGTGTTGCAGGGACTCCCTTTGTCCAGGGTGTTTAGGAAGAGCTTTCTGAGAAGAAATTAGCCAACTGTTCAGCTGGATTGAGCAGGATAAATTAGATTGCCAAGTCCCTTTCACCCCAGAAGCCTGCCCCATCTGTGCCCCAGGGTGGAACACCTGTCCCACAGATCTCTTTTGTGGCCCAAAATGTCCAATTAAGTACCTGGGACCCTTTCCATAAAGAGGAAAGAGTTTTGAGTGCTGCTCAGAATAGGAAAATGGTTCTGGTGTCTTTAAAAAAAAAAGGAAGGGCCCCTGTGGCTGACGGTGAGAGGGCCATATAGTCTGCCCAGCCAAGCCCTACAAGATTCCAGTCAGGGCAGGACAGCCTGTGGGCTGTGGGAGCCACCAGAGCAGGAGCTGGGTGTGACCAGAAGAGGGGCAGCCCCTCCCAATTCTTTACCCTTGCTGAGACCCCAGGCATCCAGGTAGCTTTGCCACCTGGTGAGTCCAGGGCCCCACCTCAGAGTGGCCAAGGGTTATGCACCAGTTTTTCTGTGTGGGAAGTTCCTTAGCTGCACGCGTTGGGCAGGAGATGGCAAAGAGAAGCTATGCGTGGTCCCTTCTTCCAATTCTCTAAGCCTGCTCCCTCCAACCGAGATAGGATAGTCTTTCTGTTCTCAGAACTCCTTTGCCCTATGCACACGTGGTCTGCCTGAGTTCTGCACCACCTGGGTACCCTTGCTTTCTTTCTACTTCTCAGTTATAAAGACAGACCAAGTGTGGGGGCGGGGGACCTGCTGCCACGCTTTCTGGGTGCCTTAGATGTCTGTATTTTTATGGTTTCTGTTTTATACTGATGGTCTCTGTGTTACAGATAATTATAAGATTAAAAGGGGCCAAAAGAGGAAAATATATATTAGAAGTTTGACTAACGGGCTGGAGAGATGGCTCAGAGGTTTAGAGCACTGACTGCTCTTCCAGAGGTCCTGAGTTCAATTCCTGGCAACCACATGGTGGTTCACAACCATCTGTAATAAGATCTGGTGCCCTCTTCTAGCCTGCAGACATACATGCAGGCAGAACACTGTATACACAATAAATAAATAAATCTTAAAAAAAAAAAAAAAGAAATTTGACTAACAAAGGAGCCAAGATCTTCCTCTTTCATAGAATCATTATAATATCCTGCAACTTTATAAGAAGGAGAATACTTACCAAGCTTTTCAGGTTGTAGGCACATAAACTGGTTATGAACACGTAGATCACTTGATCAGTCTTACAGAAAAACAAATACCTTTCAAGTAAGAATAATATTGGAAAATTGTCATACGCTGTTTGAACTCACTGAAAAGCTGGCCCTGGAGATGGGATTATCCACCTACTTCAGATCCAAAGCATGTTTGTCTCAAAGGTTCCTCCAAAGCCCCCACCCTGGATCAATCTGGCCCCCTGACTATGTGACAGGGAGAAGGAGAACGGAACATCCCAGGAAAAGGCATTGTGTGCTTGAGAGCAGCTAAGAGTTAAACCATTTCCAATAAAGGTTACTTTTATTTATCTCTTGGTATAAAGGTGTCTATGATGAAACCAGCTAACAGTGTACTTATACACGAAAAGGCTGAAAGGGACCCTCGGAATAAACTCTCTCAGTAATAACCCAGTCTCATAGTCAGCTGAATTCTGTTAGATGCTGTAAACATCAACTTAATGATGATTATATTAAGTAACTCTACACCCTGCATAAGTCACAAAGGCTGTCTTATGTTTTCTTGGAAACTTACAAGGCCTAATGATTTAACAATATATATACAGGTAATACTAAGGTTTTTTTGGTTCTTTTTTTAGGTTTTGTTGTTGTTTGTTTTGTTGAGACAGGGTCTCTCTACATAGCCATGGTTGTCCTGGAACTCACTATGTAGACCAGTTTGGCCTGGAACTCACACAGATCCGCCTGCCTCTGCCTCCCCAGTGCTTGGATTAAAGGCGTGTGCCGCCCAGCCGATGACGCTCATTATTACCTTACTCTGTGTGTAATTCAACCTTCTGCTAGGGTGATGTTTCACAGTATCTTCTAAATTGAATAGTTGCCATCTTCCTAACTCCCGCTGTGTCTGCTAAAAACAATCACACTTGAAGTTAAAAGCAGAGGCCAGGCCAAGCAGTGGTGGCACACACCTTTAATCCCAGCACTCAGGAGGCAGAGGCAGGCAGATCTCCGTTAGTTCAAGGACAGCCTGGTCTACAAAGTGATCCAGGGCAGCCAGGACTACACAGAGAAACTCTGTCTAAATAAATAAATAAATAAATAAATAAATAAATAAATAAATAAATATAAAAGCAGAGGGTATCTTGATGTACTTGCTAACCCGGTTTAAGTTCTGGCTCACCCTTTTTGAAGATAAATAAATACATTTCCTTGCTTCCTTTCACTTTGTTCTGGTGTTCTTTTAAGTGGCAGGTGTGACACGGAGATTATTCCCTTCTACAGGACCTTCAGGCTTGTGGTCATCCTGGAATCCAGAACGACAGGGTTGCCCAAACACACACTGACCAGTAACTGAACCTCGCCTCCAGCATCCGTGAGTTAGAGAAGGCACCTGCATGTGAAGAAGTTATCCACTACATCTATGACCACACCCCGGAGCCAGAGCAATCATCTCGTGGAGTCCAGCTTGTCTCTCAAGGCAGGACTCCTGGGAGTCACTTTGTAAAGCCAAAACAGAGAGAGCCTTACATTGAGCAAGTCCAATTAAGCACGTATCTTGCTTCCTTCCCTGGTCCTTCCTCTATTAAACCGAAAACTCTTGTTAGCACCCCACCCCCACAACAAGACCTGGGGCTACTGATCCCATTTATCTGTTCCTCCTCCCAGGATGCCACATTAATTGAGTCTCCTTTTCCTACTTCTCACTGTTACTCACCCTCAATTGGTGTTTCAGGATGATTGGCAGAATGGAGACATTTTCCTTAAAATTCTAATAACTTTCATTTATTATATATTTGATTTTTTTTAAGATTGCAGTTAAAAAATTACTCATCTGGGTGACTGCTTTTTTTTTTTTTAAACCTTCCCATATTTTGACCTGGAGTGAGTGCTTCACTTGGCAGTCTTAAAGCTAGAGTCAGCCAGGCAGTGGTGGCGCCTGCCTTCAATCCCAGCATTCGGGAGGCAGAGGCAGGTGGATCTCTGTGAGTTCGAGGCCAGCCTGGTCTGCGGAGTGAGTTCCAGGACAGGCTCCAAAGCTACACAGAGAAACACTGCCTCAATAAAAAAAAAAAAAAAAAAAAAAAAAAAAAAAAAGCTAGAATCACTTCTGAGGTGAACAGATATGAATGTGTCGGTCAACGTGGGGCCCAGAATATAACCAACTGAGAGAACATACCCAGGGAAGAGCGCACAGGGAGCTCCTCAGGAAGGGACGGGCAGGGGCTTAGGTTTGCCAGCACCCTGGAGGCTTTTCTCATGTCAGATTTCTAGTTTCCCTTTGAGGCAGATTGGGAACAGGATGGAGTTGAAGGTTTCCATGGTCCATGAAAAACAGCTGTAATAGAAAGACTGAACGCCCTTAGCCCATTGGCTTCATTCAGACTAGGAGACAGGCTTGAGAGAGTCTTCATTATAGGAACTTGAGAGTAGAAGATATTATGTGACCATATAAGGTCACATAGGCCCTGTCTCTGTCCTTGTTGCCCCAAGCAAGGCCACAAGTGAAGTTGGTACGCTTCCAAACTCTTCTATTTTTTATAACTATCATTGTGTCTCTGTACAATTCATTGTAGAAGGCAACAAGAACTAAGAAACTCCATCATCTGCCATCCGGACACAAATCCATGCTCTAACCCTTGGACTTCCCATCCCTTTGGCTCTCCTTTGTGTCTTAGTGATTTTTGTTTTTGTGGGGTTGAGACTATAACCCATGTCCTTATGCACGCTAAGTAAGTTCTCCACTACACTCCCATCCCTGGGTCTTGCAAGCCTTACAAGCATTCCTGAATGTGCTGGCAAGAAAGTGTTTCTGTTTCTCGAGCTGAGTTCTCGAAGTGGAAATGCATAGTTCTGGGAGCTAGCGTGTAGGAGACAGCTATTCTAAGAAACATCAAGTATGATTATTTTCCATCAAATACTATAAAACGTGTATTTATAACAAGGAATTCAATTTTTTTGTCTTCCCCACCTTGTAAGACTTTATTCAAATGTTTTAACCCCTCCCCACATGCCCAGTAAAAACTTTGTTTACACAAAGACCCTTCCGCTGAGTTCCAGAAATTTGATGGTCTAGAGCAATGACCTCTTCCCCATCCCTTCTTCATTTCCTGTCACCCATTCTTTTTAAGACTAACTAATAGAAAAAGACTATGAGATCGGACCTCAGCCAATTGGGGGAAAGGCACCGTCACCACCCGCATTAAAACCAAGTACACTTCCTGCCCCTGCTCTGGCGAGCAGTGCAATCTTTGCTTAGGAATGCAGCAGCAATTCCCGTTAGATAGAGAGACAAGTCTCAGGCAGAAAGGATGCGTTTCAGGCATTGCTCACTCCTCAGGTATCAGCTACATGGAGCTACTACTCCGTGCCAATTCTGTAAAGCTACCAAGTCGCTCGTTGTTAGTCACGAAATTGATGAAGGTTGGATATATTTATTATACCACTGCTTCAAGCCTCTGCCTCCAGTCTGTCAGTAAACTCGTTACAATGTAGCATTAACCTGAGACTCTGTTGGGAATCCAGTTCCCCAGAGGGTGGTCAAGTGAGAGAAGATGCCACCCGTGATGGCTAGTCTCCTTTGTCAACTTGACTACATCTGAAATTAACTAAAACCCAAGTGGCTGGGTACATCTGTGAGGGATTTTTAATTAATTAAATCATTTGATGTGGGGAGACCCACCCACCTTTAATCTAGACCCTTGGAGGTAGGAAAATGCACCTTAAATCCAGATCATTTAAGGTGGGAAGATTCACCTTTAATCTGGGCCACATCACCTGCTGGCAGCCTATATAAAGGACATAGAAGAAGGAAGCTTGCTCTCTGCCTGCTTGCTCTCACTCTTGTTAACAAGTCCGTTCTGTGAGACCAAAATGAGCCATCTTAGAAATAAGACCAAAATGCTTTCACCCTAAAATTAAGGCCTAAGATTTCTCCTTTTGGGAATAGGCCATTAGTTACTGAAACAAGTCAGTTTAGATTCCAGAAACCAGGAAGTATAAAAGTACAGAGTCACAAGATAGTCACGAGGTAATGCCTGCCGGACTATGGAATGTCCTCTCCCTGGTTTCCAGGGTAACTGACCATAAAAATGCCCCCACCTGAGGGCAGCCAATGAGAAATGGTGGCGGGCAACCACTCCCTTAGAAGTAAGATTACGCCATGATTTCTAGAAAGCCCCTAGAAGCGAGCCAATCAGAATTGCACCCGTACTAGCACCCCTAACCGATGTAACCTTGTGATTTTTCCCTTTAAAAACTGAGCTTGCAGACAGGCAGGCGCTTCCTCCAGCCTCCACTGCGTTGGATGTATTGGACGAAGTCCCTGCCTAGGCTTGTATTGCTTTTGGATATCCAGAATTAAACCTTGCTTTTGCATTCCGGCATGCTCGTCTTTGGTGGTCTCTCTGGGGGTCACGATCTGGGCACAACACGTTCCTTCACTGACCTTGGAGCCTCCTCCTTCAGGACACCAAAGACCAGCTGAGACATTCAGCCTCGTGGACTGAACAACTACTGGGTACCCATTGGACCTTCTGTTTGTAGACAGCCATTGCTGAACTAGCTGAACCACAGCCTGTAAGATATTCTAATAAATCCCCTTTTTTTTATATAAACAGACAGACAGATATAAATCCATCCTGTAAGTCCTGTTATCTAGAAAACCCTGACTAATACAGCACCCTAGAAATAAAAATACTGTGGAATTTCACCCAGGAACTGAAGAGTAATCTCGCTCTTGGAATTCACAGGGACGTTTAGAATCCTGCTGGTCTGTGAGTCCCAGCACTGTCCTGTAATGCCACACAGTCTGGGAGCCTAACAAAAGCTGCTCAGAGTTTGCATTCCGATGCTTATTCCTGGGGCTTCCAGCCCCAGGAACAAACCAGATACGGTGAAATTCCTAAATGTGATGCCCTTTGTCCTGTCTGGTTTTGTTGACTTCCTCTTCGGTTGGTTTTAAGTGATGGGACTTGGGGCTTGCGACAAGCGCAGCTGGGCTGTGAGACATGGGAAGCGGGGATCCTCTCTTGGGGTTCTTGGTCTCATTGATAACAGAATTTAAGACCAGACTCCAATGGAAGCTTAAGGACAGTTTTACTAGAGCTTAAAAGAAAAGCTTCCGGGGCAGGTAAACTGTCAGCCTCAGCAGCCTCCTAGAGGAGGAGAAGGGAGGAGAGAAGGGGAAAAGGCCATTTAAGCTAGCATGGAGGTCAGACGTGATAGCTAAGGAGCCACATAGCACGAAGGGAGGCTTTAAAAAAAGATCAAAGAAGTCTCAAACATTGGGGAAGTCCAAAGCAAAGCATGCTTAGAAAAGAGAAAGAAGTGAATGGGAAGTTAGGTTTTTCTGAATAACCCCCGCCCCAAAGTGGTAAGACTTGCAAAGCGGCAGGCCATAGCCCAGTAAGCGACTGTGCTAGTGGCAGAGAAAGTACAGTATCTTATTGAGGGACTAGTTTTTCCACTTATCTATTTAGTATGGCTAAAGGTGAGCCAACCTTCTTCAGGAGGTGTTTCCTTGGCCAGGTGATTGACTGAACCCAACTGCAATTTCAGGTCTCCACCCAAGGCAGAGCCTCTACTCTCTTGACCAGAATTTTTCTCTTTTTTTTTTGGGGGGGGGGGGGGTTCGAGACAGGGTTTCTCTGTGTAGCTTTGGAGCCTATCCAAGAAATCACTCTGTAGATCAGGCTGGCCTTGAACTGCCAGAGATCCGCCTGCCTCTGCCTTCTGAGTGCTGGGATTAAAGGCGTGCACCACCACCTTCCAGCTCAGAATTTTTCTCTTAGTGGGCTACTATTGCTACCCTAACAGCTGAAAGCACATTTATATTTAGGCAACAACTCTAGTCTTAGGAAAGCTGAATGGAAGCCAGAGGGATGGGGGTGATAGTGAGCAACTGAATTAGGCAATGGCCGTGGCGGGGAAGGGGCTGGAGTTTCAACACAGGGGTGGGGGATTTCAGCAAGCATTAGGGGAACAGAAAGTTCCTTGGTCAGGGTCTGGCAGAGTTTGTTCTGAAATGCCTGAGGTAACATCATCTTGTTCTGACTCCATTTTGTGTTTACTTAGACCATTCTCAGCCCTCTATCCCCTCCCTACAACGATCTGCCTTGGCAACACATTTGAGTTTTCCATGGCCTGGATCATGGTCCAGTTGTAGTAACCAAAATAATAAAAGTAAACTAATATAACTAAAAAAAAAAAAAAAAAGAAGTAAAAAAAATTGATGTTATGTCTAAAATAATTACCCTGCTCTGAAAGGAATGAATAGTTCAAGATTACTTTGGCCCTCATCTAACTTTGATATAAATGATGGTCTTGATGATTTTTGCATTTAAAAACTCTGTACCCCTGAGCTTGGGCACCAGGAAATTTTTCAGAGGCACAAACCTGTTCTTGGTCTGGCCATCAATAAAAATGACAAAGCTTTTAATTGGCTTGATCAACATGGTGGTCAATGACTCTCTTGTGTGGATCCTTTCAATTCAAGGTTTATTCCAACACACCTGAATCGTGCTGAGGAGTTCTTTTCAGGGACCTTGACTCAGGTGAAGACTCCACTACTGAAGAGACAGAAAGACATGCAGACTATCATTAGGGGGTGTGAGGGAAAGAGCAGTGGAAGTGTCATGTACAGTCAGGCATATGCTGAAAAGAGGTTGTAATTGTTAAGATTAGTACCATTGATAAGAGGCCTCTTCTCCCTAAGGATGCGCTCTCACAGTACCAGAAGGAGCTTTGCAAGGTGCTAAGGGAGAAAAGCAATCGATAGTTCTGCCTGGCTGCAATGCCTATGAACCACAATAATAGAATGGCAGGATATCCTGAATAATTCAGTAGTGACACCATAGATGGAAAGAGACAGAAGGACGTAAATACAGTACTCATTTATGAAATTCTCAAAAAAAAAAATTAACTTAGAAAAAAAGAAAAGATGAGGTCTCCTGTTCTGCACTGGAATGTTGGAAAGAATACCCTCAGGCCAAGAACCCACAGAGCTGACCTTCCAGTGTGTGAAGGGAGAAAAGCCCAAGGGGTTGCTTGCTTCTAGAATGCACAGAAATTGCTTCAAAAGTGGTTCGAGGAGGGAAGAGCCCATTCCAAGCTGGCAGCCGAACTTGGAAGTGCCATCATGTGGTACCGGGTTTAGAAGCCTCAAAGCAAGAGTGAGGGCTTCAGGGCGTCTTCCTCTTCATTTTCAGAGAGCTGCTGAGGCCAGGCAACACGTGAGAGGGGATTCCCTGTGAGGTCCCGAGGGGCCATTGCCTGAAACTGTGAAAGGGAAGCCAGGGTCCCAGCTGAGATGCCAAGCTTTGAGACATCTGCCAAGGACAGCTGCATACTGGGAGTGGAACCAGCCAGAAGAGGGAGGGGGGGGGGGGGAGAGAGAGAGAGAGAGAGAGAGAGAGAGAGAGAGAGAGAGAGAGAGAGAGAGAGAGATTACAGGAAGCAAAGCTGGAGGGGTGGAGCTATCTGAAGTCCCAGACACTGTACATGGAACAACAATTGGTGTTTGCCCTACTGGGCTGCTGTCTTTGGGTCCAGTATCTCCTCATTATGTCTCCAACCCTCTCTTTCGGAAAGGGAATGGATATTCTGTGCCATTGGATGTTTAAGGTATGATGCTTCCCTTTTGATTTTGCAGAGGGCTATTGCTAAGAGATGGTCTTGAGCCTCAGAGGAAGCTGGAGTTTTGAACAATTTTGAGGGAGTGAGATGTAGTGGTTTGAATGAACAATGTCCCTTTCAGGCTCAGGTACACTTGAATACTTGCTCCCCAGTGGGTGCGGGGTTAAAACACGTTTAGTAGATGCGACCTAGCTGGAGGAAATACGTCACTGGAGGAAATACATCGCTGGAGGCAAGCTTTGGGAGCTCATCGTCTTCCCCCATTTCCAGTTTGTTTTCTTTTTTTTTTGAGCTGAGGATTGAACCCAGGGCCTTGTGCTTGCTAGGTAAGCGCTCTACCACTGAGCTAAATCCCCAATCCCAGTTTGTTTTCTTTACTTCCTGTGTGTGGACGGAAATGTGACCAGTGAGCTTCCTGCTCTGGCTGCCTGCTTCCATGTCTTCACGGCCACTGTAGACTCTCTCTGACTCTCTCTCCCTCTGGAATGTAAGCCCGCCGAATAAACTTTCTTCTATAGAATGCTTTTGTTCATGGTGTTGTATCACAACAACAGAAAGTAACTAGTGCACACATCAGACACCAAAGGGAAGCACTCTTCCTTCCCCGCTCTCCTCCCTTCGTTTTTAAATTTGTCTCTCCATTCTGTCTTAGGATGTAAATTGATTTTCACTCCATAATTTTTTTTTTCTCCATAGGCACAAATCAGAATCCCAGTGTCCTTTCATGAACTGAAATTCCCAGAGGGAAGGCAGCCCCGCATTAAATATTCTACAAGGTTGATTAAATAATTTGTAGCCTATGGAGAGTTGGAATGGCACAGATTCAGAGCCAAATTATCATTGGGTATTTTTAGTTCCATGAATAGTTACTCATTGTCCACCTCTATAATTGATTGACAGTAGTTATAAATGATTCCTTGCACTCACCCACCACCTCCAGCTCTTACAATCTTTCTGTCCTTTCTACCTTCATATGCAGGAGTATGATAACAGTCAATCATCTATTAACTACTGCCATTGCTGATGAAGGGCATAGTCCCTACCTAAAAAGGACCACAGGCCTCTTTCCCTATTTATCTGTTGGCTGGAGAGACCGGATGTTGGCATCTCTGTAAGAGGAGTTGTTTGGAATCCCTGAATTAGATAGAGTTTAGTTGGAAATTGTTATATATCCTAAAAGTAAGTCACAGTTTTATAGGATTAAAATACAAGGTTGAAGCAAGATCATCATCCCTCTAGTGTCCCCAGAGATTTATGGGAAGGGGGTTGGAGTGTGGTAGGACAGAGACTGGAGTAAGCTACATCCAAGATTAGCATATTAAAGAAGCCAATGGCAGAGAAAGATTGAAAGCCCTTCCCTATCTGAGCTTCATAACAGAGTGTTCTCAAGAAAAGCCCAAAATACATAAATGTGAGTAAGGTGGGTCCTATGCAAATGTCCTATAGAAGGTCACATGGCTTATAGCCACATGATTTGGGGACAGGGGTGTTTACCTCAATTCACCAGTCTACTTCCATTGTAAGGTGTGTTTTCCTTTTCTTAATACACTGTCTTTCTCTTTCTAACCATGTGTCCTTGATCTAATACTTTGCTGTGGCACTCAAGAGCCTGGATGCTTCAGCAAGCGGCCTGGGATTCAGATCCATGGCTGTGACAATGTCCCATCATACAGCCATGCAACCCCCTTATTGGGGATAAGATCTGAAGCACAAAATGGTATTCAAGCTAATCAACAGTGGAACTATGTAATGCTACTGGCTGCCACTGTGTGCGAGTTGGATTTTGAGGGAAAATTTGAGGACTCCGCCAGGTGGGAGGGACAAGCAGTGGACATGTACGAGAACAAGTTGGCACGGATACCTGAACCTACAGGAAGGACAACTGAGGGATTGCAAGGGAGACAAGGTGGTTGAGGAACATGTAAACACTGACTCATGAATCTGTCACATGGAAGGCTGGTAGGATTTGTGACATTGCCCTTGCTCCACCCAACTATGCAATGGTGACCTGAGTCATGAGCTAAGAGCTGGCATAGTTACCAAATACAGAATAAACAGTGCTGCCAGGACTTTGACCAAGTTACTTTGTTTTTTTGTTTTTTGTGTTTGAGACAGGGTCTTTCTATTATGTAGCTCTGGCTGTCCAGGAACTCACTCTGTAGACCAGGCTGGCCTCAAACTGCCAGAGATCTGCCTGCCTCTGCCTCCAGAGTGCTGGGATTAAAGGCATGGGCTACGGTGCGTGACATGGTGAAGATTTTATTTTTAAGTCTAGTGGGTTGGGGGTGTTTATAGAATGCTTGCCTAGCATCCATCTATAAAACTAAAAATCAAAACAAACAGGCAAAAGACTAATAAGATTAACAACAACAAAAAGCCAAACAAAGCAAGACTAAACAAAAAAAGTCACAAAAATATCATTAAATTTGTTTTGTGTTGGCCAACTACTCTGGTGTGTGGTTGATATCCCAGTGACATTTCATTGGAGAAAACAGATTTTCCTTTTGCCAGCAAACATCTATTGCAGATAGCTTCTTGGTTAGGGGTGGGGTCCTCTCAGTGCTGGGATCCCTCTGACTTGAACCTGTGCAGCCCTTTGTTGCACGATATTTGATCCCACCATGAACCCCGAGATTGCATTATTTACTGGAAAACCTGTTTCTAGTCGTGGTGTGGCTCAGCCCAAGCACACGCCTTTAATCCAAGAGCTTTCTGCTTGAATATTGTAAACAGGATTAAATAAAGTCAACCATACATCAAGAGGTGGAGCAAGCAACCAGTTGACAGGAAGTGAACATAGGATTATTAAGAAAAAAAACCCATAGAGAGTAAGAGGGAGTCAGGAGGACGGATAGAGAGACACAGGAAGTAGAAGGGAGAGACATTCCATTTGAGGAGTTTTATTTGAGATTGTGGAGGAGAAGAGGAGAGGCCCTGGGACTTTGTTTGAGGAGGAAGGTCAGCTGGGTGCTTTTCCTGCCCCTCTGAGCAAGCAGGCTTTCACCCCAGCATCTGACTCCAGAGTCCTTGTTGATAAAACGGAATTACTCAGATTTTATTAAAATCAACAGCCCTTGTGTGTGCTGCCGTAGTCTCTGTGGGTTCCTGTGTACATCAGTCCTGTTGTAGCTGGGAGACACTCTTTCCTTAGATTCCTCCGTCACCTCTGGCTCTTACACTCTTTCTGCCTTCTTTTCCCCCTAGCTCCCTGAGCTTTGTGGGGAGGGGTTAATGGAGACGTCCCATTTAGGACTAAGTGCTCCCCAGTCTCTCACTGCCTGTACATTGTCCAGTTATGAGTCTCTGTGTTAATAGCATCTGCTGCAGGAAGCAGCTTCTCTGGTGTGGGTTGAGCAAGGCACTGATCCCTGTGTTTAGCAGTATGTCGTTAGGAGTCATTTTATAACTATGTGCATTTAGCAGAGTACTATTACCAGATTTTCCTCCTAGGACCATGACCATGACCTATCTAGTCTCAGGTTCTTGGCCATTTTAACAGTTTCAGGTACGGGTTCCATCCCACGGCATAGGTCTTAAATCTAGTAAAAGAAAATGGTGGGTGGCTGCCATCATATTTATCCCACTATTATACCAATATATATCTTGCAGGCGGGTCACTGTTGTGGGCCATGGGGTTTGTAGCTGGGTGACACAAATGATTGCCTTTCTTCTCCAGTAATGAGCAGAATACCTTCCGGCACCATGAATGTAGTCAGCAGGAGCGAAGCCTCTGCTTAGGCTTGGCTTCTCTCTGTTTAATGGCAGGTAAACGTTGTCTTCAGCAATAGGGCCTTCCTATCAGGTTGTAAAGACCAACCAATAGCCTTGGAAACATATTGGTGAAAGTATTAAGGCAACTTCTCGTAGTTCAAAGGGAGGTTTATTTGGGGTGGGGGTGGGGGTAACTTACAAGTAAAGGGATAGGTTACAGGGTCCGGGAGAGGTGAAGTGCAGTCCAGCGGTGTTCTCTGGAGAACTCTGCTCGGTCTACCTCCAGCATCCAGGATTACCAGGAACCAAGAGTGCCAGGACATCCAGATCTCGGGTCTTTTTTTTTTTTTTGGTTTTTCGAGACAGAGTTTCTCTGTGTAGCTTTGGAGCCTTTCCTGGAACTCACTCTGTAGCCCAGGCTGGCCTCGAACTCACAGAGATCCACCTGGCTCTGCCTCCCGAGTGCTGGGATTAAAGGCATGTGCCACCACCACCCGCCAGATCTCGGGTCTTAAGGGCTCCCATCTCGGCCCACCTCAGGGGCAGGCCATAGGTAGGTGTGACAGTTACTGGAAGCCTCACTGGGAGTAGTACTTCCAGGTCAAAGCTGGAACAGCTACCCACTACAACAACAGCCTGTGATGTGGGAGTCTCTGTGGGATGGCTTTGGTCAGCAACTCAACAATGTGTAACCCATTTCTGGCACTGGAGGTTTTACTAGATGGCATAGGATGTCTAACTGGGGCATTGATCCTTACTATTGGTGAGTCCATTTAGATTTCAGATAGATAGTTATTTAGATAGATAGATAGATAGATAGATAGATAATTTGCATACATATATCATGTATATACATATATGTATATTAGAAAGCTTCTACAGTAGTAAGTTCCCATATGGTTTTTCAAATGGCCTTTCGTGTTGCTGTCCCTTCCATATTTTCTCTCCTTTACCCCTTCTTTCCATCCTCATCCCCATGCCATCCTCCTAGTCTAGCTTCCTCTATCTCTCCATAACACTATATTCTATTTCTTCTTCTTGAGGACATCTTCTCCCTCCCCCTGGTCACTCACTAGGTACCTAACCTCTGTGGTTATTTGGAGTATAGCACATTTGAGCATTTTGAAAGTTCAAAGGCTGAAATCTACATAAGCGAGAAAACTAACGATATCTGTCGTTGGGGGTCTGGGTTACTTCACTCAGGATGATTTTTTCTTTTCTAGCTCCATCCATTTGCCTGAACATTTTATTTTTCTTTCTTTTTCTTTTTTTTCATTTTTATTTATTTATTTTTCTATTATCAGCTTGATACAGTATAAATTCTTATCCTAATAGTGAAATGTTTCACTGAGGCTTGCCCAGTAATTGAGTAAAACCAAAACTTATTATAAGCCACAGTCATCCTAGGGTCCCCCCTGCTATATAGCCTCCCTGGTTCTGTGGGTTGCAGTCTGATTGTTCTTTGCTTTATATCTAGTATCCACTTACAAGTGAGTACATACCATGTTTGTCCTTCTGTGTTTGGGTTACCTCACTCAGGATGATATTTTCTAGTTCCATCCATTTGCCTGCAAATTTCATGCTGTCATTGTTTTTCTCTGCTGCGTAGTACTCCATTGTGTATATGTACCACATTTTCTTAATCCACTCTTCAGATGACGGGCATCTAGTTTGTTTCCAGGTTCTGGATATTGCAAATAGTGCTGCTATGAGCATAGTTGAGCATCTATCTTTGTGATATGATTGAGCATTCCTTGGATATATGCCCAAGAGTGGTATGGCTGGGTCTTGAGGTAGATCAATTCCCAATTTTCTGAGAAACCGCTATACTGATTTCCACAGTGGTTGTACCAGTTTGCACTCCCACCAACAGTGGAGGAGTGTTCCCTTTGCTCCGCATCCTCTCCAACATAGACTGTCATTAGGGTTTTTGAGCATAACCATTTCTGGCTCCATTCATTTGCCTGAACATTTTCTTTCTTTTCTTTTTTTTTCTTTCTTTTTTTTTTTTTTTTTTTGAGACAGGGTTTCTCTATGTAGCGTTGGCTGTTCTGGAACTCCCTCTGTAGACCAGGTTGGCCTTGAACTCACAGAGATCCACCTGCTTCTGCCTCCCGAGTGCTGAGATCAAAGGTGTGCACCACCACCTCCCGACTTCATTTCATTTTTCTTAATAGCTGAATAATATTCCATCATGTAAATGTACCACATTTTCGTTATCCATTTATCAGTTGATGGACATCTATGCTGTTTCCGATTTCTGGCTATTATGAATAGAGAAGTCATGAACATTGTTGAACAAATATCTCTGTAGTAGGAGGTAGAGTTCTTTGGGTATACACCCAAGAGTGGTATAGCTGAAACTTGAGAGCGATCTATTTTCAGCTTTTCGAAGAACATTACACTGATTTCCATAGTGGCTGTACCAGTTTGCACTCCCACCAGTAATGGAGAAGCATTTCCCTTTCCTCACATTCTCACCAAAATGTGCTGTGATTTGTATTATTGATCTAGGCCATTCTGACTGTAGTAAGATGAAATCTCAAAACAGTTTGAATTTGCATTTCCCTGATGACTGAGGATGTTGAGCCTAAATCATTAAGTTTTTTCAGCCATTTGCGTCTCATCTTCTGAGAACTCTCTTCTACCACATTTTAAAAATTGGGTTATTTGTTTTCTTGATGTCCAGGGTCTTTTTTGTCTTGTTATGTTTTTAGTTTTTTATGTATTTTAGATACTAATCCTTTATCAGATGTATAATTAGTAAGGATATTTTCCATTCTGTAGTCTACCACCTGGCCTAAATGTTGGTGTCCTTTTCATTGCAGAAGCTTTTCAGTTTCATGAGGTCCCATTTATTTTATTTATTTGCTCATTTATTTATTTGCTTATTTATTTATTTGCTTATTTATTTATTTGCTTATTTATTTATTTGCTTATTTATTTGCTTATTTATTTGCTTATTTATTTATTCATTTATTTATTCATTTATTTATTCATTCATTCATTTGTTTGTTTGTTTGTTTGTTTGTTTATTTATTTATTTATTTATTTATTTATTTATTTATTTATTTATTGGTTTTTTTTTTTCAAGACAGGGTTTCTCTGTGTAGTTTTGGTGCCTGATCTGGATCTCGCTCTGTAGACCACAGCTGGCTTCGAACACACAGAGATCTGCCTGGCTCTGCCTCTCAATTGCTGGGATTAAAGACATTGGACACCACCACCCGGCCGGGGTCCCATTTATTAATTGTCGGTCTTAGTGCCTGTGCTATCACTGTCCTGTAAAGAAAGTTTTCCTGTGCCGGTGAGTTCAAGCCCATTCCCCACTTTATCTTCCATCACTACAAGTTAAAATCTGGCACGCTGATATCTCCAGCAGTTCTTTTATTATTTGGGGTGTTTTAACTATCCTGGGTTTTTGGTGTGTTTCTATATAAAGTTCAGGATTGTTTTTTCAATTTCTATGGAGAA
This sequence comes from Peromyscus californicus insignis, assembly GCF_007827085.1. Lineage (NCBI taxonomy): Eukaryota > Metazoa > Chordata > Mammalia > Rodentia > Cricetidae > Peromyscus > Peromyscus californicus. The sequence continues at coordinate 27,374,933 of NW_026294491.1, read as the reverse complement.
TTGGAATTTTCATGGAGATTTCATTGAATCTATAGATTGCTTTCGCTAAAATGGCCATTTTTCACAATTTTAATCTTACTGATCCATGAGCGTGAGAGATCTTTCTGTCTTCTGGTGTCTTCAGTTTTTTTCTTCAATATCTCAAAGTTTTTATTTTACAAGTCTTTCACTTGCTAGGTTAGATTTATCCCAGTCTATTTTTGAGACTATTGTGAAAGGTGTTGCTCATCTGACTTATTTCTCAGTCTATTTGTCATTTGTATATAGGAGGGCTACTGATTTTGTGTGTGTGTTAATTTTGTGTCCTGATTCTTTGCTGAAAGTGTTTACCAGCTGTAGAAGTTTCCTGGTGGAGCTTTTAGGGTCTTTACGTATAAAATTGTATTATCTGCAGGTAAAGATACTTTTACTTCTTCCTTTTGTATTTATAGCCCCTTGACCCCCTGGAGTTGCCTTATTGCTCTAGCTAAGACTTCAAATACTATATTGAATAGGTATGACGAGGGTGGACAACCTTGTCTTGTTCCTTGATTTTAGTGGAAATGCTTTGAGTTTTTCTGCATTTAGGCTGATGTTGAATGTGGACTTACTGTAACTTGCCTTTGTTATATTGATGTATGTCCCTTGTATCCCTAATCTCTCCAGGACTTTTATAATGAAGGGGTATTGGACTTTGTCAAATGCCTTTTCTGTATCTAGTGAGATGATCATGTGGCTTTCATCCTTCCATTTATTTATGTGGTGAATCACATTTATTGATTTATGTATGTTGAGGCATTCCTACATCTCTGGGATGAAATCAACTTGATCATGGTAGAAAATATTTTTGGTGTGCTCTTGTGTGGAGGCCCACAAAAGTTTTCTAGTGAGATCTGAGCTTGCTTTACCCAGCAGAGCTGCATTAGAAGATTACTTGACCACATGTGTGGATACCAGGTGATTGGAAAGGGTCTGCAGTTGGCTGTGCTAGGGAGAGGTCTTTTGCTCCACGCCTTGGCATTCCTATAAAAGGCCTTTTAGAAGAGACAGAACAGGTTGGTGGATGATACAGGCCCTCCTGAGGCTATTCTATGTTTCTATCCCCTCCATCCTTCTATCTAAATATTTCTCACTTCACCCTCCTCAAGAGTATCCTGGGTAAAAAGTGAAAGGGGGCCTCCCACACACAAGTGAACAAGGATCCCACATTCTTGCATGTGGTTTGCAAGTATTTTATTGAGAATTTTTGTATCTGTATTCATAAGGGATATTGGGCTATAGTTTTCTTTTTCTGTTGGGTCTTTGTGTGATTTTGGTATCATGGTAATAGTGGCTTCATTAGAAATGAATTAGGAGATGTTCCTTTTGTTCCTATTTTGTGAAATAATTTGAGGAGTGTTGGTATTAAAGTCTCTTTTGAAGGTCTTGTAGAGTTCTGTGTTGAATCCAACTAGCTCTGGCCTTTTTTATTTGGGAAAATTTTAATTACTTCTTCTATTTCACTACTTAAAGGTCTACTTAAAGTGCTTATCTGATCTTGATTTAATTTTGGTAGGTCATATATATCAAGAAATTTACCTCTTTCTTTCATGTTTTCCAGTTTGGTAAAATACAGATTTGGTGAAATACAGTTTCTGAATTTCCTCCATGTCTGTTATAATGCCCCCCTTTTCTGATCTAATTTTATTAATTTAAGTCAGAGAGACTTAGATAGAAATAGAGAATGTCTTAAGGTTAATTTGACTAAGGGTTTGTCAATCTTGTTGGTTTTCTCAAAGGACCCACTCTTCATTTTATTGATTCTTTGTATTTTTTTTGTTTATATTTCATCAACTTCAGCCCTGAATTTAATTATTTCTTTATATTTACTTTCTTTTTTTCTCTTTTTTGGATTTTTTTTCTTTCTTTTTTTTTTTTCCAGAGCTGAGGACCGAACCCAAGGCCTTACATTTGCTAGGCAAGTGCTCTACCACTGAGCTAAATCCCCAACCCTTTTTTGGATATTGTTTCTTACTGCCCTAGAGTTTTCAAGTGTGTTGTTGAGTTACTAGTAAGAGATTTTTCCAGGTTTTGTTTGTTTGTTCGTTTGTTTCTTTTGATGCAGGCACTTAGTACTATGCACTTGTCTCTTAGAATTGGCTTTATTGTGTCCTATAGATCTGGATGTTTTATTTTCATTCTGTTCTAAAGAGGTTTTAATTTCCTTCTTCATGTCTATCTTGACCCAAGCTTCATTCATTAGTGAGTTATTCAGTTTCTATGAGTTTGTAAGCTTTCTGTTGTTTCTGTTGTTAATATCCAGCTTTAATCCATGGTGGTCAGATAGGCATCAGGGTGTTATTTCAATTTTCTTATATCTTTTGAGACTTGCTCTGTAGTCAATTTTGGAGAAACTTCCATGAGCTCCTGAAGAGAAAGTGTATTTGTTAGTGTTGGGGTGGAATGTTCTGTAGATATCATCTAGGTCCATTTGATTTATGACATTAATTAATTCCATAATTTCTCTGTTTGGTTTTCATTTGAGTGAACTGTCTATTGGTGAGGATGGGATATTGAAGTTACCAACTATCATTGTGTGAGGGTCAATACGTGATTTTAGCTATAGTAAATGTTTACTTTTATGAGGTTGGGTGTCCTTGTGTTTGGTGCATAAATATTTAGAAATTGATAAATTCTTGATAAATTTTTCCTTTAATGATATATAGTGTTTTTTCCTGTCTCTTTTTTATTAGCTTTGGTTTGAAGTCTATTTTTTCATATATTTTGATAGCTATACCTGCTTGCTTCTTGAGTCCATTTGCCTGAAATATTTTTTCCATTCTTTTACCCTGAGGTGATGTCTATCCTTGATGGTGAGGTGTGTTTCTTGGATGCAGCAGAAAGATGATCCTATTTTCTAACCCTTGTGTTTTTATTGAGGAACTGAGACCACTAATATTGATAGGTATTAATGAGCAGTGTTTATTGATACCTGTTGTTTTGTTGTGGTGGTATGTTTCCCATTGGCCCCTCTTTTGTTTTACTGTTCTTAGATGATCTATTCCTCGTGTCCTCTTATGTGGACTTAACCTCTTCAGACTGAAATCCTCTGGTGCCTTCTAAAGAGCTGAGTTGGAAGACAGAAATTGCTTAAACTTGACTTTGTTACGGAATGTTTTTCTTTCTCTGTTAATTGTGATTGATAGTTTTGTTGAGTATGGTGGTTTGGTCTGGTATCTGTTATCTCTCAGAGTTTGTAGAACATCTATTCAGGCCTTCTGACTTTCAGAATCTCAGCTGAAAATTATGTGTTGTTCTAATGGGCCTGCCTTTATATGTGACTTGGTCTTTTTCCCTTGCAGCTTATATTATTCTTTGTTCTGTTCATTTAGTGTTTTGATTATCATGTGTCGTGAGGAATTTCTTTTCTGGTTCTTTCTATCTGGTGTTCTGTATGCTTCTTGTAACTTGATAGGCATCTCTTCCTAAAGATTGGGAAATTTTCTTCTATGATTTTGTTAGAATTATTTTCTGCACCTTTGACTTGGGTTTCTTCTCTTTCATCTACACCTATTAATTATAGATTTGGACTTTTCATAGTGAATATTTTGTGCCTGAATTATTTTATATTTAACATTTTCATTGACTGAGATAACCATTTCTTCTACCTTGTCTTTAACACCTGAGACTCCTCTGAAGTTTTTCTTTGGCCTCCTAAAACTTCCATTTCCAGTTTTATTTCAGTTGAGGTTTTATTTAGTGGTTCTAATTCTTTGTTAAATTCTACTTTCATGTCTTGAAATGCCTTCATTATTTCATTCAACTATTTGTTTGTTTTCACAGTCTTTAGTAAAGCATTTATTCATAACCTCTTTAAGGTCCTTTAACATACTCATAATTGCTATTTTGAAATCCTTGTCTTCTGCTTCAGCTAAATTGCTTTTCTCAGGGCCTATTCCAACAGGTTGTTGGCTTCTGGAAGAGGCATATTGTCTTGGTTGTTCATGTTTGTGCTTTTTGTGTTGAGATCTAGGCATCTACAGTTATGATGTGTGAGGTATTTCTTGGTGTAGATATCTAGTCTTGTCTTTCTTAGGTGGGTGTACCATTCTTTAGTTGCTGTTTCCTACTCTGGATCCCAGACAAGAGTGATGTCTGTAGTGTTTCTGGTACAGAGTGTTTCTGTGGGTCAGCAGGTGACAAATGAATGTTGAATATTGCTAGGCTAGGAGGAAAGGCTGAGGGGGGGCATCAAGAAAGACCTAGTGGGTCCCTGGGTCCACACCAAGAGGTGGAAACTCCAGGGAATAGAGGTAGGTTGGAGGAGGGACAAGACTTCCTCCATTTTGGTTCAGTAAATTTAATTTTTTGCCAAGTACTCTCTTCCCCCCTACTTCTCACCTCTCTATTTCTAATTCAAATGCTTGATGGTGAATTATATCTGAAGAGGACAGAGGGCTGTATGGGCAAGTTTGTGTTTAGAGAACGTGGTGCTTACATGTATATCAGGTATGAGACATTTACTAAATCATGGCTGACGCCTGACATCCAGGGACATGAGTCATCTAATAATGGTTGACACCAGGTGTCTGGAAAACTGTAAAAGTTAGCAGTGATATAATCTCTTTTATAACTATTCCTGGCAAACTGCCGCTTTTGTGTGTGGTTTTTTTTTTTATATATAAATATAGACTTGGACTCAGAGGGCTGTGCCTTCACCTTCGTCTTTCGGCTTTTCAGGCGCCTGTGGAGACCTGTTTGTGCCTATCTGTGGCTTCTGTGGCAGCACCACCTGTGTGCAGCCTCTAGGCCTGAGTGTGTGCCAGAATCTGCCTACCAAGTGGCCTGTGTACTGGTAAACACAGTGTCCTTTATCTGCCAGAGACTGCTCACACTCTTCTTAATCTCTTGGCCTCCTGTGACCTCCCTCCATTCCTGATCATCAGAGCTTGGACTTCTCACCGTTTGTATGGTGTGGACTGTTCTCTTGTGAGTTACCCCATTACTAAGTGTCTCTGAACAATGACAAAGTATTTTCCAAGCAAAAGTGACGACATCCACAAGCAATACCTACGTATGCTCACTTTCTCTCCTACACCTAAAATGTTATTCAGTGTAACCGACATTTGTGAAACTAGTCTGATGGAGATCAGTACGGATCGGGACCATGTAACGGTGGTCTACAGGTAAAGGTTGTTAGTTCTGTTCTCTGGAAGTTACTTGTCTACTGAGGGAAACAGAGAGAGCAAGTGGGCTCAGTAGTAGCATGTTGGTCTAGGACAGATGATGCACTGGTTTTGATCCCCAGCACCAATGAAACAGGTAACATGGACAATACTATATCCTTACTCCCTCTCTCTCTCCTCCCTTCCCTCCCTCCCTTCTTTCCTTTTCCCTCACCTCTGCTCTCTTCTTCCTCACCCCTTCCTTTTCCTTCTTTTCATTTCCACTTCCTCCTCTTCCTTCTCTCTCCCTTTCCCCTCCCCCGTCCTCTTCTGTGCCAAGGATAGAACCTTGGGTCTACATACATGCTGGGTGCTAAGTAGTCTACCTTTCTGCTATACCCCAGGCCTAAGATGATGCTATTGACTTCCACCTTAGCATGTTCCTAGTACTTGTGGTAAAGGAAGCTTCCAGGTGCAGAGAAATCTTAGAGACCTTGAGGGTGAGTAATGAGCTCAATTTCAAACGCCTGGAGGGATGGGGCTCCGCTTGCTCGCCACCAATGGATCACTCCGGTGGCCATGAGAGCCATTTGGAGGGGTGGGGGAAGAATTTTTGGCAACCCACTCTTCCCTGATCTCACTTGCTCCCTTTGTTCTTGCAGACTCAGTAACCAGGAAGTCCTGAAGCTCACCCTGGTGATTATGTGTCCTTGGAAGAGCTTGGGTTTTAGTCTCTTATCTCAGCTCTGGGTTCCTTGCCAATCAGGCAGAAGGCGGCTCTGTAGGCTTTTCATTGTTCCATTTTAGACATCAAAGCAACCAGCGAGCACCCCCACCCCCCCCACCCTACCTCCATCCGCACCCCCCACCCTCCCACTCCCCCACCCCCCGCAGTGAAAGCAGAGACGCTAGATCTCTCCCAGCACTGAAGACCTGGAGTGAAACATATGTATCGGAATGATGGGAAATGTTACATGATAACACCGGCATGTTATTGAATGGTCTGAGGTTCAAGTCACAGAGCCAGTCACGGTCAGCTGTGAATTACTGAGAAGGAAATTTCTCTTAAATTAACAATTTTTTTAGTGGATTGTATGTTAACAGTCCAAACGTGGAGACGTGGTGCAGAGAGGCAGCATGACCCAATGATTCATCAGTGTGTCTGGGCTAGGCTCAGCGGAGTGGCTTCTGAGATTAGGGTGTAGTCAGCTGGTCTTGACTCACACAGGCTCTTTGCAAGGCTCAGGGATCTTGCGTGCTCCTGACCCTAGCAGAGCCAGCTGACACTTGGCTGGAGCTGCTTATCATCTGGTACCGGTCTAGTCCAGTAAGGAGTTCAGAAGTTGCTTTGTAAATCTTGCTGCCCTCAAGAAATGGGACAAGCACTGCTACCTCCAGTAAGCTCTCCGGTCTTGAATTCGGTTCCCTTTCTTGTCATCTCCTTTGTTCTCCGGTTGGGTGTCAGTACAGAGATGAGGATAGATGAGCAGCTGCAAGGAAAATCCACATAGGAAAATGGAAATCGGGATGAGGGGCCTGCTACACAGCCCTATTTCTGTGTCCTACTCTAAACATCCCAGAAACTGGTGACTGGTCTTCAGATCTGCTGTCAAAACACAAATCCACCCCCTGTGTTGTGTTTGTGTTCTGGGTCAGGTGTGGATGAAATACGACAGCAGAAATAAGACCCTACATCCTATGATTCCATTCCTAACCTTTGTACAGAGAGAGACAGCGAGTCCATCTGGAGAGAAAGAGGGTCATCGCTTCTCTCCCCAACTATCTTTTAATATAGCCCAATTAAACAGCAACAACAACTGGAGTCCACTTTCTTTTTCTAATAATCACGTAGGGACTGATTTCCTTCTACATCTCCAACTCCTCCCTGGGGCTCATACAGTAACCAACAGCAAGACAACACCGGACAGCTTGGCTTTGTATCAGGCTTTACTTCGGGCCGCCTGCTCATCTTTGCGCATAGGCACGTTAATCATTTAAGGAGTGCCCAGAAGCTTGGTGATAACCCGGGGTTCATCCTTCCGCAAAGCTAAAGGAGCAGAGATAAGAGGAGCAGAAGCTGTCAGCGTTCACAGTGTCCTCCTCTTCTAGGCCAGCCAACTTGAATTTATCTTGCATTCCAAGAACAGTAAATTCCTCCCTTCAGGATGGAGGGCATTTTCTGGGATGGGAGGTTACACCCTGAAGCAGCAGTAATCCTTGTATACAAATCATATTGCTCCCCACAAGCAATGCAGTGTTAAGACCACCTGGTAGAACCAGAATGGGACGAGCCGCTTGGCCATGGCCTAACGAAGCTGCTGGTTTGTGTACGCCTGGTGCTCTGCCTGCTTCTCTTCTTGTTGAGACTGGAAGTCTGGGCTGGAGGTGTAGCTCAGTTGGTGGGGAGCTTGTCTAGCATGCACGGAGCCCTGTGTTTGACCCCAGTGCTACATAAACCAGGTTTGGTGATGCACACCTATGGTTCCAGTGTTTGGTCGATGAAGGCAGGAGGATCAGGAGTTCAAGGCCATCCTGGCTCACAGAGTAAATATGTGTTTCCGGTCAGCCTGGGCTGCTGCATAAGAAAGGAAAACCTCACAGAACTCTAAAGGTCACGCCAGTGCGGTGCCCTCAAATGTGAACATCAGACAAACAGGAAACTTTCCTGCAGAACTCCTGGTATGCCTGCACATCCTCTGTCCAACTTCTGATCTGCGATGGCCTCTGGCCTTTCGAGGAGAAAGCGTTATGGAAAGTATGCACAGGCTCTAGCCAGTATCCCAAAGAAAGAGATAAAAAGAATGGGAAAAAAAGGAAAAATTTGCACTTTTCTGGGTAATTCAGAAAGGCAGGCAGGCGTAGCAACGGACATGATAACAGCTGTGTACTGACTACAATGTGAGTGTGTGTGCACATACGCTCGCGCTCCTCAGGGTTGAGGGGCAGGGATGGTGTATGTGTTGAGAAAGGTTAAGTTTATTATCACTTCAAAGGGGTAATTATTCCTCCTGTCTCCTTTGCTTGTCTTCCCGAGGGGTGGGGTCCTGGCCAGGTAATGGACAGGCTGACCTAGATTAACCCCTAGTGGGAAAGACAATAATACGAAACGTTCTAATCTTTGGAGTAGGTCAAGAAATCGTATCTCCACCCAGGGCCACTGATACTCTTTTCTTTATACCAAACCTTAAGGAATGGCAAAGCCGATGTTTACCTTTCAGAGTTACCATGGAAACAGGTAGTGACGCCTGGAGCCTCCAGTGCTGCTGTAACCTCAAGACTGCTGGACCACCTTCCCTTAGGAACTTGCTGACCGTCACTAGGTTCCTCTCAAAGTGTAGGTTAAGCTCTGTCTTTAACATAATTTCCCCCCTGTTTTGACCGAGTATACTCAGATTTAATATAATTGGGTTATGTAGGGTTTTTTTAAATTTTTTCTTATGCTATGTTCCTAAGAATTATTGATTTTTATGTAATTGTTTAGACCATTATGTTTGTGACTATCTATTATATTATTTTGTTTTGTATATTTATTTAAAACATTTTTTAAAGATCTATTTATTTTATGAGAACCAATTTAAATCTTTGCCAGGTCCCCTGCCTCGAGAATCTGATTAAACAGTGGGTTACCGAGTCCATGCTCAAAAAAAAAAAATTTATTGATTTATTGATTTATTTATTATGCATACAGTGCTCTGCCTGCATGTATCCCTGCAGGCCAGAAAAGGGCACCAGATCTCATTATAGACAATTGTGAGCCACCTGTGGTTGCTGGGGATGAAACTCAGGACCTCTGGAAGAGCAGCCAGCGCTCTTAACCTCTGAGCCATCTCTCCAGCCTCCTGTATATGTTTTTATATTGATAATAGTAAAGAGTTTTTCCTTTTAGTAAAAAAAAAGGGGGGGCGGTTGGGGATTTAGCTCAGTGGTAGAGGGCTTGCCTAGCAAGCGCAAGGCCCTGGTTCGGTCCTCAGCTCTGAAAAAAAAAAAAAAAAAAGACAAAAAAAAAAGGGAGGCGGGGGAGAAAGAAAGAAAAGGAAATTAATAAATTCTATAAATAGGTGGTGGAGAAATGGCTCAGTGGCTCAGAGAATTTGCTGCTTTCAGTTCCCAGTACCTACTTTGGGTAGCTTATAAATGCCTATAACTCTAGGTCAAGGATCTCACACCTTCTGGCCTCTGCAGCACCTGCACACACACACATATCTCTGCAAAATCCTGTAAATAAAAAAGACACTATATTCTAAATCTTGCTGTTAGACCCACCAGTAAGTGTGGCTACCACCCGTCACCAAAGAATCTTCTCTTCACAGCAAATGGAGAGCATCATAGAAAACCATAACTGGACACAACGCAGAGATCAACGGACCATGAGAACTCCAGCCCCATCTACATCACTGCTCCCATATCTACGGCTCAGGGAACATTGCAGAAGAGGAGACTGAAAGACTGTAAGGGCCAGACTACTAGGAGCTTTGCTGTGAAGCCGTCTCTCCTAGAAAAGGCTGCATAAACAAGATGAACTAGAACAACATTCATGGATGTATTTACATGAAAGGGGGAAAATTTCACAGGGTCTTGAAAGGGAAAAATCAGTAGCCATCTTGAGAGATGCTTCCCCCTCCCCTCCTCCAAAGGTATTTGCTGACCAGCAGTTTTAGAAGTGACCAAAAATTGAACTTATAAGGCTGGGACAATAAATCTATGTATCCTAGACTTGGCAAAACAAGATATGGGGAGTGATGGGCTCAACTGACCAGAAATTGACCTTAGAGGAGAGTAGGACTGGAACAATAAATCTGAATGTATATATCCTGGGTTCAACAAAAGCAGGACATAGGGAGTAAAAACTTGTCTCTGAATCCTGTTAGCCATCAGTAAACTCATGCTTATAGTTCAGCCAGAACTTCAAAGAACTGCTTCACCCCCAGCCCCCTCGTCCAATCCCAAGCTGCATGTGAACCTTTCCGGTATAAACCTCTTAAAGTGAGTGCTGGGGCCATTCTCCTCCACCCGGGTTGGATGTTGGATGGCGAACCAAGCTTGCTTGTTTTGTTATTAAAAACCTCTGTGCGCTTGCATTGGATAATGGCTCTGTGGTGGTCTTGCTTTGGGGGACTTGTGACCTGGGCACAACAGTGCCACCCCTAGACAGAGAGCAGGCAACTACTGACTGCTGGGGTGAGAATTAGCTTTTCCCAGGAGTGCATCTTCTCATTGGTTGTCCAATGCAGAGTGATCATCAGCCTTGAAGCCAGATACACACCATCAACAGAAACAGACTCAGCAGAGTGTGTGTGTGTGTGTGTGTGTGTGTGTGTGTGTGTGTGTGTGTGTGTGTGTAACAAATATAATCAAAGAAAAAGGTTATCAATTTGAGGGTGGAGAGGTATTTGAGAGGTTAGAGGAAGGGGCTAAAATGAAGAAGGGAGGAAGTGATGTAAATTATATTTCAGTAAACAACGTTAAAACACAGCCCGCAGTGGTGGCGCACACCTTTAATCCCAGCTCCCAGGAGGCAGAGGCAGGCAGGTCTCTGTGAGTTCAAGGCCAGCCTGGTCTACAAAGAGAGTTCAAGGACAGTCAGGACTACACAGAGAAACCCTGTCTCCAAACGCAAAACAAAACAAACAAATAAGGCAATATCAAATATACAAAAGAAATATAGAAAGTTATAGGTGTGAAGATTTTTTTTGGTTAATAAAAAAAAAGGCTAAAAGGAGTGCAGGAAGACTGGATGAAAGAAATATGCCTCCTGAGTAACCAAATGAGCCTGCAGCTGTCATCATTCTCTAGCCAGACGAACTGCATTTTCCCTATTTGTCTGCGGTTACGCGTACTTCAGAAAATAAATTGTTTGTCCTGTCCAGTTTTTTAATTAGTTCATTGTTCAAGTTTAATTGTTCCTTTCACCGATTTTCTTGTATAATTTTCATTTAACAGGGAGGCATTTAGTTCTCATTTTAGAAAAGATGTGTCCCTCAATGGCTAGGCTACTATTGATTTGTGGATTTAAAAATTTTATTTGACCTAGGATTTGTGGGTTTTGTTTTTTGTTTTTTGGTTTTTTGGTTTTTCAAGACAGGGTTTCTCTGTGTAGCTTTGCACCTTTCCTGGATCTTGCTCTGTAGCCCAGGCTGGCCTCAAACCCACAGAGATCCGCCTGCCTCTGTCTCCCGAGTCCTGGGATTAAAGGCGTGTGCCACCACTGCCCAGCTTGACCTAGGATTTGTAAGATAAAATAATACCTTCTTCCCCCTCAAAAAATTTGTTTATTATTATATTGTGTGTGTGGGGTGTGAACATGTGCCCACAAAGGTCAGAAGACGATGTTGTGGGACCAGTTCTCTCTACCTTTTTGTGGCTTTGGGGGATTGAACTCAGATCCTTGGGCTTGGATTATCATGAGGAGAGAGAGTTCGCCTGCTGAACCATATGGCCAGCCCTTATTTCTGGATTTTAAGTAACTCTATTCTATTTCCTTAGTGTTGTACCAAATTCATATATAGGAAAATAAAGTTGTGTTATAGGAAAAATCAGACAATGACTTCACTTTGGACACCATCACAGCAAAACCTTTACCTTCCCCATATATCAGGCATTATTTACTGTTAAAGACTAAAGCTTGACTTGAGACAAGTCAGGATCCTGCTGTTGTTGTGGGCAATACCAGACCCTATCTTTTTGTTCACAATCAGAAATGGAAGTCAAATTCCACCGAGACTGGTTTTGGAGTGTTACCCATTTGTTTCCGATGGACATGACCTGGATATCGCTTGTGAATTTTCCTGTCTCTGTTATCTGTACTATGGGCTCTTTTGTGGAGTTGTTTAGTCTAGGGATGTGACAGTTAATGTACAGTGACTCCTGTTAAATTTGCTGTTTATTTGGTCAGTTGCCGTAGTCTCATAAGTTTTTAGCATCTGCTTTGCATTTAGAAGCTTTGGCAACTGTCCCATCGCTGACTCTGATTCCATTTGCGTGAATATGGTTAACGATCCCTTTTGAGATGCAAGCTCTTCCCCAAATTTGGTCTAGGGAGCAGTTTGTAAGGTGTGTCAGGTGTAATTTATTTCATCAATTAGGTCAGAGCCTACTTTGGAGAAGCCCCTCAACCTTCTTCTCCTTGGACCAGCACTCTTACCTTACATCCTACTTGAGGAAGTGAATCTCTTGGACCAGCACTCTTACCTTACATCCTACTTGGGGAAGTGAATCTTTTGCTAAGAAATGTCTCTCCTCATTTGTTACCAATTTGATTTGTTCCTTCAACATTAACCAGCATTTGGTTTGTACTTCAGTTCTCTTCTGGTCTGATTGGTAGTCCAGTTTTAGGACATCCATCATGAATGTTGATGCCATTCAGGATGAGATGCCTTAGCACAATTTGGCTAGGAAGTATGAACTCAGACCTCTGGATGAACCAATTTAGGTTTAATATAGAGGAGGGCGACAACCAGGTAGACTGAAATCTGGGTTTGCCATGAGAGTCTGGAGGTGTCTGTACCCACTATGTTAAAAGCCCACCAAATTACCCACACGAATTGAATTTAGTATTGAGGATTCAACAACCCATCTACAGCTGTGAGGTAAGAGATAATGCCTAACACTTTGGTGGACACAGGTTTTGCTAAACCTCAGGAGATACATTTAGAGGTTTCCTTCGCTATGGTATTGATTATGGAAATAGTCTACTTGTTGGGTTCCATTTATCATTTTTGTTGTGCCTATACTAAGAGGAAGTTTTGGTGTTTTATTTTGGTTGATGGAGAAACTATATTTCAGCACATATTGCTCTAGTGACTGAACTTCCTAACTTTAAATAGAGGAATCTTGAAAATTGACTTTTTTTTATGAAGATCCGTAGTAGGTCCCTCCAACTCTAAAGTATTAAAACCTAATAATAGAATAATGAGGGAATTACTTTCTTTGAGGGGCAAAAAAACCCCTCTATTGTCATGTTTCTGGACATCTGATTCTAAAGAAACGAGCTTCTTCCACCTGGACATAGGGTAAGAAAGCTAGGCTGTTGAGCATTAGGTACGGAAGAAGTTTCAATGTAGTAGAATGGTTGACATAAAAGGGGCCCAAGACTGGTCCAAGGAATATGATAAATGGCAAATGGAGCTATCATTATCCCCTGGGCAGGTATAAGGATTATTCCATTCCAACAAAAGTTGTGAAGGAGTAGAACAAGAGGAGCCAATCAGAGCCCCCAAAGTAAGCCAACAGAAACTCAGGGCCTTCTGAGTCACTTATCCATCCTGTTCTAGTTTCTTTTCTGTTGCTGTGATAAACACCCTGACCCAAAGTAACACAGGGGAGGAAATGATCGATTTGGCTTATACTTCCTGGTCAAAGTCCATCATTGAGGGTAGTCAGGGTAGGAATTCAAGCAGGCACATGAATCAGAAACCATGGAGAAAGACTGCCTACTGACTTGCTCAGTCCACAAGGCTGGATGTCTCAGAGTCCCTGTCTGGTGCAGAAGAAGGCCTGGAGGATTCCCAGAGAGCTGCTGGTCTTCAGTTTACACCGGAGAAACTGGTTCAGCTATCAGCTGTTGAGGCTAAAACCACAGCTCCCATCTCACAGGGAATAAACGATAAGATTTTTCTGAAGCCATTTTGAATGACTATGGCCCAGGAACATAGGCTTGGGTAAAACCAAACTCCATGTTCCCATGTGGAAGCAGTTTCATAAAGTTTTATAGTTTTACAGAACAAAGAAAGTCATAAATCAAGGCAAGCTTAAAATACATTGGTAGGTCCACCAGAGAGGCAGATATAGCAAGATGGGGGAAGCTTTTCTTTAGGCCCAATATGCTATCTGACTGAAGGGTTCAGGAACATAGAAATATAAAATTATAAGCTTAAGAGATGAACACTGACAGTCATCAGCTCTAAAGATTAACTGCTAGCAATGGCTGTCTGCTTTATAGCCAGTTCCTCTGTCAACAGCCAGGGGTTAACTTTTAACCTCTTTGCCCCTTGTAGTCAACAACTGCCTGGACCAAAGTTAACTTTTAATAGTTGTTTCTACGTGACTTCTGCATGCATCCCATGCCTGATGTTTCTACATGACTTCTAGCATGCATCCCATACCTGATGTTTCTATGTGACTTCTGCATGCATCCCATGCCTGATGTTTCTACATGACATCTAGCATGCATCCCATGCCTGATGCTTCTACGTGACTTCTAGCATGCATCCCATGCCTGATGTTTCTATGTGACTCCTAGCATGCACTCTGTGCCTAATGTCTTCACCCTTACTATAAAAAGGATCTCATAACCCCCCTCCAACTGCCACAACCTTAAAATCCAACTCTGGCTGTGGTCTCAGCCAACTGATAGGCTTTTGTGCCCTTTTTGTGATTTTTTTTAAATTTTTTCTTTGTTTGTTTGTTTTTTTCTGGAATAAAGTTTGCTTTTGGTTTAATAGAATTTGGTGGTCTGTCCCCCATTATTGCAAGACCCCAGACCCAATATGATGTCATTCTTAGCTTTTAGGTTGGTAGAAGCTAACCATCTGCTAAGTTAATAGATTCCAGAAGGTTTTTTGTTTATCAGTCTCAGGATGTTAGTTCTGACACAGACATGGGCAAGCAATGGCTGTTTCTTAAGGGTCGAACTAGCCCAAGGTAATTAGCCTCTGGACCTGTAACATTCCAGTCTCTCCACAGTACCAAAGTTCTAGTCAGCCAATTGTCTCTGCAGATGCAGTTTCTTTTCAGTTTCTGTTTACACAGCAAAGGAATGCAGCATTGACGAGATAGATGAAATTGCTAGAAAGAGCCAAGGCAAAAAGCAACAGTTTATTTCTTCCACGCCCTTTTCTATGGGCTGTTACCAGAAAGCGCTGGCCACATTTCCGGTGGGTCTTTAAACAATCTGATCAAGGAAGTCCCTCCCAAGAGGCTTCAGTTGTGTTTTAGTTGACTCCATATCTAGTCAACCTGACAACCAAGATTAGCTGTCATACATCTGCTCTAAGATGTCTCCACTGCCTAAGCCTCCTGCTGGAGACCTGAGCCTTATCACAAGGGACTGTCCAGGTGTGGAGAATATTTTTTGACTCTAACATCATGGATCCTTAAGTTGAGTCCTGAGATCTTAGAGGCCGAGAATGTAGAAAGTATTGTATGGAATTTCCCATGGTGCCTTTTGAAAGGGAGTAAGGGGGGTGGTGATCTTATAAACATCAACTCTCCATGTTCAAATAAGGGAGTGCCTGGCTGTCATGTTCAGGCCTCAAAAAGCTTTTTGATAATGATTTGCGATTCACTAGTGTTACGTGCTCAATTAGGGCCAAGGCCTCTGAGTCTAGCAAGAAGTCACTGCTAAGAAAAGGCCTTCATCTTAACACTTTAGAAGGACTTAAACATATGCTACCTGTAGGTTCCTGATCCTTTTTTAGGGTGATGAGGAGTATAAGTATACCCCTTCCTAAATGTATGATCTTTTTTATACATATGTTGGTATGCACACATGTATATAATCTATGGACTCCATTTAGCTTTGCTTGTATATACATGTGTCCACTTAGAATTGGACAACCAGTGTGGGAGCTTGTCCCTGGAGGAGACAGACCCTCCCTCTCTCCTCAGGCATTGAGCATCTGAAGCTCTTCTAGGGTTGTTCCATGTGGAATTTCCCCACTTCACATCGGCATATCAACTGGTGTTGCCATTATGCTGGTCTTATTCTGGCAACCATATTGTTGGGAGTTCATGGTGCAGCTTCCCTGTCACATATAGAAGACAGTGTGCTGGGCAGTGGTGGCACCAGCACTCGGGAGGAAGAGCCAGGCAGATCTCTGTGAGTTCGAGGCCAGCCTGGGCTACCAAATGAGTTCCAGGAAAGGTGCAAAGCTACACAGAGAAACCCTGTCTCAAAAAACCAAAAACCAAAAAAAGAAGAAGAAGAAGAAGAAGAAGAAGAAGAAGAAGAAGAAGAAGAAGAAGAAGAAGAAGACAGTGTATCTCAGCAAACATCTTGGTCTTCTGGCACTTGAAATCTTTCTGGTCCCTCTTCCACGATTTTCCCTGAGCAGTGGCATTTCAGATGTTATCAGTTGGGGATGTGAACCCCACAGTCTTAGGATATCGGTGCAGGTCTTGTGATAACTGATGTTATTTTTTAAGTTTAAATTACTGTGCTTAAGAGATTTATAAAACAAAAATGCCTCTAACCTATAAGCCCCACTTGTCCAAGGACAGATAACTTCCTGGAATGCTGGGGCTGTTGTTCATGTAAGATAACAAGCCATGTGTTTTCACTTCTGTAAACAAGCTTGGTTGCCCCATCTGCACAGGATGTGTGTGCTTGATCAAACCTGAGCAGGAGGGAAGTAGGCAGGAAGTAGGTCAGGATGTATGCTAGGCCCTGATTGGATAAAGGCAGGAAGTACACAGCTTTGTGGGTTTTGCCTTTATAAGCCCCTGACTAATGTCATTCAGAGCCAAGCTCTGGGAATTCTGCATATGGACCTGGCCTGTATCCAGTATCCATGGTCCTGGCCAGTATTTAATAAAACTACCTTCAAATTTAGCCCAAAACTTGTGGTAGCTGTCTTATTCTTGCCCAGTGGGATTAACAATCTCACCCCTTATCAATGAAGTTTGTTTTTGCAACAGTTGGAAACAGCAGATACCATAATAGGCTGCTCAGTCTTCTCTCAGAGAACTAGGCCTTGGTCTCTGCTTTATGGAACCCAGTAGGCAGTTTCTGAGGAAGAGTCCCAAAGAAAGAGCAATTAGTCACTGGTACCCCTGACAACAGACACAAGAGAGATAGGACGCATCAAGCCTGGGCCACTGAGCCAGCCCCTACAGTCAGTACATGCTAGTCCAGTCAGCCTCCACAGCAGCTCAAGTACAAAGCCAGGAACTTCTCCAGGCCTGCCCCAAAATGGAAAACTGTACCCTGACTAGCCTCTAACTAGCCCTGGCCAATTGGAATGTACTGATATGATTGCCACTTGCTTGAACCAATCATATCTAAAATGACCTAACTGCCTTAGGACCTCCCCTTGGCTGTGCTTAAAAGGAGCTCACACATCTCTCTCAGGGTCTTTACCATCTTGCTTTTGTGTGGGATGGCAGGCCCTGGGATGCTGGAATAATAAACGCTCTTGTTGATTACATACGTGGATGATGGTCTTTTGTAGGACTTCTCCAGGACTCTAACAGAAACTACTATAGAGATCCCCAATTGGTCATGGTCTGCTTTTGATGTCCTTTAATAGGAATCATTGCCACCTCTTGAGGTAAGAAAATTGAGAATAGTCCATCTATTCCTTGTCAGAGCAGTGAAGAATTGTCTTTCCTTCCAAAACCAAACAAACAGACAAACAAAAACTACTACATGTGCATGTGGAAGCACAAAGGAATATCTAAATCCTGTTTTTCTTTATTTAATTCAGTACTCTGGTTAGGGCAATTAGTTCCATGAGGTGGACATTTGTGTTGGAGGGGAAAGGCTTACTCTCAACAGTCTCATTTAAGGTAACTATTGAATAGCCTGCTCTCCCAAACTCATGTTGTATGAAGAAACTCCTGCCCACAAACAGAGTCCAATCTGGGTTTTCTAGAGAACTGTCTCTGAGATCTTCCCTAGTTTCACGTCTGAGTTGTTATCTGTTCACATTAGCAGTCCATTTTCTTGGTCTCTTTACACAGGAATGTAACAGGATTCACAGTAGAACATGCTATAAGCTGTATGGTCTGTCTCTAACAACATAGCCTGACATCTTCAAAGATGGCTGTGTCTGAGACAAAGGTTCATTTTAGGAGATAATAGTCAGACTACATTGAGGTCAAATTGCTTCCCAGTGTGAGTTTTATGGCCTCAGGAATTAAGAGGCCACAGTGGCCTGAGGCAGGCTAACACCCCTTGGTGACTAAATCTAACTGTTTGCTTAGAAACACAAGAGTTCCTAGATAGGTCCTCGAGGCTGTGTGAATACCCTAGAGCTATTCTTTCAGTTAGCTGTAAATTGAATTCCTTTCTTGCTGGCAGGGTCAAGGCTGGTGCCTCCAATAAAGCCGGTTTAAGCCGCTTAAAGGCCAGCTTGTGTTCAGATTCTTAGCTCAGGGACTTAACTTCTGGAACTTTGGGGTTTTTTCATTAATTGATATGGAGTCTTGGCAATATCTCTCTCCATCACTGGATATCCACTAGCCAAGGATCGCCGCCACTAGCCATGGATATCCAGTGATACCCCAAACTCCCTAAGCTGCTTGAGAATCCCTGTGTAAAGAATAAGATAGAGCAGGTCCAGTTGTTAGCGCCCCTGATGTTCTAGACCCACCAGCCTGGCCAAGACCTGAATATTTAACAGGAAGTTCCAGAATTGGGTTTACATTTTGAGGATTTTGTGGCCCCTGGTGATGAGGAGGTGAAGAAAGGCCTGGGTTCTACTCTGTGAGCCTTTTAGAGTCGTGGTATGTGACAGCTCGTCTTGAGTGCTAGCATGACACTCCTGAGAAAAGGAAACTCAAAATGAGGAATTACCTCCATCAGATCGCAAGCTGGGGCATAGCGAAACCATTAAACTGGACCACTCCATGGGTGTATAGAAAGAAATAGAAGGTTTATTGTAAATATGAAACTGCCATGTGGCTGTGTCTCCAGCACAAAAAAAAGAAGAGCCAGAGGCATTTACAGGAGTCCAAAGCTGCCATGGCTACCTCTCAGGAGCTGAGAGAGAAGTGAAGAGCAGAGGAGAAGCCTTGTAAGTTTTAAAGAGAATAACGTAGCTATGGAGGAGGAGGGAACTGCAAGCTGGAACAGCCAGTAAGTTTAGGGCCAAGAGCCCAGTGGCTTTGATATGCACTGCAGGTATGTGTTGATAGGGCTTTGAGACCACTACAGGTGTAAGCCAATAGAGAACCAGATGCCCCATTTGTCTGAGGTGAGAGGAGATAAGGGATGTAGCTCTTCCTGGCAGGGAGAAATCCATTGTGTTTTATCCAGCATTTGCTATGTACAAGATGCCAGAACATGGATGCTTCAGGATGAAGTTCTTGTCCTCAAATTTCCCCCATAGATGGACCTGCTGCCAGTGCCATTACGGCCTGTGAGGTCATCACCCAGGGACTTGAGTCCTAGAACAATTCTGTGAAAGGAGCAATTTTGTGTCCCAGTCCTTTATGTCCAGTGCTCAGAGCACAAAAGTTTTCCGCCGTCCTTGGAAATTTGTCTGTAAACACCTTGAAGGAGACCGGCCCAGGGACTCACCAGGGGTTAGGATGTTGAAGAACATGGTGAGGTTGGCCTGACAGCAGACAGGGGACAGTGGCATCTGCAAAGCCAAGGATTTTATATTTCTCCATTCCTTTGGTTAGTTTTTTTTAATTTAATTTGTAGCCTTACATACATAGCTACATATCTAGTATAAGATATGTAAGTATAAAAATAAAGTCATAAGAGTGAATTAAGATTTTTTTTTTTGAGACAGGGTCTCACTATGTCACTCTAGTTGTCCTGGAACTCACTATGTAGACCAGGCTGGCCTTGAACTCACAGAGATCCACCTGCCTCTGCCTGCTGAGTGCTGGGATTAAAGATGTATGTCACCCCACCTGGCCAAGTTGAATTAAGATACTTTTAACTATTCAAAATAATATATTATCAGAACACTCATTTTCTTTTTTAAACTTTAATCTATCTGAACTTTATATCTGTGTATATATGATTTATTTTTATTTTATGTGTATACATGTTTTGCCTGCATGTATGTCTATGTACCACATGCATGTCTGGTGCCCTTGGAGGCCAGAAGAGGGTGTCGGATTGCCTGGAACTGGAGTTACAGATGGTTGTGAGCTGCTATGTGGGTGCTGGGAACCTAATCTAGATCTTCTGTAAGAAGAAGTGCTCTTGGTTGTTGGGCCATCTCTCTAGTCCCCAATTTTCTTAATAGGTTTTATTAATTTGTTTCATCAGGTAAGATTAAATGCTAGAGACTGGAGCTATGGCTCAAAGATTAAAAATGCATACTATTCTTTTTTTAAATAAATGGACTTATTTTTATTTTTATTCTTCTCTCATATATTACAACCTGACCGCAGATTCTCCTCTCTCCCCACCACTATTCTCTTCCCCCAACTCCCCCTCACCACCAGACCCATCCACCCTCCACCTCCCCTCAGAAAAGATCAGGCCTCCCAGGGACATCAACAACATGACATAAGAAGCTACAGAGAGACCAGGCACATCCCATCCCATCAAGGCTGGACAAGGCAACCCAGTAGGAGGAAAGGGGTCCTACAGGCAGGCAAGAAAGTCAGAGACACCCCCACCCCCAACACCCCACCCCTGCTCCCACTGTTAGGAATCCCACAAGAACACCAAGAAACTCATAACATATATGCAGAAGACCTATGTCAGACCCCTATAGGCTCCCTGAGCTCTGCGAGCCCCTATGAGTCCCAGTCAGTTGATTCTGCGGGTCGTGTTCTCGTGGTGTCCCTGACCCCTCTGGTTCATCTGAGCCTTCCTCCCCTCCTCTGCAGGACTCCCCAAGCTCCACCTAATCTTAGGCTGTGGGACTCTGCATCTGTTCCTATCAGTTGCTGGATGAAGTCTCCCTGGTGAGGATTTGTAAGCTCTTGTTTCAGAACACTTTATAGGCAGGACAGACTGTAGGTCGAAGCTTTTGTGGCTGGATTGGTAACCCAGTCCCTCCACTTGGGGCCCTGTCTGGTTATAGAAGATGCCTGGTTCAAGCTCCACGTCCTCCATTACTGGGAGTCTTTGCTAGAGTTACCTTTGTGGATCCCATGGAGTTTCCATTACACTAGGTTTCCACCTCATCCCTGAAATGCTCCCCAGTTCCAGTCATTTCTCACACTATTTTCTCCCCACCCCACATACACCTGATCTCTCCTGTTCCTAATCCCATCCGCCCCCAGTCCACCTATGAAATCTATTCTATTTCCCCTTCCCAGGGAGATCCTTCTGTCCCCCATTAAGCCCTCCTTGTTACTTAGCCTCTCTGGGTCTGTGAATTGTAGCATGATTATCTTTTAACTTATAGCTAATATCCACTTATGAGTGAGTAAATACTATGTTTGTCTTCCTGGGTCTGGGTTACCTCACTCAGGATGATTTTTTCTAGTTCCATCCATTTGCCTACAAACTTCATGTCATTGTTTTCAGCAGTTGAGTAATACTCCACTGTGTAAATATACCACATTCTCTTTATCCATTATTCAGTTGAGGGACAACTAGATTGTTTCTAGTCTCTGGCTATTATGAATAAAGCTGCAAAGAATATAGTTCAGCAAGTGTCCTCATGAAAGATGGATTGTCCTTTGAGTATATACCCAGAAGTCATATATCTATGTCTTTAGGTAGATCAATTCCCAATTCTGAGAAATTATCATATGATTTCTAAAGTGGTTGTACAAGTTTGCATTCCCACCAGCAGCGGAGGAATGTTCTTCTTGTTCCACATCCTCACCAGCATGAGCTGTCACTTGTGTTTTTTTTTTTTTTTTTTTTTTTTTTTTTTTGTTTTTCGAGACAGGGTTTCTCTGTGTAGCTTTGCGCCTCTCCTGGAACTCACTTGGTAGTCCAGGCTGGCCTCAAACTCACAGAGATCCGCCTGGCTCTGCCTCCCGAGTGCTGGGATTAAAGGCATGCACCACCACCGCCCGGCGTCACTTGTGTTTTTGATCTTAGTCATTCTGACAGCTATAAGATGAAATCTCAAAGTCATTTTGATTTGCATTTCCCTGATGGCTAAGGGTATTGAACATTTCATTGTTTCTTGGCCATTTGAGATTCTTCTATTGAGAATTCTCTGTTTGGATCTGTAGCCCCCATTTTTAAATTTGAGCATTTGGTTTATTGATATCTAGTTTCTTGACTTCTTTATATATTTTGAATATTATTCCTTTGTCAAATGTGGAGTGAAAATCTTTTCCCATTCTGTGGACTGCCTTTTTGTCCTATTGATGTGTCCTTTGCCTTACAGAAGCTTTTCAGTTTCATGGTGTCCCATTTATTAATTGTAGATCTCAATGTCTGTGCTATTGGTGTTCTGTTTGGGAAGTTGTCTCCTGTGCCAATGCGTTCAAGGCTGTTCCCCACTTTCTCTTCTATCAGGTTCAATGTATCTGGTTTTATGTTGAGATCTTTGAGAATGCATACTACTCTTACAGAGGACCCAAGTTCAGTTCCCAGCATGGTGGCTCACAGCTGTCTGTATCTTCAGTTCCAGGGAATCTAGAGCTCTCTTCTGACTTCTATGGGCAACTACATTCATGTGTGCACACATCCCTGCATACACACACACACACACACACACACACACACACACACACACACGCACGCACACACACACACTTAAAAAGAAAAAAAAAAGATTTAATCCTAAACTCATGAAGGGATTACTATAATTTGGTTCTGATATAAGTACAGAAAGGAATTCTGACATATGATATGCACATATAAAATTTTGAAGCAGGTATATATGTTGGTTTTAAATAATGCAGTGCTTTTACCATGTGAGGAAAGGTCAGAGGCATGGAAAAACCCAGTATCAGAGCTTTATCAGGAGGAAGGGGGGGTACAGAAAACAGCGTGGCCAGGTCAGGAGCAGAGACACATGTGGGGGGGGGGGGACGGGGGGGGGGGGGGACGGGGGGGGGGGACGGGGGGGACACACATAGAAGAGGAGGGAGGAGTCTGTGTCCGGCTTTTTAAGGATTCCCCTGCACATGCGCAGGTGGGCTTATGGAGCTACGCCACGCATGTGCTAATTGCGTGACCACACGGCACACATTTGCACAATCACACAACACACTGATGATGTAAGACGTAAGACCCCTTACTTAGCTACTGAACTGCGCATGTGTGGTCATATAGCTGGAGTGGCAGAATCCTAACATTCCAAACTTTTTGCTTATTATAAAAAAGTGGGTGAATAGGAATAGGGGTGTCATTTCTCTTGGAAAAACTGCTTCCAGCTGACTTGGTGGGCATCAGTTGACTCTTAGGGGGATAGGGAAGGGGGCTTCTGAGGTAGACAGGCATCCTGGGATGGTGGGCTGTTGTCTGCTGCCTTGGACCTGTCCATCATCCCTCTCGGCCTGGGACTCTGGCTGCTTGTGTCTGGGAGACTGAAATAGATCTGAACTGTCCAGATGGATTTAAGCTGGTTTCTGGAACTTAGAAAAAAATTTTGAATATATTGAGAAGCAACCATGAGAAAATTAAAATCTTGGGCTGGTGACCATTGTAGTGTTTAGTACTCTGCTTATATTGGTTAGTGCTAGTGAGAGAGAGAGAGAGAGAGATTTAGAACATGTTTTTAATTTTTACCTGAGATAAGCTTTATCAGAGACAGATTATTTTAAGGCACCTATTTCCTTTATTAGTTTAGCATCCAGGAGACATAGGTGATCAATTGTTGAGAGCATTTGACAGTAATAGATGGTTATATTAAAGTCTGTTTTTGCAGAGCCCAGCCCCTTTTTGGTCTGGGGGTGTAAATACCTTTTGATTGTTACTGTTCCTTTTCCTTACCACCTGGATATATCTGACGATCCTTGGACTCCAGCTCTATGGTGATCCTGTAATAATTAGCTGAGTAGTTAATTAGAAGAGGGAACCAGGAAGAGAAAAGCTTGTGGGGCGAGACCTCATTCTTCTGGAATTGGGGACAAGGCAGTGGAGCCTGATGGCCTCTGGAACTTGAGAGAGAACAGGGCCCTGTCTGTGTCAGTGTGCACGAGGAGGAGAAGCACTGCTGACAGGTCTGGAGTGAGGCACACGGAGGGAGCAAATGAAATGAAAGCTCCTACCTTAGCTGGAAAATCTCTTCCTATTAGGTACCCTTGAAAGTACAATTAAATCTGATGAGGTGGGTTAAGGCTGTCCCCCTATCTTGACAATAGGGAAACGAGAAGGAGAGATGGGATCCCAAAACTCTCTCAGGACTGAGTAAGGGGCTTGGTGTCCAACAGGAAGGAAATGGATTGCCCCATGCTGCATCCTGGGTTCCCAGAGAGCCTGTGGCCAAGCCTAGGAGGTCTGCAGGAGGTCTTTGTTTGATATCCCCATGCCACGAGGTGCATGAGGGCAGTCAGCTGACCAGTTATCTCTCTAGGTGACACTTTGACCAGGGCTCAATTGATGGCCTGACAGGGCACGCACTAGCCCGCATGGCCTTGTTTTTTTTTGTTTGTTTGTTTTGTTTTTGTTTTTGTTTTTTTCGAGATCGGGTTTCGCTGTGTAGCTTTGCGCCTTTCCTGGAACTCACTCTGTAGCCCAAGCTGGCCTTGAACTCACAGAGATCCACCTGCCTCTGCCTCCCAAGTGCTGGGATTAAAGGCGTGCACCACCACCGCCCGGCTGCGCATGGCCTTCTAAAACAGGGACCTGGAAGCTCTTATGTAGCTACTGCTCAGATAGCATGTGCCAACATTTGTCAATTCTGTTCATGGGCTTTCTCATCTCTCCTATGGTACACCTTAAATGCCACGGCTGAAATTTCCACCTATGGGGTCAGGAGCCTTGCTCTCCAGATGCTTAAGTTTAGCTCTGATGTCGGGAAGCTCTGGGAGACAAGAGACGAATTTATTCTGTGTCTTGAATTTTTTTTTTTTTTTAGATAGTTTGATGGTTTGAGGACAGCTTTAAGAAGACCTGCCAGGAGGCAGGTTGTAAACTGATCTCTGGCTAAAGAGCCATCCAGATTATTATGATCCCAATGTGGGTTCTGATAGTAAACTTATTTGCATGCATCCTAGCCTGCTTCCAGACCTGTCTGTGCTTAGCGGCCCACCCAGTACTAGAGTACAGAGCTGAGGTCAGTAGGCAAAGGTTCTTTAGAGTCAGAGATTCCTCACTCGGGAATGCAAGTGGGCAGGAGAGAAAGACTCAGAAAGGGAGGGTTCAGAGCCTAGGTAAAAGCATAGGGAGAAGGTAACTCTTTTCATTTGCCCATTCGCTGGCAGAAGTTAGATAATTCCCGTGAAATAAAGCTGGAATGGCAGAATCCTAACAATATAACAATGTAACCATCAGTCATGTTTGAAATAACTATTTTAATTTTAAATACAGTTCAACATTCACTCAAAATTTAATTAATAAAAGCCAAATTATGATAAATATGCTGAAAATAATGGCAGGATGATATAGAAATATAAAATATAATGATATAAATAGATAGTATAAATTATGTATTATCAACCCTCAAAGAAAGCTCTTATCTAAAAGGGGAAAAAGTATAGTTTATTCTTAAGACAAACATGAGTGATCAGGGCCTGAGAGCACAGATTCCGGTTACTGAAAATCCCATGTCCCAAGCAGTTTTCCAGTTTTACAGAACAAAGGCGGCCATAAGGAAAGGCACTTTTCAAACAGATTGGCTGAAATATTCAGCAGAAAAAAAAACAAATATTAAGCAGGCGGTTACCAAAAAGCAGAAAAATCTCAGCTTTATCTCTCAGATGCTGTCTGATGAATTTAATTGGTAGAGTGCGGTTTGGTTAAATTAATATGTTCCAAAGATTTTTATCTGTCAGTCACAGGATGTTAGGTCTGACAGAGAGGTGGACAAGGATCGGCTCTGTAGTGGAGCTTAACATAGCCAAATACATGTTGTAATTAGGCTCTGGACCTGCAACATTCCAACCTCTCCCTGTCACTCAAGGTCAACAGCTCTTTGTAGACACAGGATTCTGTTCAAGTTAGCATTTTCTGCTTTCTCTCTGCAGAAACAATTGGAGACTATTGGTTATGACAGTGATAGTGTCTGGAGCTATTGGAAAAAGACCAGTAAAGCATAGTTAGAAATAATGACTAATATATTGTTCAAGAGTTTCACACTGAATTCCTCAAGCATTTCATAAGGTTGACCCCACATGTTCCACTAGTGCCTGAAAATGACTTAAAAGATTCAGTCAATGATGTTAAATTTAGTCAGAGTAACTTCTATATCATATTCACAGTAGTTATAATTGATCGGTCATAACAAAAATTACCTGTCTTGTTCTAGCAAATATTGGGCAATTCCTCATATCCTATATATCATACAACCTTGTTTGTCACGGTGTATACCAAGCTGGGTGGCTCATGAACTTCTGGATAGTTTCCTGTCTCTGCCTCCCATTTCCTCATAGCCACAGTGAGATCATAGATGTGTGCTATGCACCTGCTCTTGGGAATCAGAACTCAGGGCCACAAGTGCCTTATCCACCCAGGGTTTTGCTTTTTTGTTTTTTTTGTTTTTCTTTTTAACCCTTTATCTTCAAATAATTGTAGAGTCACATGCCCTTGTTAAAAAATAAATTACATTCCAAGAGTGTATTTGTTCTAGTTTAAATATAAAATGTCTTATATGGACTTAGGGCTTTTGTTTTGTTTTGTTTCCAAGACAGGGTTTCTCTATATAGTTCTGGCTGTCCTGGAACTCACAGAGATCCACCTGCCCCTGCCTCCCAAGTACTGGGATTAAAGGTGTGTGACACTACCACCTGGCTGGGCTCATGTATTTGACCCCCTGGTCCCAAGCTGGTGTGGCTGTTTCAGGGCGGTAAGCATAGGGTGAGAGGTAGGGTCTCGGTGGCAGATGGAAGTTGTTGGGATCAGATCTTTGAGGTCAGAGCCCAGCTCTTCTTCTAGTCCTGCTCCTTCTGCTTCCTGTCTGTCTCCATGATGTGACCAGCTGTTTTCTAGTCACACTGGTGTGGACTGGGTCTCTCCTGCTTTCCCAGGGTTGATGGAGTGAAGTCCTCTGAACCCATGAGTGAAAAGAATTCCTCCCTTATGTGCTCCCTGAGAATTTTATAGCAGCAACGAGGGAAGGGGCGGGTACTGAAAGGTTTACAACACGCCCCCACGGTCGGGCGTGTTCGCATATGCCCAACAGACACTTCCACCTAGCCAGTTCCAGGTCAGGATAACCATTTCCGGGTCAGGGCATCTCGCGTGACCAAGATCCGTGACGTTCCATTGGCTACGTAGGCGCGCAACATGGCCATGTGATCTACGTGCTTGCGTGTAGTAGTGACGCTGATCTGTCCACGCCCAGCCTTTAAAATCCGGCGCCATGTTCCCGGTTTCTTCTTCTTCTTCTTCTTCTTCTTCTTCTTCTTCTTCTTCTTCTTCTTCTTCTTCTTCTTCTTCTTCTTCTTCCTCCTCCTCCTCCTCCTCCTCCTCCTCCTCCTCCTCCTCCTCCTCCTCCTCCTTCTTCTCCACACACGTGTTTCCTGCAGGCCTGTTCACTCTCTGTCCCTTTACCTTTAATAAAACTCTTGTTAGCGGATTCTGTCATGTTTCGTGGCATTTCCTTGCAGGGTAAGAACACAACGCAGCCGAAAAACTAACAGGTACTACCCGCTAGGAAAGGCTCCTTCAATGTGAGCATCCGGCTTAACTATACGGTAGTTATCAAATACCAGAGCTTGGTATTTATCCAGTCCATTTACTTTATTTTCTTTTCACCAGTTCTTCGGGAACCTGTTTGGGTCTCTGTGTGTTTGGTTCCATGTAAAATTTTACCACATGGACAGATGATAGGACACCACTAGCGTCAAGATAGGAAACAATTCAATGTGAACATCCCCTGTGTGCCTCTCTTGAAGACACGTGTAGTCTCCCACAGATTTCTTTGAGCTTATCCTCATTCTCTTGAATACAAATGTCACTAAATGTGGACAGTTTTGACCATTATTTTCAAGTACTTATTTTCACTCTCAACCCTTCTGGAATGCCAACAGTAGGAATCACAGCTCCTCTGCTACCGTCTTCTGGCACACAGGGTCTGGATAAACCCTGAGCACACAGCCAGACCCTGACCATTGCCTAGCTCAGTCACTCACTATCACCTGCATCCTGATAGCTGGGCAAAACAGTTGCTAAAGATAAAACTGACTTGTCTGGACAAACCGCACCAGGAAGTAGAGGCTGCCCACAGCCCCTCAAGCTACATTCAACTTCCCGTTCCCCAAACCTACTGTATAAACTCCAAGTATCCCCTTCCCTCTACGCAGGCACCCCTTTTCCCACTGGAGAGTGCCTCTCATTGTAAAAGACAAACAAACAAAACCAGCCTGTTCTGCGGGGAGGTGATAGATTTCTTGCAGCCTTCTGTCTCTCTCTGCAGCCTCAGAAATCTAACCCATGGACTCTTTTCGCCCGTTTTCTTTCCTTTGCTCAGGTTTGGTAAGTTCCACTGCTATGTCTACAATTCTGTGTAGTCATTTTCGTTATGCAATTAAATCCATCTGGTGGGTTTAAAAGCTTCATGTTTGTATTCAGTTTTATAATTTCCTTCTGTGTTTTCTCTTCTGTTGAGGTCTTTTGTTTTTATGGAACAGATTTCTTAACTGATACTGAAGCAGCTCTATGTTGGCTTCTTGTATGAAGTTGTCCTCAGGATTGCAACATTCCAAATGGAAACATCACCCATTCCCCCCACCCCCACCCCCACCCCTCCACCCTCCTCCACCCCTCCACCCACCTCCACTCCCCACCCCCATCCTGCCCCCAGCTCAAGAAGGGAAGGAGAGGCTCATGAGCCTCAGAGGGTAAACAAAGGGTCACATGTCTGGGAGAACAGAAACTTAAGATTCTGGAGAGCTCCTTCTATCAAACAGAAGTAAACAACTGACCCCGGGAAAAGTTGGCCTGCTGAACTGTAGAGAAAACAAGATGTGCATGGCGGAGCTGCCTGTGGGCTGTGCAGAGCGCTCCAGGCTCTCTGCTGTAACGTTTGGGCACCTTCACACACATGGGTGGTTGGGGCTTTCTGGTGGTCCAGCTGCTTTGTTAGTAATCCCACTAAAACCACGTTGGTTCACCAAGAGAAACAGGTGTGTACTTGTCACTTTGGTCTGTGCTGGGTTCCCTTTCTGGATAAATAGAAACTTGTGTTGCATCTCCCTGGAAGTCTGTCATACAACATGGCTTTAACATTCATAGCAGATAATTTCAACATCGGATTAGTGTTAGAATTAGCACTACTGATTTTTCTTATTTAGGTTGTGACTTTCCATATGTATTGGTATGATGAACAGTTTTCAACTATCCCATGGGTATTTTGGATACTATTGTTAATCCCAAAGATTCAAGGAGAAAGACCACTGATCCAAATCATTATGGCCAAATTAAGGCAAACAATTAATTACAGCAAGCTTCTTTATTTGTGTACATGGATGCCTCCCCCAAGGCAGGGTTCAAGAGGTCAACATTGGAGGTAAAGAAGATAAGGGTTTTATAGCTCAGGGGTAGAGGGTTTCCAAAAAGGGGGAGGGGGTTGACAGCCAAAGAGGCTGGGTTACAAGAGCAGAATGTAACAAGTTGGTCATAACAACCTCTTGCAAAACAAAGACATGGTTGCAAGGTGGTCGTAACAAGGTAGTCATAACAAGATGGTTGTAACAACAGGTAGTCATAACAAGGTGGTCATAATAACCTAAGCATTGCTGTTTCCTGGAACAGACAGTACAGAACAGTTTGTAATTAAGATTACAGGTAGGGCATAGCACAGTCCTTGAGAAACACAGGTTTAATCATAAACAGGAATGAGCCCAGCTTGTCTTTACCATAAGATGGCTTTCAAGCCTAAGATGGAGGCAGATTGGTTCAACATTGTATTGTGAGACCCTGGCTCCTACTTAAACTTTTTGCTTTTAACTAACATCTTCCTATTGAGTAGTAAGGAGTGCAGGAACTTGATGGGCGAATGTTTTCAGCTTCTCATAGATTCTGCCAAAACTATGTCAGCAAAAGAAGAGCAAACACATGTTCCCGAATGGAGTTGGGAGCTGAACTCCGCTCTAGAGCCTACTGACATCACCTTAGCAGTCATCCTGGAGTGCTAGCAGCTTCCTTCAGGTGAGAGATGGATGGAAGAGCAATGATTTAGCTTCAATCGCAGCAAAGCTTAATCTTGCTTTTCAATTTTATGGGATCTAGAATCAACCAAGAGACAAGCTTCAGGGCTGGAGAGATGGTTCAGCAGTTAAGAACACTTGCCGCTCTTCTAAGGACCTCAGTCGAGTTCCCAGCACTCATGTCAGGCAGCTCACAGTTGCCTGTAACTCCAACTCCAGTGTGTCTAACTTTGTGATGTCCTCAATGAGTACTTACATATATGTGACACACACACATACACACACACACACACACAGGAAGAGAGAGAGAGAAACATAAATCGGCACGAGTGAGAGAACGCGAGCTTTGGGGATTTCCTTAGGTTATTAGGGTGGGGAGTCCCAGTCTAAATTTGGGGGCACCTTCTAGTGACAGCACAGACATAAGGAGACCTGAGGGGAAGGCTCAGGTTTTCTGTGTGGCTGGCCTTTGTATCTCACTTGTGAGACCCTCCCTCTCATTCCTGCCACTGCAGCTGACATCGCTGCTGTGATCTTCTGCTTTCTTCAGAGCCCAGCTTCTTTACCCTTCTGATATGGACTGAGTTATGGATTGCCCAGAGTCCTGGGAAAACGCTACATCCGGCATGGGATATCTGAGGGAAAAAAATCTACCCACACTGTGCTCTTATGTCTGTTAACTTTATTCCTCTGAGATAAAATTCTGTCTATACAGCTACAGCTCTGTCAGGCATTCAGGGCAGGAATAAATCTAGATGCACCAAGCTCCTTGTCCGTCTACTTTATTTTTCTAGGATGAAGTCCTGTCTACATAGCTTCAGTTCCATCCTGACACTCAGTTCCTCTTTGTCCTCTCTTTTACTGCCATCTCATAGTCCTGCTAACAACTAAACTCTTATGCTTCCAGCCTCATCTTCGTCCTCTGTTTCTTCACCCTCCATCTCTTCTTGCTCTCTACTCCTGGCTCTGATGAACTCTACAAGAGTTCTGCCTTACCATCTACTAAACCTCTGTGTTCTTCCCTTTTCCCTGGTCATGCCATTCTGTCTGCCTCTACAGAAAAGGCTGTTCTTTCTTCCCCTGGCCACATGGTTCTCTGCCTCCTCAGGAATGTTGCTCCATCCTACCTTCCATCTTGATATGTAAAAACCTCTTTTGTTCTCAGTCAATTGCTTTAGAGAACCACTAGGCCTCAAGGCAAGGGGATGGTCTGAGCTTCATTTGCATAAGAAACAAAGCTATGCATCTAGAGGCACTTGGCCTGGGAGACAGGCTGTCTCCAAAAGGACGTTTTTCCTTAGTTTGAGGGGGCTTCAGGTGTCTAGCAGATGGTCTGATAGCTATCTTTTCCTCCATTGTCTTTCAAAGCTTTGTTTGGGATTGGCCCTATCTTAGGAAGTAGTTTAGGAGGATATTTGCAAAAGGCAGATACCTCAAACAAATGCTAAAAAGAGGAGCTGGGAGCTCAGAGGCAGAAGGTTCTGTCTATGTGACTATATCCAAGTACTTTGAGCCGGAGGTTCACACACACATAGACATTTTAGAAGAATTATGAGCACAAGAAATTCATAGCAAGGCACAACTGAGTATTAAGCTGTGTAACACCAAATAGTCAATGCTAAATGGCTTGCCACTTGACTGACCCTTGGTCTGGTCAAGGTATAGCTTTAATACGCAGCTGGACTCCTTATAACATATTCTTGTGGCTCATCACACTGAATGAAGACCAGTGTCTCCAGAAATCCTCCCGGCCTTCAGTGCCAGATTGAGGATGAGTAGCCACCAATTCTCAGCTTCTCTGATGTGGAGATGGCCATTGCTGAACTACTCAGACCATATATAAATCAATCTAACCACCCCACCCTTTTAAGACATTTGATTTTTATTTTTGTGTGTGTGTGTGTGTGTGTGTGTGTGTGTGTGTGTGTGTGTGTATGCAAGAGTGTGAGATAGTCCCCATGGAGAACAGAAGATAGTTAAACAGAATTCCCTAGAATTACAGGCAGTTGTGGGCCCCCTGATCAGGGGTGCTGGGGACTGAACTCAGGCCTTTGCAAGAGCAGTAAACACGTTTAAGCACTGAGCCATCTCTTCAACTCCAACCATCCTAACATATTTGTTCTTTCTATCAGGGTTCTGATCCTCTACAGAATCCTAACACAGCATCAAGTCCCCGCTCATTCTTGCACCACCATTACTAGCTTTGGGATTATTGTGCTTCATACATAGGCAGAGGGTTATGATGACAGGCAGCTTCGTAGTCTTACTGAAACTGCTAGAGACAGTGCTTTCCAGTGCCTTTTTTCCCCCACCAGAATATATTAGATTTCACCAAAAAAGTTTTCTGTCTTGAGGCCATGACTTTCCTAGCCATTTGGGTGGATAAAGAAGCATTCCTCTTTCTGCCTCTCCATCTTACCTTCTCCTACTCTTTTTTTATCTCTCTCTTTTTCCTCCCTTCCTTTCTTCTTTCCTTCCTTCTACTTCTCCTTCTCCTCTCCTTCTTGCTCCTTTGTTCTACCTGTGACCTTTTATAGGCTTGTGTTAGAGGTTTTCTACAAAGAAAGAAATTCAGGGATGAGTTCCTAGAATTTTACTGCTTCCTTGTCCATCTTCTTTTCTCCTACCAGGGCTCTCCTCCACCCCACCCATCCACCCCCAACAGCTTCCGATACCCCCATGGTTGTTTGCTATATTATGCCTAATGCCTTCTAGTTATGAGAGAGGGCCATAAAGATGCCTCATCTTATGAAAATCTGGACAATAAGTGTATTTTTTATGTATATACCTCCCGGCTTACTGTTTTTAAAGAATGTGAATTTAACTGGAACGTCTAAATTATCCATCTTCCCGCCAAGGCTCAGGAGACATCATGGAAGAAGAGATAGAAAGTATGATTATAAGCCAGAGGCAGGACAAGAAATATCTTCTAGCTATGATATAGGACCATGGCATTCGTTAATGCATAGTGCTTTGGTTGCCTGTATCAGACGTGCACAAGATCAAAACTGTTAACAGCCTAGAATGGATGAGGGGCATGGTATATGAGCTCCAACCCTTAATTGAGCTATTGACAGTCGGTAACTGCTAGGGAAAGATGAGTCAGTTTTCTTTAGGGGTGTGGTCCCTGGTACATTGGATTTCCTGCAGTGGGTGCCTCCACACCTATATGTACACAGGCAGTACTTTAGGATTCAATGAGTTATAAATAAAAAAGGTTGGGAGAGTGTGCTGGCTAGTCTTATGTCAACTTGACACACAAACTAGAGTTATCTGGAAGGAGGGAAACTTAATTGAGAAAATGCCTCCATAACATCCAGTTGTAAGGCATTTTCTTAACCATGTCATGGAGCAGCTTAGACTGACGTTACCAGTCCTGCTGTTATCAAGACTTTATACGATGGGCTAGAACATACTCTCTGACATTTGACTGTACAAAGACAGTCTGGACGCTGTCCTGCCTCTCCTCACACACCACATAAAAAAGATGAGTCGTATATAAGAAAGAGCCCTGCATTCACACCAAGGGATTTCAGTCTGCAGTATTCTTTCCTCCATGTTCTAACCTTAGCTTTTCTTGAGTACCTAACTTTGTGTAATATTGCCAGAGCACTTATTAGTAAAATGTTTGAGTTTGGATTTCTTGGATTTCTGGGAGTCATGGACTAAATTTCGTGGCTAGTTCACTTCCTCATAGCTTTCCTTCTGTGGACTATATTTTTTGACTTCTGAGTCACATATTTTATTATTTATTTGTTTATTTATTTATTTATGGTTTTTCGAGACAGGGTTTCTTTTTTTTTTTTTAAGATTTATTTATTTATTATGTATACAGTGTTCTGCCTACATATGTGCTTGCAGGTCAGAAGAGGGCACCAGATCTCATTATGGGTGCTTGTGAGCCACCTCGTGGTTGCTGGGAATCCAGCTCAGGACCTCTGGAAAAGCAGCCAGTGCTCTTAACCACTGAGCCATCTCTCCAGCCCCCAGGGTTTCTCTGTGTAGTTTTGGAGCCTATCCTGGAACTCTCTGTGTAGACCAGGCTGGCCTTGAACTCACAAAGATCTGCCTGCCTCTGCCTCCCGGGTGCTGGGACAAAAGGTGTTCGCCACCACTGCCCAGCATGGTCACATGTTTTAAATTACTATAATGTCATAGATACGTTGGATTTTCCTTAGTGAAAAACTGAAGTGTGGCAAGCTAAGGCTGTTCTTGTAAGAGATTTTTTTTTTAATCTTATATGAGTATATCTCATCAGATTTCTGTTTATACTCCAAATCCCAACCTCAGTATAGTATGCTAATTATTTTACAAAAATAGCAAAGAATGTTGGTCAGACTTGGGGCAGAGGTAGGAGTAGACTATTCCAAAAGATTTTGCATTCCGGTCAGACTTGGGGCAGAGGTAGGAGTAGACTATTCCAAAAGATTTTGCATTCTGAAAAGTAAAGTAGACGTTGGTGAAGGTGCGGTAGTTTTGGTAAGCATGACTGTTTTGGTCTGCAGCCTGTGGCATGCTACGGTAGTGAAAGGAAGTTAGTTACAGGGGGCTTGCCCTTTGGAAGGATATGGGCACCTTGGCCACTCCACTTATCTTTCCTTTCTGGCCACCTCAAAGTAGGCAGTTTGCTCTGCCACATGCTACCACCATGATGTGTTGGCTTACCACAGAACCAAGACGTATAAAGCCTGCCCTACCAGCTCCAATATGCATGTCCGTCATCAAAGCTACTGACATGTATGCTTAAACAGGGGGTCATGATATGTGTGTGTAATTAAGCAGTCAAGGAATTGTTTATCTGAGATTCATTGTCACAGTGATGGGAAGCCGACAAACACAGGAAGTGTGGATAATTAATGTGAGCAGTGATAAAAATAATAACTTGAGAGCCAAACCAGTAGGGAAAATAGTTACATACCAGTTTTAACTTTAAGAAAGACTCAAATGTTATAGATTTATTAATTTTTTTTCTTTCCTTAATTCTTATTAATTTACTCTAATACATTTTTTTTTTTTTTTTTGCTTGAAAGAATAGGATCCAAATGCATCTCCAGCTCTGGGAAGGGTCATGAATTTCTGAACTGTCAGGAAAATCTTAAGATTACTATCTAGCAGGAAGTGTTGGGGCAGAAAGCAAAAACATGCTACTGTTTTCTCCATTAAGAACTTACCACCTGGGGGGCTGGAGAGATGGCTCAGAGGTTAAGAGCACTGCTTGTTCTTCCAAAGGTCCTGAGTTCAATTCCCAGCAACCACATGGTGGCTCACAACCATCTGTA
This sequence comes from Peromyscus californicus insignis, assembly GCF_007827085.1. Taxonomy (NCBI): domain Eukaryota; kingdom Metazoa; phylum Chordata; class Mammalia; order Rodentia; family Cricetidae; genus Peromyscus; species Peromyscus californicus. The sequence continues at coordinate 27,339,679 of NW_026294491.1, read as the reverse complement.
ATGAGATCTGGTGCCCTCTTCTGGCTTGCAGGGATATGTGCAGACAGACCACTGTATACATAATAAATAAATAAATCTTTAAAAAAAAAAAAAAAAAAAAAAAGAACTGACCACCTGGGGGAGAAAACACCTCCTGTGAAGGCTGTCTGCTGCAGAGACTATAAAGATAGTATACGGCCTATCTTAGCATGCAGGTCTGCACAATGGCCCTTTGCCGACAATCCTATCCGCTCTCATCCCACAAGTGACTGCTTCCCTCTGTAATGACCTCCCCGACTACTGTCCAGTCTCAACCTGCTTTCCATTTCTCTGCAGTGAGCCTTACCTGTCTCCTACACTGTACTTATGAAGATCAAAAGGAGTGAGATCCAGGGAACACTCTGGCCCCACACAGAAATCGCTCCTACATTTGAATTTGGAGCACCCGTCAAAGCCTTGGTGCCCAAGGAGTCTTACCTTTTCCCATAAGCAGAGTCACCATGGTGGCTTGGTGACCTCTCTGATATCTATATGACCGAGACCACACCTGACCCTACGCCCTTAATCTGCCTTAAGCTTTGTTGTGAACGTGGGATTGAGATCATTGTTACCAGGAAACTTTTTTTCCAAAATTGCACTATACTTAAATGCCTAAAAAAATAAACTGCCTGGGATCAGACTCTAGAAGGTAGAACCAGCCCAGCTAACTACGTTGTCGTGCCAAACTGGGTTTCTTTTCTTGCCTCTCACATCCGTTTCCCTGACAGTTGTGGCATTTGCAGGGACCCCCACACTTGAGTGCTGTAACTTAGGCCCTGTTCACACCTGGAAGTGATACCTCGTTCACTTTCATTGTTAGTAGCAGGAGGGTACGAGCCTGAGACAGCTCCATGCTGCCACCTGTGGCAATTTGTGGAGTTCCCTTCAGAGGTCTATGTTCAGGCGAAGGGTTCTTGACTTCACCACAGAAGAAAATGTGTGGATGAATTGAGCAGACTTGAAGTTATTAGGAAGAACAAGTTTAGAATAGATTTAAGCCTGAATGTTGATAGAGAGGCCTTCAGAGTTAGAGCAACATGGCTGTAGGCTCCTCATGGGTGACTCGTGCTCAAGTGTCAGCAGTAGCCATTAATATGGGGAAGAAGGATGGTTAAGACATAATTGTTATTATACGTGGGATTTCTTGTGAGGTTCTTGGAAAAACTCAGGCTTCCTGACAGGAAAAGAGAAAGGCCATACACTTGGGCCATCAGCGTGATTCACTACTCTTTTACAATCTTATTTGAAAAGTCTTTACTGTATTAATTATTTTTTGTCATTGTGATAAAATATCACGACAAAAACCTTAAGGAAGACTCTGGCTTTAAGTTCCGGAGGATGGGCTGTCCGTAATGGTGGAGAAGAAGGCTTGTCATCAGGAGTAGGAGGCTGAGAGATCGCATCTCAACTGTATGCACATGCAAAAGAGCAGACTGGAAGGAGAGCCAGCCTATAAACTCCCAAAGCCCATCCTGAGTGACATGCTTCCTCTAGAAGGTTCTCTAACCTCCCCCAAACAGTGCCACCTATGGGCTCACGTCATCTCAAATACCACCCTCTCAGGCTGACTCTGGCTGGTTCTTGGAGATGGTAGGCACGGTCATGCTTCAGGATTTTGCATTGTTCTATTTTACGGCATTGTATTGTTCCCTCCGCTTGGAGTGTCCTTCCATCAGAAACCTACATGGCTCCTTCTTTTTCTCGCTGAAGAAACCCTGGCTCCGCCCAGGTGATGCCCTGATCTGGCTCACAGATGCCCATCTCCCACCTCCACACTTCTGAGGCATCCTAGCCTTTACTGCCTCCTCCTGGGCCAGCTACCTGCTAGGCAGCAGCAGAGAGTGAGCTCCTGCAACACCAACTGCTCTCCCCATCAGGCTCTGGGGGATCTGGACTGAGCAGGGATGGAGGAGAGGAAAGACGGAGAGGGAGGGAGGGAGTAATAAGAGGGGAAAAGTGTCTCAAAGCCCCACTCTGCTGGAAAGGTCACAGCTCTGTACCTTGGCGTCAGTCCACAAACATGCCTGTTTAGCGCTCTGATTGGCCGGAGAGATCAGGTGACACCCAGCCCGACTGTCACCAGTTCTGGCCACCTCTTTGAATTGAATTGGTGAGAAAATTAGGAGTTGAGGCAGCCTTCCTGATGGACCCAGTGCAGAGAGGGACCAGAGAGAGGATTAGAAGGTCGTTTCTTGCCTTGAGAGCATCCTCAGTCGTCAACCCCGCCCCCCCGGGGGGAGGGGGGGTAGAGGATCCCAGAGAGGGTGGCTTCTGAGAGATTGAGGGCTGAGGGCATGGGGTCTCAGGAAGTGTCCTGCTCTGGGGTTGGTATGTAGCTGAGGGGATCAGAGATCGGGTCCCCTGTGGTCCCCTTGCCACCACGTGTTCCAAGCTGCTTGTGGCCGAAATCCACTGGCACAGCCACAGGCTTGCTGCGGGGACTGCTATCAGAGGCCCACTAAAGGGAGAGAGGCGTGTTGTAGCAAGTGGACAATTCGGATTCTCTCTCTCTCTCTCTCTCTCTCTCTCTCTCTCTCTCTCTCTCTCTCTCTCTCTCTCTCTCTCTGCTATGAGGCTTCCGGATCCTTTTTTTTTTTTTTGGTTTTTCGAGACAGGGTTTCTCTGTGTAGCTTTGCGCCTTTCCTGGACTCTCTCTGTAGACCAGGCTGGCCTCGAACTCACAAAGATCCACCTGCCTCTGCCTCCCGAGTGCTGGGATTAAAGGCGTGCGCCATCACACTGAGGCTTCCGGATTCTTACTGAGTAAGAAGATTGTGGCTTCTCAACACGACAGGAACAAAATTAATGCTTAGAAATTTCCCCCTATGATGAATTGTGTGACAGCAAGCACAGACACTTCTGGAGAATCTATTCCTTGTACTGTCAAATCTTGGAAGGAACTGATTTCCGTGATTTGCCCATCTTGCTTGAAAAAAAATTGATGCCTAGGTCTGACTTGATCTTTTGGAACAAGTTGGCTTGCAGTTGAGCTAAATTTGAATTTCAATTTGGACAAAATGATCAGCCTATTTTTTTAAATTTTATTTTATTTTATTATTTTATGTGTATGACTGTACCTGCCTGTCTGTGTACTGTGTCCGTGCAATGCCCTCGGAGGCCAGAAGTGGGCGCTGGATCCCCCGGAACTGGAGATAACAGATGGTTGTGAAGCTCCAAGTGTGCTGCGGATCAAACCCAGGTCTCCTGATAGAGCAGCCAGTAGTGCTCTTAGCTGCTGAGCCACATCTCGAGCCCCAGGCTATATATTATATTCAGACAAAAGTTTCAAATTCTTCTTTGTTATACTAGTCTCTGTATTTATAAATGTTTCTTAGCCAGATGGTGGTGGCACACAACTTTAATCTCAGCACTTGGGAGTCAGAGGCAGGTGGATCTCTGTGAGCTCGAGGCCAGCCTGGTCTACAGAGCTAGTCCAGGACAGGCTCCAGAGCTACAGAGAAACCCTGTCTCAAAAAACCAAACCAAACCAAAACAAAAACAAACAAACAAAACAAAAAAAAAGTTTCTTCCTGCAAAATAGACATACAGATTTTTTCTTTTGATTTCTGATCAATGCCACCTCGCTGAGATTTCTGAGTTTTAGATGCCCATCTTTTGCCTTATAGAGTTAGGAAATTCAGCCAGGGTCTGGATTATTAAACCACTCTAAGCAAATCACAAAATCTCAAGTTGCAAACTAGAATACTAAATTAACTAGCCACAAGTATAACTGCCGAAATGCTCCCTCTTCATCATTTTTAAGGGCTCTCTTGTAGGGAGAAGAGCATGGAGAGACAAGGACAGCCCAATAACCAAATGAAAGATGATCATAAATCTTTGATGAAATGAGAAATAGACCTACCTGAGCGGTTCAGGGGTGGGGGGGTGGAGGGTTCTTTTGGGCACGAATGTGATGTTTCACATTTGAGCTAACCAGCTTGGATGATGAAAACTCCAGTCATGCCACGACAGAGGTACTGCTGTCAAGTTCTCACTTTTACATTCTTTACCCAGAATGTATTTAGAATGCAAAACCTTTTATTATTAGCCAGGCGGTGGTGGCGCATGCCTTTAATCTCAGCACTCAAGGGGGGTGGGGGAACCAGGCAGATCTCTGTGAGTTTGAGGCCAGCCTGGTCTACAAAGCCAGATCCAGGCTCCAAAACTACACAGAGAAGCCCTGTCTCGGGAAAAAAAAAAAAAAAAAAAAAAAAAAAACAGCCAAACAAAAACCCTTTTTTTACTTCAGACACATTAGAATTAACTGAGGGGTCATTTTAGTTATATTTATCATCTCAATCAGAGAGGAAAAACATTTACAGACCATCCCTAGGTTAGTCTTGTCTGTAGCTGGGTTTTTATGCTGCTGCTTCTACATTTGAGATGACAAGTGTTTTTGAGATTTGTGATGCCAATTCACTGTCAATAATGTGGATGTTTAATTCCGGTACCAAACGTTGAATGTGGGTGGCTTGCCAGGGTTATGTTTGGTTTTTACCTTCCTGTCCTCTCTGGGATTGAAGTGTAAACTACGAAAAGTCAAAAGGCCGTGCTCCGTTGCATTTTCATTTCCTGACATGTGATCAGGTGTGTCTGTAAGGTGAGAAGGATAACAAGTGTTTTATCACTTACAGCCACATGTATGCTTTTATGGACACTCATTCCCTTTTTCATAATGACCCTCCAATGCTGGCATTGTTTCCATTCCATGGCTGACACAAGCTGAGGGCAGTGAAATGACTTGTTTATTTAGTGGCTTGCTCATTTATGACTTCAGTACCGTCTCTCTATGCTCGTTTTAACCATCCGAGTAAAATTAGTAAAGTCCATGGCCTATTTTTAAAATGCCTTTCAAATGAGGGCAATCTGGCTTCTCTTACCAAAACAGAGTCTGTGTGTTCTTCTCTCTGATGTGCTCTCATATTAATGCCTGTGTTTTGCTTTATGTAGATTTCTGTGCTGGGTCTTTAACATTTTCTGTGCCATGGGGCTGTTGGCGGTGTAGGGAAGGTTTCATAAAAGTACACAAATAGAAAACAGATTGTAAAATACTATTGCCAAAATAGTTCAAAGCTACAGTTGTGATGTAATGCTTCAAGTGGTATTTTTGTTTGTTTGGTTGGTTGGGTTTTTTTGTTCAGTTTTGTTTTGAGTTTTTCAAAACGTGGTTTCTCTGTGTATCCTTGGCTGGCCTGGAACTTGCTCTAGACCAGGCTGGCCTCAAACTCAGAGATCTGCCTGCCTCTGCCTCCTGAGTGCTGGGATTAAAGGGATGAACCACCACACCTGGTGCTTTACACGTTTCTTTATGACTGTAGTAAAAAAGATTTAGTAGCAGGTCAATCTAACTATCAAAGCTGAAAAAATGCTGACAAGGATTAATTGCACTTTGAAATACTGAAAGAACTATAATGCAATGTAGAAATAGCTGTTATTTCACGGGCTGAAGAGATAGCGCAGTGGTTAAGAGCACTGGCTGCTCTTCCAGAGGACCCAGGTTCAATTCCCAGCACCTATATGGCAGCTCACAACTGTCTGTAACTCCAGTTCCAAGGGATCTGACACCTTCATACCAATGCACATAAAATAAATTTAAATAAATGATTTTAAAAAAAGAAATAGCTGTTATTTCTCTTGGTAACAATGTTGCAGAAATGGCTAACAAAACTGTAATACCCCCACATTAATAATTCAAGGAAATACTGAATTTCACGTAGAGATTAGGGTGAACAAAGACTTTTGTCCTCACCCACGTTCACAAGTTGAATCTTTTTTAACCTAGGACTCACTTGTAGAGGCTAGCTCCATGTGAGAACATGGTCTCAGCATGCCCAGGTTCCCTTTCTTGGCACCAACACATAACAAACATCTCTTCAGTACAGCAGGTAAGTCTTCAGTTGTTCTGAGACAGGGTCTTCCTCTGTAGCTCAGGCTGCCCTAGAATGCATGGCAACCCTCCTGCCTCAGCCTCCTATGTCTTGAGGTTACAGGCCTGAGCCACCATGTTCAGCCTGCAAATCTTTTTCATTCTGTTCTGGGGTAAACTCTTGGATTGGGCTGGTGTCTATATCACAGGGTCTGGCATAGAAGAGAGCTCCCTGTAGTTAGTGTCACTATGGATGGTCACCAGTGCACAAATGCAGATTATAATGCTTGAGTACTTACTATGTACCAGGCAGAATGAGAAGCTTTTAACATCCCAGCTTATTCGGTCTTCCCACTAACCATCCAAGAATGAAACTATTATTATCTCCACTTCATCGATAAGGAAAAAAATAATGAAATTTAACTTGCACATGATCAGTAGTGGAGCCGAGGTGTTTTTATTCTTTTCAAATTATGGGGGATCCCTGTGAGCTCTGCTACCAGCAGAGACGGGAACCACAAGAGGCAGGAAGGAGACCCAGTTCAGCGTGACTCAGTTAGGCAGTGTTGGCTCACACTTCTGGAGTGAACCCGGGCAGTTTATTTCAGACATATTTAAATACAGTACGATTTTGGAAAAAAGTTTCCTGGTAACCATTATCTCACTCCCATGTGCACAGTAAAGCTTAAGGTGTGACTACATCAAAGCTCTTATGAAAAATACATATGACCATGAAGATGGGTTCTGTAGCTTAAGGGCCTAGGATCTGGTGTGGTCTCTGGCCAAAATAGTGTATGTAAGGGTCATCAGGCTGTAAAGTACACTGGACATCTCCCCTAAGGGTGAGTTCTATTGGTTGAGAAGCAAAGTTAAAGGTCTCGAGAGGGAGAGTCTGGGATAAACAGTCTGGGGAATTTGGGTGAGGTCTGACCCTACAGGTAGCAAAGGTCACCAGGTTATTAATAACATTCACTCCCAGCTTTCTTGGTGGGAAAAAGTATTCATTTCCTCACACTGAGAAGACAAGCCTATGTGATTAACATTCCTGGTTTCTCCAGTGTTTATCTGTGAGTACTCATGCCCTTTGCAAAATTACATTTATTTATTTGTGTGGGATTGAGGTGTTCACTGTCAAAGAACAACTTGTAGGACTTCATTCTCTCAGTCCATGGTGTGGGTCCCAGGCCTCCAGCTCAGGTACTCAGGCTTTTCACAGGCACCTTTATCTGCTGAGTCATCTCAGCATCCCTGGGGCTGAGATGCTAATCCAGACCTCCATCCCCAGAAGCCTCACTTTTGACCATCATATGACAGAATTAGTCTTAAAGAGAGATCTGTGCCTGTCCTTACTAGGTCAAAAGAGAGTAAACATTCCATCCTCTCTGAGGCACAAATCAAGCATCGGTACAAGTGCATTTTCTAAAAGTTAACCAAGGTATCAAAAATCTGTTTTTTTCAACTTGTACAGTATCTTTATATCCCCCCACCTACCCTCATCACCTTAAAATAAGGAACTAAAACTACTAAGATAACCCTACAAACACTATATCAAGAATATTTGCTTTGAGAAAACTAGTTAGGTTTTCCAGTAATTATGAGAGAAATATAATTAAATTCAACTTTAAAACAAAATAAAACAAACAAAAATGCCCCAACGTAAAAATTGCTGTGATCTACCTAAGAGATGGTAGTGTTTTTCACCCATCTTATCTGAAACTTAAAACCGAGTGTTCAGTCATTTTTGTTACCTTTGTCCAGGGAAGAAAAACATAAGAACCATGGGATATTTGCTGTGTATTGTGAGGTTTTCATAATAAACCTCTGGGATGTGTGTGTGTGTGTGTGTGTGTGTGTGTGTGTGTGTGTGTGTGTCTAGAGTTAGCTAGATATAATAAAGATGGTAGTAAGCCATAGTTAGAACCCTCGGGGACAAGAAGGAACTCGACACTAATACTCAGGAGGAAAAGAAACCACGGGAGTCAATTGGAACTAATAAACTTGGATTTGTGGGAAGCCTGTGTCTGGAAACAGCTATTATGCCCGTTTTTTAAAAGCCATAGCACAAGTTGTCTTATGTTTAATTTTAAAAGTGAAATGAACTGATATTTGTTGATCGTCCTATCCATACAGCAATCATAAACATTAATGATAGCATTCTTAACACTTCATACACATGTCTAAGTAAAAAAATTAATAACACTTCTACCAGCTACAGAGGCAGAAGATAGGGCAGCATGTCTGTATCCCAGCATTTGAGAAGTAGAGGCAAGAGGATCAGGAATTCAAGGCCAGCCTCAGCTACTTAAAACTCTGTCTAAACGCACCCCACCCCCAATGAAGCAAAAGGTAAAAACCAAATAAACCAGTTACAAGGGGGATTAAGGCTCAGAATTTTTCCTGTGAAACACAGATCTAGGCTATCTTCTTGGAAGCCCCAGATTTCAGGAATGTGCTAGGGATAAAACAAAGCTGCAAGGTGGTAGGATCTGCAACTGTGATGGCTTCAGTGAGAGTGGACCCTAGAGACTTGGTTCCCAATTAGTGAAACTGTTTGGGCAGGGTTAGGAAGTGTGGCCTTGTTGGGGAAGGTGTGACCTTGTTGGAGGAAGTGTGTCATTGGAAGTAGACTTTAAGGTTTCAAAAGCCCAGGCCAGGCCCATTGTCTTTCTCTCTCTGCCTGTTGCCTGTAGATCAGGATGTAAAGTTCTCGGCTACTACTCCAGCACCATGCCTGTCTGATCTCTGTCATGATGATCATGGACTCACCCTCTAAAACTGTAAGAAAACCTCCAGGTAAGTGCCTTGTTTTATGAGAGTTGCCTTAGTCACTCTGTCTCTTCACAGCAATAGAACAGTAACTAAGACAGCAAAAGCTTTTTGTTTTCAGTGAAAGCTATTCAATTTTTTTTCTTTTTATAGCTCATTAGAAGGGAATGCTCTCATGCACTAATTTTTCTTTAGCCTCCGAATTACATTTGTTGCCTTCTGATGTCTGTTAATGAGAATCACTCAACTGAAAAGACGCAAATTGTGTGTTTTGGTATATTCTTTAAAATTCAAGAGCATTGGAAACAAACCTAAGTTAAAGATGATGATTGTTTTGTTCATAGTAATGAGTAGAAGACAACTTTCACTCTGTATAGAGATGGCCTATGATTTATGTTGCTATATTTTGTTTGGGTTTTCATTTAAATCTAAGTTCATTATTGTGGCTGAACGCTGTAAGTGAGGCTTAATGGGCCATCTTCGTAGGAGCTTGGAAGACAATAGCACAGAAAGCAATGTGGACTATGGATCCCCCATCCCCAGCTCAAGAAGTTTCAGAGGGGAACAATATTAGCCAATGGGCTAGAGACCATTCTTGCTATATTTGGCAAAGTATATGGCTGCCTTTGCCCAAGTCTTAAAAATTGTTCTGAGGCTAACTAAATTAAATAGTTTTGAACTAATTTTGCTAGCAGAAGGGATATCAAAATAAGACAGTCTATAATATTGACTCCATCACATGATCATTACTCTTTATAATTTTATACAGAGCTATAATAAAATAGAGCAAGTAGAGCAATATGTAGTTGAAGTTTTCTCCAGTCCTGCCTGGCCCATGGTCAGGACAAATCTCTCTCACTCGCCAGACCCGCAGCTGCTCAAACCCAACCAAGTAAACACACAGAGACTTATATTACTTAAACTGCTTGGCCTAATGGCTCAGGCTGCTAGCTATCTAGTTCTTACATCTTAAATTAACCCATTTCTATAAATCTATACCTTGCCACTTGGCTCGTGGCTTACCAGTATCTTAAATGTCGGTACTCATGGTGGTGGCTGGCAGCATATCCTGACTCAGCCTTCCTGTTCCTAGAATTCTCTTCTCTGCTTGTCCCACCTATACTTCCTGCCTGGCTACTGGCCAATCACTATTTTATTTATATAGAGCGATATCCACAGCAGCAATATATATAATATATATTAATAATAATTATTGCTCTACTTAATACATATATTCTATTTTGAAGAGAATATATAGTACCTATTAAAGGTATATAAATGTATATTTGTAAATTCATTTGTATATTTGTAATATATACATTTGTAATATATTTTTGTAATATGTATATTACAGTTTGAGGAGAAAAAGAGCACCAGAAAATTTAATGTTGTAGCCCAGGTTTGCACAGAAAGAGAGAAAAAAAATGGCCTGATGTGAAATGGAATAATGGGAGTGGTGCCCCAAGGCTAGACCCCACCCAACTAAGCTTCCAACTTGTAAAAAGGAAAGCTTATGCAGCAAAGGAAAGCTTATGCAAATATAATTCAATCCATTCCAAGCAGGCCGTGGAACTTAGCAGTATCAGCCACATGGTCACATGGTTCTGGCTTTAGAGTCAGAAAGAAGGCATGAGTAAAGGGGTTCTGGAATCTTCCACACATGCCGTTGAGGCCAAGCATATGTCAGGGGAGTCCCTGAGAGGCCATTGCATGAAGCTGTGGAATTGAAGCCTGAGCTGTCTTGGAGACCCCAGGATGTTGGAGGGGTCAGAGCTGAGGAATATCTGCTGAGAAGACTTGTACACAGAAGGTAGAACCAGTCCAAGAGAGAGAAGTGTGTTGCAGTCAGCAAAGTGGGAGGATGGGGTCATCTGATGCCTTTGACATTGGACTCAGAGCTATATGAGTCAGAGTTTACCCTGGTGGGTTTTAGTCTGGCTTTGGCCCAATATTTCCTCGCTATGCTCCCAATTTCTTTGGTCTGGAATGATAATGTATATTCTGTGCTGTTGTATGTTGGGAGTATGCCAATTTATTTTTAATTTAACGGGGTTACAGTTAAGAGATTGCCTTGTGTCTCAGAAGAGTCTCCAAAGAGACTTTGGACTTGTAAACTGTCTTGAGACTGTGAAAGACTAGGGGGACTTTTGAAGTTGAACTAAATGCCTTTTGTATTATGATATGGCCACACACATATGGGGCCGGGGAGTAGAATGTGATGGTTTGAGTGAGAATGGCCCCTACAGGCTCATTTGTTTGAATGTTTGGTCCCCAGTTGGTGGAACTGTTGGGGAAGGATTAGGAAGTATGACCTTGTTAGAGGAGGTGTGTCACTGGGGGTGGGCTTTGAGATATCAGAAGCCTATCCCATTCCTAGTAAGCTCTCTCTGCCTTGTGGTTGTGTTCTAAGATGTAAGCTCTCAGCTACTGCTCTAGCACCATGTCTGCCTGCCTGCTGCCATGCTCCCCACTACGATGGTCCTGGACTCAAGCCCTCAATAAACTCTTTCTTCTATAAGTAGCCTTGGTCATGGTATCTTATCACAGCTATAGAAAAGTAACTAAGACATGGATCATGCTTAGATTCTATGGGAGGTGGAGGCAAGAGTCATTAGGAGCTCAAAGTCATCTTTGGCTACATAGCACGTTCAAGCCCAGCCTGGGTGTTTTGCCTGATTTTCAGTGCTCCAGAAGCAAGTGTGACATACAGGAAGGACACTGGGGTGGGTCAGAAGGTGAAAGGAAGAGCTGATACAGTAGACAGGCAGGGACCAGGGTGGCCCAGACCCTCTTTCTAAAACACCTTGACCCTTGATGCTGCTGCACACCAGGCAGGCTGAGTCTCTGCATTTAGGTTTCAAATTTCCAAGAGAGGCTGAACTGGGCTGGAGAGGTTGCTCAGAGGATAAGAGCACTGACTGTTTTTCTAAAGGTCCTGAGTTCAATTCCCAGCAACCACACAGTGGCTCACAACCATCTGTAAGAGATCTGATGCCCTTTTCTGGCCTACAGGGAAACATGCAGACAGATGTCTATATAATAAATAAGTCTGAGAGAGAGAGAGAGAGAGAGAGAGAGAGAGAGAGAGAGAGAGAGAGAGAGAATCTGAATTGTCCACTTGGGTCAGGTGTCCACAACCCTGTCTTCCCTTCTCTTCTCTTCCTCCCCTTCCTCCTCCTCTCTCCTCTTCCTCTGTCTCTCTTCCTCTCTTTTTCTCTCCTCTGCTCCCTTCATCTTCTCTCACCTCTCTGTTCCTCCCCCTTCTTCCCTCCATCCTGAGACAGGGTCTAATGTATCCCAGGCTGGCCTCAAACTTCCTTTGTAGCACAGGATGATCTTGCTAGTTTTTTGTTTTTTTGTTTTTCTTTTTTTTTTTTTAAGATTTGTTTATTTATTATGTACACAGAAGAGGACGCCAGATCTCATTACAGATGGTTGTGAGCCGCCATGTGGTTGCTGGGAATTGAACTCAGGACCTCAGGAAGAGCAGTCGGTGCTCTTAACCTCTGAGCCATCTCTCCAGCGCCGTTTTTTTTTTTTTTTTTTTTTTTTTTTGGTTTTTCGAGACAGGGTTTCTCTGTGTAGCTTTGCGCCTTTCCTGGGACTCACTTGGTAGCCCAGGCTGGCCTCGAACTCACAGAGATCCGCCTGGCTCTGCCTCCCGAGTGCTGGGATTAAAGGCGTGCGCCACCACCGCCCGGCACGTTTTTTTGTTTTTCAAGATGGGATTTCTCTGTGCAGCCTTGGTTGTCCTGGAACTCGCTCTATAGACCAGGCTAGCCTTGAACTCAGAGATCCGCCTCTGCCTCCCAAGTGCTGGAATGAAAAGCATGTGCCACCACCACCTGGCTCTAGGATGGCCTTGAAGTTGTGAGCTTCCTGCCTGTACCTCTCTAGAGCTGCAATCACAGGCATGTTGCACCATGCCCAGCTTGTGCTGAACTCTGCAAGCCAGACATGTTGGATAAGCACTCTACCAACAGCTCCACTCAATTCCCAGATCTCTGCTCTCCTGAGACTTTGATGGGAAGTCTTTGTGGGCCAAGCAATCTGCCAGTAGGACAATTTCTGTCAGGAAGAAAAGTCAACAGAAATGCCTTGTCATTCAGCAGGGCTGGTGGGAGCCTCATAGCTGTAACAGAATTCAAGGCTGTTCTATACGGCTTCATCCTGGTCAACAGTTACGAAAGAGACAATCTGCAATGCCAACCACACCATTTCCCCGAAGAGTTCCAGCCCTAAGGATTCCGGGGTAAGGAGGTGCTCCAGGCAGGGAGGATGAAGGACACAATCTAGAAAGTATAGGCAGCCTGTTTGCCAGGAACTCTGAGGACTCTCCACAAGGGTGAGTGAAGACCACACACCAGGAACCGGCTTAGGGAGGAAAGGTGCTTGCCCAAACCTCCACGGCCTCAGCTCAATCCCCAGGACCCAGGCGGTAGAAGAAGAGAATCAACTTCGGCAACATGTCCTCTGACCTCCACACATGCTTGACCCACCCTTTCCCGTACACACACAAATAAATACGTGTAATTCAAAACAAAACCGCACGCCATGCGCTCGACCCGGCGGAGCTGTTCCTCTTGTCTCAGGTTTGCATGCAGACATGCCTGTGCCTCCATGTGGTTGCCCTGGGACATAGCAGGCATGTAAACAGGACCTGTATATACTGCCACATGGCAATTCTAGGACCAGCATGGGTATGAACATGCAAGTCCATGCCACATGTGGCCATGCTGGACACTGCAAGCATGCCAATAGGCATACCCCAGGCCACCACTTGGTAGCACTGGACACACCACAGGTGTGAACAGGTGTGCCTGTACAGCAACAAGGCAGTGCTGGATATGGCATGTGTATGAATAGGTGTGCCCAGGCTGCCATGTGGTAGTCCTGGGATATGGCAGGAATGCCAACAAGTATGCCTCTGTTGCCGTGTGGTGGCACTGGAGACAGCACACATGTGAACAGGTGAGCCCAGGCCACCGTGTAGTTATTCTGGGACATGTTGCACATATGAACACACAAGGTCTAGGGTGCCATGTAGTGGCCCTGGGACATTGCAGGTGTGTGAACAGCCGTGCTCAGGCTTCCATGTGGCGGTGCTGGGACATGGCAAACTTGCAAACAGGTATACCCAGGCCTCACACTGTGGCACAGGGATACAGCAGGGGTGCAAAAGGGCACCCCACACCTCTACATCACAGCACCAGGACATGGAGAACAGGCATGCCCATCCACCTTGTTGCTAGCCCTGGGGCACAGAAAGTGTGCAAACAAGTGAGCCATCACTGCCAGGTGGCGATAATAGGACACAGCATGGGCGAGACAGGTGTGGCTGCACTGGCACATGGCGGCGCTGGGACTCAGAAGACGTATGAACAGTCCTACCCATGCTGCCACGTGTCGGCATTGGGACATGGCAGGTGTATGAACAGATGTGTATGGTGCCAGGTGCAGCACTGGGACATGACAGGTGTGTGAACAGATGTGTGTGATGCCAGGTGCAGTGCTGGGACACGGCAGGTGTTGAACAGATATGTGTGATGCAGGTGCAACACTGGGGCATGGCAGGTGTGTGAACAGATGTGTGTGATGCCAGGTGCAGCGCTGGGACATGGCAGGTGTTGAACAGATATGTGTGATGCAGGTGCAACACTGGGGCATGGCAGGTGTATGAAGAGATGTGTGTGATGCCAGGTGCAGCGCTGGGACACGGCAGGTGTTGAACAGATATGTGTGATGCCAGGTGCAGCACTGAGACATGGCAGGTGTTGAACAGATATGTGTGATGCCAGGTGCAGCGCTGGGACATGGCAGGTGTGTGAAGAGATGTGTGTGTGATGCAGGTGCAGCGCTGGGACACGACTGGCGTGCAAACAGGTGTTCACAGGCTGCCACATGGTGGACACTGACCCAACATGCATATGAGCAGACACACCTAGGCTGCCACATAGTGGGGTTGGAATAGGACATTTTGCAAACAAGCATGCACGTGCCACCACTTGGTAGCACTAGGACTTGGCTTACATACAAATATATGAGTCCATGCCGTGAAATGGCAGGGCTTGTACACAGTCGGAGTGAGAGCATGCATGCCTGTACCACCTTGTGGCCACACATGACACAGGTGTGCCCACACCTCGATGTGTTGGTGTTGACAGATGGCACATATGTGAGTATGCATGCCCAGGTTGCTACATTGGCGGTCCTGGGGCACACACAGACATGCCCATAACACCACATGTTGATACTGGGACATGGCACATGTGCAAAGAGGTGAGCCCAGGCCACTGTGTGGAGGTGCTAGGACATGGCAGGTGTGTGGCTAGGCATGCCTGGGCAGCCGTGAAGCAGCACTGGAACATGGAAACTTTGTAAACAGGTATACCCAGGCCATACATGGTAGTACTCTGTATAGCAGGGGTGCCAGTAGGCATGACTGCTCTTCCTCATCATGGCACTGGGACACAGCAGTCATGAACAAACATGCCCACCCTGCCAGGTGCTGGCTCTGGGACATGTGCAAACAGGCGAGTCAGCACCACCAGGCTGTGGGACACAGCACATGTGCAAACAGGCGAGCCTGGTGCCACTGGCAGAACGTGGCACATATGTGAAGAGTTGTACCTCGGCCATCATGTGGCCGCCCAGAGACACAGCAGGTGTGCAAACAGATGAGCCTGTGTCACCGAGTGGTGGTGTTGGAAAATGGCGGGTATGCAGAGTGGTGAATCCACACCACCGTGTGGCAGTGCTTGGAAATGGCATGTGTGTGAACAGGTTAGCCCAGGTTTCCCACATATGGCCATGCTGGGATACCACGGGCATATGCACAGTTGTGCCCAGGCTGCCACATAGCACAGTTGGGACACTTCACGCAAGCAAAGAGGAAAGCTTAGGACAGTATGTGGTAGCCCTGGTATATGACAGGCATGTGAATAGGCATGCCCAGGTTACTATACTGCAGTGTTGGGATATGGCAGGTGTGCAAACAGGCATGCCCATGCTGCTTTGTAACACCATTTGGATAGGGCAGGCATACAAAAGGCACACCTGTGCTGCCGTGTGGTGGAGCTGGTGTATGAATAGGCCTGCTTGCTGCTACATGTCAGTAATGGAACATAGCAAATGCATGAATAGGCATGCCTGTGCCACTCGGTGGTGGTGCCAGGACACAGCAGATGAAAGCTCACGCTACCACACGGTGTGGCTGCGCGGGGTCATGGCAGGTATGCAAACAGACATTCCTGAGCCACCACACAGCAGCCCCGGAACATGACAGGCATGCAAAAAAGGTGTTCACAGAATGCCACATGGTGGATACCAACACAGCATGCAGGTGAACAGGCAAGCCTCGGCTGCCACACGGTGAAGTGTGTGAGCATCAGGTGTGCATATAGGCATGCCTCCATGTGGTGGCCCAGGGACATGGCAGGCATGCTAACAAGACGTGCATGTGCTGCCACATGGCAGTGCTGGAATGCAGGCAGCACAGTTCTGAGCATGTAAGTCCATGCCCCCACATGGAGTGCTGGAACATGGCAGGCGCACCAACAGGTGTTCATACAGCAGGCACAACAATAAACCTGCCTGCACCGCACATCCATGCTAGCACAGGATGGCTCTATGCTACAGCAGGTGTGTGAGCATGCATACCCAGGACACCATGTGAATACTTGGACAGGGCTTGTGTACGAACAGGTGGGCTTGCACCAGCAAGTGGCAGTGCTGGGACACAGCAGGTGTGTAAACATGCGTGTCTGCACCACCATGTGTCAGCACGGGGACGTAGCATGGTTGCTGAAAGACTTGCCCATGCCATCATATGGCAGCTGATGAGCAGGCATGCCCAGATTGTCACGTCGTCGTGCATATAGTCACATATATACTGTGCAGTTGTGCACAGCAGGTGTGCAGAGACTCATGGCTGTACTGCTTCCTTATGGCACCTGGACATGGCAGGTGTGTGAACTGGCAAGCCCGCGCCATCCCCGAGAGGCACATGTAAATGGCCGGAGTGTCTGATCATGTAGGCATGCCTGTGCTAACCGGTGGCCACAACTGGGACATAGCCCGGGTGAGAACAGTTGTGTCTGTGCCGATCTATGGTGGCAGTGGGACATGGCACATGTGTGAATAGGCATGCCCAGGCTTCCACATCACAGTACTAGAATATGGCGGGGATGTGAACAGGCATTCCCAGGCCACCATGTGGTGGCACCAGGAAATACGCATGTTAACCGGCGAGCCCAGGCTGCCATGTGGTGATACCAGGACGTGGCAAGCATGTGAACTAATGAGCCCAATCCATCATGTTTGGACCCTGGGGCACAGTAAGCAAGTGAAAAAGAGAGCCCAGACCATGTGTGGCCGTTGGGGGGCAGGGGCGGGGATACAGCAAGTGTTTGAACATTTAAACCCAAGTCATACTCAGTGGAGTGTGGGATAGGGCAGGGGTGCAAGCCGACATGCTGTCACTTACACATCATGCCACTGGGACACCACACCTGATGCCAGGACCACGACACGGAAGATGTGCAAACAGGTGAGCCAGCGCTACCAGATGGCACTAGTGTGAACAGGTGTGCTGCGCCGACAAGTTTGCACTAGGACTTGGCGGACATGCAAACAAA
Source organism: Peromyscus californicus insignis (assembly GCF_007827085.1). Lineage (NCBI taxonomy): Eukaryota > Metazoa > Chordata > Mammalia > Rodentia > Cricetidae > Peromyscus > Peromyscus californicus. The sequence continues at coordinate 27,322,393 of NW_026294491.1, read as the reverse complement.
CCTGCCCACGCCCCCATGTGCTGGTGCTGGAACACAGCAGGTGTGCAAACAGGTTTTCCCATGCAGGTTCATGTCTGCACTGACATGCGGCAGGTATGTGTAATACACTGCCACACGGTGTGTTTGGAAATGACAAGATATGGCAAGTGTGAAAACATGCCTGCCTAGGCCGCCACATAGAGGTGCGAGAACGTGGCTTGTGAACAGGTGGCCATTACATGGCACATGGTAGGCATGCACACAAGTGTGCAAGTGCTGCCATGGCGTGGGGCTGGAATGTGTCATATGTGTGAAAAAGGTATTCCCATGCCATCACATGGTAACTCTGGGACACGGGAGGCATGTGAACAGGCCTGCCCACACCACTGCATGGCGGTACTGCTACACACATGCATGAAAACAGGCGTTCACAGCCTGCCCTGTGGTGACACCGAGATTTGGCATGCATGTGAACAAGACAGCTTAGGCCTCCGTGTGGCTGCGACGGGATACAGCGCATACAAAAACAGTCATGTCCAGGTTATTATGGGCTGGTCCAGGGACACAACTCGTGTGCAAACAACTGTGCCCATGACACCCTGGCAGTACTTTGACATGGCGGGTGGGCAAACAGCTTGAGGCCATGATGTCTGGGAAACAGCACATGTTCAAAGTGTTAAGGCCAGGCTGCTACACGGCCATGCTGAGACACAGCAGGTGTGCAAATAGTCGAGCCCAGGCCGTCAGAAGGCAGCGTTGGCACGCAGCAATAGCACAAACAGGTGTGCCTGTACTGCCATGTGGGGTACTGGGTGGGCACATGAACAGGCATGCCCATGCTGCCACATGTTGGCCCCGGGCACAGCAGGTACATGGATGATGGGGGCCCAGGCTGCCACATGGTGAGGCTGGGACATGGCACATGTGCAAATAGGAGAGCCCACGCTGTCCTACGGTGACCCTGGGAAACAACAAGCACGTGAATGGGAGGCCCATGCCCCACACACAGGGGTGCAGGGACGCTGCATATGTGGACAGGCCTGGCTGGATCATGTGGCGGCACGTGGACACAGCGGAGAAACAAGCAAGTGTTCTGTGCCACAGTGTGGCGGCACTGACACGTGCCACGCCCATGAGCAGGTATGCCGTGCCAACGTGTGGTAAGGGACAAAGCACACATGCAAATAGGTGTGCCTGCGTGGCCACATGGTGGCACAGGAACAGAGCAGGCATGAAAATGTGTGCCCATGTCACCATCTGGCTGCGCAAAGACACGACAGGTGTGCCCTCACTGCCGCATGGCGGTACTGGGACATTACAGGTGTACAAACAGGTGTACTCCGCTTCCGTGTTGTGGCCGTGGGACATAGTATACATGTAAACAGTCGTGCCTAGACCACCATGCTTTGGCACTGGGACACATTAGGTGTGTGAACATGCCTGGTCAGGTCACTGCATTTCAGTGCTAGGGCACAGAAGGTGTACAAACATACGTGCCAGCCCTGGGACATGACAAGCAGGAGAACAGGCATGCCAGTGCCAACACTGTGACATGGCATGGGTGCAAAAAGGCATGCTCGTGCTAGGTAGCACTGGGACATGTGTGCAAGCAGGCAGGCTCATGTTGCCATGTAGTGTCACTGGATGTGGCATGAGTGCCAACGGGTGTGCCTGTGCACTGGGACATTGCAGGCATGGGAATAGGTTGGTGCACATTGCCATGCGGTGGCACTGGGATACAGAGCAGGCTGCCATGCACTGACGGTGGCACACAGCCGGTGTGCAAACAGGTGAATCCAGGCAGCACATAGCAGTGCTGGGAGATGGTAGGGGTGCAAACAGATGTGACTACACCACCATATGTTGAGACACAGCAGGTGTACCAACACGGATGTCGACACCACTACATGGCGGCACTGGACACGGCAGAAGTGCAAACAGGCATGCCTATGCCGCCTTGTGGTGGCGTTGGGACATGGCAGGTGTGCCAACAGGTGTGCCCTCGCCACAACATGGTGGTGTTGGGACATTCAGGTGTGTAACTCCATGTACCTGCACTGCCACGTGGCGTATCCACGTGACCATGTAGTCTCACTAAGGCACATTAGCATGCAAATTGGCATGGCCGTGCCACCAGGGGTCAGTGCCAGGGCACAGCAGGCCCTTAAAACATCATGCCCATGTCACCATATGGTAGTGCTGGGAAATGGTGGGCACGCACAACAACATGGTTATACTAGAAAACAGCAGGTGTGAGAACAGGTGTGACACACTGCCACATAGCACATCCCTTGTGTAAACAGGCATGTCCGTGCTACCAGGTTGCTGGGACACAGTAGGCATGCACGCAGGGGTGCCCACACGGACAGACACATGGCATGAAGCATTGCAGGGCACTGCAGGTGGACAAACTGGTATGCTTGTGCCATCGTGTGGTGGTGGTATTGGAACACGATGAGCCTATGCCACAACATGCCAGTGCCGGGCACGTGTCCCACATCCAGACATACATACCCTGGCTGTCAGGATGGGTTCTGGGAAACCGCAAGTGCAAACACACGCATGGCAGAGAGGGAACATGGCGGGCCCATGAACAGATCTGCCCGCGCCACCGGATGGTGGTGTTGGGACATAGCGTATACCTGAACTGGCATACCGGTGCTGCCAGAAGGCATGGCGATGCATGCCCGGGCCTCCACGTGGTGGCACGGGACTTGGCAGGTGTGCCAGCCGTGCCGGGACATGAAGTGTGTGCAAACAGTTATGCTGTGCCATCACACTGCATGGATGGGACATGACAGGTGTGCAAACTGGCGTGTGGTGGAGGCCACGGAGTGGTTTGGGACATGGCAGGTGGGAACATGTGTCCAATGTGGCAGCTTGGGGACATGGCAGACATGCAAAACAGGCACCAGGCGGCAGGGCTAGGATCCAGCAGGCATGTGAGCAGAGGTGTACAAAGGTACACCGGTGCAGTCACGTGCCAGTATTGGGACGTGACAGATATGGCAGGCCTGTGCTGGGACACAGCAAGGCATATCCACACCGCCACATAATGGGGGCGGACACGGTAGATTTTCAAACAGGTGTGCCGTGCCACCATGTCGGAGGTGGAATGTATGTCAGGTGTGCAAACGAGCATGCCTGCGTCACCACGTGGCAGTCCTGAGACATGTCAGGTGCGCGAACAGGTGTGCTGAACTCCACGTGGCAAGTGTGTGAACAGGCATGCCAGGCCGCCACCGGTCAGGACTGGGACACAGCCAACAGGCAAACACACATAACCCATGCTGCCATATGGTGATATTTTATTTGTATTAAAATGTTATTTGTATGTTAATAAATAAAGTTGCCAGGGGGTCAGAGCTATTAGCAAGCCATAGGAAAGCAGGGCAGTGGTGGCATACGCTTGTAATCCCAGCACTTGGTAGGCAGAGCTAGGTAAGTCTCTGTGTGTTCAGGGATACAGCCAGTAATGGATACACATGCCTTTCATTTCAATACCAATCATAGAAAACCTGGAGGTCTATACAGACAGGCCATGAGGAGGCAGTCATGTGGTTGGGTTTACAACCAATGAGAAGGCAGAACAGGAACTCTATATAAAGACTTTAACACAGAAAGTAGCTCTGGTTCGGAGAGGTAGGACCACTGCAGGAGGAAGGGTAAGCTTTTAGCTCTTAGCTCTGACCTCTTGGCTTTCTTCTTTGCATTGGTTCTGTGTTTCTTTTTCTTTTCTTTTCTTTTTTTTTTTTTTTTGGTTTTTCGAGACAGGGTTTCTCTGTGTAGCTTTGCGCCTTTCCTGGATCTCCCTCTGTAGACCAGGCTGGCCTCCAACTCACAGAGATCCGCCTGGCTCTGCTTCCCGAGTGCTGGGATTAAAGGCGTGCGCCACCACCGCCCAGCGGTTCTGTGTTTCTTTTTTTTTTTTTTTTTTTTTTTTGGTTTTTCGAGACAGGGTTTCTCTGTGTAGCTTTGGAGCCTGCCCTGGAATTTGCTCTGTAGACCAGATCTCTCGAACTCAGAGATCCACCTGGCTCTGCCTCCCGAGTGCTGGGATTAAAGGCGTGCGCCACCACCGCCCAGCCGTGTTTCTTATTTAATAAGAAGGTTGGTTACATCTACACTGCCATGTGGAGATGCTATGGCATACAGGTATGTGCAAAGAGGCGTGCCCATTCTGCCATGTGGTGTTGCTTGAACACAGAAGGCACACAATCAGGAATGCCTATGCCACAAAGTGGCATCGTGGGGGCATAGTAGGCATGGGAATAAGTGTGTCCGCACTGCCCTATGGTGGCACTGGAACAGGGCAGGCATGCGAATGAGTCCACCTGCACAGCGGTGTGGCATCACTTGGACAAAGCAGGCGTGCAAATAGGCGTGCCCATGTTGTGACATAATATGTAGCATTGCAGGGACACTGTAGGACACTGTCTGCAGCTGCCACATGGCGGAGCTAGACCTGACCTGCTTGCAAACAGGCATTCCCGTGCCACCAGGTGGCGGTGCTGAGATGCAGCTGGCATACCTCTAGCAAGCGCAAATAACCATCACGTGGAGGCACTGGACATGGAAAGTGTGCAAACAGGTCTGTACACTCCGCCACAAGACCACAACGAGACACCACAGGCGAGTGAACAGGGGTGTCGTACTGGGAGGGGGCAGCATTTTGGACACAGCAGACCTGAACACATATGCCCATGCCACCAGGTGACAGTGATGGAACATGCCAGGTACATGAACAGGTATGCATATGCCACCGGGTGGCGGTGCTGTGCCACAGCATGCACCAGAACAGATGTGCCTGCACCACAGCCTGGCATACCGGAATACAGCAGGCCCTAACAGCTGTGCCTGTTCCACCACATGGTGGCACTGGACACAGAGGGCATGCAAACAGGTCTACATGCTCCACCATGTAGCAATGCTGGGGCACAGGAGGCATGCAGACTGGCATGCCCATGTCACCACATGGCAGCTTTGGGATATAGCAGGCATGCATACAGGCAAGCCTTCAGTGCAACATTCCAGAGCTAGGACACAGCATGCATGCAGATAGGCCACCAGGTGGCAGTGTTGTCTCTGCTGCCACAGCATGATGCCACAGGGTGTCTCACATGTGAACACATGTGGCAACACTACCATGGCCCGATGCTGCAGCAAAGGCAGAGATCACATGCAATGCTGCTGCAGCACATCATGTAGCACATCTTGGGAATGGTCACATACGCCCACACTACCCAGTATGGTGCTTCAGCACAGCTCCTGTGTGACCAAGCATGCCAGTGCTGCACAGAATGGTGATATGGCAATCTCATTTGTGCACAGGCATGTAGATGCCACCAAGGCACAGCACTGTGGCACTGCTCATGTGTGAGGGTGAGTCTAGATGCCAAGCATCATTCTAGAGTTGGCGATCCCTTGGGGAATAATTGCCCCTGCCATAAAAAAGCTGGAGTGTTTGTGTGTGTTTGTGTGGTGTGTGTGCAGAGAGATAAAGCAGTGTGAGCATTCAAGTAGGGGAGAGCACAGCTTATTTATCAGCCTTTGATCAGTTCCAGGAAGGGACATCAGGAAGAAAGGCGCGGAAGGCTGGGGGTGGAGGTTCGATGGGAGAATGTTCACTTAGCACACAGGAGGCTTTGGGTTCTATCTGTAACAGTCCATAAACCAGGCACAGCGACCCACACCCGCAATCCCGGCACTGTGAAGGAAGAGGCGTGGGGATCAGAAGTTCAAGGTCATCTACAGCAAATCCCAAACCAGTTTAGGCTCCATGAGACCCTGTCTCAAACGAACACTATCATACACTGGAAAATTGGAAGCTTGCTCAGTAAGCCTTAAGCAGACTGCTGGGTATTGTGTTATATTATGTAGGACAAGAAATAGCTCTTAGCAAATAGGGGTAGGAAATGGTTCCAGACGACTATAGGCCATTGGCAAAGAGCCCTGCCTAGTCGCAATGTAAACACTGGGAGGCTTCTATGCTTCTCTTCAAAAGCAAACTGCAAGACCGAATCTGGTGGTGAACCCCTGTAATGCCACCTCTCTTGAGGCAGAGGGAGGAACCTGAGAGTTAGAAAGGCAGCCTGGGCTATGACTCCAGGCCTTGTACTCCCACTTAAAGGTAGACTGCAGTGGTGGTTTCTGTCCCTGCACTCTCTCCAAACAGGCGGTCATGCTTAACAGACCCCAAGATTAAAGTGATACTCAGCTGGAGGCCAGGATGACAAAGAGCAATTAGAGTATTCCAAGGCCAAATGGGAAGGCATGATTTTATTAGCACAGAGCATGCTATTGCAACCCTCTGAGGAAAGACGAAACCAGCTTAGAAGAGAGCCGTTCATGAAGGGACCTCCTCTGCATGCTCAGGGGCAGACCAGGCACCGACACACTGACTATCGGGCCTCCGAAACAAGAGCCACCTTCCTGTCTGAAACTTTTCCAGTTTCGATACACTGAATTAAAAAGCTGAGATTTCTGGCATTCTTGCCGGGTGAGTTTGAACTCCTGATAAGTTCATTTGGGTGGAAGAATGCGTGGAACTGCCAAGCTCTACAAATCTTTCAGTCAGCCAAGCCAGATCTGTTTCTAAACAGAATCATTCTTCTCCAACGTAACGTGTTTGCCCCGAAATGCTTTATGGAAAGCATTTTCTACGCTCGATAGACTAGCCATTAGATATTCCCCTGCTAATTATAGAAGTTGAATATTTGATATCCACGACTCCATATTTTCAGTAGATGCTGTATTACCTCAGAGCCTGGTGGAAGGGGAGCGATGAGTTTGCTAGGACTTACATACTAGTCATACACCAAACTCCTTAAACGCCTGCGATATTACCACCAATATGTTTATAACACTGACACAGGTCCTAGTACATTGTATGTGCTCAAATGTTTGTTGAATGAATGAATAATTGAAATAGATTTTCTCATAGTAATGACTGTTTTGTAAAAGGTCGTGTGCTCCTGACACCACTGTTTCCCCACTGGGAAACAGATACCCCTCCTTCCAGGGTCTGTTGCATTTGCAGCTGGGTCTTGTGGTGCACACCTGTATCCTAGCACTCTGAAGCCAGAAGCAGGAGAATTGCTAGAAGTTCAAGACCATCCTGGTCTCTACAGCAAAAGCATATCTCTAAAATTAGTTAATGAGTATAATACCATCTGTCCTGGCTAGTTATTTGTTTGTTTGCTTGTTTTGTTTTGTTTTTGTTTTTTCAAGATAAGGTTTCTCTGTGTAGCTTTGGAGCCTGTCCTGGAACTCACTATGTAGACCAGGCTGGCCTCCAATCCACAGAGATCTGTCTGCCCCTGCCGCCCAAGTGCTGGGATTAAAGGCATGTGCTACCACTGCCTGGCTGTCCTGGCTAGTTTTATGTCAACTTGACACAAGCTAGAGTTATCCAAAAAGAGGGAACCTCAATTGAGAAAACACTTGCGTATGATCCAGCTGTAGGTGGTTTTTTTTTTTTTTAGTGATCAATGAGTGTCCAATCATGCCAGAGTTAAAAAAAACAAAAGCAAAAGAAAGAGATCTTTGAATTTAACTTTTGTTTAGCTTTTTTTCTGACTATGACCAATAACAACTTATAACCAACCCCCCTAAACAATGACAAACATCCATAACCCACTGAATAACCAAAACCCACTCATACCCCTCTTGGGAATATGGGCGTTGTTCTCTAGACTACTTCTTACTGTCTGCGGATGCTGGTATCTTTGGAGGAACCTTGAAAAAATTCAAGATAATAGTTAAGTCTTGACTGGAGTAGTTTGTGAGGCTGGACCATCTCAGCCAGCAGTCTTGAAGCTGTTCTGGATGTAGAACTCTAAGGAAGCTGCAACAGAGACATTGTGAGATGCTGGATCACCTGGGCCATTTGTTTTCATTGGTGTCTTGTCCCCTTGCTCTGAAAATACATAAACTTTTAAAGGTAACATACATATCTGTATTAGTACAAGTATAGACTGTATGCTGTATACCAGTTAGCCAGGGATGATTTTTTGTTCTTGTTTTTATGTTTGAGCAGGTAAAATATACATTTCATGTGCTGTGATTTTTCTAGGTTTATTTCTTTATGTTTGTAGTCAGGATTTTCCTCCATCAAACCTGATCATCTTTAACCTAGAATGTATCCACAGCTTCTCATTTCCTGTGGAAATAAACCAATAACCTCTCTTCCAAAGCAACACACTCTTTGACTTCCATTTTGAAGTCAAGCTATTTTTAAAATATATAGGTTGGTTTAATCTAGCAGTTTCCATAATCTAATGTTTCTTAACAGTTTTCACTCATTCATTAACAGTCAAAAAATTTAAAAACAACACAATAACATACAGGATCTAGACTCTGTGTATTTCCCATCTTTATGTGTCTTTTTTCTTTTTATACTAATTTACTCTCTCTTTAAGGACTTTACTTTATTATTTTAAAACTATATTTTTACACGTATTATATATATATATATAATGACTGTCTATACCCTTTTTTTCTCTCCCAAGCTTTTGTACATTTTTAAACACACTGTAACCCATTTAGAGGTTTTTTTCTATCTAGATCTGTGTTTACTGATCATCTGTAGCCTTTTCTGTCTGTATGAGCAAAACCCCAAACCTGCCATGCAGCATGCTGGTGGAGCTCACACTGGTGGCTCTGGCCCATGGGTAAAGGCTGGGAGATGCCTCTCTATACTGAGGCCTGTATGAGAGACTGGGGGAACCTTCCATTTGTGCTAGCAACTGCCAGGAGATGTGTCTCTGTACTGTGGCTGGCACGAGAAACAATGAGACTAGGAAGCCATGTCTGGCTCCATTTTTGTGTGTTTAGAACCTTTTTAAGCTTTCTCAGGTCTCATGTGGATTTAGATGATGGACATATGGATCCCATTTATAGGCAGAGTTTCTCTGTGTCTTGGCAGCCACTTCCCAAATAACCACTCAGAGATTTATTATTAGTTATAAATGCTTGGCCAATAGCTCAGGCTTATTACTAGTTAGCTCTTACAGCTTAAACTAACCCATTTCTATGTAAGACCCTGAGGCTCTTAGCTTTTACCTCTCTTACATGTCCTGCTTCCTTTCCATTTGGCTGTCAACTCCTTTGACTCCACCCTTCTTCTTCCCAGCATTCTCTCTGCCCCCAAAAATCCTGCCTAGTCATTGACCAATCAGCTTTTTATTAACAATAAGAGCGATACATATTTACAGTATACAAAGATTGTTCCGCAGTACCCATCTCATTGTGTGTGGTGCCACCCCTTGGCTGGTGGTCCTGGGTTCTATAAGAAAGCAGGCTGGGCAAGTCATAGGGAGCAAGCCAATGAACAGCACCTCTCCATTGCTTCTTACATCAGCTCCTGCCTCCAAGTTCCTGCCTTGTTTGAATTCCTGCACTCACTGCTTCTCATGATTAACAATGATATGGAAGTGTAAGTCAAATAAACCCTTCCTGCCCAATTTGCTTGAGGTCATGGTGTTTCATCCCAACAATAGTAACCCTAAGACATCATCTAATGGCTCTTTGTATGAGTCCTAGGAGCTGCATATGGTTGTGTGGTCCTACAGTACCAGATATTCAGGAAGCTCTAAATGGACATGCAAGCCTTCATTTGACTATCCACAGTTCATTAAAACATCTGCTGACTTCCTGTTCCTCTTCTAAAGTCTAAGTCCTGTGTTCCAATTCTTCTTGGAACTCAGGCGATGTGGTTATCTTGTGACCTCAGGTGTCTTATATGCCCAAAAATTATTTTACTAACCATTGCACCCTACCCCCACTTTAAGCAATTCTTTCTTTCCGCAAGCCTTCTTTCTTTATTTCTGAGACAGGGCTTTACTAGGTAGACCTGCCTGGCCTAGAACTCACTATGGATACAGAGCTGGAATCAAACTTAATAGCAGTCTCCTGGCCTCCTCATCTCAAGTGCTGGAATAACAGGCATTTGTCAGCACAATCTGCTTCTTTAACATTTTAAACCAGAAGAGGAATTAAGTCCTAAATTGAAAGACTAGGAAGTTTGGAAAGCCTTAGTAGTTTGAGGGGGAATAAACACTAGGCAGGCAATGCACCGTGTCCAGATGCAAATAAGATGGATAAATACAATTCTTATAATAGATTTTGAAAAGAAAAACAATCTTTGTTTAGGCAGTATGTAGGTTAAGACAAACAAGGTGGGGCTGGAGAGATGGCTCAGCAATTAAGAGCACAGGCTGCTCTTCCAGAGGTCCTGGGTTCAGTTTCCAGCACCTATGTATTGCCTTACAACTGTCTGTAACTCTAACTCCAGGGGATCCAATGCACTCTTTGGCCTCTGTGGGCACCAGGCATCCATGTGATATACATACATAGCAGGCAAAACACTTGTCCACATGAAATAAAAATAAAGAATAGAAGCCTTAAAGACAGAAGGCAATGCTGAAGCTATAAACAACCCAAACTTTAGTGCCTGGATATAATTTTATTTTTCACTTAAGCTATATATGTCTAGTAGAGACTGTCATCTTCCCAGGCTTTGTTTCTTGTTTGCTTGTTTACTTCTCCGTGGCAGAAGTGTGTGGCTTCATCTTGTTTTTGTTTGTTTGAGTCAGGATGTTGTAGGACGTTGTTCTCTGATCATAACAGCCATTAATCGTCATCTTCAGAGCAACTGTGACTACTTCCGGGTGAATCTTAGAACCATCCCTGTTGCCGTTTCCTCAAAGAAGTGAGTAGGGAGGGTCATTAGACCCTCAGCTGATACTCTGGCCTCGCCTTCCCTTGCCTCCATCTCAGATGTATGTAATTCTGCTAAGATGTGCGTGGTCCAGTGGTCTCTGCAAATGCTAGAGTGTACAGAGTGTGGAAGGCTAACTGTGGAGGGCATTCCATTATCACAGCTATGGGGAAATCATCATCCATACTTGGGTGAGACTCTTCAGTGACATGCTGCTTTGAGTTCATGCACAAACAAATTAATTTGCCACAGCTAATTTCAAAGACAATAAAGAAGAGCAGACAAATCTGGAAGAGAAAAACCCTAGACACAGTTGATGAATAACACTAATGACTTCCTTATTGAGGTGGCCCTTGCCAAGACAACCAAGAGCAGAAATGTAGTTAGTTCAAATTGTGCAGTTATAGCCTGTGATGGTTTGAATGAGAATGGCCCCTCACAGACTCTCAGAGATTTGAATGTCTGGTCACAGGGAGTGGCACTATTTGAAAGGATTAGGAGGTGTGGCCCTGTTGGAGAAATGTGTCACTGGAGTGGACTTTGAGATTTTCAAAAGCCCAAGCCAGACTCAGTGGCTCTTTCTTCTTGTGGCCTACAGATCCAGATGTAGAACTCTCAGCTGTTTCTCCAGCACCATGTCTGCCTGTGTGCTGCCATGCTTCTCACCGTGATGACAATGGACTAAACCGCTGGAACTGTAAGCAAGCCCCCAATTCATGCTTTCTTTCATAGAAGGTGTCATGGTCATGGTGTCTCTTCACAGTGTTGTGTGATATTTTGACCAAATTCTAACAATAAAGTTTGCTTTGAGTCAGAGGGCATAGTTAGCCACTAGCTGACCAAAATTAACCATAGAGGTTTTGGAGGACCGAGGACAGATAGGAGACAGGAAGTAGTAAGGCAGGGCTGAGAGAGGATCTCAGCCCTTTTGGATGGAGAAATGGAAGAGGTAGGAGGTCACTGGTGGCTTCTTCGCTGCTTCTCTCATCATTGAGGTTCTTGCCCTGATTATCTGACTCCCAATTTTTTATTGATAAAGAATAGTTAGATAAATGCATCATCATAACAATAGCATGCTGACTAAGACACGTCCAAAACAAGTTACCAAGACACATCCAAAACAAGTCACCGACTGGTTCTTTTCATCTCTAGGGATTGCGCCCAGGGCCTCATGCATGCTAAGCAAGTTGCTTTACTATTGAACTGTATCTCCAGCCCCCTTTTACAAGCTTATCTTTGATGGCTCCCAAGTAGCTCAGATTACAGAAATGTACCACCCACCGTTCCTGGCTGGGTTAATGTTAAGTAAGACTGTGAGTAGATTAGTCAGAATTTTAGCATTTAGATCAGTTTCTATTGTGGAGTAGAAATCTGCTTCAGATTGATAAAAACATCAGAGTATGTTTCATCCCTGGAAAAGCCTTGGGATTCACTTCAAAGTGAATATGGTTGATGAGAGGGCCAGCTCTTCAGTGTCTCAAACATTTGGCTGGTTGTTGGTAGCACGATTCTGCCAGTTTCCAGTTTCTACATCACGGTGTGTCCTGGTGCTTCAGCTTGTAGATATGTGAAGTCATATACATTTGAACATTAAGATCAAAGGTCTCAATGTTCCAGTCTCACTTTTTTGAAGCGTCTTTTTCTCCTCGGGGGTCCTTTTCCTCATTAATTCCCACAAACTCACATACTCTTACCCAGTGTATAAGGTTAATCCTAGTTATGGCATTCACGTCCACGAGAGATTAATAGGAAATTCACTCACATCTTCCAAAAACATCTGCAGCCCATGTCTTAGTCATGGTCACAAAAAGTGACAGTGTTAGCTTCTTATCGATGGCATGACAGATGACCACTGAGTCTGGTGTGTGATATAAACTTACCCTCTTACAGTTCTGCGTGCCAGCTCTCTGACCCAAGTCTCATTAGATAAAAATCTAAAAACCTTAGCAAGACTGAGTTCCTTCTGGGAGCTCTAGAAGAGAATACAGTCCCTTGCTTTTCTGGCTTCTAGAAGCTACCATGCTACTTAGCTTATGGCTCTGTTCTGAATTCAAAGTCAGGTATATTGATCTTGCCGATAATCCTAGCGCTTGAGAAGCTGAGGCGGGAGGACTGCCATGAGTTCAAGGCCAGCACGGGCTGGAGTTAGACCCTGTCTCAAAAATCGAAAAACAAACAAACAAACAAAAAACCCAACAGAGTCAGGAACAGAGAGTATCTATCTGACCTTGCTTTGTTCTTCACAGCGGGGTCTCTGTGGCTCTTGAGAAGCCCTGTATTCAGACGAGCTCCACTGGGTGGTCTAGGCTCACATTCCCAGCTCAAAGGTCCTTAATTTAATCGTGTGTGCACACATGCTGGGTTCTCGGGATTAGCAAGTGACTGCTTTCATAGAGTCATTCTTGTTTCCACGGTGACATCCCCTCCTGCTGAGGCCACATGATGTGGTGAGCTCACTGTTCCAGCATGGCCATTTTCCTCCCTGTCCCAGTACCAGGATGTTACTATTTTCCCCCCATCGCTGCTAAACTCTAACATCCCTCATGTCTTGACCTTCATGAGAAGGGAGAAAGGGCTCCACCATTCCTGCTCCCTCGATCTATCCCTACGGGCTCAGTGACTCGTCATCACAAGAAAGCCTCTCCTCTTCTGTTTTCCTGTGTCAAAAGTAAATAATACGTTATTTGCTGCTTAAAATACTTCAGTGCCTTCTCATTATACTTGTTACAGCACCAAAAAGCAATGTTTATAAGCCCTTTATACCTCTCTAATCTCTCCTAGGACTTCCTTCCTTCTTGACTATACTACAGCTATACGGAAGCTCTTTCAGTTCCTCAAGGGTTCCACTGTTTTCTTGTGATATGACCCTCAAATACACCATTTCCCCCTTTTAGACTGTTCTTATTCACATATTCAGGCCTGACTTCAAATGTCACTTCTTCAGCCAGTTTCCTTGTGGCCCTTATCTTTTCCCATAGCCCCTTGATATTTCCTTAATGTTTTCACTAATCAGTATATGCATAAGGGGCCTGGAGAGGCAGCTCAGTGCTTATGAAAATACTCGCTCTAGCTGAAGACTCAGGACCCACAACCAGAAGCTCACAACTATTTGTACCTCCAGCTTCATGGAAGTCCAATCCTCTGACATCCTCTGGCTGGCGCCTGCTCAAATTTTCTCTCTCCCTTTCTCCCCAGCCACGGGCTCCCCCCCCCCCCCCCACAAACACAAGCACCTGCACACACAATTTCTTTAAATAAAAATAAATCTTTTTTTTTTTTCTTTTACAGGATCTCAATATGTAGCCCTAGCTGGCTTGGAACTTGCTATATAGAGCAGGTTGGCCTCAAACTCACAGAGATTTCCCCCCAACTCTATTTCCCAAGTACTAGGATTAAGGGCCTGTGCTAATACATTGCTACAAAATAATAATGTTTTAAAAAATGTGTGTATTTTTCCTCATCTTGTATGCTATTGGTTTCCTTAAAAGGAGTCTGAGATCTATCACGATGAATCACATTTAGCATAGTCTACCTTATATCAGAAGACAATCCCCCCCCCCCCCCACACACACACACAGGATTTTTTCTGTGTAACTTTGGAGCCTGTCCTGGAACTTGCTCCGTAGACCACACTGGCCTCAAACTCACAAGAGATCCGCCTTCCTCTGCCTCCCGAGTGCTGGGAATAAAGGCGTGTGCCACCACCGCCCGGCTCAGAAGAGAAGACAAATCTTAATGGATGACTTTCTGCCCAGTGCCACAGGTGACTGGGGTTAGTGGCATGGGTCACACCATCCTTTTATAGTTTTTTTTTTTTTTTTTGGTTTTTCGAGACAGGGTTTCTCTGTGTAGCTTTGCGCCTTTCCTGGAACTCACTTGGTAGTCCAGGCTGGCCTCGAACTCACAGAGATCCGCCTGGCTCTGCCTCCCGAGTGCTGGGATTAAAGGCGTGCGCCACCACCGCCCGGCTCCTTTTATAGTTTTTTGAGGAAGTTGTAGAGTTCAAGGATTGACCAACTTTCAAAAGTAGGAGTGGGTGTATAGCCTTAGAAGCATGATTCCTGGGTTGGAGAGAGAGTTGATGATTGACAGTAAGACTTCTTGTTAGACTGACTTTAAAAACTAGGAAGCTCGTCCCTGGGGGATTCTTTTCCAGTCTGGACTGGCTTGAGTTGCTGTTGACCTATTCAGTTTAAAATCACTCCTGCTTATTGCAGCCATGGTTAGAGAAGAATCTTTCCAAGGATAGCTGTAACTTTTAAACATTCTACTCAAGAAGTCATTGACTGGGCGGGCGGTGGTGGCGCATGCCTTTAATCCCAGCACTTAGGAGGCGGAGCCAGGCGGATCTCTGTGAGTTTGAGGCCACGCCTGGTCTACAGAGGGAGATTCAGGACAGGAACCAAGTCTACACGGAGAAACCCTGTCTCAGAAAACAAAAACAAAACAACAACGACTACAACAACGACTACAACAAAAAGCAAAAAGAAGTCGTTGACTGATAAACACATCCAACTCCTTTAAGTTCAAGGGGATTGGAGTTCTTGCAGGTTTAGGGTGGGGCTGGAGAATCCAGGGTCGGATCCTGTTACTATCCTCCCTGTAACTTTCATTTTCATTCTAGCAGAGCAGGGATAATCAGGCTGAGCAGGCATAAACTTAATAGGAAGTATCTTTTCTGGGCAAACGAAGGCAGATTTTTTTTTTGAACGGTTACAAACACCATTGCTGTATTTTGGATATATTTTGTCCCTCCAAAGTCATACACTAGAGTTTTAGAACCTAATATAACAGTGTTAAAAGAGTTTGCAGGGTGGTGGTGGCACACACCTTTAATCCCAGCACTCAGGAAGATCTCTGAGTTTGAGGCCAGCCTGGTCTACAGAGTTCCAGGGCAGCCAGGGCTACACAGAGAAACCCTGTCTCAAAAAAACAAAGAGAGAGACAGAGACACACACACACACACACACACACACACACACACACACACACACAGAGAGAGAGAGAGAGAGAGAGAGAGAGAGAGAGAGAGAGAGAGAGAGAGAGAGAGAGAACAGAGACAGAGAGACAGAGAGGGAGGGAGTATGTATGCTGCTGAAGCGAGCATGGCAATAAGTTTCTATAGGAAATAGTTCAGAAAGTATGCATGTCTGTACATGATGTTCACGCCTGTTGTCCTTGGAGGCCCAAGGAGAGTGTTGGATCCCCTGGGACTGGAGTTACAGATGGTTGTGAGCCATTCTGTGGGAGCTAGGAGCCAGTGCTCTTAACTGCTGAGCCATCTCTCCAGCCCTTGTTTTTTCATATATATATATATATATATATATATATATATATATATATATATATATTCTATTATCAGCTTGATACAGTACAAATTCTTATCCTAATAGTGAAATGTTTCGCTGAAGCTTGCCCAGTGATTGAGTAAAACCAAAACTTATTATAAGCCACAGTCATCCTAGGGTCCCTCCTGCTATGTAGCCTCCCTGGATCTGTGGGTTGCAGTCTGATTGTTCTTTTCTAGCCCTTGTTTATAACTTCTTGATGACATCACATACATTTTTAAGATTGTCATTAAATCTGGAGATATCACCAACAGTTTGTTTAATCTAATGACTTAAAAAATTTGGGGGCACATCAAATTTCTCCAAATGGACAGCATTCTAGTTTGCTGGAGAGTAGTCTTTTAAATTCTAACAGGAGAAAACTTCCTTTTTAAACTAAGCACTGGTAAACATTAAATCTTTAAATTAAAATAGTATCAATCAAGCCAGGATTGGTGGCAGTTCCTATAATCCTAGCCCTAACATCTTAAGTGGCCTGCACAGAATGAGGACTTAGATTTTTGCCCTGTTCGTTATAGGGCAGAGCCTCCCACAGAAAGGAATGGAGAAGCTGTTGGGCCCTCTTTTAGAAACTGATCTGAAAAAATTAAAAGGAACTTGCCAATTTAAGGGCTGAGGCAGGAGGATTATCGCAATTTCGAGGCTAGTTACATAGTAACTTCCCAGTGTTGTAGCCTATAGTGTGAGATGCTGCTTCAAAAAAAATCCAAACAAAAATAAATAAAATCACACACACACACACACACACACACACACACACACACACACACACACACACGGAGAAATTGCCATGGATTAGCCTCATGCTCTCTTAATTTCAATTCTGCTTTCCTCCATTATTTTCCCATTCTTCTGTTTTCTTTTTTCAGTGCAGGGTCTGAACCAATAGTATCACACGTGCTACCAAGCACTCTACTACCGACGGTCCACATTCCAAGTCACACACTTTTGACTCTGGAACAAAGCACACATCCACACGATAAGAGGTCTGGTCCTGCACCTTTCTTTCATAATCCTGGGAGGGCCAGCACAATGGGTGGGAAGAGTATTCTTGGAAGCTTGGGACAGCTGGCAATATCCTAACCACATATAAAAGAGACTCGAGGCTACAAAAATAAATCTTACTAAATGCAAACCAAATGTAACCCTAGTTCAATTTTAGCAAAACATTTTAGATGACTGCCAGCTACTCCAACACCTATAGTCAAGAGGAAGTATGGCAGAGGGGGAGTCACTGAGGATGAACGAGAACAGTAATAAGACCTTACTCTTTACAAAGTTTATCAAAGCATATGGTCACGGAGACATATTGCTAAGATCCCTTCTAGGGTCTTAGAAGGGGCACTGCTCCTGTAAATCCCTAAAAGTGAAGTTTTCACCAACTGTCTTCAGGATCTGGAGACATTCTTTGGTCCTTGACTCATAAAACATATTAAGGATGAAAGGAGCTTTTATATGGGTCATATCGGTCAGCATGTACTATAGTGGGAGTTAAAAGAACATGTAAAATACTTTTATTAATGCATTTTAAAACAATTATATTACAAGTTAAAAGAATAACTCGCCCCCTCCCCCCTGACAGGGTTTCTCTGTGTAGCTTTGGAGCCTGCCCTGGAATTTGCTCTGTAGACCAGATCTCTCGAACTCAGAGATCCACCTGGCTCTGCCTCCCGAGTGCTGGGATTAAAGGCGTGCGCCACCACCGCCCGGCGAAGAATAACATTTTTAATAAAAACATTTAAAAAGTAGTAGTGAGACGTGTGTGGTATTTTTGTTTATATTTCTGTCAGTTCTCTTGTTTGTGGCTTGGTTGGGATATGCTCTACCCTTAACGGTTACAGGGGTGCAGTCGTCTCTGGAAATTCAGCTGTGTTGTCATTATAGTGAAAGAGGGAGAATCTTCCTACAAAAATAATCTTGGCTTTATTGACCCTGACTAGGTTTGCAGAACCACACATTTACAAGTCAATTCTTTTGGGTGCCTGAAGCTCTTTATCTAGTTAATCAACCCCACCTCCCAGATAAGTGCCAATCGGTTCCATACTTTAGCAAACAAGGAAAACTTTACAGACAGCTTTTAATGAATAACAAGTCTTAGGGAAGTTATCC